>NW_026691063.1:0-600000 GCF_020826845.1 Diceros bicornis minor | reverse complement strand
TTTAAGTCTGTTAATAGTTGCTTTATATAGTTTGTTGCTCCTGTGTTAGGTGCATGTATATTAATGTGTTATGTCTTCTTGGTGGAATGTCCCTTTTATCTTTATATAATGTCTGTCTTTGTATCTTGTCCGGCAAGGGAAACAAAAGAAAAAATAAGCAAGTAGGACTACATCAGACTAGAAAGTTTCTGCACAGCAAAGGAAACTGTCAACAAAATGAAAAGACAACCTACCAACTGGGAGAAAATATTTGCAAATCATATGTCTGACAAGGGGCTAATTTCCAAAATATATAAAGAACTCATACAACTCCACAACAAAAAAATGAACGACCTGATCAAAACATGGGCAGAGGATATGAAAAGACATTTTTCCAAAGAAGTTATACAGAGGGCCAACAGGCACATGAAAGATGTTTAACATCACTAATTATTAAGTAAATGCAAATCAAAACTATAATGAGATATCACCTCACACCCATCAGAATGGCTATTATTAAAAAGGCAAGAAATAATAAGTGTTGGAGAGGATGTGGAGAAAAGGAAACCCTCATACGTTGCTGGTGGGAATGCAAACTGGTGCAGCCACTAGGGGAAAATGATGGAGATTTCTCAAAAAATTAAAAATAAAAATAACATAAGATCCAGCTATTCTACCTCTGCATATTTATCCAAAGAATATGAAGTCAGTAATTCAAAAAAATGTATGCACCCCTATGTTCTTCACAGCATTATTCACAATAGCCAACACTGAGTAGCAACTCAAGTACTTATCAATGGATGAAAGAATAAAGATGTGATATATATACATATATAACATGAAATACTACTCAGCCATAAAGAAGACAACCTCATGCCATTTGTGACAGTATGGATGGACATTGACGGTATTATACTAAGCGAAACAAGTCAGATAGAGAAAGAAAAATACTGATTGATTTCACTCATATGTGGAAAATAAACAAACACATAGATAGGGAGTACAGGTTGTGGTTACCAGAGGGAAAGAGAGAAAAGTGTAAAGGGGCACATATGTATGGTGATAGATGAAAACAAGACTATTGGTGGTGAACATGATCCAGTCTATACAGAACTGAAATATAGTAATGTAGACCTGAAATTTACAGTTATAAGCTATATGACCTCAATAAAATTAAAAAGAAATTTATTTTTAAATGTAGCAAGACCCACTTTACATCTGGGCTGCAGGCAGCCCACACACTCACTGAATTACACAGAGGGGCAGTTTCCCAGGTGAGTCCTGTCTGTTTTGCCACCATCGGAACCTCCTGATGAACAACACAGGCCCAAGGATGTTGAGGCATGTGGGACCCCTGGACCAGGGAATGGTCTGAGAGTGTGTGACACAAAGTATCTGTGAAGTGCATACTGGGTAGTGAGTTTGTGCTTCTCTTCAAGGTATGCCTTTGATCATAATCTGCAGATAACTCAAGGAAAATCACTGGTAGGCTTGTTAAATGGAAAATTCTCATGTCCCAACTTCAAACTTGCTGAGTTAGAATTCCAGGGAAGGGGACACTGGACTTGTCCAGTTATTACCGTGTAGACTGAAATCTAAGACTCACTGCTGCTGGCGTCCAGGTGTAGCCACTGCCCGAGGTCAAAGCTCCACATCTTGTGAGGCCTGAGACAGCTCCCAGGGAAGATTTCTGTCTGTTGTCTGCAGAGGGGCGGCCAACTTACCTCTTCCCGCTGACTCGCTTCCCTAACTGGCTTCCTTGTGCCTTTCTTAATCCTTTTCTTTACCTTCAGAGATAACTGGGAGAGGCAAGATAGAGATACAAATTTTACTAAATCTAACTTTTAAGTAATCTTTAAAAAATTGTACAGCGTTCAGATGTAATATTTAATTTTCTTTGTGGTTGTTTTTTGTCATTGTGCCTTTCGTTGTTTTAAAGTATTTTGTGTTATTGGCTGGGAAGATAGCATGAGATTAACATCAGCTTTATATGGAGCTGTAAACCAGGAAAACACTTCATATTTGTCACACGGAATTAAGAATCACATTTGTGTAATGATGTATAAAGGAATTTGGTTGTTTTATTATTTGTTTTTTCTTCTTTTTGGCATAATAAAGTCCCAGTTTCTTCTTGGTGGACTGAGCAGGACTATTGATGTCTGATCTATAAGTGAAGAGTTAATAGAAGGGTATTGTTACTATTCAGAAATCTCTCCCTCACCGACTTTTCCTAAATGGTAGCATGGATGTTAGAGTTAAGAATTTTGATTTTTCCCCCATTAGATTATAGAGAGAAAGATAGTCATCAGAAACTTAACTTGGAGTTTTAGTCAAAGAGCATCACAGAAGAGCACTGATCTTGGGCTCGGCCATTTAGCAGCTTTGTAACCTGGCTGAGTTTTCCAGCCACTGTACCCGGTCTCTTCATCTGTAAAATGGTGAGAAGAACAACATCTACTACATCAGAATATTTTGAGGGATATAGGAGTTCATGTATGTTCAAGCACAGAATTAACATTCAGATTGCAGTGCCTGGTTCAGTAGAAGTGTTTGCTGCTGTTATTATAATTATCATTATTTCATCTCCTTATCTTCCTCATGAGTTCCCTGTAAAACCAACAATGATCCACAGTGTCAACAGTTTTATTCTAGGTCCCTGCTTAAAGGCCTGCAAAGGGAGCCTCGTGCTTATAACCTCCTGTTTTATCCCAGTCTCTGGAGGGATGAATTTACCTCTTTCTTCTTTGCACTAGGCACTGAATGGGGGCCCACACCCAACCCTGCATGTCCTCCTTTTAGTATCCGATGTTTTTGAAACACTGCTTAGTGTTTACTTGGTGGACTATACTCCCTGACATGAGCAACTCATGGGAGATAAGATGTAGGAAACATTGTTCTATGTAGGTCTCTGAGTTTATCATAACGCAGAGTACAGTTGATCAAGGGCCAAGGTAGAGTTCCTTAATGCAAAGATCTTCAGAGATGAGGGTGTTCTAATGTGACATCACCTGAAAATAAAGGAAGAACATAAAAGCATATGTAGTTTTACAAGGAAAAGCACACAACTAAAAGAATTGATCCCATTAAATACACTATTCTATTTGTTTATGCATCAAATTACTGATAGGAAATAGCCACGTGTAGAGATAGTAGAATTGATCGATTTCATAGAGAATTTTTTTTAACAGTTGTTCATATCTTGTGTTTTACATCATCGATTAGGGTAATATTTTCATCTTTTCCTGTCCTAGTGTCTTTATCTTTCTCAATTTTTCCAAGAGATATATTTATATTATCCTCTAAAATTCTAGGGCAATTTAAAAAAAGTTATGAAACATTTTAAGTTGTTGATATTGTATTTTGGAGGAGCACTAGATTGCAAGTGAATTAGTGATAATTAGAATTTTAGTTTGGTGAAAGATGGTAGTTGGAATTGATACCAGGATGGTTGTAACCCAGTTTTTTCTTCATTTTTTGATGTAGTTTTCAAAATGATAAAGCAAGTAATTTTTAATATAATAACTTGTCTCATTTTAAAATATGTGTTCTTGGAGAGGGTGATGGAGGTAGGTAGAAAATAGTTTAATGTAGTGACTTGTTTTTCTCCAGTTGATCTGTTATAAACCCAACAGCCATATAGCATCCTTTTGTCCAAATGACCTGATGGCACTTTCTTGACTTTTCTTACTGTGACTCTAGCAATCTGAGGTCACACTATCTTCTCCCTCCTAGTCATGTTTTCAGTAGTAAGAGTGACATTGTCAATAATATAGTGACAACTTTGCACACAGTCTACTATTTACTAAAATATATATATCAATTGCAAACTTTGATAACATAATTGTTAAGTTTGAACTATTTGCAGTGCACTTAACAACTGATTGCTACACATTATTGTGTAGTGACATCGTGGTTAAAATCATTATTTGCAACATGTGACCACTTTCAATTTTATTTTTCTTTTTGAAGAAGAAAGGCTTGCATTTCCATCTTAGAAAATTGAGAACTGGTTTTTTGCCTTTATTTTTTTGTCTTCAGCTCTTCTTCCTACTGGTTACTAATTCACATGTCCAGTTACTTCAGATTCATGGTGCTACCTCCTCTGCCTTTTTCATGGCTCTCACATTAATTTTTCCATAATCCCTTCTGTGAAGGATGTTTCTCTCCACGCTCATCTAGCGAGGAAGAAACCGACCCTCCTTTATGTGAACTTGGAGACAGAGGCCAAGGTGAAGCCTTGGTGCCCCTCCCCACCAGTGAATTGCAGAAGGGCTGCAGATTCCCGTGAATCTTTTGCTCCCCTACTGGCTCCCTACATAGTTGGCATTGTCTCCAGGGAGGAGCCCAGCTTGGTACAATCAAATTTTTGAAGTCTATAGAAGCCTGCTGAAAGATAAGACTGGCTAGAAAGGACATCTGCAAGCAGTGTGCTCCAAAAGTTGGTGGCAGAAACATTAAGAAGAAGAAAACCTTTCCGTTTATCTTGTTTTCTCTTTATCTTCTCTCCCTTCCTTTTCCTTTACCTAGATGTTACAAAACCTGTCCACCCCTCATGGTGGTTGTTTTTTTCCTCAAAGCCCCAGTACATTGTTATATATCTTAGTTGTATGTCAACCCATGGTGGCTCTTTCCCTGGCGTCCCATGGCATTTTATTCATATCTCTTTCATTCAAATTATTTCTGTAGTGTAATTTATCTGTTTATACATATCTGTCTTACTTGCAGACTGCCAACATTTCAAGACCTTTGGGCACATAGTATATACTTAAGTATTTGAGTAAATAAATGAAGCTCTTTTTTTGAATAAGATCTAAATAAATAAAATACCTACTCAGCACATGAATGCAAGCATTTGAGAGAGAGTTTTGTGGCTGCTAAAGCAGACTGTGGATCAGTTTAGGGACTCAGTGCCCAAGTTACTCAATAGATTTAGATAAAATGAAAGAGATAATTAACTTTAGTTTTAAAATTCATGGACAACAGGAGCAGGATATCTAGGTGTGAATCAGGACTTGATCATTCTTGTTGCATCTTTGGAAAATTCAGTCCTTTATGTTTCTATGAAAATGTAACTGGCCAAGAGAATGAACAGAGGACTGGCTTTTAGAAAGGCAATTTGGTCACAGGAAGTCCTGGAGGAAAATATATGGAAGGAGAGTTGGTAGAAACACGGCAGAAACATTTTGTGTATAAACCCTAAAAATTGGGTTTACATGCTGTCTGAAAGTACTGTAACCCAACTTTTCTCCAATATAGATTTGAGCAGCTTTTAAATATCTAGGTATACAAAAAGTTTACAAAGGAAAATAGATCAAACTGAAAGGCGTTTAGGATGGAACAATGAAATGAAGCTGAAGTAAACCAGAGCACTGAAAGGTGTTTCGGAAGGACCTGCAGTTTTCTTTCTTTTTTTATCCTTCTTTTTATTTATTTTTTCCCCCAACACCCCAGTAGATAATTGTATGTCATAGATGCACATCCTTCTAGTTGCTGTACATGGGACGTGACCCCAGCATGGCCGGAGAAGCGGTGCATCGGTGCGCGCCCGGGATCCGAACCCGGGCCGCAAGTAGCAGAGCGCATGCACTTAACCACAAAGCCACGGGGCCGGCTCAGAAGAACCTGCAGTTTTTAAAGGTAATCGGAAATGTATCCCTCAGGTTTAAAGTAGAAAGGGTAATGGGAACAATTCTCTATCACCTCATGTCCATGAGATTAAAAGCAACAGTCTCTCAGAGAAGCAAAACTTTTCTGGTCTCTAATGTCCCAAAAAGTGTTTTGAATGGTGCCTAATGAAAGAGATTCTGTGTGACATAATGCAAATGCGGTATCATCAACTCATTTCCAAGTTTAGTTCAAACATTTTAGGACACGTTCAATTGAGGTAATGCACACATTCTATAAGGGGCCAAGGAAGAGGCCGACAGCATTCTCTCTCAGCTTTTCACTTGACCAAGTGAGAAAATGTTCTTGAACAGATTGACCACGTCTCCTCAAGGCAATGCTCCATTTTCAATTTTTCTTTTTGTAAACTCAGCCTGCGTTTCCCATTACATATACAAGATAAAGCCTGTTTGTAGACATCCTTCGTTGGCAATGAGGAGCAGATCCATACTATTAAGTAATCAAATAAGCAGAACATCTGGTTGGCCCTTTTTAGGAAAATGACAGATTTAAGCCCACCTTCATTGGTGGAAGGACATGGTATACCAGAATTAAAATATCTACCATTTATTATGCAGCTAATCATAAGTCATGCTATTTAAATGAAACTGAATGAATTCTTCTTCTATTAAGTTGACCAGATTTTAGTCAAACTGATGTGTAATTTTATATAGGTGCATTTTTACTTAAAATGTAAAACTCTTTAGAGAGCTCTTTATTCAGTTTTAGAGGCATATTTTGTATATTTTGGTGATTTTATTTATTTTCCTTCATAGCAGAGAGGCACATCCTTCTCTTTTTCTTGCTGCCCTCTCTCTCCAAGATAAAACTCATCCAAGTTTATTTTGCTTTATAAGGCATAGGCTTACATTGTGATGATAAAGAGATCATTTCTGAAACATATTTTGAACTGTAGGGAGCCCAGAATTTTAGATTATGCACAGAATTTTGTGAGGTAACTTCAAAAATGATGGAACATTTAAAGTTTTGCCAAGAAAGTTTTTTCCTACTTTTCTTCACAGTAATTAAAAAAAAAAAGTTTAGTTTCTTAATTCTTCAGATGGGTGAGTGTAGGAGTTGGCAGGATTATATGTACCCTTGAGAGATCTCTCTCTGAGTTACTCTTTCAAAACAACCATCCTGGGCAGGCCCCATGGCTTAGCGGTTAGGTGATCGCACTCCACTGTTAGTGGCCCTGGTTCGGATCCCGGGCGCGAACCGACGGACTGGCTTCTCCGGCCATGCTGAGGCCGCATCCTACATACAGCAACTAGAAGGATGTTCAGCTATGGCATACAACTATCTACTGGACCTTTGGGGAAAACAAATAAATAAATAAAATTTAAAAAAGTAATTAAAAAAAACACCATCCTACTTCATGAATATTTAATGGGGACTCTGTTAGTCCCAAAGCTGCTGAGAGAAGCAGTTCCCAAAGCTCCAGCAGGTCCTGGGAGAGGACAGTGATGGTAATCAGTGTCATCAGAGTTTGGATGAGCAGTAGTCATTCTCTGGATGTTAGAACTGAGTGGAGTTTTCAAGCGCAGCCCAGTGACTCTAGACCTGAGCCCTGCTCAGAAGCCAGTTGACTTGTCATTCGCTCTGAGCATGGTGTCTTCCCTCTGCTCGTGCCCCTTTTTGTCATTTCTCATGCTTCTCCTGCCTCTTTCTCTTTCCTACACCTACTTTCTTCTTTTTCTCTCTTTCTTACTTTTACTCTATTATATTCCTTCTCCTTAGCATTTTTTTCTTCCTTTCTTATTGTTCTCATTCCTTTTCTTTTTATTTTGTAGTACAGTTACTCTGTACATCACTTTCATCTTAAAATCTTGACCCTCTACAATTCTTATACTTCAGTTAGCTATTTTGAAGAGAGTATTTTGATAAATTTCTCTTAGATGTTATAGCATGCTGATTCAAGGAGATAAAAACTATCATGAAAGGGATGGAGATGGAGAATGAATTCAGTTCAGGTAGCCATGGAATTAGACAGAGGGAAACTGAGAGCTTAGGTGTGGGTGTTCAAAATATTTCCTGATACATCTTTGTAGTTCATTGTTGTGGTAAACTGCACAGAGTCTTATTTACTGTTGGAGCCCAGAAGTTTGCTCCTCTGATCAGGTCAGCAGGTCTCGGCCTATAGAAAAGAATCTAGGAAACACTGCATGCATTTCTAATGTGAAGAACTGTTAGTGTTCTTCCAGGAGACACCTTGGGCTCTTCCCTGCACTATCTGAATAGAAAAAGAGGAAGAGATGCTTTTCTCCATCTGCACAAAACCAGGACTTTATCTTGAGTTTGAGAGAGTTTGCATGTGACTGAAAACAAAAGTTTTCCCAAGTTTGGATTTGTTTTAATAGGATCTATTGGCTAGCTTTGATGTCTTTATTCAAAATTGGCTACCTCTAGTGCTAAGTTCAGAGTGGAGATTTGTCAGTATAAGAGAGAAGAATCCCTTTTGGATTAACTCAGTGAAATATAGTATTTGGGAAAAAGGTTATATTTGAAGGCCACTTGTTAATATTCTGTCGCCACAGTGACATCTGTTGGTAAGTGACCACTTCATGCTATTCTCGATGATTTCTGTTTGAAAGACACACCCTGAGCTTGATAAATAAATGGCAAACAATAGGATATATTGGAGCATATGAGGAAGTCATTTGGGGTAAATCTAATTCGGACTGAGTTTGTTTTTCCAAAAGGGCCTGTCGCCTGCATTGTGTATCTGCTTTGCCGTGTCTCAAAGAGAAGAGTAAATGCCCTTAACATAAGGATGCAACTTCCCCCTCGTTGACATTGCCTTAAGGATAAGCATTTCTCCCTAGGCTTGGATTTTACTGCTGGACTCATCCTGTGACCACCCAGCTCCAGACAACAGACCTGACACCAGCCATGCCCAATGAGATGACAGACCTGCTCCACGCTGTTTCCATCTATAGCTATTCTGGCAGGGCAACCTAGCAGGGCGATCTTGTGGCTATTGTAAAAGGGACATTACAATCCTATGTGATACTTGCTCTTTGACGGTATATAACCGCTCTGTACACCCCACTCCTTCGGTGCCCTTCCTTCCTTATGAAAGGAAGGCCCAGGGCCATGGTCCTCAAAAGTTAGCTCATAATAAATTCACCCCAATTTTGATTTATACATTGGTTATGGATTATTTATGTAGACATTTGTTGGTGTAGTCGTGGCAAGATTTCAGAGAAACCCACCAGAGACCACCTGGAATCTACACTGAACTGGCATTTGGTACCAATAGGAGCCCATTGTGCTCCCCAGATCACTGCATTCTTCAGGTGACACGAGTGAGTTCTCCTGAAACCTGGACCTTTTTATTTTAAGTCGACGGTCCAGAGTTTATTTGAGCTGTTTTCAAGGCTTAAGGCCAGGTGTCTTAAGGGGGTACTGATACATTCCCCAGGTCAGAGGAACCTAGGGAGGAATTCCTAGGAAAGAGAAACGTAGAGAGAATTTCCTAGACCAGAGGAGCCTAGGGGGAAATTTTGGAGTGAATGGAGCAGGGTGACTTTTTAATATGGCTTAAAATTGGGAAAAATTATGTTTATAAAGTATTAAAAAAACTGCTTGATAGAGAAATGAGAGACTGAATCTGTTCAGCTCCAAAGAAAAGGGACATTGCTCCTCCCGACCTTTCGGGAATTCTCAAGCAACTGAGAATCTCATCGGGGGTGTCAGAGGGGAACCCCACGACTTGTAACCCTCCTTCCTATAGCGAGCTCCACTATCATTCATGTTAATTTATCACAGGTTAGTCCGGGAACGTGCACGGGAGGGCTAGTCACCCGCACTCCAAACCCCCACGGCAGTACCTAGACTGCGAGCGGGAGAAACCAAGGCATGTAAGAGAGTGATTACGACCTTTCTTTAGGGAGTAACACTCACAAGCAGCACACTCCTGACCCACTACACAGTCCCTAGAAATTGTTCAGACTTTGTAGCAAAATAAAAGAAAAGGAAAGTGGGAAATTGAGTTTGCTTGATCATTCCCGGCTGGGCTGCCTGGCCTCTGAACCCAGGAGACTTGCGCAAGTGCTAAGACAGCAGGGGGCCTAAGACTGAAAGAAAAAAGAAATTGGAAGGAAGCTTTCTGCAGATGGAAACTGCTAAATTTTCTAAAACAGCGGCTGTAAAATCTTTGTTGCATCTGTCTGTTCTTTATGTGTCTGTCTCTACATGTATGTTATATGTGCGCGGTATTTTACCTCCAGAGGTTATGGTTAAAATCAAGAGGTTTATTCAATTAACTTGAAATAAGCACTCACAAAAGTTAGTTCTAAATCCAAATGTTTTTCCAGTTAACGTGATATGAAATAATCTTTGGTAAATAAAAGCTTATTTAAGCTTGTTAGTTTTCAGCATTGGATATAATGCAGATATGCAGCTTTTATTCGTCAAATAAACTGATGTTATTTCTACTACAAAACTGGTCTCAAAAAAAATAAATGATGGCTAATATTATTTAATGTCTCATAAAGTCTTGTAGGCAATCTAAATAATTATTGAGGGGCCGGCCCCATGGCTTGGTGGTTAAGTGCACGAGCTCCGCTGCTGGTGGTCCAGGTTCAGATCCAGGGCGCGCACCGAGGCACCACTTCTCCGGCCATCCTGAGGCCGAGTCCCACATATAGCAACTAGAAGGGTGTGCAGCTATGACATACAACTATCTACTGGGGCTTTGGGGGCAAAAAATAAATAAATAAAATCTTTAAAACATAATAAATAAATAATTATTGAGAACAGGTAAATAAATAGGTGAGTATTAAGTGAACTTTAAACAATAATCGTATGTTATAATGTATATAGCTTCTAAACTCTTTTTGGTAACTTAAAAATTTAGGATTTTGCTAAATTTTATGATAAAAATTCATTGAGTATCTAGATCATTTCCAAATAAGATAAGATATTAGACATTGCTAAATATAGGTTTATCTACTTTTGGCTTATTACAGAAAAACTACAAGGTGTTTTGGGTCTATTGGTAAACATGTCTTGTGTTTTATTTAAAAGATTGTACTATAAAGTAACATGTTTCCAAAAATTATAAAAAGTGTCCATATAAATTTGTCAAGCCATGAAATGCTAATGTAAAAGAAATTTTATAATTGCTTACTTAGTTTTTTACTTAAAAATTAAGGTTTCTAAGGGTTAAAAATTTCTAATATGTGATTAAGCTACTAAAAACTTAAGAAAAATATGTTTGTATTCAAGGAGAGTAAGATGTGTGTTTTCATTAAGAAGATATAAAAAATGGAAATATTTTTGTTTGGGTAGGAAAGATAAATTTGCCCTGAAAAGTACTAGAAGGAAAAAAAAGGAGCACATGGCACAAATTCTGAATGTAAACAAAAAGTTATAGAAGGTTTGTGGAAGAGAAACCCTGAGGAGTTTTATACATGGTTGAGTTGGCTAAGATTAAACTAAATCCAACTAAGTAAATGATTTTTAATATCAAAAGTAAGCTAGTACAAAATTCAAATTTGGTCTTCTTCCTTTTAAAAGGATAATTTTATTCTACTCTTTTTTTTCCCCAAAGCCCCAGTAGATAGTTGTACATCATAGTTGCACATCCTTCTAGTTGCTGTATGTGGGAAGTGGCATCAGCATGGCCAGAGAAGCAGTGTGGTGCGTCGGTGCACACCTGGGATCGGAACCCAGGGCCACCAGCAGCAGAAGACACGCGTCCAACCGCTAAGCCACGGGGCCGGCCCTATTCTACTCTTAATCTTCTCTTGATAGAGGTTATTACGTAAAAAGATTTTTCTTTACATTTGAGTTAAGTTTATCTAAAGAACAGAGATCTGTTTTGTTAAGGTAATTCCCTATGTTCAAAAGACTGAGGTTTCTCTATTAAGCTTTTTTTGACTGTTTAAATGTTGTTTGTTAATTAAGCATGGTTTCACTGCGACAAGAACAGGAACTCCTTGATCTTGTCTGACCAAGTGTTTAAAACCTCTCTGTATTTTGGACAATCTCCCCAAAATTATATCCTAAATAAAGTCTTTCTTATAACTTTTTTGTTTGAGAATTTTCAAAGATCCCTGGCAATTCTCAAGTAAATTTGATCTCTTCCTATAAAGAGGGAGATACTAAACTAATTAGGCTTGTTAAGTATGCTAAATTGCATGGGAAGCATTATCAAGTAAATGATAAAACTTCTTAGGTTACAATGTGTAGGTAAATATTACCCACTATTTTAACCCTGCTATCTTGCTTCCAACATTACAAGAGGAAGGACCGCAACTGCATTCTATTTAATTTGGTTTACAGGTGGGTCTTACTTAAATGATAAGCAAGATATTACCAAGCTGGCTATGCTGTCCAGCCTCGAGAATCCCTGTGTGGGGGAAGAAGGAGAATCCTCCTCTGCCCTTTCCCTTAAGGTTTTTATGGCTGGCCAAATAATTAACAAGACAGGTTAGCAAGAGAAAATAATACCAAGTATAATAACATGTATACATGGGAGAAACCAGGGACGCTGCATTTCTCAACACAATAGCAGAAATTCTCATCTTAAATACCGTCTTTACGTAAAGACAGAGGAGGATGTTGGGGGTGGGGGGTGTCAGTACGGGAGATCACCACTAAAGCACTGTAAACAAGAGTAAGGCTATTATGCAGATTTAAGGCCTCACCTTCCACATTGATAAGTTTCTAGAAATGAGGTCATCCCCCCTCTTCCCAATACAGAGAAAGAGATACCTTTACAAATGGAGATTTCCCTTATAAATATAAATGTTTGTCTGATAACTCCTCACAGGGCCATCCAGAGAATGTGGTCAGAGAGACAGAACTTCTGATAAGATGGGCTTGTTGGTGCCTTTCTTATTGTAACATCTATTTTACATTATATTACAGCCATCAGATAGAAGATCTGTTGCAGGAAGGAGTTACTATGTCAAATTCTTTAGGCAGTTAGTGGGGGAGGTCAAATGTCCATCAGAGAAAACAATCGAGGTAAAGAGATGTATTTCAAGGTGGCCAAATCCTGATCTCGCACACCTGCTAATTCCTATAACTCTGCTAACCCAATAAAAGACTTCTTTCCACAGGCTTGAAAGAAATCGCCAGGGAAGAAGAGAAACAGATATAGCAGTCAAAAGAGGGAATTTTTATCACCCCCTCACAGATGTGGCTTGCACCCAGTAAAAAAACCCATAGTACTGTGGGGAGACAGGGAAAATCCCCCTCTGCCCTTTCCCTTAAGGTTCTTATGGCTGGCCAAATAATTAACAAGACAGGTTAGCAGGAGAAAATAATACCAAGTTTAATAACATGTATACATGGGAGAAACTCAGAAATGAGCAACTTGTCCCTCTGTCTAAGCTGCTTGCTTAAGTATTGTAGCTAAAGGTGAGGAAGGTGTTGGAGGTGGGTAGTAGTCTGGGACTTCAGAAGGCAAGAAGACAATTCTTTTCAAGGTCATCTATAGATAATGTGGTCAGGGAGAGATAGAGATTTTTGATAAAAGGGCTTGGTGCTCCTCCCATTGGAAGATCTATTTTACATTATCATTACAGCCATCTTGATAGAAGATCTGTTCCTGGAAGGAGCCACCATGTCAAATTCTTTAGGCAATTAGTGGGGGAGGTCAAATGTCCCTCAGAGAAAACAATCAAGGTAAAGAGATGTATTTCAGGGTGGCCAAATCTTGATCTCCCACAGTCCCACCTTTGAAACTAAAATTTTCACAGTCCTTTTGAAACTTAATGAAGTTTCATAGTCCAGAAGCTGAATTAGTAGATTGTTTCATCTCACTGAACATATTTCTTAGTCTTGATAATAGATCAGTTCAATTAAGTTCATTTTAGAAGGTGATGATGCAGGTGGGCTCTCAAGGTTACACCTATATTGTGGAAGCAAACAATCAAGTATTTAATAGAAGCATTTCTATGTAAACAAAAGAAAAACAAGGTTAATGGTTGGAGCAAGTTGTAAAGCAGTTTCTGAGTTTACAGGACAGCCAGTTAAGAAAATTTTTAGATGTCAGCATTAAAGCATCTTTAGTAGTTTAAAATGTCTCTGATGATGTCGTCAGGTCATCTCTCAAGTTTATATCAAGTCCATTGGCTTCAGTTTGTAAGGCTTCAGGAAAAAGGGCAGGTTTAATTCTCAGTGATTCCAAATGAAAATGATGGAAAAAATGAAAAACGTTAGTTTGGAGATCTGTAGCCAGCTATTTTAGGAGACTAGAAGAAATCAGGATCCAGTCCAGTAAATAAATATAAAACAAAAACCTCAAAAGACAATTAACAAAACTTGAATCTAATATCCGCAAATATACACTGTAGTTTTTACTGAAATATAATTTTTCTTTCTAAAATCACCCTCATTTTTATCAAAGATAGCCAAATTTAGACTAACTAGTTTGTAAAATAAGTCTAGTTCCAATAAAGTTGGCCCAATTATTTACATAAGTACATCAATAATAGCAATTGATCATACAAGCTCTTTTAAATCTGCTTTGCTGGAACTTTTTATAAGGAATCTCAGATTGAACTTTAAAGGCCTCTCGAGGCCAGGAAAGCCAAGGATTTTGTCATCAGACTTCGCCTGCAATACCTACAGATTTGGGTGAATTCCTCTCTTCTGAGGTTCCCCCAAAATATTTCAAGGTTCCTTGTACCTTCTAGATAAGTGACATTCTTTACTTATCCAGTAAATGCTGCTTGGAACATTGAACATAAGGCACCAGGCCAATATTTCTACACGGCTTTATTCCATAAAATCCAATTTTCATTCCTCAAATCTTTATGGCTATATCGCAAATATGATGTTCCAGTCACAACCTTGGTAATATAACCAGTGTTTCCAATTGTGTCCTGTTATAAGGAGAACAGATTCTTATTGAACTTATGCAAATAACTATTGCCATGAAAACAACAATACTCACTTACTAAGAGTTTTTAAATTCTGGAGGGATCAGGTAGAGAGAAAAAGAGAAGTATTTTAATATTGCTTACAAAAGTATCATTTACCAAATTTCTGTAAGTTATAGCTAGCTCAGGAGAAAAGAGAAAAAGTTTTCTTTAAATCTGAAAAAACAAAATATTAAAAATTCAGCAATACTTCAAATGAAAAATCATAAAAATTATAAACATCCTTATCAGTTCATTCAGTCCTGTGTAATCCATTTTTGATCCCAATCTTTTTGTTAGTGGCTTCATGAAGTCATCAGTTTCTCCATCAGATTTCTGTAATTTCTTACCCAGTTCAGTTTTATGATCAGCAAGTTTATCAGAAGCCTGTACTCCAGTGTAACTGTCACAGTCCTTTCCATGAATATTTCTGAAGTTGAAACATTTTGCAAAAGCATTAGAACAAAGAAATAAGTCTGTAAACAAGACCTCAAAATGGTAATTGACAAAGAAATTTGGTTAATTTTGTGACATACAACACTTCAAAATAATAATAACCAGAATTATGATTGATAACCAGGACAGATCAGAATTACAGTAATGTTATACAATTTTAAAATGCCTATATCAATAACATTTACACACAAAATACCACTTAAGCAGGTTTATCATCACTTGTCTGACAATGCTTCCCATGTAGTTTAACATACTGAGTAAGCCTAATAAGTTTAGTATCTTCCTCCTTATAGGAAGAGAGCAAATATCTACACACTATGATGAGAACAAGACAACATCAGTTGTAGACAGCTGCCCCAAGACTTCGGACCAGGCCAGTATTCTCAACCTTAAATCCACTCATTTAAACCTTTGTTATGCTTAAACTGTATACCTATTTTATAATTTGATGGTGCTCAGGGCAAGCTGCCCCAGGAGGCACCACTCTGGTATGCGGATTCTTTCAAGCTGAAGACAATAAGGACTCAGAGAACTCAGGAAGAATATTTGAGTTTCCCCTCCCAAACTGCCTAAAGAATTTAAAACAAAAGATCTGTTTCAAGAAAGAGTTGTTATGATGGCTGTAATGATAATGTAGGATACAGGTTACAATAGGAAAGGCACCAAGCCTCTTTTATCAAAAACTCTGTCTCTCCCTGACCACATTATCTATAGCTGACCCTGAAAAGAATTGTCTTCCTGCCCTCTGAAGTCCCAGGCCACTACCCACCCCCAACACGCTCCTCGCCTTTAGCTGCAATACTTAAGCAAGCAGCTTAGACAGTGGGGCAAGATGCTCATTTCTGAGTTTCTCCCATGTATACATGTTATTAAACTTGGTATTATTTTCTCCTGCTAACCTGTCTTGTTAATTATTTGACCAGCCATAAGAACCTTAAGGAAAAAGGATAGAGGGAGATTCTCCCTCTTTCCCCAACAAATTGTTACAGTTAAGATTTTCAGAATACTATCATACTTAAGGAAAGTGATTGATTTGGAACAGACTGGTTTTAAAGTACAGGCATTTATCGGGAGGCTCCTAATATAACTTAATGGTTATATAGAACAAATCTCTGGCCTTGACTACTGGCCTGATGGCTAAAACACTGCACCCAATCTTCCCTTAAATGCAGGGAAGGATTCACAGTGACAACTGCTGCCAACATTCCTCTGCTTAAGGCCAGATGGGCTCATTCAGTGTTCCCCTGGTATCACCACCGAGCAGCTAGCTATATTTGTTCCTTTTTTAGGGCTAAATGATGTCACATCACATACAGAAGCCCTTAATGACAGTCAAGCAGGAATTGCCTTATTAAATATTAAGTTGTCTTCAATAAAAAGACTGTCCTTCAAAATATAATGGCCTTAGATATTTTAACTACATCCCAAGGTGGTACACATACAATCATTCAAACTGAATGTTGTGTTTTCATACCTGCCGAGTCTTGCAGTGTGTCATCTCTGCTAAAGCACATGAAAAAGCAGGTGAATGCCATAAGAGATCCTGCATTCAGTCTTGAGTTTTTTGGTTTGCTCCCTTCTGGTATTGGTTCCCTTTTTCGATCTGGATTGTAATTCCTATTTCTATTACTTCTTGGAATTCTTGTATAATCATAATATTTAAACTAATTGCTGTTATCTTTATTCAGTGCTGTAAGACTGTCATGTAAGCTGGAGTAATGAAAGCTGAGGTGGTCGATTGATCTTATAACCTTGGACAAACCTCCTTTTTGATAAGGACTAGGCCTAAGAACTAATTTTAAACTAATCTTTTCAAAGAAGTTAAATTATTATCATTGTTACTGTACTTGTTCTATAATTGTGAAGAGCATAAATACAAGGAGTCATAAAAAGCACATATGCAATGTTTGTGCAACAACCTAAAATTAATCCAAAACCCATGAAATGCTTCCTCTATTAGTATATATATATACCTCTTTGCTTGTCCACTATATCCAATTAATTCCCCCCAAGGTGGACAACTGGGCAAATAAATGAGACAAAAGCCTGGCACCGAGGGACATGAGGGACCCAGGGCAGGCAGCAACCACTCTGGGCCAAAAGACAATATTTTGATCATCAATGATTTTATCAAAAGATTATAGATCAAAAGGGAGAAAATGATAAATAAATGGTAAGCAATAAGATATATTGGAGCATATGAGGAAGCCATTTGGGGTAAAACTAATTCGGCCTGGGTTTGTTTTTCCAGAAGGGCCTGTCACCTGCATCGTGTATCTGCTTTGCCATGTCCCAAAGAGAAGAATAAATTCCCTTAAGATAAGGATGCAACTTCCCCCTCCTTGGCATTTCCTTAAGGATAAGCATTTCTCCCTAGGCTGGGATTTGACTGCTGCACTGATCCTGTGACCACCCAGCTCTAGACAACAGACCTGACACCAGCCACACCCTCCCCACTCTGTCCATCAATAGCTATTCTGGCAGAGCAATCTGGCAGGGCGATCTTGTGGTTATTGTGAAAGGGACATTTCAATCTGATGTGATACATGGTATTTGATGGTATATAACCACTCTGTACACTCCACTTCTTTGGTGCCCTTCCTTCTTTAGGGAAAGAAGGCCCTGGGCCATGGTCCTCAAAAGTTGGCTCATAATAAACTCACCCCAATTTTGATTTATAGATTGATTATAGATTATTTACGTCGACATGTTTTACAAGTAATATCTTGAAAGGAAAAAACAATAAAGCAGCAGCCCTGCATTACACATGAAAGTTGTGCTCCCCCTGGAGGGAAAATGAGGATACAACATTGGTCGAGTACTTGATTTTATAATCCACTGGTGCCTTTCAAAAATATAGCTATTATTGTAAGAGTAAAGATATCCTTAAGAATACTGTCACAAAACAGGTTTTCCCAGCTTCTTTTTGTCAGAGATGAGACCTACATCAGGCTGGGGCACTTGAAGAGGCATGGGGGACTCAGCTGAGGGTTATTTAATTACAGTGAGTTAATTAGCCAGTAGCGAATAAGATGCAGAATGATTAAAAAGAGGTAAAGGGACATAAAGTTGGAAATAATTAAGAAAAATAGTGCCTTCAAAATATCCTCTCATTATTTTTATAGCTTTTGTTTTGAGGCATGACTAGGATAATATGTTAGATTTTTCTAAATCCTTATCTCCAGGGCATATATTACTGAGTTTTTCATTAAATATGATAATGCCAAAGAAAACCTTGACAAAAGTATTCTGTACTATCAACAAGGACAAAACATGTACAACATTGCTCTATATATTAAGATTCCAGCTGTAATAGTCAAAATATATATTCATGTGTGTAAAATTATAATGATTTTCTATTTTTCTCGGGCTGTGAACCATGGTAAAATATATAGTAATAAGCAGAAAACCTGATGAACTAGGTGATTTAAAACACCTGATGTTACAGTTAGGCCATTCAAGGGTGAAATAGATCAATTTAAATTTCACACCTTCTCCTTTCCTTGTAGCCAGTGAAGTGTCTGGAAGACCGAAAACGCATAAAATTAATTGAGAGTTAACAGTATTTGGAAGCAATTGAGGTTAAGCCCTCAACAATGGTGGCCCTTACTTCTGGAGCCATTGACTCTTTGTCATAAGTTTATTGTATAGACGAGTTCTATTCTTAGATGATTTGTGTATGTTTCATAGAAGAGAGACAGGGCAGGAGAATTAACTATGACTCTACACCGGTTCCTTTACTGTATTACCTCATGCAATTCTTACAGTAATCCTTTAAAGTAACTATTATAATTCATATTTAACTGATAAAGAAAACCATTTTTAGGGGCCTGCCTGGTGGGACAAGCAGTTAAGTGCGCTCATTCCACTGCACCAGCCCGGGGTTCACCGGTTCTGATCCTGGGCACGTGCCAATGCACCGCTTGGCAAGCCATGCTGTGGTGGCGTCCCGTATAAAGTGGAGGAAGATGGGCACGGATGTTAGCCCAGGGTCAGTCTCCCTCAGCAAAATAAGATGAGGATTGGCAGATGTTAGCACAGGGCTGATCTTCCTCACAAAAAAAAATTTAAAAAAGACCATGTTTACAAAATTGATCAAGGGTAAAAGGGAAGATCTGAACATCAGTCTGTTGGGTTTTATGCCTCATATTCTCTCCACTGTGATAAAAATGGTGCTTCCACATGGGTACTCACCATCTTGCTATTTAATACCGGCTCCTGCCAACAACATTGGATGAGATGAGATGAGAAGTTTATTTCCAAAGTTATTCTATTATATTTAAATTATACTATTTATGAGTCAAATGTCAAGTCATATTTTAGAGGCATAGAGAACAACTGGTTACTTCACCTACACATTTTCCAGTTTTACTATAACTTTTGTGTGCCACATTCTGTCAACTTTGTGTCAACTTTACCAACTTTAGTGCTTCACTGTTCTTTTTTTAAAAACTTACAATTTCATTTTCCATGTAAAGCACCTTGCTGTTTTCTTCTGAGTCACTAGATGGCAGTTCTGTATCTCTGTAAATTACCACTGCAGCAGGAAACGAGAGGTCTTAAGCCAGTTTGTTCTGTACAAATGATGGACATAGGAGGACTTCTGGTCCATCAAGGCTGCCTGTGTTATTCTGTGGCCATAACGGGGATGTCCAGGACTGCTTAGTCAGGCATGAAGCAGAGTCAGAAAGCATCCTCTAAGTTCTTCTTCAGATGTGAGTTCAGGCACTTACCATCTCACCTGAGCACACTAGAGTTTATTGAATGTGTTCTGACTCTTCCTCTCTCTGTGTAGTTAATAAGTCTGGGAGCTCCATACCCCTAGAAAAAACACATGACACATAAAGCCTTTTCTCAACTAAACGGAATTGAGGGCTATGGTGTTGTCCGAGAGTCTGATGCTTAAAGCAAACGCAGCTGGTGCTCATATAGAGGGAAAGAGTGTCAGCTACTCCTGGAGGGCTTTTAGTGATGCTCCTATGGAATGAGCAAGTTTAAAATAAAACCACATGGCTTAAACCTCACTGATTATTTTATTGTCAAGTAATATGCTGTGAAAATCTTCTATGTCTAAAAAACTATTTCATAAAACTGAAACAATTCTCTTTTTTATTCTCTGGTATTTGAAATACTATTAAAACTGTAAATCCTTTAACATTCTACAATATATAAATAGGCAAATATCAATTATATTCTCAAAAAAAGTTTGTTCCCATGTTAAAGATTAATATATGATAGCAAAATGGGTTACCACCCAGTTTTCAACTAAATTTTTGCTTTTGAAATTACATATAAAATTTGTGTTTTGAAGTATTTTCCTAAAACTCAGCAGCTTTCTGATATAAATGGACTAGTTGAAAGGTAACTAGAATGAAATTTGATCTTTAAAACTCTAGCTTTGTGTAAGAATTGATAATATCAGGCAGTTGAAAGTTGGGTCTCTCCACGTTATGATCTTTATTAATTGTGAATAGCCACATCTATTACAAAGTGCTGAATAATAAAAAGAAATTAAACAATATCAGCACTCTCCTACCACACACATGCAGTTTATATGCAAATAAATTCTCAAAGGTCAGAAAAATGCTTATGATATCGGATAACTGGTAAAATACTATCTCATTCCAGTTTCAACCTCATTTGAAATTGACTTAAAACTCTTCTCTTAGGATCCTGCTCTGATCAGTGCCCCCTGGTCCCCTCAATGCCTCATTTGATTGCAAACCTATCTGAGGAATTGAATATTCTTTTCCATTTGTTCTCTTTAAGGTATCTGTGATAGTGCTTTTTATACAATGACCACTTGGTACAATTTATTATTCATTTCAGAAACATCTTGGGCCCGCCTCGTGCCTTAGCAGTTAAGTGTGCGCGTGGCGCTACTGGCAGCCTGAGTTCGGATCTCGGGCGCGCACTGACGTACCGCTTCTCTGGCCATGCTGAGGCTGCATCCCACATATAGCACGTAGAAGTATGTGCAACTATGACATACAACTATCTAGTGGGGCTGTGGGGAAAAAAAAAGGAGGAGGATTGGCAATAGATGTTAGCTCAGAGCTGGTCTTCCTCAGCAAAGAAAAAGAGGAGGATTAGCATGGATGTTAGCTCAGGGCTGATCTTCCTCACACACACACAAAAGAAACATCTTTATTTAGGAACAAATCAAGGAAACAGATGTGAGGAATGTAGGGTCACCTAGTTGATGGTGCCTTTTTTTTTTTAAATGTTTTGTTTATTGCAGTAACATTGGTTTATAACATTGTATAAATTCCAGGTGTACATCATTATACTTCTATTTCTGCATAGATTACATCATGTTCACCATAGTGGTTGCACCAGTTTGCACTCCCACCAACAGTGTATGAGACTTCCCTTCTCTCCACATCCTCTCCAACACATGTTGTTTCCTGTCTTGTTAATTACAGCCATTCTGACGGGCGTGAGGAGATATCTCATTGTAGTTTTAATTTGCACTTCCCTGATAGTTAATGATTTTGAACATCTTTTCATGTGTCTGTTGGCCATCTGTATATCTTCTTTGGAGAAATGTCTGTTCAGGTCTTTTGCTCATTTTTTAATTGGGTTGGTAGTGTTTTTGTTGTTGAGATGCATGAGTTCTTTATATATTTTGGAGATTAAGCCCTTATCACATGTATGGTTTGCAAATATATTCTCCCAATTGTTAGGTTGTCTTTTCATTTTGTTGATGGTTTCCTTTGTTGTGCAGAAGCTTTTTAGTTTGATGTAGTCCCATTTATTTATTTTTTCTATTGTTTCTCTTGCCAGGTCAGACATGGTGCTTGAAAATATGTTGCTAAGACCAATGTCGAAGAGTGTACTGCCTATGTTTTCTTCTAGAAGTTTCATAGTTTCAGGTCTTACATTCAAGTCTTTAACGCATTTGGAGTTAATTTTTATGTATGGTGTACGGTAAGGGTCTACATTCATTTTTTTGCATGTGGCTATCCAGTTTTCCCAACACCATTTGTTGAACAGACTTTCTTTTCTCCATTGTATGTTCTTGGTTCCTTTGTCAAAGATTAGCTGTCCATAGATGTGTAGGTTTATTTCTGGGCTTTCGATTCTATTCCATTGATCTGTGTGTCTGTTTTTGTGCCAGTACCATGCTGTTTTGGTTACTATAGCTTTGTAGTATATTTTGAAATCAGGGAGTGTGATACCTCTAGCTTTGCTCTTTTTTCTCAGGATTCCTTTAGCTATTTGGGGTCTTTTGTTGTTCCATATAAATTTTAGGATTCTTTGTTCTATTTCTGTGAAAAATGTTGTTGGAACTTTGATAAGGATTGCATTGAATCTATAGATTGCTTTAGGAAGTATGGACATCTTAACTATGCTAATTCTTCCAATCCAAGAGGACAGAATATCTTTCCATTTCTTTGTGTCTTCTTCAATTTCTTTCAGCAATGTTGTACAGTTTTCCGTATACAGCTCTTTCACCTCTTTGGTTAAGTTTATTCCTAGGTATTCTACTCTTTTTGTTGCAATTGTAAAAGATATTCTATTCTTTTTGTTGCATTTGTAAATGGGGTTGTATTCTTTTTTTTTTTTTTTGAGGAGATCAGCCCTGTGCTAACATCTGCCAATCCTCCCCCCCTTTTTTTTTTTTTGCTGAGGAAAACTGGCCCTAGGCTAACATCCGTGCCGATCTTGCTCCGCATTATATGGGATGCCGCCACAGCATGGCTTTACAAGTGGTGCGTCGTTGCACACCCGGGATCTGAACTGGCGAACTCCGGGCTGCCGCAGCGGAGTGCCTGCACTTAACCACTTGCGCCACCAGGCCAGCCCTGGGGTGGTATTCTTAATTTCTCTTTCTGCTACTTCGTTGTTAGTGTATAGAAATGCAACTGATTATTGTAGGTTGATGTTGTATCTTGCAACTTTATCATATTTGTTTATTACTTCTAAAAGTTTTCTGGTGGATTCTTCAGGTTTTTCTATATATAAAATCATGTCATCTGCAAGTAGTGACAGTTTCACTTCTTCCTTTCCAATTTGGATTCCTTTTATTTCTTTTTCTTGCCTGATTGCTCTGGTTAGGACTTTCAGTACTATGTTAAATAGGAGTGGTGAGAGTGGGCATCTTTGTCTGGTTCCTGTTCTTAGAGGGATAGCTTTCAGTTTTTTTTTTTTTTTGATTTTTATTGATATTTTAATGGTTTCTAACATTGTGAAATTTTGGGTTGTACATTTTTGTTTGTCCATTACCCCATATATGACTCCCTTCACCCCTTGTGCCCACCCCCCACCCCCCCTTCCCGGGTAACCACAGTCCAGTTTTCTCTGTCCATGTGTTGGTTTATATTCCACATATGAGTGAGATCATACAGTGTTTGTCTTTCTCTTTCTGGCTTATTTCACTTAACATAATATGCTCCAGGCCCATCCATGTTGTTGCAAATGGGACGATTTTGTCTTTTTTTATGGCTGAGTAGTATTCCATTGTATATATATACCACATTTTCTTAATCCAATCGTCAGTCGGGGGACACTTAGGTTGCTTCCACTTCTTGGCTATGGTGAATAATGCTGCAATGAACATAGGGGTGCATAAGCCTCTTTGGATTGTTGATTTCAGGTGCGTTGGATAGATTCCCAGTAGTGGGATGGCTGGATCATAGGGCATCTCTATTTTTAATTCTTTGAGGAATCTCCATACCGTTTTCCATAGAGGCTGCACCAATTTGCATTCCCACCAGCTGTGTATGAGGGTTCCTGTTTCTCCACATCCTCTCCAACATTTGTTGTTTTTTGTCTTGGTGATTATAGCCATTCTAACGGGCGTGAGGTGGTATCTTAGTGTTGTTTTGATTTGCATTTCCCTGATGATTAGTGATGTTGAGCATCTTTTCATGTGCCTATTAGCCATCTGTATATCTTCCTTGGAGAAGTGTCTGTTCATTTCCTCTGCCCATTTTTTGATCGGGTTGTTTGTTTTTTTGTTGTTCAATTGTGTGAGTTCTTTATATATTATGGAGATCAACCCCTTGTCAGATGTATGTTTTGCAAATATTCTCTCCCAGCTGGTTGGTTGTTTGTTCATCTTGATTCTGATTTCATTTGTCTTATAAAAGCTCTTTAGTCTGATAAAGTCCCACTTGTTTATTTTTTCTTTAGTTTCCCTAGTCTGGGTAGGCATGTCATCCGAAAAGATTCCTTTAAACCCAATGTCAAATAGTGTGTTGCCTATATTTTCTTCTATGAGTTTTATAGTTTCAGGTCTCACCTTCAGGTCTTTGATCCATTTTGAGTTAATTTTTGTGAATGGCGATAGCACATGGTCCACTTTCATTCTTTTGCATGTGGATGTCCAGTTTTCCCAACACCATTTATTGAAGAGACTTTCCTTTCTCCATTGCATGTCCTTAGCACCTTTGTCGAAAATTAGCTGTCCGTATATGTGTGGTTTTATTTCTGGGCTTTCAATTCTGTTCCATTGATCTGTGTGTCTGTTTTTGTACCAGTACCATGCTGTTTTGATTACTATTGCTTTGTAGTATGTTTTGAAGTCAGGAATTGTGATGCCTCCTGCTTTGTTCTTTTTCTTTAGGATTTCTTTAGCTATTCGGGGTCTTTTGTTGCCCCATATAAATTTTAGTATTCTTTTTTCTATTTCTGTGAAGAATGTCATTGGGATTCTGATTGGGATTGCATTGAATCTGTAGATTGCTTTAGGTAATATAGACATTTTAACTATGTTTATTCTTCCAATCCACGTGCATGGGATATCTTTCCATTTCTTTATGTCATCGTAGATTTCCCTCAGTAATGTCTTGTAGTTCTCATTGTATAGGTCCTTCACCTCCTTGGTAAGATTTATTCCTAGGTATTTTATTCTTTTGGATGCAATTGTAAATGGTATTATCTTTTTGAGCTCTCTTTCTGTTAGTTCATTATTAGCATATAGAAATGCAACTGATTTTTGTAGATTGATTTTGTACCCTGCAACTTTGCTGTAGTTGTTGATTGTTTCTAACAGTTTTCCAACAGATTCTTTAGGGTTTTCTATGTATACAATCATGTCATCTGCAAATAGTGAGAGTTTCACTTCTTCGTTACCTATTTGGATTCCTTTTATTCCTTTTTCTTGCCTAATTGCTCTGGCCAAAACCTCCAGTACTATGTTGAACAGGAGTGGTGAGAGTGGGCAGCCCTGCCTCGTTCCTGTTCTCAGAGGAATGGCTTTCAGTCTTTCCCCGTTGAGTATAATGTTAGCTGTGGGTTTGTCATATATGGCCTTTATTATGTTGAGGTACTTTCCTTCTATTCCCATTTTATTGAGAGTTTTTATCATAAATGGATGTTGTATCTTGTCAAATGCCTTCTCTGCGTCTATTGAGATGATCATGTGGTTTTTATTCTTTGTTTTGTTGATGTGATGTATCACGTTGATTGATTTGCGGATGTTGAACCATCCCTGCGTCTCTGGTATAAATCCCACTTGATCATGGTGTATGATCTTTTTAATATATTGTTGTATTCGGTTTGCCAATATTTTGTTGAGGATTTTTGCATCAATGTTCATCAGCGATATTGGCCTGTAATTTTCTTTCTTTGTATTGTCTTTGTCTGGTTTCGGTATCAGGGTGATTTTGGCCTCATAGAATGATTCAGGAAGTGTTCCATCTTCCTCTATTTTTTGGAATAGTTTGAGGAGGATGGGTATTAAATCTTCTTTGAATGTTTGGTAAAATTCACTGGAGAAGCCATCTGGTCCTGGACTTTTATTTTTTGGGAGGTTTTTGATTACTATTTCAATCTCTTTACTTGTGATTGGTCTATTCAGATTCTCCATTTCTTCTTGGTTCAATTTTGGGAGGTTGTATAAGTCTAAGAATTTATCCATTTCTTCTAGATTGTCCAATTTGTTGGCATATAATTTCTCATAGTATTCTCTTATAATCCTCTGTATTTCCATGGTATCCGTTGTAATTTCTCCTCTTTCATTTCTAATTTTATTTACTTGAGCCTTTTCTCTTTTTTTCTTAGTTAGCCTGGCTAAGGGTTTGTCTATTTTGTTTATCTTCTCGAAGAACCAACTCTTTGTTTCATTAATCCTTTCTACTGTTTTTTTGGTCTCAATATCATTTATTTCTGCTCTGATTTTTATTATTTCTCTCCTTCTGCTGGCTTTGGGCTTTGTTTGTTCTTCTTTTTCTAGTTCTGTTAGGTGTAATTTAAGGTTGCCTATTAGGGCTTTTTCTTGTTTGTTAAGGTGGGCTTGTATCGCTATGAGTTTCCCTCTCAGGACCGCTTTTGCTGCGTCCCATATGGTTTGATATGGCATGTTATCATTTTCGTTTGTTTCCAGATAGTTTTTGATTTCTCCTTTAATTTCATCAATGATCCATTGGTTGTTCAGTAGCATGTTGTTTAATCTCCACATTTTTGTCACTTTCCCAGTTTTTTTTTCCTGGTTCATTTCCAGTTTCATAGCCTTATGGTCTGAAAAGATGCTTGTTATGATTTCAATCTTCTTAAATTTATTGAGGCTTGCTTTGTTTCCCAACATATGGTCTATCCTAGAGAATGCTCCATGCGTGCTTGAGAAGAATGTGTAGTCAGCTGTTTTTGGGTGGAGTGCTCTGTATATGTCTACTAGGTCCATCTCGTCCAGTTTTTCATTTAAGTCTAATATTTCCTTATTAACTTTTTGTCTGGATGATCTATCCATTGCTGTAAGTGGGGTGTTAAGATCCCCTACTATTATTGTGTTGTTGTTGATTTCTCCTTTTAGGTTTGTTAATAGTTGTTTTATGTACATTGGTGCTCCTATGTTGGGTGCATATATATTTATAAGTGATATGTCTTCTTGATGGAGTGTCCCTTTTATCATTATATATTTCCCTTCTTTGTCTTTCTTAACCTGTTTTATCTTGAAGTCTACTTTGTCTGATATGAGTATGGCAACACCTGCTTTCTTTTGTTTGCCATTAGCTTGGAGTATTGTCTTCCATCCTTTCACTCTGAGCCTGTGCTTGTCTTTAGTGCTAAGATGTGTTTCCTGAAGGCAGCATATTGTTGGGTCTTGCTTTTTAATCCATCCTGCCACTCTGTATCTTTTGATTGGAGAGTTCAATCCATTTACATTTAGGGTAACTATTGAAACATGAGGGTTGAATGTTGCTGTTTTGTCACTTATTTTCTGGTTCTTTTGCATTTCCTTTGTTTCTTGTCCCATTTGTTTTGGACTGCCAATTCAGTTTGGTTGTTCTGTCTTATGATTCTTCTAGTTTTCTCTTTGTTTATCATATGTGGTTTTAATTTGATTATTTGTTTAGTGGTTACCTTGAGGTTTGGGCGAAAAATCTTCTGTATGAGATAGTCCATTATCTGATAGCCTCCTATTTCCTTATACTAAGTCAATTCAGTCACTTTCCTCTTCCCCTTCTAAGTTGCTCTTGTTATACCTTATTCTATCTTGTGTTGTGGCTGTGTGTTTACAGTGATGAGGTTAAATTTATTTTTGGTGAATTTCTTCCTTTGATCTTTGAGTTTAGTATTTAAGTGGTTGCTAACCTATTCCGGTAAAGATCTACTATTTCTCTGATTTTGTCTACCTACTTTTCTCCTTACTCCAAGCTTTGTGTTCCCTTTCTCTTCTTGTTTTCAGGCCTGAGGGCCTTCTTGAGTATTTCTTGTAGTGGCGGTCTCGTGGCCATGAACTCCCTTAGCTTTTGTTTATCTGGGAGAGTTACTATTTCTCCATCATATTTGAAGGATATTTTTGCTGGATAGAGTATTCTTGGCTGAAAGTTTTTGTCTTTTAGTATTTTGAATATATCATTCCAGTCTCTTCTAGCCTGAAAAGTTTCTGTTGAGAAATCCGCTGAGAGCCTGATGGGAGTTCCTTTGTACGTTATTTTTTGTTTTTGTGTAGCTGCCCTTAATATTGTTTCTTTGTCGTTGACCCTGGCTAGCCTTACCACTAGGTGTCGTGGTGAAGGCCTTTGTCTGTTAATATATATAGGAGTCCTGTTGGCTTCGCTTACTGGTATTTCCTGCTCCTTCCCCAGATTTGGGAAATTTTCAGCTATTATTTCCTTGAATAGGCTCTCTGTTCCTCTTTCCCTCTCCTCTCCCTCAGGAATACCTATAATTCTTATGTTACATTTTCTAATAGAGTCCGCTATTTCTCGGAGTCTTTCTTCATTTCTTTTTAGTCTTAGTTCTCTCTCTTCTTCCATCTGGAGTATATCTGTATTCCTATCCTCTAAAGTACTAATTCTTTCCTCCATATTGTCAGCTCTGTTCTTTAAAGATTCCAGATTCTCCTTTATCTCCTCCATTGTGTTCTTCATCTCCATCAGCCCTGATAGGTTTTTCTTTATGATTTCAATCTCTTTTGTGAAGAAACTCCTAATCTCATTTAATTGTTTGTCTGTGTTGTCTCGTATTTCGTTGAGTGTTTTTATGATAGCTATTTTGAAATCTCTGTCATTTAGTTTATGGATTTCTGTGTCTTCGGGGTTGATTTCTGGGTGCTTGTCATTTTGTTTCTGGTCTGGTGATTTCATATATTTTTGCATTGTGGTTCCTGTGTTGGTTTTGATTTTCCTCATCCTGGAAGTCTCTGGTTGCAATTTCCACCTGCCGCCACTGTGTGGTGGTAAAGGGCTGTGTAGTCTAAGCCCCCTGCGCTCTGCCCCAGTTTTTCTGCTGCGATCCGCAGTTTTGTTTTGTTTTGTTTTGTTTCTTTTCCCCACTGCGATCCACGGGTCCAGTCCAGTTTATTCAGGTCTGCCTCGGACCGCTAGATCTGGTCGAGCTGCAGACTCCGGGTTGCGGGGAGGGGGGAGCTCTCTCTTTTGCCCTCTGGGTCCCTGACGTGGGAGGCTTCTCGTTTGCCCCTCTTTATCCGCTCTCTGGGTTGCTCAGATGTTGATGGTAGCCCTGTGGCTCCTCTGAGCCCTCTGTGCGGGAGTTTCCCACTGGCTGAGAGCGCCCGAAGAGCTACAGTTTCCCGCCGAGGGCCGCCTCTCCCCCCTCTCTGGGAGCCGCGCGGACCGGATCGCTGATCTGATGGGGAGGGAGCAGCTTTCAGTTTTTCACCATTGAGGATGATATTAGCTGTGGGTTTCTCATATATGGTCTTTATTATGTTGAGGTACTTTCCTTCTATACCCATTTTATTCAAAGTTTTTATCATAAATGGATGCTGTATCTTGTCAAATGCTTTCTCTGCAACAATTGAGATGATCATGTGATTTTTATTCTTCATTATATTAATTTGGTGTATCACGTTGATTGATTTGCAAATGTTAAACCATCCCTGCATACCTGGAATAAATCCCACTTGATCATGGTGTATAATCTTTTTAACGTATTGTTGTACGCGATTTGCTAGTATTTTGTTGAGGATTTTTGCATCGATGTTCATCAGTGATATTGGCTTGTAATTTTCTTTTTTTGTGTTGTCCTCGTCTGGTTTTGGTATCAGGGTAATGTCGGCTTTGTAGAATGTGTTAGGGAGCTTCTCCCCCTCATCAAATTTTTGGAAGAGTTTGAGAAGGATAGGTATTAAGTCTTCTTTGAATGTTTGGTAGAATTCACCAGGGAAGCCATCTGGTCCTGGACTTTTATTTTTGGGGAGGTTTTTGATTACTGTTTCGATCGCCTTACTGGTGATAGGTCTATTCAAATTCTCTACTTCTTCTTGATTCAGTTTTGGAAGGTTGTATGATTCTAAGAATTTATCCATTTCTTCCAGATTGTCGAATTGGTTGGCATATAGCTTTTCATAGTATTCTCTTATAATCTTTGGTGTTTCTGAGGTGTCTGTTGTAATTTCTCCTCTTTCATTTCTGATTTTACTTATTTGTGCCTTCTCTTCTTTTTTCTTGATGAGTCTAGCTAAAGATTTGTCAATTTTGTTGATGTTTTCAAAGAACCAACTCTTGGTTTTACTGATTTTTTCTATTGATTTTTTGGGTCTCTACTTCATTTATTTCTGCTCTGATTTTTATTATTTCCTTTCTTCTACTGATTTTGGGCTGTGTTTGTTCTTCTTTTTCCAGTTCCTTTAGGTGCATTGTTATATTGTTTATTTGAGATTTTTCTTGTTTGTTGAGATAGGCCTGTATTACTATAAACATCCCTTTCAGAACTGCTTTTGCTCTATACCATAAATTCTGGTATGTCGTATTTTCATTTTCATTTGTCTCCAGGTATTTTTTGATTTCTTCTTTGATTTCTTCATTGACCCAGTCGTTGTTCAGTAGCATTTTCTTTAATCTCCACGTATTTGTGGCTTTTCTGAGTTTCTTCCTATAGTTGATTTCTAGTTTCATACCGTTGTGGTCAGAAAAGATGCTTGGTATTATTTCAATCTTCTTAAATTTATGGAGACTTGTTTTGTGGCCTAATATGTGATCAATCCTGGAGAATGTTCCATGTGCATTTGAAAAGAACGTGTATTCTTTGGTTTTTGGATGGAATGCTCTGTGTATATCTACTAGGTCCATCTGTTCTAGTGTATCATTTAAGGCCAATGTTTCCTCATTGATCTTCTGTTTGGATGATCTATCCCTTGGTGTAAGTGGAGTGTTAAAGTCCCCTAGAATTATTGTGTTACTGTCTATTTCTCCTTTTATGTCTGTTAATAATTGCTTTATATATTTAGGTGCACCTACATTGGGTGCGTAGATATTTACAAGTGTTATATCCTCTTGTTGGATTGTTCCCTTGATCATTATGTAATGCCCTTCTTTGTCTCTTTTTACAGTTTTTGTTTTAAAGTCTATTTTGTCTGATATGAGTACTGCTACCCCAGCTTTCTTTTCCTTGCCATTTGCATGGAGTATCTTTTTCCATCCCTTCACTTTCAATTTGCGAGTGTCTTTAGGTCTGAAGTGTGTCTCTTGTATGCAGCATATATATGGGTCTTGTTTTTTTATCCAGTCAGCCACCCTGTGCCTTTTAATTGGAGCATTTAGTCCATTGACGTTTAAAGTAGCTATTGATAAGTATGTACTTACTGCCATTTTTTAACTTTTTTTCTCAGTGTTTTAGTAGTCCTTCTCTGTTCCTTTCTTCTTCTATACAGAATTGATCGTCTCTTTAGTTTGACCTCTGTCTGAAAGCTCTACTCTTTAACTCCCCTCCTCCCTCCTTTTATGTTTTTGATATCATATCTAACTTCTTTTTTCTGCATTTGTATCCATTACCCTCTTATCATGGAAATAAATAATTTTTCCTATTTGTTTTCTTCTCTTTTCCCCTTAAATCAGTCCTTTTAACTTTTCATGTAACACTGGTTTGTTGGTGATAAACTCTTTTAATTTTTGCTTGTCTGGGAAATTTTTGATCTTGCCTTCCATTTTGAATGATAACCTTGCTGGATAGGGTATTCTTGGCTGTAAGTTTTTTCCTTTTTAGCACTTTAAATATCATGCCATTCTCTTCTAGCCTGTAAGGTTTCTGCTGAGAATTCAGCTGATAGCCTTATGGGGTTTCCTTTGTATGTAACTTGTCTTTCTCTTGCAGCTTTTAGAATTCTCTCTTTATCTTTAATTCTAGACATTTTGATTATGATGTGTCTTGGTGTGGGCCTCTTTGGGTTTATCGTGTTTGGAGCTCTCTGTGCTTCCTGTACTCGGATGTCTGTTTTGTCCCTTAGGTTAGGGAAGTTTTCATCTATTATTTCTTGAAATAGATTCTCTGCCCCTTTTTTTCGCTCTTCTCCTTCCGAGACACCTATCACACAGATGTTAGTGTGCTTGATGGTATCGCAGAGGTCCCTTAGACTGCCTTCACTCTTCTTAACTCTTTTCTCTTTTACCTGTTCAGCTTGGGTAATGTCTTCTAGTCTTTTGTCTATCTCACAGATTCATTCTTCTGTATCCTCTACTCTGCTTTTGAGTTCCTCTAGTGAATTTTTCATTTCCAGTATTGTATTCTTCCTTTCTGATTGGTTCTTTTTATATCCTCCATTTCTTAGCTGGCATTCTCACTGAGTTCATCTATTCTTCTCCCCAGATCAGTGAGCATCCTTAACACTCTTTGTTTGACCACTCTGTCAGGTAGGATGCTCATTTCCATTTCACTTAGTTCCTTTTCTGGAGTTTTGTCCTGTTCCCTTACTTGGAATGTATTCCTTTGCCTCCTCATTTTGCCTCTTTCCCTGTGTTTGTGTCTACACATTAGGTAGGTCTGCTACATCTCCTGCTCTTGGATAGCTGACCTTATGTAAGTGATGGCTTAGGAGGCCTGCAGTGTGCTTCCCTCAGTTCTCAATGTTCCAGCGGTGACCACTATGTGGGTTATGCATGGCCTTCTGTTGTGGCCTGTTTGCTCTCCCTGTAGGCACCCAGGGAGGCCGAGTTATGTTCCTGGCCAGCTGTTGTAATGCTCAGCTGCTTGTAGTTGTTGTGGGTCCTTCAGTCTCTTTATGAGGTGTGGGGAGCCCCAGCACATTTGGCTGCAAGTTCTAACACCACATTTGTATTGCAGTATTTTTTTTAAGTGAGTAGGCCCCCAGCGTGGCAGGTTGTTAGGCTCAGGGCCTTACAATTGCTATAAGCCTCCAGCCTTTGGGTCTCTTGTCAGCTCTCTGAGGATTGCAGCTGGGTGGGGCTGGCCTCAGGCATGGGAGCACTCAATTGTTTCAGGCTTTGGAAGGTGGGGCAAACCCCCTCTGTGGGTCTTTGAGAAACACAAGTCTTCTGCAGCTGACAAGCCTTGCCGCCCACAGGTCCACACACACCGTCAACACAGTCCCGCCCCGTGTGTGTGCCCCAACCTCCCAAAGAGGACCCAGTCTCTCCACAGTGGGAACCCCACACACTCCACCACTGCCCCACACTCTCCACTTGCTCCTTGTGCACGCCCTGCCCCAATGAAGTTGTCTCAGTTGATAGGCTGCAGAGATTATAGTCACCAATCTATGCAGGCCCACAAGTTGCCTGAGGGCTTGTTGTTGGGTGGGGCCAGTCTCTAGGGTGGGCTGCCTGCCCTGGCTGAGCTGCATTAAATTGGTGCTCTAGAGGGTGGGACAGACCCTGGGCTAGCAGACCTCAGGGAGAACTCCAATGGCGTCTATGTCAGCACGCCCACACCAGGCCACAACAATATTCGCCACAAATGTCCCAGTCCCTGGAGAGGTCTCACCTCTCACCGAGATGCACACAGGGCCTATTAGGTGAATCTCTTTTCACCAAAGCACTGTACACCTTTCTTTCTGGTGATTTTTGGTTGCTTTCTAAAACGGGTGAGTTTGTGCATGGGCCCTTTAAGAGCCGGTTTCTAATTTGTTTGTGAACCAGCTTTTCTGGGGGTACTCCCTAATGTTTTAGTAACAGACAAAGTCAGTTATTCTGCCACTCATCTCGATGGTACTGGGTCCACAACATGCCCACAGTGGGGGTGCTTCCCGGTTCAGGGCCCCGCTCCTCCAGGGAGGGCTGCGTAACTTTGGGTGACTCCTGGATGGCCATGAGGCACTGCAGCTTGTGAAGGTGGCATTTTTCCTCTCCAGAAGGGAGTTTCTTCCTCGTCTACCTCAGTTAGGATTGTCCGTTGTTGCAGGGGTTCCTCTTATCCTGTTTTCAGTTCTGTCTCAGTGGTAATTTTTCCACAAGTAGTTGTAAATTGGCTGTGTCTGCGGGAGGAGGTGAGTTCAGAGTCTGCCTGTGTTGCCTTCTTGACTTCCTCCTCCTGATGGTGCTTGAGGGATTTCTCACGTGAGTCTTGGCATAGAAAAGTTTAAAGAGTAAAGCAGCATTTGTCAGATCAAAAGTGTTGGGTGAACATAATTCTGAAGGAATAATGATGGAGAAGTAAAAACAAGAACCCACTTGAATTGCATTGGAAGGTATTAGAGACATCAAAGGCCTGGGAAAAACACCTTGTTTAATGTAAGTTCTTTCTAAACTCTAAGGCAAAAAATAATATGAATTTACATGGTAATTATAAACCACTAAACAACAATTCACAAGACAAGTAAACAACTAAAATAGAAACCAGAATAAGAAAAATAGAAGTTAAAGGAGAGATGGAGAGTGATGGTTGGGGTCAGAAAACATGGCTTAGTCATCCTTGAAGTCTCCTTCAGACTCTGATCATTCTTACTGCTCAGTAAACACTTTGAGCCCATCAGCCTGGGGAGGGGCAAAGTGAGAGGTGGTTGGAGGGAAGACAATGCAAGGATACCCTTGTGGAGGCACTGACATTGAAAATCAGTGACATTTTGCAAAGGTGCTTACCATACTATATTAAGGATTATTCTGGAAAGTTAAGGATTTTCCTGAAATTTACATTTTCATTTTATGGAAACTCCAACTAGCCCAGAGAATGATTTAGACATTTCAGCTTTAGAAATAAAGAGAGGGGCCACCCCTGTGGCACAGCGGTTAAGTGCGCACGCTCCACTGCGGCGGCCCCGGGTTGACAGGTTTGGATCCTGGTGCACACCGACATACCATTTGTCAAACCATGCTGTGGTAGCATCCCATATAAAGTAGAGGAAGATGGGCACAGATTTTAATCCAAGGCCAATCTTCCTCAGCAAAACGAGGAAGATTGGCATCAGAAGTTAGCTCAGGGCTGATCTTCCTCACACAAAAAAAAAATAATAAAAAAAAAATAAGTTGATGGTCCAGGAGTTTATATGAGCTGTTTTAAGGTCTTGAGACTAGAGGCTTTGAAGGGTACCGGTACATTTCCTAGGTGGAGAAAAACCTAGGGGGAATTTCCTAGGCCAAGGGAACTTAGGGGAAGCTTGGAGCAAACTGAGTTGGTTGTCCTTTTAATTTGGCTTTAAAATTGGAAAGAATTATGTTTATAAGTTCTGAACAAAACTGCTTGATAAAGAAATGTGAGTCTGAACTTGTTCACCTATGAAGAAAAGAGACATGGCTCCTGCCGATTGAAAAGGCGTTTTACAGGTGACAGAAAATCCTCAGTAGGAGTGTCAGAGGTGAACCTCACGACGTATAGCGGTCCTATAGGGCGTTCCATTATCATTCACGTTAATTAATTATAGCTTCGTCCGGGGACTGGCACATGAGGGTTTGTCACCCGCACTCTGAACCCCCTCGGTGGTCCTAGACTGCCAGCGGGAGAAATCGAGACATGTAAGAGAGTGATTACGACATTCCTTTAGAGAATAACACTCAAAGAAGCACAATTGTGACCCACTACACAGTTCCTAGAAGTTGTTCAGACTTTATAAAAATACAAACAAAAAAACAGAACTAAAAATGGGAAACCATGCTTCAAAAGCCTGCTGGCTTCCAGATGGACAACCCCCCACGGGGACTTCGGCTGTTTTCACGTATACTGCATACGGAAACAATCCTTGCAAGTATTTAACTAAATGGGAAAAGTTAACTAAGGATGACTTAGGTCGTAAATGGCCAAAATTGGGAACGTTTGACTTCTGAAAACTACTGTATTTGCACACACAGGTTGAAAAAGCCTGCAATAAAACCAAAACAAAAGAAGGGGAAGCTTATTACGATTGGCATTTAGAGGCTTCAAAGAGTAATAATGATAAAATGACTTCTTTAAAGGAGACTAACCATAAACTGACTGAGACCATTTCTGAATTAAAGAGAGAGAAGTCAGAAACTGTCCACCCCCTTCACCTCCTCTACCTCCTCCACCGCCGCCGCTTTCAGCACCTCAGAGCCCATTTTCTCCCTCAGCACCCGTGTATCCTTTCCTTTTTGAGCTTCCGTACCCTGACCTATCCATTTTAACTCATCCTCTCTCAACTCTTCCTCCCTCACCTCCTCCTCCTCCCTCACCTCCTCCTCCTCCTTCACCTCCTCCTCCTCCTTAACCTTCCCCTCCTCCTCCACCTCTAGAGAAAACAAGGAGTAACTCTCAGGGAGCAGATACTGAAAGTCCTAAAGTTATAGTGGTTCCCTCTAAGGAGAAACCTGTTATTGGGTGAGGTGAGCCTGCTCTTGTGTATACTCCTTGGACTAGAAGTGAATTTAAGAATTTGATGAAGGACTTCCCAGACCCTTTGCAATATCCTTTAGGGTTTGCTCAAGAATTTAATTTTATTGTTAGAACATATGCACAGGACATTCAGATTTATATCAGCTTGTGCATTTGCTGGTGTCTGAGAACAAAGCAAATGAATGGATAAAAGAGGCAGATTGGAGACCCCCTGGAGGATTTCCATAGGCATGAGCCTCATGACCTTAAAGAGTGTAGGGATATCGCTCAAAACTTACACAAAGCCATTCCAGTAGTTTTTCCCAGGAAGATAGATTGGCCTAAAGTCCATCAATGTAAGCATAGACCCGAGGAATCTATCTTTGATTATTTTGAAAGGCTTGAGAAAACCTTCAAACAGCACTCTGGGATGGCTCCTGAATGTTTTGAGGATCAATAAAATGATCCAGTTTTCAATTCAATTTCCTTCGAAGGATTAGATGAGGAATTAGCAATGTTAGTTAAGAGACATGAACTGGATTGGACTTTAATAGGCTCTTGTCACTATTACACATAAACCATCTAAAACCTTCCAGAAAAAAAAAGGCCACTAAGTTTATGAGTATACAGCTACAACAGCTTCGTGGCCCAACAAACGCCATCCTTGAGGGTATTATGCAATGTGAAATAAATCAGAGGGAGAAGGTCAAATACCGTATGATTTCCTTCATTAAGTAGTAGATAATAACAACAATAAACAAACACATAGGGACAGAGATTGGATTGGTGGTTACCAGAGGGGAAGGGGGGAGGGAGGAGGGTGAAAGGGATAATTTGGTACATGTGTGTGGTGATGGGTTGTAATTAGTATTTTGGTGGTGAACATGATGTAATCTATGCAGAAATAGAAGTACAATGATGTACACCTGAAATTTTTACAATGTCATAAACCAATGTTACTGCAATAAACAAAAAATTAAAAAAAAATAATCTAACCAGAAACGAAATCACCGTTTCTGTTACTATTGCAAAAAGTCTGGTCATTTCAAACAAGACTGCCATAAACTCAAATGGGATTTAGGGGGTGACAACAATAAACAGGAATAGGGCTGCTCAGAAGATTACGAGAGGGTATTTCCCCTCCTCCTCACAAATGCCATAGGCGAAATTGAGATAACTATTGGAAAGGAAACTTTAAAGGTCCTCGTAGATGCCGGGGCTACCTTTTCTGTCCTCAACCCTACCCTTATTCATTGCCCTCTCCCTCGGAGTAAACAGATAGTTCAATTGGTAGGGGTTTCGAATTTTCCAATGCAGGTTTTTAAATCAGAACCAGTAATTTTTCAATTAACAACCATCACAGGAAAAAATGTGTTTCTCCTGGTTAAATGTGCTCCAATTCATTTGATTGGACGAGATCTTCTAGAAGCATACAACGTCCTTTTCACAAAAGGGTGAAATGCTTCTAGATTCAGAAAATCGGGATGCTGACCAGACTGTAATTGCTGAAAGGTTGATGATTGTGAAATCAATGACTCAAATAGAAGAGAAAACTGATGACCTGTTATTACAAGTTCCTAGAGAATTATGGTCATCATCCTCTTCAGATATTGGGAAAATTAAATCAGCCACTCCTATTAAGGTGATTTTGACAACTCTAAGCCTCTATCTAATATTCGGCAATATCCACTTAGACCAGAGGCATTAAATGGGATAAGCCCTATCGTTCAGGAATTTCTTGAAAAGAGACTTATAATTCCTTGTACTAGTCCCTGTAATACACCTATCTTACCTGTAAAAAAGTCGAATGGGAAAGGCGGGAGATTTTTTCGAGATCCGAGACCTATAAAGAACATCGTGATTCCTCAACATCCTGTGGTTCCTAACCCACACACTTTGCTCTCGGCCATTCCAAATAACAGCTGCTATTTCTCAGTCACTGATTTGGGCAGTGTCTTCTTCAGCATTCCAGTGGAAAAGAATAGTCAATATCTTTTTACCTTCACGTGAGAAGATCGCCAGTATACCTGGACAGTGATGCCACAGGGCTATACTGAGACGCCCACTTATTTTTCCCAGATACTCAAGGCTGACTTAGTGAATATAGAATTTCCTAATGACTCCACTTTAATTCAATATGTGGATGATTTCTCTTGCATTCAAACACTAAGTTGGATTCTCAGAAGGACACAATTTATCTGTTGCAACAGCTAGCATCTAAGGGGCATAAATTGTCCAAGGACAAATTACATTTTTTGCCTGCCTGTTGTAAAACATCTAGGACACTTGATATCTAAGGATGGACTGTTGATTGATTCTGAAATGATTAAAGGAATCCTGGTTTTTTCTCTCCCTAAGACAAATTTAAGAGGATTCCTAGGACTAACTGGATATTGCAGGAACTGGGTACCTAACTTTTCACTTATTGCCCAGCCCTTATATACATTACTAAAGTCTGACCAGCCTGATTTAATTGTATGGACACCAGAAGGAGAGAAGGCAGCAACTACCTTAAAGTCTGTTTTGGCCCAAGTACCAGCTTTAGGAAATCCTAATTACAGCTTGCCATTTTTCCTCTTCATACATGAAGATAGAGGAAATCCCTTAGGTATCTTAAGTCAAAAACATGAAGGTCGACATCGACCTATAGGTTATTATAGTCAGCAGTTAGACTCAGTGGCAAAAGGGCTTCCGCCTTGTATGAGAGCCATTTCAGTAGCAGCGCTCTTATGCAAGACCAGTGAAGAAATGCTGATGGGGTCTCCTTTGACTATCTATGTTCCTCACTCAGTCAAATCTCTCCTAAATTCTCATCACACTCAGCATTACTCTGTCAGCCGACTAGCCTCCTATGAAGTTCTGTTGTTCTCTGCTCCTAATATTACCTTAGCCCTGTGTAATAATCTTATCCCTGCAACCTTACTTCTAGCATCACAAGAAGAAGATGCCCACGACTACATTTATTAACTAATTACCTACTTACTCCTAGGAATGATTTGCAAGAAACTCCCGTTGATAATGTTGATCTAATTTGGTTTACAGATGGATCTTACTCAAAGGATGAACAAGGATGTTATCGAGCTGGATATGCAGTAATGTCCTCAATAGACGTAATCGAGAGTTTTTACTTACCAGACATAAAGTCAGCACAGCAAGCCGAGTTAACTGCTTTAACTTGAGCTTGTCAATTGGCCAGAGACCAGGTAGCAAATATCGACACTGACAATCGTTATCCTTTCGGGGCAGCACATGACTTTGGAATGCTGTGGAAACAACGAGGGTTTTTAACCTCTTCAGATCAGCCTATAAAGAAGGGGAAACAGGTTGCAGAATTATTATATTCTATACAGCTATCGAGACAACTAGCGATTATTAAAATGCCAGGGCATTCAAAATCTGATACTTTGGAAGCTAAAGGAAACTAGCTTGCTGATGCAGCTGCTAAACAAACAGCCTTGAAAGCTTTCCCTACCCAGCCTCGAGAATGCCTGCTGCTTCCTATTAACTCTGCTAACCCAGTAAAAGACTTCCTTCTACAGGCCCAAGAAGTGGCCATGGAAGAAGAAAAACACATATGGCAGTCAAAAGGGGGAATTTTTGACACCCCCTCACAGATGTGGTTTGGACCCAATAGGAAACCCATGGTACTTGTTGGAGCACAATTGCCCCTGCTCCAGCATATACACCAACTAACCCACTGGGCACCTGAAAAGGTGATTTTATGGGAAAAACAATACTTTTGGAAACTTTTTCCCACAGTGGCCCATAAAACTTATACTCGTTGTGTTATATGCCCAAAGTATAATCTAGGGAAACCACTTCATGGGTCACAAGGCCACTTTCCCCCTCCTAAGTGACCCTTTGAGGAATGGCAATTGAACTTGGTCTAAATGCCACCATCTCAAGGATATAAATATATCTTGGTAATAATCTGTATGTCCTCACATTGGGTTGAGGCCTTTCCTTGCAGAAGAGCAACGGCTGTAACAGTAGGTATATTACTATTAGAGAGAATAATTCCTGCTTGGGGAATTCCTACCGAGTTACATAGTGACCGGGGAACTCATTTCACCGGACAAATAATTAAATCTATATGTAGTATTTGGCCAATAATGCAGCATTTCCACTGTGCTTACCATCCCCAATCCTCAGCATCGGTGGAAAGAACTAATAGCTCGATCAAAATTCAGTTGGCAAAGCTTTCAGAAGCATTTAGCTTCTCATGGCCAAAAGCTCTTCCACTAATGCACCTCAGTCTTAGATCTACATCCTTTGGTAAACATCGACTGTCTCCTTTCGAAATAATAACTGGACGACCTATACAATTAGATGAAGAAATGTAGGAACCAACTTTACTTAAAGGAGATATTTTACATTATTGTCAAGGTCTCATTGAGGCTCTTAAGAGAAATGAGAAATTGGTAGCTAATTCTTTTCACTGTAAGCTCCCAGGAGACAAAGACCTTAAGGATCATGGATTACAACCTGGAGATTTTGTTTATTGGAAAAGATACCTGATAAAGGACTCTTTGCAGCCCCGTTGGAAGGGACCATATCAGGTGCTTTTAACCAATCCATGTGCTGCAAAATTAAAAGGCATAAACTCATGAATTCACATTTCTCATTTAAAAAAGACTTCTCCACCTGAATAGACTTCAACTCCAGTCTCTGACACCCAACTTTGACAGACCAAGACGAATATCTCCAAATCAGGATGAGAAGAAGACGACATCTGTTGTAGGCAGCTGTCCTGAGACTCTGGACCAGGTCTGTATTCCTAACCTTATATCTCCTCATTTAAACCCTTGTAGTGTTTAACCTTTATGTAATTGCTAAAATAATCAATTTCTAGATTGCCTTACCATTTTCCTACACCAATGTTTACACTTCAACTTTATAAGATAGATTAGAACCTAATTACAAAACCATTTGTTGATTACAAAAAAAAAATGCCATTTAAGGTTTCCCTAATGCTATGTTTGTTTTTCCAATCTACATCTGAATGGACCTCTGATGGCAATGTTTTTCTGCAATGGGCACATTCCTTTGCTACACATGAAAATCAGTCTACTTGTTGGTTATGTGGCCAACTTCCACTTTCTAAGACCCTTGGTGGGTCTTTCCCTTTTGAGGCACAGATTGGAAAGCTCTAAAGCAATTTATTGTGATACGAAGATCTAGTTCTAATGTTCACAGTTCGTCTGATATTACTAATTATGATCCTGAAACATGGTCAGTAGCCCATACTATTAGTAATACAGGACACGGTTATTCTTTTCTATTACTCAAACCATCCAATTATCCCAAAAAATTGCAGATAAACAAAAGAAACCAGACATTACAGTAAAAACCATGGAAGGTTTCACACAAATTTGGGATGGATATGTTTGGCTTACTCCTAACCATGGATCTTTAAACATACCAGCACCTTTATGTTGGTTACAGAGAAATCATTCCAAACAAAATCTACCAAATTACACTCTAAAGATAGGCTGGATACCCACTGAGTCATGTCAGAATACTATTATACATAAAAAAGTGATTGGTTTGGAACAGACTGGTCTCGAAGACCAGGCGTCTATTAGATGGCTCCTAATGGAACTCACTGGTTATGTGGAACAAACCTCTGACCTTGGCTGCCACCAAGATGGCTAGGGCGCTGCACTCTGGGCTTCTCTTGCATACAGGGAAAGAGTCGTCCAGAGCTAACATCTGTTGCCAATCTGCCTCTCCTTAAGGCCAGATGGGCTCATTCAGTGTTACACTTGTATGACCACCTAGTAGCTATATTTGCTCCTTCCTTGGGGCTGGAAGATGTCATATCACCTATAGAGGCTCTGACAAAATTTACTCAACAAGCCCTTAACGATAGTCAGGAAAGAATAGCTTTCTTAAATACTGAAATGTCTTTAATGAGAAAAGCTGTCCTTCAAAATAGAATGGGCTTAGATATTCTTACAGCACCCCAAGGTGGTACATGTGCAATCATTCAAACTGAATGCTGTGTGTTTATACCAGACGAGTCTTCCAATGTGTCACCTCTACTAAAGCACATGGAAAAACAGGTGAATGCCTTAAGTGATCCTACACCCAGCCTTGATTTGTTTGGTTGGCTCCCTTCTGGTATTGGTTCCCTTTTTCGATCTGGATTGCAATTCCTATTTCTATTACTTCTTGGAATTCTTGTACTAATCATTATATTCAAACTGTTGTTTTCTTTACCTAGTGTTGTAAGACTGGCATGCAAACTAGAGTAATGGTGGCTCGGTGACTTGAGATGGCCGATCAATCTTATAACCCTGGACAAATTTCCTTTTCTGATAAGGACTATGCCTAAAAACTCATTTTAAACTAATCTTTTAAAAAAATGTTTAATTATTATCATTGTTACCGTACTTGTTCTATAATTGTGCACAATGTAGCATAAGGGGCTATATATATTAAAAAAAAAAAAGCACATATACAATGTTTGTGCAACAACCTAAAATTAATCCAAAACCCATGAAATGCTTCCTCTGTTTATATATATATACCTCTTTGCTTGTCCACAATATCTGACTAATTCCACCCAACATGAATAACTGGGCAAATAGATGAGATAAAAGCCTGGCACCGAGGGACGTGATAGACCCAGGGCATGCAGCAACCACCCTGACTCTGAGGGACAATATTTTGATCATCAATGTTTTCTATCAAAAGATTATACATCAAAAGGGGGAAAATGATAAATAAATGGCAAGCAATAGGATATATTGGAGCACATGAGGAAGCCATTTGGTGTAAAACTAGTTGGGCTTGACCTAGATTTTTTTTTCCAAAAGGGCCCTGTAACCTCTGTTCATCCATTATATATCTATTTTAAGCAATTAACATGTCCCAAAGACAAGAACAATACCCTTAAGATGTAAATGCAACTTCCCCCACAGTGGCATTTCTTTAAGGATAAGCATTTCTCCCTAGGCTAGGATTTGATTGCTGTGCCCATCCTGTGACCACCCAACTCAAGACAACAGCCATGCCCATGGAAACAGCAGAGCTGATACCCACCGTGTCCAACAATTGATGTGCCGACAGGTCAATGTCGTGGCTATTGTAAAAAGGACATTGCAATCACATGTGGTACATGCTCTTTGATGGTATATAACCACTCTGTACACCCCACTTCTTTTTTTTTAATAATTTTATTTATTTATTTATTTTTTCCCCCAAAGCCACAGTAGATAGTTGCATGTCATAGCTGCACATCCTTCCAGTTGCTGCATGTGGGACGCAGCCTCAGCATGGCCAGAGAAGCTGTGCGTCAGTGCGTGCCCGGGATCCAAACCTGAGCCACCAGCAGCGGAGCATGCGCACTTAACCGCTAAGTCATGGGGCTGACCCTGTACACCTCACTTCGTTGGAGTGCTCCATTTCTTCATGAAAGGACTCTCCCGGGCTATGTGGTCCTCAAAGGTTGATTCATAATAAACTCACCCCAATTTTCATTTATAGATTGGTTATGGATTATTTGCGTCGACATTCTATTTGTCCCTCCAGTATCTAAACACAGTACTTGACACCTTTGGTGCACTCAGAAAATGTTTGAAGACTGAATAAGTATGTGGGAGACCACACTGACTGGAGCAGAAGGGGCTTTTCGGGGAGTGGTAGAAAATTCGCTGACATTCCTACCATAGTAGTTGAAACTCTGAGCTTTGGACCAGTTTGTCTGGGCACCAATCCCGGTTATTCCACTTTTAACTGGGGAATCTGTGCAAATTATTTACTCTCTGAGCCTTAGTTTCCTCATCTATAAAATGGGGCTACAGATAACTCCTGTCTCATAGGGTTTTAGCGAGATTTAAATGCATTAACTAATGTAAAGTGCTTACAAGAGCTCCTGGCACATAGTAGGCACTAAAATGTTAGCTGTTGTGTTATCATTATTGCTCTTATTTCTGAGCAACACTCTGGTTTTGAAAAGATGTTTTCATAATATAGTTGATCCTCATTATTTGTGGACTCCATGTTTGCACACTTGCCCACTAGCTAAAATGTACTGGCAGCCCCCAAATGAACACTCTCAGGGCTTTCATGTCCATTTGCAGATATGCACAAAGTGGTGAGAAATTTGATTCACTCGACGTGCACGTTCCCAACTAAGGGGGAACCGGGTGACGCTCTGCCCTCTTGTTGAGCCTATACTGTAAACAAATGTCCTTCTTGCAGTCTATTTAGTGCCCCATTTCTCATCTTTTTGTGCCTTGTGTTGGTGACTTTCCTGTTTATTATGTGCCCCATGTGTAGTGCTGCAATGCTTCCTGGTGTTCCTCAGGGCAAGAGGCTGTGACGTGCCTTTACAAAGAAAGTATGCGTGTTCGACAAGCTTCTTTCAGACACGAGTTACAGCGCTGTTGGTGTGAGTTCAATGTTAATATATCAACAATATATATTAAATAAGGTGACTTTAAAGAGAAACACAGAGAACAAGGTTATGTATTGATCAGTTGAAGAAAATGTGACTAAGGCTTGCAGGAACCTAACACTGCATTTCCCGTAGGAGCAGTGGGTCATATTCACTGATTCAGTGTTCACAGTGACTTTATAGAATGTCACACTGTGCATAATTAGAACTGTCTGTATCTTATGTAATCCTCACATACTCCTTTATAGTAGGTAGGGTAGGGAACAGGGTGTCCATATTTTGCTATTAAAGTAAGGTTATTACAGACGTTATGAACCAAGTAGAGAATTTAAAATATCTTGTGCTCAGCATAAGAGCCATGATTTTTTTTTTTTTTTGGTGAGGAAGATCAGCCCTGAACTAACATCTATGGCCAATCCTCCTCTTTTTGCTGAGGAAGACTGTCCCTGGGCTAACATCTGTGCCTATCTTCCTCCATTTTATATGGGACGCTGCCACAGCATGGCCTGACAAGCGGTGCATTGGTGCGCCCCTGGGATCCGAACCTGGGCTAACAGCAGCAGAGCGTGAGCACTTAACTGGTACGCCACGGGGCTGGCCCCTAGCCATGAGTTTTTGAGCAAGGAAGATCTATGATGAACTGATGTTAAAGGAACAATTACCTGACAAGAGAATGTGGTATTGAGAGGAAGAGGGAGAACTGAACCGGAAATGAGGACCAGCTGTGAAACTCTCTAAGAATTCTCATTGCTAGGTGAGGAGATTCAGAGCTAAGGTGCTGATGTGATAAAGGAAAAGTAGCAGCCAAAGGATGAAATAATGGGTTTTGTAATCATATATAGGGTATAAATCAGGCTGTGGTTCTCAAAGTGGGGTCCCTGGACCGGCAACATCAGCAGCACCTGGGAACTGGGTAGAAATGCAAATTCTCTGGTGCTGTTGCAGACATGCTGAACTGGAAACTCTGTGGTGGGGCCTGGCAATCTGGGTTTCAACAAGGCCCCCAGGTGCTTCTGGTGCTTCTAGTGCCCATCAAGTTTAAGAGCCAATGAATTAGAAAAATGATTCCAACACGTCACCATGCCCAGGTAAGCCACAAGGCAGGGAGGTGGTGTTTGTTTGGAGGATAAGATGCATTTTAAATTTTAGGAAAAAGTAGTTCAGCATCTGTTTCATCATAAGGTTTCCAGAGATGCCATTTTAGCTCTCTACCTGTGAAGCTCTTTTTTCCACAATATGTTCTCCTCTAGAGAGCCCTTGGTAAGTTATTTATCACTTACCACATGTTCTGAGAATCCCTTCTTTCTTGAAATCCCCTTTCAGACTTGAATATGTATTCTTGTGCATAATCTCCTCTATTTAAAATCTGGATTTCTCTTCCTATAGGATCATGTATGGCACATGCAACCTTACTGTCAATTTGGAATGCCATTGGTTTGTTCCAAAACCTTAGAAAGCTTTAGAATTTAGAACCTGATGAATAGAGAATGTATAAGCTTTTGTGTAGGACTCATATTTTTCATATGTCTAGAGATATTCCCAACTTGCCAGTAATGTGGCCCTAGATTTAGCAGAACTTGAAAATCTGAATATAGTAGAAAATGACTTATATATCTCATATTAACATTTACAAAATAAATGATCAGAATGTTAACTTGCCAATAAGCACTTTCCATATTCTAGGCTCTGAAAGTATCTTGCTTACATAATAAACATGATAAAGTTTCAAAGATGAGCCAATTAACTTTTGAACAAAAGCTTGACTTGAGTGTATCTTGGCTTCCTTTTTGACAGTTGTAGCCTTAATGTTACATTAACCTTTTCTTTTTCTGGGAATCAGATGATCTTGTATTTGGTGAACATTTTAATTTTTAATGGCCACTTGTATTTTGTGATATGCACGTCTTCAAACAATCTATAAGAACTAACCATTACCACTCATATATAAGATTATACAGGAATGGAAGAATTTTGGCTGACTTGTATTTAATTGTTCAGCCAAAGCAGATGGCAGACTCTACCACATACAATGATTTAAGGGTTTGAAGCAGTATTTTTAAATACAAATAATCTCCAAATTGATAATATATACAATATATTACTTACTGTGTTAACTAACCAAAACAGTTAAATTTGCTATCTTTCCTCCATTTTTAAAGGATGCACCAATTATATAGATTCTGTACAAAATTGCAAAGATCACTTTTTCCATTTTCAAAATTTATTTATTTTAATTTTTAATAGTGAGAACCTTAGTGTTGGGTAAATTGCTGCACAATTACTGGAAATGCTGAGAGTCTTTTGGAAAAGTGTAGAAGTCTAAAGATAATGAAAAGTACATTTCTCCAATGTCAAGTCCTTTGAGCTTCTGTCTAGTTGTGCTCTGAAGAGATGGAAGATTAAGTACCAGCACAGGACACAAGGGAACAGGCTGCCAACTTGAGGGTTTCCCACAGACCACAGAGCGCCCCGCAGACTCTTGGAGATTAAATCTGGGCTTTGTCCATTGGTGGGCCCTGAGAGGAGAATTTTGCTTAAATGACCAGAGAAGAGACAACCTTTTTTCTTGATAATAAGTAATATTTATCATGTAAATTTCTTTATAAATCTCTGAATAAAATAAAAAAATGTAACCCGTATAGCAATCAACTCTTACTGACAAGCACCACAGCCTTCTCTAGAGAGCTCAACAGAAAATGTCTCCACTGACTGTGAATTGCTCTTCTCTGAAAGCCAGCCAGCCCTTCACTGATAGCCCTGGATAAAGAAGGTCAGATACAATTCTTTGAAGATATTTAGCTGAATTCAGAACCAAAAATCCTACCTCCAGTTGGCTCCTTTGTGAGAATGGATGGCCGGCCTTATTTCACAGGCTGGGCAGTTGAGGTTTCAGATGAGCTTAATTGCTCTCTTCCCCAAGTATGGAAAATGTGGCTTAGGGACGAGATTTTGCAGGTAAAGATAGGGTCATAGAGGGGAATAAATATTTCAGCAAATAGTCTCTTTCTTCAACTTCTCTTCCCTTTTCTCTATTTGTAATATCACTGTAAAAATTCTCTCTATAAAAATTTCAGTATTTTTTCTTTGCAGTCTGTTTATTATCATCTTTATGAATTCTTTGACTTCACCACCTTCTTGGCACCACAACGCTAGCCACTGAGATATTACTATAGATTCAGTTTTGCAATTTCATCCTCTTATCTCTATTTCCTCTGCCATTTCTTAGTTTTAGTTCTTTTTTTTAAATTTTTTGTTTATTGCAGTAACATTGGTTTATAACATTGTATAAATTTCAGTTGTACATCATTATACATTTATTTCTGCATAGATTGCATCATGTTCACCATCCAAATACTAATTACAATCCATCACCACACACATGTGCCGAATTATCCCTTTCATCCTCCTCCCTCCTCCTTTCCCAACTGTTACTTTTAGTTCTTATTGTATCTTATGCTTCAAAACATTTGAAGCTTACAGAGTATATCAGTTCCTTATTTTCTCAACTTTTTATTATGTAAGTGCCCTCAACTATCATTTTTTTAAAAAAGAAGTGAAATACATAACAGAACAATACACTGTAATAAATTGACCACTTATAAAGTTAAGTTCAACCTGAAATCCCTCCCCACTTAACAGAGACAATCTTTTATAATTCACCATGATTTAGTTCAGGCAGGACCAGTTTATCAATGATTTTTGGATGCTTTAAACCACATGAGATAAGTACAGTGTAAAGTAAAATGGTTAATCTTGCAGAATTTGTAGAATTTCTTGATGGTTAAGGAATTTGATGGTGGAGAGCCTGAATCATATGAAAAGTAGTTGATTAATTAACACCTGACAGAGTTTGTTAATTTGGTAAAGACATATATGTTGAAAAATAACTTTGCATATCAGAGTATTGTCAGATGCCACTGGGAAAATTCATAATGTTCTCAAATACTACAAAAAATGACCATTTTTTCATAAAAGATGACATACATGATGACATCATATACCTCTGTCAGAAAATTTGCAATGAAGAAAATTAACACTTGAGTCATTTTAATTCTAACAATTTGTTTATGCTTATTATTAGGTTAAAAAAATTTTCTAGAAATAAAGTGATAAGTGATATACTTGCTTAATTTTTAATTTTTTTTAGGAAATAACATTTTCACATTAAAAAAATATTTATTTGTATTTATTTTATGCTGAATTTATTCCTGGGCCCAAAGACTTTTTTTTAATTAACAAACACCAATTCTTTTCAAATGCTTTCCAAAAGTTGAAGAGGAGAGAATACTTCTAAAGTCATCCTGTGAGGTTAGCACTACCCTGATATCAAAGCCAAATCAATTAAAAGAAAAGAAAACTACAGGTCAATATCTTTGATGAAGAGTGATACAAAAATCCTCAATAAAATAATAACAAACCAAATTAAGCAGCATATTAAAAGGATTATGCATCATTTTTCTAAAATAATTTTATTTATTTACTTAATTTTTCCCCCCAAAACCCCAGTAGATAGTTGTATGTCATAGCTGCACATTTTTCTAGCTGCTGTATGTGGGACGTGGCCTCAGCATGGCTGGAGAAGCGGTGCGTTGGTGCGCACCCAGGATCCAAACCCGGGCCGTTAGCACTGGAGCACGTGCACTTAACCGCTAAGCCATGGAGCCGGCCCATTTTAAGTGGGATTTATTCCTGGAATTCAACATGTTTCAATATATGAAAATGAATCAGTGTAATAAACCACATTAATAGGATGAAGGAAAAAAACACATGATCATCTCAATGGATGCAGAAAAAGTGATTGACAAAAGTAAACATGCTTTCATGTTAAAAACACCAAAAAACCCTCATAGTAAAAGGAAACTACTTCAACATAATAAAAGCCATATACAGAAATCCACAAAGAACAATGTATTCAAGTGTGAAAGAGTGAAAGTATTTCCTCTAAGATCAGGAACAAGGCAAGAAGGTCCACTTTCACCACTTCTATTCAACATGGTATTAGAAGATCTAGCCAAAGCAATTAGGCAAGAAAAAGAAAGAAATAGCATCCAAATTGGAAAGGAAGAAATAACATTGTATTTTTTCACACATAATATCTTATATGTTGAAACCCTTAAAAATTCCACAAAGAAATTTTTAGAACTAATAAATTCTGCAGAGTAGTGGGACACAAAATAAATATGCAAAAATTAGTTGTTCTTCCATACATTAATAATAAGTAATCTGAAAAAGAAATTTAAAAACTTTATATTTTTATTTACAGTAGCATCAAAAAGAGTAAAATACTTAAGAACCAACTTACTCAAGGAGCTAAAAAGTCCAATGATGTTTTTTGCAAAAATAGAAAAATATATCCTTAAATTCATATGAACTCTCAAGGGACCCTGAATAGCCAAAACAATCTAGAAAAAGAAGAACAAAGTTGGAGAACTCTCACTTTCTGATTTCAAAACATACTACAAAGTAAACAAAACAGTGCAGTGCTGGCATAAATACACACAATATACTAATGAAATAGCATAGAAAGCCCTGAAATAAACCTTTGCATATATGTTCAAATGAATTATGACAAGGGTGCAAAGACAATTCATTGGATAAAGGATAAGTTTTTCCAAATATGGTGCTGGGAAAACTGGATACCCACGTGCAAAAGAATGAGGTTGGACTCTTACCCTACACCACATACAAAAATTAACTCAAAATGGATCAAAAATCTAAATGTTAGAGTTGAAGCTATAAATCATTAGAAGAAAACACAGGGTATAAGCTGCATGTCATTGGGTCCAAAAGACATTGCCAACAATGATTTCTTTCATCTGACACCAAAGCCATAAGCAACAACAACAACAACAAAATAACAAATTGGACTTCATCAAAATGCAAAAGTTTTCTGTATCACAAGATACTATCAACAGAGTAAAAAGGTCACCCACAGAACAGTTGAAAATATTTGCAAATCACATATCTGATAAGGGATTAATAGCTAGAATATATAAAGAACTCCTACAACCCAACATTTAAAAAAAACACAATTTAAAAATGCAAAAAGGACTTGAATAGCCATTTCTCCAAAGAAGATATAAAATGGCCAGTACACACATGAAAAGATGCTCAACATCACTAAGTATCAGGAAAATGCAAAATAAAACCACAATGAGATACCTCTTCACATCCATTAGGATAGTTACTATCACAAAATCAGAAAATAATAAGGATTGGCAAGGATGTTGAGAAATTGGAACGGCTGTGCTCTGATGGTGAGAACATAAAACTGTGGAAAACAGTATGACAGTTTCTTCAAAAATTAAAAATAGAATTACCATATGATATAGCAATTCCACTTATGGGTTCTGAAATAATAGAAAATATATTTATTGGTCTCTGCCTCCAATTCCTGGCACAGAGCTACTAAAACCCTTGTACTTTCCTAAACGATAAGGACACTAGGAGCATCTCTTGTTCTAATATTTGTCTTTGACTCCATCCCTGACACAGAGCTCCTAAAACCCTTGTAATTTCCTAAGTGATAATAACACTAGGAGAATCATTTGTTCTATTGAGGCAACTCTGGGTGGGCTCCTGGATGGCTCCTGGATGGGGGCTGGTAACCAGAAAGACCAAGGCCTGATTAAAAGGTTGAAATTTTTAGCCCTACCCCTTATCCATCACAAAGGGGAGAGGGGCTAGAAACTGAGTTAATAATTGATCATGTCTATGTGAGGGAGCCTTCATAAAAATCCCAATAGAAGGAAGTTCACAGAGCTTCCAGGTTGGCCATGACAGGGAGTGCTTGGAGAGTGTGAACCTGGAGATGGCATGAATGCTCTGTGCCCCTTCTCACATATCTTTCCCTATGCACCACTTCCATCAGGCTGTTCTTGAGTTATATCCTTTTATAATAAACTGGTGATCTAGTAAATGTTTCTCTGAGTTTTGTGGGCCACTCTAGCAGATTAATCAAGCCCAAGGAGGAGGTTGTGGGAACCTCTGGTTTACAGCCAGTCAGTCAGAAGTACAGGTAACAGCCTGGGCTTGTAACTGGCACCTGAAGTTGAGGTGAGGTTGGGGTGGGTGTGCAGTCTTATAGGACTGAGCCCTCAACTTGTGGAATCAGATGTATCTCTGGGTTGACAACATCAAATTGAGTTGAATTATCTGATGACCAGCTGGCATTCCAAGAATTGCTTGTTGGAGGTGTGAAGAACTCTCCCACATGTGAAAAAATGAATCTCAGAACACCATCTATGGGTATAAACCTAAAAGAATTGAAGAGAGAGGTAGAAAGACATATATACACCCGTGTTGTTAACAGCATTATTCAAAATAACCAAAAGCTGGAAGCAAGCCAGGTATCCATCAATAGATGAATTGACAAAAAAAAAAATGTGGTGTATACAGACAGTGCAATACCATTCACCCTTAAAAAGGAAGGAATTCTGACACATGCTATGACATGGATGAACCTTGAGGACTTTATGCTAAGTGAAATAAAGCCAGCCACAAAAGGAAAAATATTTTGATTCCACTCATATAAGGTACTTAGAGTAGTCAAATTTATAGGAACAGAAAGGAGACTGGTGCAAGAGGGAGGGACAACAGGGAGTTGTTGCATAATGGGCACAGAGTTTCAGTGCAAGGTGAAAATAGTTCTGTGGATGGTTGGAGGTTATGGTTACACAATAATGTGAATGTACTGAATTTCACTGAACTGCACACTTAAAAATGGTTAAAATGGTCAATTTTATGTTACGAATATTTTATGACCATTAAAACTATTATTTTCAACAAATGAACAAACACTAGCTACATGCAACAGCATCGATGAATATCACAACCATAGTGCTGCATAAAAGAAATTATATTCAAAAAACTATATATTTTATAATTCCATTTGTATAAAATCCAAAAAAGAAACAATACTGAGATCTGGCTTCCAGTAATGGTTGAGTAGTTTGTTGAACTAACACTCTCACAGATAACAATGATGAAATCTGCATAAAATATTATATATATTTACATAGAATCATGTATCTATATGTAATACAGATACAATAAATGTGTATACGTGTGTATGTATAAATCTCTTCCAAAAGCAAGCAGAACTGAGAGGGAGTCTTCCCTTGAAGGATGAGAATTGCACCAGGAGATATTTGCAAGCTTGAGTCTTTTTCCTCAAAACATTGCAAAATCTGTACGTGGCCCAGACAGGGGAAAAACTACAGTCTTACTTGTAATGTTAGAGCATGTATTTTGGGGCTGGAAGAGTAGCTGGAAAGTTAGGGGAGAAATTCTGGAAGGGAGGGAACCACAAAGAGGAAAAATCTCAAAATATGTGTGTAAGTCTCCCACACACAGACATCAAATTTGCAGATCTTTGAACAACACACATGCAGGGTAGGCCCCAGAGGGCCTAGTGTAAAATCAGCAGTTGGAAGATGAAAGAACTGAATGAGGATTTCAGCTATGACCACTGTAAAGGAGAGAAGATTGGAATTTCACTCCAGCCAAGTTAACTCCTTGCTAGAAAAATAACAACACTCTTCAAAGGAATACAATGGAATCCAGAGTCTCTATAACTATGACTCATGGTTTCCAGTAGACAATTTAAAAAATCATGATATTTGAAGAAATAGGAAAATGTAATCCATATATGACCAAAAGCAGGCACTAGAAATTATCCCAAACGTGTTGCAATTAGCAGACAAGGATAAGAAATCAGCGATTATAAAGATGATCATGGTGGTAAAGAAAAATATTCTCATAATGAATGAACAGATGTTGAAACTCAGCAGAGAAATTGAAATTACAAAAAAGAACCAAATAGGAAGATGAAATAAAAAAATACTTTTGAGTTTACCAGTAGATTAGAAATAGTAGAAGAAACATGAAGATAGAGCAATAGAAATTATCCAATCTGACGAAAAGAATGTAAAAATTTTGAAGAAAAATGAAGAGAGCCTTACCTGTGAGATGATTGAGTCCCCGGCAGAGAGGGGAGAGACAGAAAAATTAAATGAGGCAGAAAGGCAAATCAACAGGTAGTAGCATAAAACTTCCAAAATTTGGTGGAAAATCTAAAATTTTAGATCGAAGAAAGTTAGCCACCTCACAAAATAAAATACAAAATAAAAGCATACATAGGCACATGATAGTCAAGCTGCTAAAATCCAAAGATAAAAAGAAAAACTTGAAAGCAGTCAAGGAAATACTGGGGAAGACATTACATACAGGGAGAAATAATGTGAATGATGAATGATATATTATCAAAAACCAAAGAGACAAATCAACAACAAAATGACATCTTTCAGGTGCAGAAAGAAAACCCAAAAGTCAACACAGGATTCTATATTTAGCAGAACTCATTTTCAAAAAGGAAGCAGAAGCCACAATAAGATACCGGGCACCTATTAGTTGGCTAAAATAAAAAATAAAATTGCAAATACCAATAAAATTGCAAATACCATGTGCTGGTGAGGACTAGAAACAACTAGAACTGGGAATGCAACATGATAGTTGCATTCGGAAAACAATTTAGCAGGTTCTTATAAAGTTAAACCTACACTTATTATGTGACTCAGATATCCCACTCCTAGGGATTTACTGAAGCAAATTGAAAACTAATAATTAAACAAAAATCTTTGTGTGAATATTGATAGCCATTTTATTCATAATTGTCAAAAGCTGGAAATAAACTAAATGTCCTTCATCAGGTGAATGGAGAAAGAAACTGTGTTGCACTGGGACATTAGAATACTACTTGGCAATAAAAAGGATAAACTCTTGATTCACACAACAAGATGGATGAATCTTGGATGCATTTCTCTAAGTGAAAGAGGCCAGATTCAAAAGGCTATGTACTATGATTCCATTTACATGACTTTCTAGAAAAGTCAGAATTAAAGGGATGGAAAATGATCAGTGGTTGCCAAGAGATGGAGTGGGGGAAGGGGTTGACTACAAAGAGACAGTATGAAAGAATTTTGGGGGTGAAAAAAACAGCTCGGTATGGTACTGTGGAGGTGGATACACGACCATAAATTTGTCAAAACCCGTAAAACTGTACACCACAAAGAGTGAATTTTACTCTGCAAATTTTACAAATCAATCAGGATGCTGAGGAACTCAGATGGAATGCAGTGACAAATGAATCTCACTGTATTACAAGTATGTGACATAGCCACACTGAAGGGCTGGGGATGGAAGGTCCTAACCTAAGTAACTTTGGAAGACAGTGTTTTGATGGGATACTGTAGAATTAAAGTACTGGACACAAACACTGTACTCTAGGTGGTAAATTTGTTTTTCATAAGGGTATGGATTAGTAATTCTGAAACTAGTTGACACATTAGTAAATATTGCAAATATCTGGAGTTAAGTTTCTCACTGTTGGTGAAAGAAGTGACGAATAAACAAAAGGAAAAGGTTAGAATAAATTCTGTGGTGCTGGATTGGAGTTGGAAGTATCAGTATGAATCCATGTCTCTTTTAATATATCTATCCAAATAGAAAGATAGATTGATAGATAGATTGAAAGATCTATAGATAGATGTGTATACCTGAGTTTATATTCATACATACATTTCCAAGCACTGCTGAGAGAGTCTAGAAGCAATGACACTCTAGTATCAATGAGCATACCTAGCTCCCTGATCTTGGTTTCTAAATATCATTCTCCAATAAAAAGAACCAGGTTTTCTTGGAGAAATGGCTGATTCTAGGGCTGGAGATGGAAAATACAAGGTGAGCCTAGAGCATCATGTAGTGCCAGAAAGTAAGAAAGTGCTTTAAAAAAACACAGAAAATGATGAGATGTGTCAAAAAGAATCAATCTGAAAGACATCCCAGTGGCTCAAGCTAGAAAACTGTGAGCAACAAAATAAATAACAGTAGCATTGGATTATTACCCAGAAAATAAAATAAATATCCATGAGTCTATACTGATATAAAAAAGATTAAATAAGAAAGGAAGAAAGAAAGAATAAAAGGGGGAAAAAAGAATGAGAGAAAGAGAAAGAAAGGAAGAAGGAAGGGGGGGGAATCTTCCTCACAGAATTCCAAATAATAAATGCGGCTGGATAGCATGAAATAGAAAATCGCCACTAGAACGCTACAGTAATAATTACTGTGGGCATGACTGACTGATGAATGCAAAAACTGTGGGTGAAACTTAAAGAAGAAACAGTACCTTTGCAGAGCCTCAAAGCATCTCCCTCCAAATACTTAACTTTTTTCTCTTAAATTCTTAAAAGACTTATGACTATTTAAAGCAAAAATTATAACACTGTATTGTGGGATTTATAACATGGGTAGATGTAAATTTTATGACAACAATAGCACAAAGGACAGACAGAGATAAATGCAACTGTTCTGTAGCAAGACTTCCATATTTTACATTGAATAAACTGGTGAACTATTAAGTCCAGGTAGACTGTGATATGTTAAAGATGCATATTGTAATCTGGACCAACCACTAAAAACTGCAAAGGTGTGACACTTAAATGCTAATAAAGGAATTAAACGGCATACAAAAAGCGTTTATACAAGAATTTTCGCAGGAGATGAGCTGCACGTCCCCAGGAGGAAGATGAGCGCACTGCGGGGCATCCACAGAACAGAATGCCCTCAGCTGTGCTGAGGAGCAAACGCTGACACACACATGCTGTGTGAGTCTCACCAACCTCGTGCCAAGGGAGGCAAGGTGGACAGAAAACAATACACGTGGGATGATTTCAGCCAAGATGAGCCTATGGTGAAAAAACCAGAACAGTGGTTGCTTCAGAGGAACGAAAAAATTGCCTGGGAAGGAACAGGAAGGAGTTTTCTGGGGGTGATGGAAATCTCCTATTCTTAAAGGGGTGAAAGTTATATGGGCATGTTTATTTGCCAAAACTATACGGTTCTTATTTCTGCCTTTCAGTGTGCATACATCTTACCCCACCCCCACACACAAAAGACTAAAAGAATAATAAAGTGAGGTGGGAATGGGATGGAGCATGGATGAAACAAAAATGGCAGATAATTAGTAGTTGTTGAAGCTGGGTGACGGGCCTACTATGCTATTTTGTTTATTTTGTATATTGTTTAAATTGTTCTGTAATAAAACACTTGTGTAAGAAGACAAACTTGATATACAGTGTTCACTGGTAAGATACTGGTTATATTTGGGGAGGAAGGAAGGAGAAAGGGATTGTTGGGGCCTGAGTGAAGCTGGTGCTAGTTCTTAGTCACACAAGTGTGTTCACTTTGTAATAATTCTTTGAGGTTTACGTAGATGACTTCTGCATATATTTCTGTACATATGTTATACATCAATAAACATTTTAAATCCTGCATATATGCACAAAGATGCTAACTCATTATCTCAGACTAACAGCAGTGTTTTGTTTTAAAGTGGAACACATTCACTCATGACACCATTAGATGGATTTTCATACTCCCAAGTATCTATTAATGCCCTCACCTTTGTGCGACTCTTAGGGTCTTTCCATTTTTGACTCAATTTGGCAAGTGGCATGGCTTTGAGTTTTTATGATGCAATCTTTTTCCAGCAAGGCCCACCCCCATGATGATACTCACCAAGGCCTCGACACCTAGCACAGTGCCGTGTTCACAGCATGAAGTCAAGACTTGTGGGACTGGGTTGAATGAGGAAGAAAACGAGGAGCAATGATGTTCCTAACTTATGTCTAGGTGCCATAAGGTGACTTAGGAAATTGGTAGGGTTTTTCAATAGATTTGCTATGACTTCTAATTTTTCCTATTTAAAACAATGGGAAATAGGATCTCAGGGATCTTTCTCAGAGGAAGTCTGACATTTCAGGCACAGGTTACTGACAATTATTAATGGCATATGACTTTCCCACCTCATCTTAGTGTTAAGTTTTTAATTCCTTACCTTGGAAATGACCTAACTTTGCTTCTTCCAAATCTTGTGGTAATACTGAAGGTCCAGAAAGTCGGGCCACGGATATTCTGCTGTTGTGCGTCCTCCCTGCAAAGAAGTGGAGCTGTGCATCCACCAGTCTGAGAAACATGTGGTGCTGTAGTATTTGGAGTCTTTGTATTTGTAGTGCTGTAGTATTTGTAGTCTTTGGAGAGAAGCTAAATGGAAAAATGACTTCAGAGAGTTATCACCATAAGCCCCCACAGCAACAAATTATTTTGCTTCATTATTTTGTGATTCTGAGGGTATATTTAAAAAGGGATATTAAAACTGGTTCCCAGGAGCCAGCCCTATAGTAGACCAGAAATTGCATATTACATTCCTCGACGAACTTGCCTAACATTGTGGGAAGGACGAAGGGGAAGTTTCAGTGCTGTTGCCTGTGTCAATGAGGTCAAGAGGTCCAGACTGGGATAAGGAAGTCCAGTGAACAAGCCTGTGTGCAGCCTCAGAGAAGGGGCGTGCATGTGGGCCCCAAAGTGGCTTAGGGGTCACTTACCAGTACACGTGGTTTTCCTGTCTGTATAATGCAGGAATGGGGCCGCCCACTGTGATGTTTTCTCCTTTTAATGACATGGCTCAGGGCAGTCCTTCTAAGACGCCTGACCAAGGTATGGGGACTTCAGGTGGGCGGGATCCAAAGGGAGGGTCTCTGTAGCGACCCTGACCACAGGGTCCAGAGGGGGGATCATGGAAGCCTAGAAGGATGGAGGGGATGGTAGGACAGGTGGCCTTGAAAAGGCAAATTCCAGGATCCCAGGCACCCGGTATTTCTATTTGAGATATGGAAGCAGAGGGGCGGGGCCCAGGGGCAGAGGGACAAGGCGGGAGTTGGGGCCCCTAGCTGTGCATGTTGGGAGCTTTTGTCTCTTAACCGCTCCCAGCCGGCAGCCTGCATGGCTGCAGGACTACAACTCAAAGGATGCTCTGGGAACGGGATGATGCCTAGCCCTGGGGGGAGGAGCAGGGCGGTGTGAGCTTGGCCGAGGGCCAAACCGCCGTTGACTCAGGACTCTGGTCCTACACCCGCTCCGAGTGGACTGAGTCCCAGAGGGATGTGATGGGACGAGAGGGACCACGGCGTTACGAAGGTGTGGTGGCTGCATGGGCAGCTGCGGGCCTGCAGCGTGCAACTACTTTTGTCCAAAACTGAAGCCGGACTCGTGCCTCTTCCCCACCGCCTCCCTCCATTGCTTGATTCTTCCTCCCACCTGCATGCCTGTGGGTCTTTCCACAGCCTCCTACCTAGTCCAGGGCCAGGAGTTTCTCTAAACTGCTTATGGGAACTGGTTTGACATCCCAGAAACTTTCCACTTTGCCTGCTGCCCTCTGCCTTCTCCAGCCAAAATGCCATCATTTCATCAGCTTTTGGGAGACATTCGCCCTTGTGGTCCCTCTTGCAAGCACAACTTAGGAGCTTTGCAGGGTGGTGACATTGGCTGTTGCTTGCCTTTTTTGCAGATGTGGAAGTTGAGGTATCTGTGAGGTTAATCATTGATTTCCCCAGGATCCGCTAAGAGCGGAGGATAAAAACCCAATTCCCAGGCAAGTATCTAGTAGGCCATTTTCACCAACCCATTCCAGTGCAGAGGCCTCCGAAACAGCAACCTTAAGATTAGAATAGCTTAAGCATTTTGCCCTTTAGGTTGATCACCTAATCTCACCTCAGGCCTGAGTGGCCGACCAGTCTCTTAGGGACACGAGTGGCAACTCAGATCCCTCAGGAAGAGAACGGTGGTCCAGCTTTGGGAGAGGGATGTTCAAGGTAGACAGCACTTGGACAGCATTTGAAACCCGTCAGCTTTAACATCTCTGCTTTGGATTCCGGCAAGGTTCTCAGATAAACATGCCTATGGATAGTCAGATGTATAGTATTCTTTAAAAATTGATTAGAGTAGTGAAAAGAACAGAGCATAAAATATCCTGCTTATTTGCAGAAGATAAAATGCAAGCAAGACCTGCCTGTTAACTTTTTTCCGGTCATTCTCTTGCCTGTACCATACACTTGAATGCAGAAACAAAAAACTTGAAATGCCAAATTCTCTTTTCCTGAGATTAGTAAATTAAGTTAAAAGTCTTATTGAAACCTGTGGAGGAATGGTTAGCAGCTTTCATGATTTATGTCATCCCTAAAAATCTGGGCTTCGATCTACATGATGAAAAGTCCTTGTTTATAGTACACATCCCGATAGGTTATCTTTCCTTCCTCAATGTGGTATATTATCAAAACAAGTGAAAAACCTGGTCATGGAAACTGGACCCTGTCACTTTGTCAAGAATTTGCTTCTATATGAATTAATGACACATGAATTCTTTAACATTTTTGTAGAGAAAGGATGAGAAACTGTAGTGTCACTGAATGTGACAAGACAGGGAATTCTCATTAGACCACATCCTCGGGTTCTTCTCTCGTGTTCAATAGGCCCAGGTGATAGTCCGTGTAGTCAGGTGCAGCGCCGCCACCCCAGCCCCCAGTGTTCCATACTACTCTGGCCTGTGCCCTCTTCAGGGTGTTCTGATGACACTCGTCCACAAAGGTTGGAAAAAGACATTGTAACATGACGATATTCATCATCTTGAAACCGGGATTAATGGAGAGGAAAGTATCGGGGTCTGTGTGCTCTGATGCACTGCTGTTGGGGTGTGGCCGCAGTGACCACTGTGCTCCCAGGAGTCCCCACAATGGCTGCCTCAGAAGTTTGATCCCCTGGCGCAACCACAGCAGCTGTTGACAGAGCTGGGCGCTTGTGCTTCAGTGTCTTCCGTCAGATTTTGTGGCTCTGACCATCTTCTGCTCGGCCCCTTCTCATTCCTATCTGTTGCATTGGTTGCTTTGTAGTTGTCTCCTAGGAGCCACTGTATGTAACTGTATTTCAGTGTCTTTAGGGACCCACGATCTCTAAACGAGTCACTACACAACACCCACTTATCCTGGTGTAGCCCGTGTTCATCGTCTCCAGTGGAGCTGTGAAGAGCCCTGCTTACTTGGAGCTCCTCTTATTCTCATGCTACTGGGGCTGTTACGAAGCTGGGCATCTTGTCTTTGGTCTCATTAACATTATTCTTTTCATCGATTATTTTGAAGTCGGATATGACTTTGTTAATAATGTGGACACTGGCTGTCACAGGCACTTTTATGTATCTTCCCCAACAGCTCTGTGAAGTAGGCCTGTGATCCCCATTTTCCAGGGGGGACACTGAGGCTCAGAGAGGTCGAGTAGCTTCGTTCACTTCACACAGTTTCTTGGTACATTCTGAGCCTCCACCTGGATCTCCGCCTCTCAGGTGTGTGCACTTAGCTGGTGTTTCACTTTGTTCCTCTCTGCCAGGATTCCCAAAGGCACATGCCCCATCCTGAGTCCATTGTCTGCTTGATGCAAGTCACCCTGCACAAACAGGCCCTGGGCGGGGAGTGGACTAGCAGGGCGTGGTCCTCAGGCTTACCCTGGGCAGGTTCTAGGTTTATTGTGAGAGCTGGAACAGTGGAAGATACTGACCGTCACTCACCTGGAAGGTTTGTTATGGAGAAATACTCCACTGACTTTTTACAGGTGTCATGTCTTTCTGTCTTCATTGCTCCTCTGGGCTTTCTCCTACAGTTCGTGCTGTGCAGTAACATACAGTACAGAGACTGGTGAACATAATACTGTTGCCCTGCACCAAATGGTCACATCACTCATTTTTCTAATTATGAAAGAAATACATACTATTAAAAAAGTCAAATTAAACAGATCTATGTAGAGCAAAGTGAAAGCTTCCCCTTCCATCCCCTTCCCTAAAACTCACTCTGCTAGTCGGAAGGAACTATTGTAAAGAGGTTGTGGCTTATTCTTCTGTACATTTCCTATGAATTTATAAATACACAAAGTTATTTTAAGTTACATAACTATATCGTTTTGCAATTTGCTGTTTCTCACACCATATATCATAAATGTCTCTCCTTATCAGTGCATGTCACTCTAACTTAGCTTTTTATATGTTTTAGAGGTATTGCAAAGAACAGGAATACGATGATCTGTTTATTTCTTCTTTGATAGAGTTGGGATTACATCCAGTTTCACTATTATACATAATGCTGCAGTAAGATCTTTGTATGGAATTTATTACACTGCTATTCAACTGCTCAATTTGTTTTGTTTCCATTTAGTCAGAGACTATGATATTTTCAACATTTTTATGGGAATTAATTTATAGGGAAATTAATTTTATCACTGAATAAAGACATTTACGGGGAAACTGGCATTCAAGGTAATTCATCTCAGTATTCTGGAGAAAAATTATGAAACTTAGAATGTATTATGCTTGTTCCGTCACATTCTAACAAGTCATGTTAACAATTTATTTATTTATTTATTATTTTTGTTAGGAAGATCAGCACTGAGTTAACATCCATGATAATCCTCCTCTTTTTGCTAAGGAAGACCGGCTTTGAACTAACATCTATTGCCAATCCTCCTCCTTTTATTTCCCCAAAGCCCCAGTAGATAGTTGTATGTCATAGTTGCACATCCTTCTAGTTGCTGTATGTGGGACGCGGCCTCAGCATGGCTGGAGTATCGGTGCATCAGTGCACGCCCAGGATCTGAACTCAGGCCGCCAGTAGCAGAGCGTGCACACTTAACCGCTAAGCCACGGGGCCGGCCCCCATGTTAACAATTTAAAGTTGAATGTTTGACTAGCCTCTACTCTCTCTGTTCAGAAGAAGGATGACTTTTTCTTGTCTTGAAAACTTTTGAATCCAGGGACTCTCCGTTGGACTTCAGAGAGGATAAGATATTGCTGTTGTATCTATTTCTCTTCAGCTGTAGGCTGCATCATCTAAAGATCATAGAATTGAACATGGTCTAATCGATGTATGTGATTTGGGTCAAAAAATCAAAGTAATGAACCCAAGATAGGAATCTATAACTTTGGTTCTTAATAAAGAATTTCCTTTTATATCCTCAAGTATCTGTGATTACTAGTAAAAAATCACCTGTGGGTGATGAGATGTGGCTCTGCTGGCAATGTCTGGCTTGAACATCCATAGTTAAGGCTGCCAAATCCGTAGGTAGATTAGACTTGACCTCTCGATGACCTCTGCCCTTGGTCATTGACATGGGAAAAATAAGAATTTAAAAAAGCTGCTGTTATTGACACTCAATGCTAGAAATGCCCATTAAAGAGTGAGTTTGATTTGGTAAACCAAAGACAGTACAAACAGAACAAAGTCTTTAATATCTATAAAATTTAAAAAACTTCTAATTTTTAAAAATATAACTCTATTTTTGCCACAGTGCAAACTGTGTATATATGAATGAAATATCCCTCTGTCCATTTCTTAACTTGTTTCCATTGATTTGATGGATTTTTCCTCTAATCCGTATTCCAAGTGTGAAAGAACATCTTGGTCCTTCAAAGAAAATAAGCCATTGAAATTTGATTTTCTTTTAGCTTGGCATCCTAGAGGTTTGAGGAATAAATTATCATGTAATGATACAATGATTTTGAAATCTAATTGTTAATTAGAGGTGTGTAAAGGATGATTGAATAGTGGTTCACCCCCATGGTCAGGGGTATTGTACACATGAACGTGTAAACATGATTCAGGAAGCTGCTTCAGCCCTGTGACATTCCTGAGAACCACAGTGCAGGAGGATCTAGGCACACAGCCGTCTGCCTCGATCTCCTGGGTTACATGTAGATCCAGGGGTCTTAAGAGTAGCTTCAGAGCAGCTAACTTTTATCTATTTCTCCCCTTCCTTCTCTCCAGAAATAAACCCACACATCTATGGACAGCTAATCCTTGACAAAGGAGCCAAGAACATACAATGGAGAAAAGAAAATCTCTTCAACAAACGGTGTGGGGAAAACTGGACAGCCACATGAAAAAAAATGAGAGTAGACCCTTACCTTACACCATACACAAAAATTAACTCCAAATGCGTTAAAGACTTGAATGTAAGACTTGAAACTATGAAAATTCTAGAAGAAAACATAGACAGTACGCTCTTCGACATTGTTCTTACCAACATATTTTCAAACACCATGTCTGACCGGGCAAGAGAAACAATAGAAAAATTAAACAAATGGGACTACATCAAACTAAAAAGCTTCTGCACAACAAAGAAAACCATCAACAAGACGAAAAGACAACCTAACAATTGGGAGAAGATATTTGCAAACCATGCATCTGATAAGGGGTTAATCTCCAAAATATATAAAGAACACATGCATCTCAACAACCAAACTACCAACCCAATTAAAAAATGGGCAAAAGACCTGAACAGACATTTCTCCAAAGAAGATATACAGATGGCCAACAGACACATTAACTATCAGGGAAATGCAAATCAAAACTAGCATGAGATATCACCTCATGCCCGTCAAGGGACGAATGGATAAAGAAGATGTGGTATATATACACAATGGAATACTACTCAGCCATAAGAAACGATGAAATCCAGCCATCTGTGACAACATGGATGGACATTGAGGGAATTATGCAAAGTGAAATAAGTCAGAGGGAGAAGGTCAAATACCATATGATTTCTTTCATTAAGTAGTAGATAAAACAACAATAAACAAACACATGGAGACAGAGATTGCATTGGTGGTTACCAGAGGGGATGGGGGGAGAGAGGAGGGTGAAAGAGATAATTCGGCACATGTGTGTGGTGATGGGTTGCAATTGGTATTTGAGTGGTGAACATGATGTAATCTATGCAGAAATAGAAGTATAAACGATGTACACTTGAAATTTATACAATGTTATAAACCAATGTTACTGCAATAAACAAAAAGTAAAAAAAAAAAAAAAGAAGTGTCTATTTAGCCCAACACAAGATTTTAATTAATCAAATCATCATAAATTAAGATAATGTACTGTCTTTTTGATGATCGGGAGGAACATGGGTCCATTTTGAAAATATGCCCGTCTGTCTTTGTTCCCCACGGAAAGCTTCTGGTCACTAGGTCTCCAGTGGCTTGCACAAGCCCTAGGTCTATAACAGCTTGGTGCCTCTCCTTCTACTTGGGGTAGAAATAAAAGAGGTCAGAGAGACTTACTGTAGTTTTGGAGACTTGTAACGTCTTCTATGGAGACCATCCATGCATATTGTTCTGGATAGCTCTCTGTGCCTAAGACTACTAGTTACTTTAAGGGTTTGTCGGAAACTGTGAAAGGTCTGATATTTTACCTTACCTGCAAACCAATAAGTTAGCCTACCATGGTCTTACAGATGCTGGCAAAAAACACGAGACCCATGCGTAAGAGACAAAGGACTTAATGACACAACAATAGCAGTGACCAGAGTATCAGCATTTGCACCGGTTCACTAAATCCCACTTCCTACAGGGTGATACACAGTGGGCCAGGTGAGACACAGAGGGTTGCAAGAGCTCAGAGCTTAAGAAACTCAAATCTTTGATAACGGGCAGGAAGTCTGCTGACGTTTGCCTCGGGGGTGTGTGTTATTTTTATTATACTGGGCAGTAAGCAAGCCTGCCCTTTGCTCCAGAGGAGGCCACTATTTCTATTTTCCAAGGCTGACAGTTCTACACACATCCTTGAAAAGATAACCTGGTTTTACTGGGTTTCAAAGATAAACTTGAATGAATCATCATTCAGCTCTTCTGTTTCCTTTATTGAGATTGTGCAAATATGCTCTTTTCTCTGTAAAGTTCACTAACTTTATTCATACATAAGGGATGCTTTTGGTTTTATTTATTAAGTTGAAATTTTCTTATTAGAGAAAATGAGGAAACAATTATGGGTTGGATCTGAAGGTATGCTTTTCCAAGAAAAATGTGAAAGATCAGTGTTCATAGAAATTTGCCACAAGGAACTGATAGCAACTTAAATGATTTTAATTTGAATACTGTTTTGTACAAATTTCTTCCATCTTACTTCATCCTCTCTGCTTCCTGTAACTCTCATATGGGAATGGGGCAGTTTCAGGGATTCACTGAACTCATTTACAACATTAAAATGGTTTTGTCTGTTGTGTTTTTTTAATTGAGGTAAAGTTGACATATAATATTATATCAGTTTCAGGGGTACAATGTAATGATTCAATATTTGTATATATGTTGAAATGATCACCACAATACGTCCAGTTAACATCCGTCCCCGTACATAGTTACAAATATTTTTCTCTTGTGACGAGGACATGGTGTGTTTCAAGGTGCAGAAGAATCAATGATGATGTCATACTTTTCCATATACAGCTTGATGAATTTGGACATAAGTATACACCCTTGAGACTGTCACCACCATCAGGGCCACAAACATATCCATCACGTCCCAAAGTTTTCGCTCATCTCCTTTTGTACTATTATTCTGTGGTAAGAACACAACATAATATCTACTCTATTAGCAAATGTGACATATGCCATATAGTCTTGTCAGCTGTAGGCACTATGCCGTACCCTAGATCGCCAGAACTTATTTATCTTGATAACTGAAACTTTGTATCCTTTGACCATCAGCTCCCCATTTCTCCATGCCCCCAGCCCCTGGCAACCACCATTCTAACCTCTGCTTATACGAGTTTGACTATTTTAGATTCCACATATAAGCGAGTATTTGTCTTTCTCTGTCTGCCTTATTTCACTTAGTATAATGTCTTCTAGGTCCATCCATGTTGTCAAAAATAGCAGCAATTCCTTCTTTTTTCAAGGTTGACTAATATTCCATTTCTTTATCTATTCATCCATCAGTGATGTTTAGGTTACTTCCGTATCTTGGCTATTGTGAATTAGCTGCAATGAACATTAGAGTGCAGGTACTCTCTTTGAGACCCAGATTTCAATTCCTGTGGGTAGATACCAGTAGTGGGATTGCTGGATCATATGCTAGTTTTCATTTTTGGAGGAACCTCTATACTGTTTTCCATAATGGCTGTACTAGTTTACATTCCCACAAGGGTTCCTTTTCTCCACATCCTCACCAACATTTACCATCTTTAGGTTTTTTTGATAATCGCCATCTTAACAGGTGTGAAGTGGTAGCTCATAGTGGTTTTGATTTGCATTCCCTGATGATCAGTGATGCCGAACACCTTTTTGTACACCTGTTGGCCACTTGTATGCCTTCATTGGAAAAAGTCTTTTCTGGTCCCTTACCCATTTTTAAAATTGATTGTCTTTTTCCTATTGAGTAAACACAAAAAAAGAGAACAAAATTTCCAGGAATTATGGGTTCTTCCCAGTTGATGCAGATGATTTTGTATTTACAGTGGTACCAAAAGGTCATGTTTCGTGCTTTTTCTTCAGCTTGTTATCAGACCAGCAGTAGCTGCGGCATGGCAGATAATCGGGATCATCTGGGTTTGGAGGTTTACAACATAAATGAGTGGTAAGGAATTTTTTATTATTCCAAGGAAATTATTGAGATCATAGTCCATGGAATCTAGGGTTGATAGATGTAGGAGGAAATTAAGGTGAGGATTGGTGATCTGTCATTACTTCTGATCTTGAGGGACAGGTATCTACTGTATGAGTATTTGAATAAAAATATTAGAGATCAGGAATTTGTGTGGGTGAATGTTTTCTGAATTATTTACTTTCGAACATCACCATTTGGATTATGTGAACATCTGGGATATGGGAGAAAGTCACTAACAGGGGGTGGTTGATAATGTCACTATTGATTTAACTTCTAAAGGAGCTATAAACACCAAATGGTCAATGGATTAAGCAAATGAGTAGTCAGAAAACACAGAAATGGTAGGATTTGGAATTTAGTAAACGACTAGGGACCGACTGTCCTGAGAGGGAATGCCAGGACTTGTGCGGTTGAGAGTGACAAGGACAAGAATAGAATAGAAACACACTCAAAGAAGGAGTTAACAGGATGGAGGAGGAGAAATGATCTGGAGAAGCCTTGAGCTTTGACCTTGAGCTTTCTGTTCTTGATGCAAAGCTGCCTGATGACATCCCAGGACATAGGTCAGATCTATCCCCAGAGGATAACGGGAGGGTGGAAGTACAAAACAGCCCGGATAATTGTCCTAAAATGGCAGGCTTCCTTTATCATTTGACCCAATTTCATGATTTATTTTTGTAGAGTAAGAGGAAAAGAAGGATGACAGTCACGTTTTCACAGAGGAAGCAGCCTGACTGTGGGAACCAGTCCAAACCAAAGCCTGGTTTAAGCATCTTCATCCCTTTAAGGATGCCCAGTGACATATTCAAGAGGCCGGTTACTAGAATCCCATCCCATCCTGGCAATGACGGATCTCTGGGAGGACACCTTGGACCAGCCCCGCCAGGTCTGCTGGCACGAGAGACCACAAGGACTCCAGGTCTGCAGCAGTGCAGGACAACTGGTAAGTCCTTTCAATCTTGCCACAGCGTTGCAAAAACTTGCACCTAGTCACACAGGTGAATCCCTGCCAGGTGTGCTCGCAGGTGGTCTGCACTCCAGGTCTCATGCCCACTCCTGCCGGTCTTCAGATTTGGCAAGGATGATTCCAGGAGCTGACCTGGGAATTCCACAGCTCCACTGCCAACAATTTCTGGTGACTGAGGAAGGCATCAGGAAGGAGGACAGGGCAGTGAAGAGCACAGGAGAGACATTGGTGATAGCACTGATGGCGGACAGACTTGCTAGCGAGGCAGAGAAAGTGAGGGGTCAAGAAGGACGTAATGATAGCAGATGAAACGGAGCAGGCATCTCAGTTAGGTGTTTTAGCAGCGTCTCTAATGTTTTCTTGCTTTGAGCTCTTGAAATTTTAAAACATATGAATACTTTTCTTTTATTAAACTCCACTGTATGACATAGAAAATATAGACATCAGTTTCCTTCTGAGGTGAGAGGTTGGGTTTCAGGTGAAGAGAACAAGGAGATCTTCCTCTTTCATGCCATTCGCTCATTTTCCTTTACTATGTACATTATTTATTTGTACTTTAAAATCAGCAGCGAGTTATCAACGTCACGGGATGATTCAGTTTTTCCCTTCACAGTCACAGTAAAACCTACTTAAAGTGGATTATTCTTTTTGTGTAATATTCCAAAATATTATTTCAAAAGCACTTTTATGTCTATGTTCTCAAATTAGATATTTACTTCTAGGTCTCCATTTTTATGTTCTTTGTTGCATGCTAATTCAAAGTTGCACCTAAGGAAATATCAGATTTCCCTCAGTTTTTGGGATCCATATGTGTTGCTAATTTGATCCATGAAGATGGACATGGCAGTTGGGGGATCGTGCAATTATCTTTTTATTTTTTTAATTTTTTGTTTATTGCAGTAACATTGGTTTATAACATTGTATAAATTTCAAGTGTACATCATTATACTTCTATTTCTGCATAGATTACATCATGTTCACGACCCAAATACTAATTACAACCCATCACCACACACATGTGCCGAATTATCCCTTTCGCCCTCCTCCCTCCCCCATTCCCCTCTGCTAACCACCAATCCAATCTCTGTCTCTATGTGTTTGTTTATTGTTGTTATTATCTACTACTTAGTGAAGGAAATCATACGGTATTTGACCTTCTGCTGCTGACTTATTTCGGATCGTGCTATTATCAAAAGAGATCTTTTCAGCATCAGGAATCTGACAACAACCCACTGCTTGTTGGGATTTAATTGACTATTTGAGGCATCAAGCTTTCACTGTTGGCACTTCTCTTTCTCTTTGGAGGGAAAGTACCGCCTCCCCAGTCTTTCCATTACCAAATCACATTCCTGGGTGGCTGTGTTGTGTCAGGAAGGGCTTGGGATGCCTGGAACCAGGATTCATCCTCAGCTTCTGGCTGTCCTGACAAGGCTTCCCTGGCAGAGTCCAGCCTGTGTGTCTAGGTGACACTTGCAGCCATCAGAAAGGAGGTGATAACTCACAAGTGCCAAGTGATTCATCTGGCCCTTGTCTTACAGGGCGTTCCCAAGGGATGAGGTTCAAAATGCCACTTGGTTACCCTTTGAAAGCTCATAGTCATGAGGTGGGTTCTCGGTGTGAGCTCAGAGCAGTGACTGTTCACCGCCAGAGGTGAAGTATTTCAGTATTTTAATTGGAAAGGCTGTGCTCATGCACGTCCATGGATCATCAGTTCCGTGGCATTCCCTGCTGGAGCCCCCCACACCCCTGTCACGTCTCATCTTTCAAAGCTCCAAACAGGGTTCACACCCCAGCAGGTGGTGGTAATGTAACCGCAGCACAGGACTGGGGAAAAAAAGACAACCACCAGGGGCAACACAGTTTCAGGGCTCGGGCCCATTTGCCCCATTTGGATGAGTTGGTAACACCAACATTTAGTGTGTAAACTGGAGGATTGTCCAAGACCATGGACCTCAGAACGACACAGGCTCAGAAGTCACCTTGGACAGCAAAGGACAGTGTGGGGTCATTCACTGGCCAGGATTATGGTCCCTTATACTGGAAAAGTAGAGCTCACCAGGGGTCCATCAGGCCAAGCCAGGGAGGAGCCTGGGGGCCATCTAGGGAATTTCTGCCCTAAAGGGAATTGCATAAGGAAGGCAGGGGTGCTGAAAATCCTAGTCCACAGGGAGCAGTCATGTTTATGGAACAAGGCCCAGCAGTAGCCTTAAAAGCTGCATCACAAATCTTTCCTCCTGGATACAGAACAAGCAGGAAAAGGAATTCAGAGTCCTGGACAAGGATCATAGTAGGATTCAAATCCAGTCCAAGGGTGAACACGGAGCCCCTAGAGGGGCCTCAGGAGGGAAAGTCCTGCCTGCCTTTAGTCCATTTGCAAATGACCTTCCTTGGGCCTTGTCCTCTCCACGTGCACGTTTTGATCTTTTTACATTGTTTTCCCCAATTAGAGCTGATGGAATTCCAGAGATTGTACTAGAAAACTACAAGTTCCTAAAATTTGCTCAAAAGAAATCTCAACAAGAGAAGCAGAAAACGTTCCCTGTTCCTCCAGAATGTAGAAAGGCAGCCCCTGCCCATGGGACGACATGGTCCTGGGTAGTGCTGTTTTAAAGACACCCACATTTCAGTGGTTGTTGCTTTGCCTGTGAAAGTACCTTCAACCTTTAAATCCCAAGAGAAAGGGCGGGGGCCGTGTCTGTTCCTGGAGGAGCTGAATGATACTGAAATGAACTGGTCTTCGGAGTTAGGGGGACTTGGGAGTGTCCCCATTAGCCAGGGAAAGGGCTGGCTATTTTCCCTTCTCCCACATACAATAAGCTGACGACCCAGAAGAGTTCTTGATTCAAGGAAAAATGTGAGAGTCTGTGTCTCACTTACATGCCTACAGAAAGCGAGAGAACCACACCACAACTCCCAGGCTGTGAAGGGAACAGGATTTTAATATAATATTCATATATGGCATTTATTATTTACAACAAATAATTATTGTCCCTTCCCAATGGGTGAATAGGTGCTGGGGTAGAGATATCAGGGAGCTGGGGTGGGGTCATCTCCTCTCTCTTGGGCTTCAAGGGACCCCAGGGATCAGATTGCAATGCTCCCCTTCCCATCATGTGTGAGGAGCTGGCCTGGTGATCGCAAGCCTCCCAGCTGTGTCCCTGCTGCTGAAGATGAGGTTGTGATTGGCCACTGGTATGGGGCTCGGTGTTGGGGCCTGGGGACTGAGTAGAAGAGTAGGGTTATCTTGGGGGCCCTCCCTCAGAATCATGGCCCCCACCCTGTCCCCACTGTCCTGGGTGCTCCAGAGTCTGTGCTCAGTGCTGTCAGCCACCAGTACCCCATTTATCCCTGCCACGTGAGCGATCATTTAGTATCACCTATTTCACAGAGGAGGAAACAGTCTCAGGAAGCTGAAGAGAGTCACCCTAGTCACAGGACTGCTCAGTAGTGGAGCTGGGATCCCAGTGCCAGCTGTCCAACTCCCCAAGGCCACGCTTAACCCAAAGCTTTACAGAACCCCTAGGAGTCAGTCACCCCGGCCCAGACACTCACTCACCCCTGACCTTGATGATGGCCGGAACTTCCTGGCCTTGAGTATTCTGCTGGCTAACTAGGTCTGGAGCTCCAGCTGGCAGGACAGGCTGTAGCTACAGGACAGAGAGTCACCTGTGAGCCTACCAAGACCTACACGTCAGGTGTCCCCCTGTTGCCTTCCCAGCAGATGGAGTCTGAGTGTCCCAGAGGTCGCCATGCAATAAGGCCTGGGGCTCACCGGAGGCCCACGGAGACAGGCTCTGTGGACTGGCCAACAGGGAGAGTCCACCCCTGCCCTCACCCAACTCCGGCCCGGCCTCACCTATCATTCTCGTTGAGCAGCTCCATGTCCTGGAACCAGGCCCCAAATTGCTCCTCAGGCTCTAGGTTGTAATTCTTTGCAGCCACCTGGAGCAGCAGGATCTCCCTCATGACTGGGTATTCCTGGGACCAGAGGGAAGGAGAAGATGCAGACAGGGCCTGGGTAGGGGATATTGCATGGGCCTTGTGGGGTGTGAGGAGTGGGGCAGGGGATCAGTCCTGGGAACCATCCTTCCCTCCAGTTCCATCCAGGCTCTACCTGTTCGCAGAATGGGAATAATCAGCGCCTCCTCCAGGAATATTTCCTTGATGCCATCCTCCCCTCAACTCACCTGCCAATTGGATGGGTCTCCCACTTCTCTGTTATCAAACACTTCCACTCAATGTAAGATACAGGGGGTGGAGCCAGGGACTGTTCTGCCCAGAGGGTCTCTGAATTCCTCCTCCTTCCCCTCCCCTGCAGGGGATGCTGCAAATGTTCACTTCAGTCCTCTTCTCAGGTTGATCTCATTCCCCTGGAAGGCAGACAGCCAGAGTCCATCAGACAGAGCCCCCTAGCCTGACTAGCCCCCTAGGCCCACCCCTTCTCATGTTACACTACTGCCAGGTCCCCAGAGGGGGCCGCGCATGCAGAGAAAACAGGACTTGGATCTAGGACAGGCTCTGGGCTCCAGAGAAGAAAGACATGGGGGTGAGGTTGAGGGACGTGGCAGCACAACCCACTCTGATGACAGACTTGGAGGGTGAGGCCTCAGGCAGAAGGGACTGCTCAGCCACTTATGTGCTGCCTGACTTGGAGGGGCCCGACTTCTCTCTCCCTCCATGGGCAGCATGAGAAGGAGAGGTTGAGTCCAGCTCAGATAAAACCTCATGCAGCTGTGCCATCAGGCAGCCCTGAGCTTCCCCAGCCTCTCGAACCGGAATGGGTGTCTCAGGTGGAGCCTCTGTTCATTCATCCCTAAGATGGGCCTGATGCCCCAGCTCCCAGGGGCGGCTGCGAGTCTCTCAGGAGAGATATCCCAAGTGCTGGGAGCTCAGAGCTCACTTCGGGGGCTCCCGCATCCCAAGGCTCAGTATCCTGGTCCTCCCTGCCTGGTCCTCAGGTTCACCCACCTGGAGATTATCACCCATCAGCAGGTGCAGCATCAGCAGGTCACCGAGGAAATTGCGAAGATTGGGGATGACAGCCTGTGACACCGGGGTGCGGGTAGGATGAGTCCTTTATCTCAAGTCTGCCCCCGGCAGACCTTCTTCTGAAAAGTCCTCACCCTCAGCCTCCTGGCCCACCCCAAGTTTCCCACGGGGAGCAGCCTAGGACCCTTAGCAGCCTCCCTTCAATTCCTCCTCCCTTCACACCCAAGAACACCACACTCCTCCTCCTCACCTCCCAGGGTCGGCTTCTGGCAAATCACAAGGTGTGCAGTCTCTGGCCCTCCCCAAAACAAACTCATCCTGCACCAGCTCTTCAAGGCCCTCCTTCTGGTCACTTCTATTTTGAGATTCAGGCACTGTGGCAGCAAGAGGAAGGGCCCTCCTCTCTTGATGTGAGGCCTCCAGCTGGGAGGACAGAGCCCCTAACCCTCAGGCACACTCACTTGCTGCTGCTGCTTCTGCTCTCTGAGGGATGATCTCCGAGGGAACAAACGTGGAGGCCCCCTCCTGCCAGGGTCAAGGACAGCGTCAGCAGGCCATACTCCCTTCACCCCATTTCTCTCCAACACCACTGGCCTCCAACCCTGGACATCCGACTCTAAGCAACTGGTACCAATGCCACTACATCCTCCAAGGTTTTGTGACTCTAGAACAAGTCTAACTCCAACTCTCACTGTGGGTGTGAGCTTGGGTTTGTGGCTGGGCCTCCCCAAGCCTGTTTCCTCATCTGGAAGGTGTGAGAACTCCAGCTACTTCACAGGTTCTCCTGAGGACTCAGTGTCACATGACTGTCATCATTGTGCTCGCCCTCACCCCTCCAGGTGGAGCAGGCAGAAAGCTCCCACATTCCTTTCCTCCCCCTTATCTCATCACCACCCTGTGAAGCCTGCACCACACAGTCACCATCCCTCCCTTTCCTGATGAGGAGACAGAGGCCCAAACAGGTACAGTGAGTTGCTCAGGGGCCCATAGAAGAGAGGCTTCTTACCCCTCCCAGCCAGATGGTCTGTTCCAACACCCTCCCTTAACCCCCAGCCCCACCACAGACAAGAGTCCTGTCCTCTGAGCTCTCAAAGCTTGGCCCTGGGCCGAGCCGAGGATAGAGAGGACGGGGTGTCTTTGGAGTCTTGTTGAGTGGTTCCTGCCTGCCTCAGTCCCATGGAGTTTCTGGACCCAGGCTGGGACAGAGGCCGTGCCAAAGCCTTCTCCTCCCCAAGGAACCCCTCACGACATTCCCCTGCACTGAACTCTTTCTTTATCCACTCAGGAACTGAACACCCAAGGTACCACCTCTGATCCACAGGGAAGCGGGTGACAGGACTCTTTGCTTCCTCGTTTACATGAAGCTCCTAACGTCCTTTCAGCAGCATCCACTAAGAATCCATCAGTTGCCTAGATGCTTCTCATAAACCATCGGGGGCATATGTCATTGACAACCGGACACTCAGGTGAGACTCCTGTGGTTGACTCTAGTGACTGCTTTATGGGTTCGGGGGTGAGTCCCAGAATTCACACACATTTGTCTCTGGTCCAGCCATTCAGACCCAAAGATGAGCAGCCTGTTTGTCCACCTGGGCCATGGGAATCCTCTGTCATGCCCGTCCCTGTGGCAGGCAGGGTTCCCTCCCCTTGGAGACATGGTGAAGGCAGAAGGAACAGCAGAGGCCTCCCTTCCCGAGGAGAGGTTTAGGCTGAGGGCTAAATGCACCCCAATCACCCAACATCCTGGAAGAAGCTACATCCAGCAGGATGGACATGCATGGAAGCCAGATGGCACCAGCTCAGCATCTCCTCCTGGAACAGCCCAGCCAACACCACTGTGTCCCATGACCAGGGCCTCTTGCCCAAAAATGTCACCCCAACGGCCAATGGGCCTAACAAATCCCTCTGCTTGTTAACCTGGACAAGATAGGCGGGAATGTTTCCGAGAAAGTTCAAGTGAGAAACTGTTAAACCCACAGCCTGCCCAGGCCCCCTGACCCTCTCCCCCCTCCTCTCTTTCCAGACCCCCAGCCTCCACTCTACCTTGGTCATCAGTTCTCTGCTCAAGGACTCGTCTTGGTTATAGAGCTCCTTCAGTTTTTCAGAGCTCTCCCTGAGAGGAGGGGAAAGAGGGAAGGATAAATTTAGGGAAAATGTGAAGGGTCTGAGTGCAAATCCCTTTTCTTTGACAACCCAAGAGATTCAACCTGCCTGGAGGAGTGTTCTCACTGGGCTCCTCTGAGTGCTAAGGTCTGATGGGACTTGGAGGCAGCTCTCCTGTTGGTCAGTGGGGTCTCCACTCCCCAGCTCTACAGAGCAGCTCTGTTTTGGCCACTTTGAGTTTCAACTGGGCATAGACTTCTGTTGCTATAAACACTTGGAAATCTCCAATGGCTCAACCAGTACCATGGGGATCAGACTAGAATCTACTTCCTAGGGATGTCACCCGGTGTATATGACATAATATCTATTACCCCTGTGGGCTGGTGTCACATGTACCTAAGGCACAAACTTAGAGATGGAAGAATAACAAGAAGGGGTGACAGGTAGCACAGAACACCACTCAAAGCAGGCCTGGGTTCTAGCAATGTGATATTGGAACTGTCACTTCCAACTTGGCCTCATTTTCAGGTCAGCATCATGAGGGGGTTGAAACTAATGGAAATTTGGATACTGCCATCCTGCAGCATAAAACCATTCAATTGTTTCCTGTTTAATGGAGAATGAGACCCAAGTGCCTTGTCTTGGCCTATGAGGTGGGCAACCTCCACAGTGGTACTCAGTAAGCGCTACCCATGGTATAGCCATCCCAGTGGAACCACTAACTAGTTAGTAACTGGCTTCTTAACATAATAACAGCCAGAGTGATGGGATGTCTTGTCTAAATTTTAACTAAAAATGTCTCTCACTTCCTCTTAATACCTCTTTCATGTTCCATCTCTCTCTCTCTCTCTCACTCTGTCGAATCCCTGTAACTGAGGAATCAAATACCAGTATGTGGGGCTGCCCAATGTGGAGCCCTATAGAGGAGAGAAGCACGGGAGTGCCCAGGCCAACGACATAAAGAAACTCAGGCTCTCAGTCCAAACTGAACCCTGAAGGCTGAGAGAGAACTTGTAGGCCAGTCCTCCCCCAGTTGAGCGTCAGTTGCAGGCCTCACAAGGTGGTGATGAAGTAAGAGGGAGGAAAGGAATGTGGGAGCTTTCTGCCTGCTCCACCTGGAGGGGTGAGGGCGAGCACAATGATGACAGTCATGTGACACTGAGTCCTCAGGGGAACCTGTGAGGTAGCTGGAGTTCTAACACCTTCCAGATGAGGAAACAGGCTTGGGGAGGCCAGACCGAAAGCCCAAGCTCACACCCAGAGTGAGAGTTGGAGTTAGGCTTGTTCTAGAATCACACCTTGGGGGATGGAGTGGCATTGGTACCAGTTGACTCGAGTCAGACGTCCAGGGTCGGAGGCCAGTGGTGCAGAGAGAAATGGGGTGAGGGGAGGATGGCCCGCTGACACTGTCCTTGACCCTGGCAGGAGGGGCCCTCCACGTTTGCCCCCCCGCAGATCATCCCCCAGAGAGTTCAGGAGAAGCAGCAGCAGCAGCATGTGAGTGTGCCTGAGGGGTAAGGGCTCTGCCTTCCCAGCTGGAGGCCTCAAATCAAGACAAGAGGGCCCTTCCTCTTGCTGCCACAGTGCCTGAATCCCCCAGTAGAAGTGACCAGGAGGAGAGCCTGTGAGATCTGGTGTAGGATGGGTGTGTTGTGGGGAGGGCCAGGGACCGCATACCCTGTGATTTGCCAGAAGGCGGCTCTGGGAGGTGAGGAGGAGGAGTGTGGTGTTCTTGGGGTGTGAAGGAAGGAGGAATTGAAGGGAGGCTGCTAAGGGTCCTAGGCTGCTCCCTGTGGGAACCCTGGGGTCCGCCAGGAGGCTGAGGGTGAGGACTTTTCAGGGGAGGGTCTGCAGGGGGCAGACCTGAGAGCAAGGGCTCATCCCACCCACACCCCGATGTCACAGAGTGTCATCCCCTATCTTGGCACTTTCCTCGGTGACCTGCTGATGGTCTACTTGGTGATGGGTGATTATCTCGAGGTGGGTGAACCTGAGGACCAGGCAGGAAGGACCAGAATCCTGAGCCTTGGGATGCGGGAGCCCCCGAAGTGAGCTCTGAGCTCCCAGCACTTGGGATATCTCTCCTGAGAGCCTCGCAGCCACCCCTGGGAGCTGGGGCATCAGGCCCATCTTAGAGATGAGTGAACAGAGGCTCCACCTGAGACACCCATTCCGGTTCCCCAGGCTGGGGAAGCTCAGAGCTGCCTGATGGCACAGCTGCATGAGGTTTTATCTGAGCTGGACTCAGCCTCTCCCTCTCATGCTGCCCATGGAGGGAGAGAGAAGTCGGGCCCCTCCAAGTCAGGCAGCACATAAGTGGCTGAGCAGTCCCTTCTGCCTGAGGCCTCAGCCTCCAAGTCTGTCATCAGAGAGGGTTGTGCTGCCAGGTCCCTCAGCCTCACCCCCATGTCCTCCTTCTCTGGACCCCAGATCCCGCCCTAGGTCCAAGTCCTGTTTTCTCTGCATGCGTGGTCCCCTCTGGGGACCTGGCAGTAGTGCAACATGAGAAGGGGTGGGCCTAGGGGGCTAGTCAGGCTAGGGGGCTCCGTCTGATGGGCTCTGCCTGTCTGCCTTCCAGGGGAAGGAGAGCAACCTTGAGAAGAGGACTGAGGTGAGCAGCTGTGGCACTCCCTGCAGGGGAGGGGAAGGAGGAGGAATTCAGAGACCCTCTGGGCAGAACAGTCCCTGGCTCCAGCCCCTGTATCTTACATTGAGTGGAAGAGTTTGATAACAGAGAAGTGGGAGACCCATCCAATTGGCAGGTGAGTTGAGGGGAGGATGGCATCAAGGAAAACTTCCTGGAGGAGGCGCTGATTATTCCCATTCTGCGAACAGGTAGAGCCTGGATGGAACTGGAGGGAAGGAGGGTTCCCAGGACTGGTCCCCTGCCCCACTCCTCACATTCCACAAGGCCCCTGCAGCATCCCCCACACAGACCCTGTCTGCATCCTCTGCTTCTCTCTGGTCCCAGGAATACCCAGTCATGAGCGAGATCCTGCTGCTCCAGGTGGCTGGAAAGAATTACAACCTAGAGACTGAGGAGCGATATGGGGCCTGGTTCCAGGACATGGAGCTGCTCAATGAGAATGACAGGTGAGGCCGGGCAGGACTTGGGTGAGGGCAGGGGTGGACTCTCGCTGTTGACCAGTCCAGAAAACCTGTCTCCATGGACCCCCACTCAGCCCCAGGCTTTATCGTGTGGCCACATCTGGGACACTCAGACTCCAGCTGCTGGGCAGGCAGTCGGAGGACACCTGAGGTGTAGGTCCTGGTAGGCTCACAAGTCCCTCTCTCTCCTGGAGCTACAGCCTGTCCTGCCAGCCAGAGCCCTAGACCCATATGGACTGCAGAATACTCAAGGCCTAGAAGAACCCGCCATCATCAAGTTCAGGTGTGAGTGAGTGTCTGGGCCGGGGTGACTGACTCATAGGTGTTCAGTAAAGCTTCGGGCTAAGCGTGCCCTTGGGGAGTCGGACAGCTGGCACTGGGATCCCAACTCCACTACTGAGCTGTCCTGTGACTGGGGTGACTCTCTTCAGCTTCCTGAGACTCCGTTTCCTCCTCTGTGAAGTAGGTGATACTAAATGATCGCTCACGTGGCAGGGACAAATGGGGTATTGGTGGCTGACAGCACTGAGCACAGGGTCTGGAATACCCAGGGCAGTGGGGACAGGGTGGGGGGCCATGATTCTGAGGGAGACCCCCAAAGATAACCCAACTCTTCTACTCAACCCCCAGGCCCCAACACCGAGCCCCGTACCAGTGGCTGATCACAGCACCATCCTCAGCAGTGGGGACACAGCTGGGATGCTTGCAAGGCACTGGGCCATCTCTTCCCACCTGAAGGGAAGGGGAGAATTGTAAGCTGATCCCTGGGGTCCCCTGAAGCCCAAGAGAGAAGGAACGACCCCACCCCAGCTCCCTGACATCTCTACCCCAGCACCTATTCACCCATTGGGGAGGGACAGTAGTTATTTGTTGTCAATAATAAATGCCATATTTGAATATTATATTAAAGTCCTGTGCCCTTTACAGCCTGGGAGTTGTGGTGTGGTTTTGTCGCTTTTTGTAGGCATGTAAGTGAGACACAGTGTCTCATATTTCTCCTTGAATCAAAAACTCTTCTGGGTCGTCAGCTTATTGTATGTGGGAGAAGGGAGAACGGCCAGCCCCTTCCCTGGCTAGTGGGGACACTCTCAAGTCCCCCTAATTCCGAAGACCATTTCATTTCAGTATTATTCAGCTCCTCCAGGAGCAGACGCGTCGCCCCCGTCGTTCTCTTGGGATTTAAAGGTTGAAGGTACTTTCACAGGCAAAGCAACAACCACTGAAATGTGAGTGTTTTTAAAACAGCACTACCCAGGACCAATTCGTGCCACAGGCAGGGGCTGCCTTTCTACATTCTGGAGGAAGAGAGAACGTTTTCTGCTTCTCTTGTTGAGATTTCTTTTGAGAGAATTTTAGGAACTTGTAGTTTTCTAGTTCAATCTCTGGAATTGCATCAGCTCTAAGTGGAGAAAACAATGTAAAAAGATCAAAACGTGCACGTGGAGAGGACAAGGCCCGAGGATGCTCACTTGCAAATGGACTCAAAGCAGGAAGGACCTCCCTCCTGAGGCCCCTCTAGGGGCTCCGTGTTCACCCCTGACCTAGCTTTGAATCCTCCTGGGAGCCTTGTCCAGGACTCTGAATTCCTTTTCCTGCTTGTTTTGTATCCATGAGGAAAGATTTGTGACGCAGCTTTTAAGGCTACTGCTGGGCCTCGTTCCATAAACATGACTGCTCCCTGTGGACTAGGATTTTCAGCACCCCTGCCTTCCTTAAGCAATTCTGTTTAGGGCAGAAATTCCCTAGAAGGCCCCCAGCCTCCTCCTTGGCTTGGTCTGATGGACCCCGGATGAGCTCTACTTTGCCAGTATAAGGGACCATAATCCTGGCCAGTGAGTGACCCCACACTGTCCCTTGCTGTCCAAGGTGACTTCTGAGCCCGTGTCATTCTGAGGTCCATGATCTTGGACAATCCTCCAGTTTACACACTAAGCGTTAATATTACCAACTCGTCCAAATGGGGCAATTGGGCCCGAACCCTTAAAGTGTCTCTCCCCTGGGTGGTTGTGTTTTTTTCCCCCAGTCCTGTGCTGTGGTTACATTACCACCACTTGCTGGAGTGTGAACCCTGTTTGGAGCTTTGAAAGATGAGGCATGACAGGGGTGTGGGGGGCTACAGTAGGGAATGCCACGGAAGTGATGATCCATGGACATGCATTAGTACAGCCTTACCAATTAAAATACTGAAATGCTTGCCATCTGGTAGTGAACAGACATTGCTCTGAGCTCGCACTGAAAACCCACCCCATGACTAGGAGCTTTCAAAGGGTTACCAAGTGGCATTTTGAACCTCATCCCTTGGGAACACCCTGTAAGACAAGGGCCAGATGAATCGCTTGACACTTGTGAGTTATCCCCTCCTTTCTGATGGGTGCAAGTGTCACCCAGACACACAGGCTGCACTCTGCCAAGGAAACCTTGTCAGGACAGCCAGAAGCTGAGGATGAATCCTGGTTCCCGGCATCCCAAGCCCTTCCTGACATGGCACAGCCACCCAGGAAAGTGATTTGGTAATGGAAAGACTGGGAAGGCCGTACTTTCCCTCCAAAGAGAAAGAGAAGTGCCAACAGTGAAAGCTTGATGCCTCAAATAGACTATTAAATCCCAACAAGCAGTGGGTTCTAGTCAGATTCCTGATGCTGAAAAGATCTCTTTTGATAATAGCACGATCCCCCAACTGCCATGTCCATCTTCATGAATCACATTTCCAACACATGGATCTAAAAAACTGAGGGAAATCTGGTATTTCCTTAGATGCAACTATGAATTAGCATGCAGAAAGGAACATAAAAATGGAGACCTAGAAGTAAATATCTAATTTGAGAACATAGACACAAAAGTGCTTTTGAAATAATATTTTGGAATCTATTGGAATATTATACAAAAAGAATAATCTACTTTATATTTGCAAACCATACATCTGATAAGGGCTTAATCTCCAAAATATATAAAGAACTCATGCATCTCAACAACAAAAAACTACCAACCCAATTAATAAATGGGCAAAAGACCTAAACAGACATTTCTCCAAAGAAGATATACAGATGGCCAACAGACACATGAAAAGATGTTCAAAATCAATAACTATCAGGGAAATGCAAATCAAAACTACAATGAGAGAACACCTCATGCCCGTCAGAATGGCTATAATTAAGAAGACAAGAAACATGTGTTGTAAAGGATGTGGAGAGAAGGGAACTCTCATACACTGCTCGTGGGAGTGCAAACTGGTGCAGCCACTATGGAAAACAGTATGGACATTCCTCAAAAAATCAAGGATAGAACTATCATATGATCCAGCTATTCCACTGCTGGGTATTTATCCAAAGAACTTGAAAACACCAATGCGTAAAGATACATGCACCCCTGTGTTCATTGCAGCGTTATTCACAATAGCCAAGACTTGGAAGCAACTTAAGTGCCCATCAAGGGACGAATGGATAAAGAAGATGTGGTATATATACACAATGGAATACTACTCAGCCATAAGAAACGATGAAATCCAGCCATTTGTGACAACATGGATGGACATTGAGGGTATTATGTAAAGTGAAATAAGTCAGAGGGAGAAGGTCAAATACTGTATGATTTCCTTCATTAAGTAATAGATAGTAACAACAATAAGCAAACATATAGAGACGGAGATCAGATTGGTGGTTGCTGAGGGGGTGAGGGAGGAGGACGAGGGTGATGGTTCGGCACATGTGTGTGGTGATGGGTTGTAATTGGTATTTGGGTGGTGAACATTATGTAATCTATGCAGAAATAGAAGTATAATGATGTACACCTGAAATTTATACAATGATACTGCAATAAACAAAAAAATTAAAAAAAAAAAAGAATCCACTTTTAGTAGGTTTTACTGTGACTGTGAGGGGAAAAACTGAATCATCCCGTGACATTGATAACTCGCTGCTGACTTTAAAGTATAAATAAATAATGTACATAGTAAAGGAAAAGGAGAGAACAGCATGAAAAAGGAAGATCTTTCTCTCCTCACCTGAAACTCAACATCTCACCTCAGAAAGAAACTGTTGTCTATATTTTCTATGTCTCGAAGCAGAGTTTAATAAAAGAAAAGTATTGGTATATTTTAAAATTTCAAGAGCTCAAAGCAAGGAAACATTAGGGACGCTGCCAAGAGACCTCATTGAAGTGCGTGCTCCATTTCATCTGCTGTCAGGACGGATTCTTGGCCCCTCACTTTCTCTGCCTCACTAGCAAGTCTGTCCGCCATCATTGCTATCACCAGTCTCCCTCCTGTGCTCTTCACTGCGCTTTCCTCCTTCCTGATACCTCCATAGTGGAGCTGTGGAATGCACAGATCAGTTCCTGGAATCATCTCTGCCAAATCTGAAGACCAGCAGGAGTGGGAATGGGACCTGGAATGCAGACCACCTGCGAGCACACCTGGCAGGGATTCACCTGTGTGACTAGGTGCATGTTTTTGCAACGTTTTCACAAGATTGAAAGGACTTACGAGTTGTCCTGCACTGCTGCAGGCCTGGAGTCCTTGCTGTCTCTTGGGCCAGCAGATCTGGTGGGGCTGGTCCAAGTTGTCTTCTCAGAGACCATTCATTGCCAGGATGGGATGGGATTCTAGTAACTGGCCTCTTGAATATGTCACTGGACATCCTCAAAAGAATGGAGATGGTTAAACCAGGGTTTGGTTTGGACTGGTTCCCACAGTTACACTGCTTCCTCTATGAAGACATGCCTATCATCCTTCTTTTCCTCTTACCCTATAAAAACAAATCATGAAATTGGGTCAAATGATAAAGGAAGCCTACCTTTTTAGGACAATTATCCTGGCTGTTTTGTACTTCCACCCTCCCCCTACCCACTGGGGCTAGATCTGACCTGTGTCCCGGGATGTCATCAGGCAGATTTGCATCAAGAACAGAAAGCTCAAGGTCAAAACTCAAGGCTCCTCCAGATCATTTCCGCCCCTCCGTCCTGTTAACACGCCCTCCTTGTTTGAGTGTGTTTCTATTCTCTTCTTGTCCTTGTCACTCTCAACCTCACAAATCCTGGCACTCTCTTTCAGGAGACTCAGTCCCCAGTTCTTTACTAAATCCCAAATCCTACGATTTCTGTGTTTTCTGACTACTCATTTGCTTAATCGATTGATCACTTGGTGTTCATAGAAGTTAAATCAATAGTGATATTATCAACCACCCCTTTTTAGTGACTTACTCCCATATCCCAGACGTTCACATAATCCAAATGGTTATTTTCAAAAGTAAATAATTCAGAAGACATATTCACCCACCACAAATTCCTGGTCTCTAATATTTTTATTCAAACACTCATTCAGTAGATACCTGTCCATCAAGATCAGTAGAAATGCCAGATCACCAATCCTCACCTTAATCTCCTCCTACACTTATCAATCCTGGATTCCATGGATTATGATCACAATAATTTCCTTGGAATAATAAAAAATTCCATACCACTCATTTATTTTGTAAACCTCCAAACCCAGGTGATCCCGATTATCTGCCATGCCGCAACTACTGCTGGTCTTATAACAAGCTGAAGAAAAAACACGAAACATGATCTTTTGGTACCACTGTAAATACAAAGCCATCTGCATTAACTGGGAAGCACCCATAATGCCTGGAAATTTTGTTCTTTTTTTGTGTTGGCTCAAAAACAAAAAGACAAATCAATTTAAAAATGGGCAAGGGACCAGAGTAAACTTTTTCCTGTGAAGACATACAGGTGGCAAATAGGTGTATGAAAGGTGTTCGGCATCACTAATCAGGGAATACAAATCAAAACCACAATGACCTATCACTTCACACCAGTTAAGATGGCGATTATCAAAAAATACTACAGATGGTAAATGTTGGTGAGGATGTGGAGAAAAGGAACCCTTGTGTGAATGTAAACTAGTACAGCCATTATGGAAAACAGTATGGAGGTTCCTCCAAAAATGAAAACTAGCATATGATCCAGCAATCCCACTTCTGGTATACACCCACAGGAATTGAAGTCAGGATCTCAAAGAGATACTTGCCCTCTAATATTCATTGCAGCTAATTCACAATAACCAAGATATGGAAGTAACCTAAACGTCACTGATGGAGGAATGGATAAAGAAATGGAATATTCAGGGCCGACCCCGTGGCTCAGCGGTTAAGTGTGCACGCTCCGCTGCTGGCGGCCCAGGTTCTGATCCCGGGAGCGCCCGGACGTACTGCTTCTCCGGCCATGCTGAGGCCACATCCCACATACAGCAACTAGAAGTATGTGCAGCTATAACATACAACTATCTACTGGGGCTTTGGGGGGAAAAATAAATAAATAAAACTCTTTAGAAATGGAATATTCATCAACCTTGAAAAGAGAAGGAATTGCTGCTATTTTTGACAACATCAATGCACCTAGAAAACATTGTGCTAAGTGAAATAAGGCAGACAGAGAAAGACAAATATTCACTTATTTGTGGAATCTAAAATAGTCTAACTCAAACAAGCAGAGGTTAGAATGGTGGTTGCCAGGGGCTTGGGGGATGGAGAAATGGGGAGTTGATGTTCAAAGATACAAAGTTTCAGTTATCAAGATAAATAAGTTCTGGAGATCTAGGATACGGCAGAGTGCCTACAGCTAACAAGACTGTATTGCATACATTACATTTGCTATCAGAGTAGATATTAAGAGTTCTTACCAGAGAATAATAGCAATAAAGGAGGTGAGAGAAAACTTTGGGAGGTGATGGATATGTCTGTGGCCTTGATGGTGGTGACAGTCTCAAGGGTGTATACATATGTCCAAATTCATCAAGCTGTATATGGAAAAGTATGACATCATCGTTGATTCTTCTGCACCTTGAAATATGCCATGTCCCCATCACAAAAGAAAATATTTATAACTCTATATGGGGACGGATGTTAACTGGACTTATTGTGGTTATCATTTCAACATATATACAAACATTGAATCATCATGTTGTACCGCTGAAATTAATTTAATGTTGTATGTCAACTTTATCTCAATAAAAAAACCACAACAGACAAAACCATTTGAATATTGTAAATGAGTTCAGTTACTCTCTGAAACTGCCCCATTCCCATATGGGAATTACAGGAAGCAGAGAGGATGAAGTAAGATGGAAAAAAGTTGTACAAAACAGTATTCAAATTAAAATCATTTAAGTTGCTATCAGCTCCTTGTGGCAAAGTTCTGTGAGTACCGATCTTCTTTCACATTTTTCCTGGAAAAACATACTTTCACATCCAACCCATAATAGTTTCATCATTTTCTCTAATAAGAAAATTTCAACTTAATAAAACCAAAAGCATTCCTTATATGTGAATAAAGTTAGTGAACTTTACAGAGAAAAGAGCATATTTGCACAACCTCAATAAAGGAAACAGAAGAACTGAATGATGATCAAGTCTCATTCAAGCTTATCTTTGAAAGCCAGTAAAACCAGGCTATCTTGTCAAGGATGTGTGTAAGGAGCTGTCAGCCTTGGAAGATAGAAATATTGGCCTCCTCTGAGGCCATTATTTCTTACTGCCCAGTATAATAAAAATAACACCCCTCCCCGGGCAAAGGTCAGTAGACTTCCTGCCTGTTATCAAAGATTTGAGTTCCTTAAGCTCTGAGATCTTGCAACCCTCTGCATGTCACCTAGTCCACTGTGTATCACCCTGTAGGAAGTGGGGTTTCGTGAACCGCTGCAAATGCTGATACTCTGACCACTGCTATTGCTGTGTCATTAAGTCCTTTGTCTCTGACGCATGGGTCTTGTGACTTTTGCCAGCATCTGTAAGACCATGGTAGGCTAACTTATTGGTTTGCAGGTAAGGTAAAACATCAGATCTTTCACAGTTCCTGACAAGCCCTTAAAATAACTAGTAGTCTTAGGAACAGAGAGCTATCCAGAACAATATGCATGGATGGTCTTCATAGAAGACTTCACGCAACCAAAACTTTAATAAGTCTCTCTGACCTCTTTTATTTCTACCTCAAGTAGAAGGAGAGGCACCAAGCTACTACAGACCTAGGGCTTGTGCAAGCCACTGGAGACCTAGTGACCAGAAACTTCCCATGGGGAGCAAAGACAGAGGGGCATATTCCCAAAATGGACCCATGTTCCTCCCGGTCATCAAAAAGACAGTACATTATCTTAATTTATGATGATTTTATTCATTAAAATCTTGTGATGGGCCAAAGATACACTAATAAGAGGAGTGAGGCACATGGCAGTTCTAAGCAGATTAACACACTTGGTGAATATCAAACTCTGAACTAACTTTAGTGTTCTAATCCATTAAAAGGTACAACAAATTTAATTAGATGGATTAAATGATATTTAATTGTATGCCTGATTATCACTCTAAAATAATGTACAAGAAGCTCATGTAAATAACTATAATTGGTCTTACTTTAAAACATGATAGTCAGGACTGTTTGAGATAAGCTGGAGAGAAGGAAGGGGAAAAATAGATAAAAGTTACCTGCTCTGAAGCCACTCTCAAGACCTCTGGATCTACATGTAACCCAGGAGATCGAGGAAGATGGCTGTGCCCCTAGATCCTCCTGCACTGTGGTTCTCAGGGATGTCACGGGGATGAAGCAGCTTCCTGAATCGTGTTTACACGTCCATGTGTATAATATCCCTGACCATGGGGATGAACCATCATTCAATCATCCCTTACACCCCTCTAATGAACAATTAGATTTCAAAATCATTGTATTATTACATGATAATTTGTTCCTCAAACCTGTAGGATGCCGAGCTAAAAGAAAATTAAATTTCAATGTCTTCTTTTCTTTGAAGGACCAAGATGTTCTTTCACACTTGGAATCCAGATTAGAGGAAAAATCCATCAAATCAATGGAAACAACTTAAGAAATGGACAGAGGGATATTTCATTAATATAGTTTGCATGTGGCAAAAATAGAGTTATATTTGAAAAAATTAGAATTTTTTGAAATTTTATAGATGTTAAAGACTTTGTTCTGCTTATACTCCCTTGGTTTACCAAATCAAACTCAATCTTTAATGGACATTTCTAGCATTCAGTGCTAGTAACAACAGCTTTTTGTTTGTTTGTTTGTTTTTTTTATTTTTTAATAATTTCATTTATTTATTTTTACCCCCAAAGCCCCAGTAGATTGTTGTATGTCATAGCTGCACATCCTTCTAGTTGCTGTATGTGCGACACGGCCTCAGCATGGCCAGAGAAGCGGTGCGTCGGTGCGCGCCCGGGATCCGAACCTGGGCCGCCAGCAGCAGAGCGAACGCACTTAACCGATAAGCCACGGGGCCACCCCAACAACAGCTTTTTTAAATTCTTATTTTTCCCAGGTCAAAGACCAAGGGCAGAGGTCGTAGAGAGGTCAAGTCTAATCTACCTACGGATGTGGCAGCTTTAACTATAGATGTTCAAGCCAGACATTGCCAGCAGAACCACGTCTCTTCATCCATAGGTGGTTTTTACTAGTAATCACAGAGACTTGAAGATATCAAAGGAAATTCTTTGTTAAGAACCAAACTTATAGATTCCTATCTTGGGTTCATTACTTTGAATTTTTCACCCAAATCACATATATCGGTTGGACCATGTTCAATTCTATGATCTTTAGAAGATGCAGCCTACAGTTGAAGAGAAACAGGTACAACACCAATATCTTATCCTCTCTGAAGCCCAACTGAGAGCCCCTGGAGTCAGAAGTTTTCAAGACAAGAAAAAGTCATCCTTCTTCTGAACAAAGAGAGTAGAGGCTATTAAAACATTCAACTTTAAATTGTTACATGAATTGTTAGAATGTGATGGAGCAAGCATAATACCTTGAAGTTTCATGATTTTTCTCCAGATTACTGAGATGGATGACCTTGAAATCCAGTTTCCCCATAAATGTCTTGATTCAGAGATAAAATTAATTTCCCTATAAAATAATTCCCATAAAATTGTTAAAAATATATCATAGTCTCTGACTAAAATGAAACAAAGCAAATCGAGCAGTTGAATAGCAGTGTAATAAATTCCATACGAGGATCTTACTGCCGCATTATGTATAATAGTGAAACTGGAAATAACCCCATCTCTATCAAAGAAGAAATAATCAGATCATGGTATCCTGTTCTTTGGAGTAGCTTTAAAACTTCTTAAGAGCTAAGTTAGAGTGACGTACACTGATAAGGAGAGACGTCTATGATATATGGTTTGGGAAACAGCAAATTGCAAAACGATGTAGTTATGTAATTTATGTTAAAAAAACTTTATGTGTATTTATAAATTCATAGAAAATGTCCAGAAGAATAAGCTGCAACCTCTTAATAGTTCCTTCCGAGTAGAGGGGTGAGTTTGTAGGGAAGGGGATGGAAGGGGAAAGTTTCACTTTACTCTACATAGATCTGTGTAATTTGACTTTTTTTTACAGTATGTATTTCTTTCATAATTAGAAAAATGAGTGATGTGACCGTTTGGTGCAGGCCAACAGTATTATGTTCACCAGTCTCTGTACTATATGTTACTGCACAGCACGGACTGTAGGAGAAAGCCCAGAGGAACAATGAAGACAAAGAAGACATAACACCTGCAAAAAGTCAGTGGAATATTTCTACATGACAAAACTTCCAAGTGAGTGATGGTCAGTATCTTCCACTGCTCCAGCTCTCACAATAAACCTAGAATCTGCCCAGGGTAGGACGGACGAACACGCCATGCTAGTCCACTCCCCGCCCAGGGCCTGTTTGTGCAGGGTGACTACCATCAAGCAGACAATGGACTCAGGATGGGGCATGTGCCTTTGGGGAGGCTGGCAGAGAGGGACAAAGTGGAACACCAGCTAAGTGCACACACCTGAGAGGCGTAGTTCCAGGTGGAGACTCAAAATGCACCAAGAAACTGTGAAGGAAGCTACTCGACCTCTCTGAGCCTCAGTGTCCCCCCTGTAAAATGGGGATCACAGGCCTACTTCACAGAGCTGTTGGGGAAATTACATAAAAGTGTCTGTGACAGCGAGTGTCCACGTTATTAACAAAGTCATATCTGATTTAAGAATAATCGATGAAAAGAATAATGTTGATGAGACCAAAGACAAGATGCCCAGCTTCGTAAGCAGCCCCAGCAGCATGAGAATGAGAGAAGCTCCGAGTAAGCGGGGTTCTTCACAGCTCCACTGGCGAGGACGAACATGGGTTACAACAGGATAAGTGGCTGTTGTACAGTGACTCGTGTAGGGAGGGTGGGTCCCTAAAGACACTGTGAAATCCAGTTACACACAGTGGCTCCTAGCAAAAAACTACAAAGCAATCAACGCAGCAGTTAGGAATGAGAAGGGGGTGAGCAGAGGAGGGTCAGAGCCACAAAATCTGATGGAAGACACTAAACAACGACTACCGCCCAGCTCTCTCAACAGCTGCTGTGGTTGCGCCAGGAGATCAAATGTCTGAGACAGCCATTGTGGGGACTGCTGGGAGCACAGTGGTCACTGCAGCCACACCCCAACAGCAGTGCATCGGAGCACAAAGACCCCTAGACTTTCCTCTCCATTAATTCTTGTTTCAAGATGAGGAATATCCTCATGTTACAATGTCTCCTTCCAACACTTGTGGACGAGTGTCATCAGAACCCCCTGAAGAGGTCACAGGCCAGAGTAGGATGGAACACTGGGGGCTGGGGGATTGGCGCTGGACCTGACCACCCCAACTATCACCTGAGCCTATTGAACACGAGAGAAGTACCTGAGGATGTGGTCTAGCAAGACTTCCCCGTCAAGCCACATTCAGAGACACTACAGAGTTTCTCATTCACTCTTTATAAAAATGTTAAAGAATTCATGTGTCATTAATTAATAAAGAGGCAAATTCTTGACAAAATGACAGGGTCCAGTTTCCATGACCAGATTTTCCAGTTGTTTGATAATATCCCACATTCAGGTATCAGAAATGTAACCTATTGGGATGTGTAATATAAACAAGGACTTTTTTTCATTTAGATCAAAGACCAGATTTTTAAGGATGACATAAGAATCATGAGAGCTGCTAATCATTCCTCCACAGGTTTCAATAAGACTTTTAAGTTAATTTACCAATCTCAGGAAAAGAGAATATGGCAATTCAAGTTTTTTGTTTGTGCATTCAAGCTTACAGTGCAGCCAAGAGAATGAGCAGAAAAAAATTAAGAGGAAGGTCTTGCTTGCATCTTATCTTTTGCAAATAAGCAGGATACTTTATGTTCTGTTCTTTTCACTACTCTAATCAATTTTTAAAGAATACGGTACATCTGACTATCCCTAGGCGTGTTTATCCAGGAACCTTGCCGGAATCCAAAGCAGAGATGTTAAAGCTGACGGGTTTCAAATGCTGCCCAAGTGCTGTCTACCATGAACATGCCTCTCCCAAAGCTGGACCACCGATCTCTTCCTGAGGGATCAGAGTCCCCACCCAGGTCCCTAAGAGACTGGCCACTCAGGCCTGAGCTGACATTAGGCTATCAATCTAAAGGGCAAAATGCTTAAGCTATTCTCATCTTAAGGATGCTGTTTCAGAGGCCTCTGCACTGGAATGGGTTAGTGAAAATGGCCTACTAGATACTTGCCTGGGAATTGGGTTCTTCTCCTCTGCTTTTAGCGGATCCTGGGGAAACCACTGATTAGCCTCATAGATGCCTCAACTTCCACATCTGCGAAAAAGGCAAGCAACAACCAATGTTACCACCCTGCAAAGCTCTTAAGTTGTGCTTCCAAGAGGGGCCACAAGGGCGAATGTCTCCCAAAAGCTGATGAAATGATGGCACTTTTGCTGGAGAAGGCAGAGGGCAGCAGGCAAAGTGGAAAGTTTCTGGGATGTCAAACCAGTTCCCATAAGCAGTTTGGAGAAGCACCTGGCCCTGGACTAGGTAGGAGGCTGTGGAGTGACCCACAGGCATGCAGGTGGGAGGAGGAATCAAGCAACGGAGGGAGGCGGTGGGGAAGAGGCCAGAGTCTGGCTTCAGTTTTGGACAAAAGCAGTTGTACGCTGCAGGCCCTCGGCTGCCCATGAAGCCGCCACACCCTCCTAACTCCCTGGTACCTCTAGTCCCGTCACATCCCTCTGCGACTCAGTCCACGTGGAGCGGGTGCAGGACCAGAGTCCTGAGTCAATGGCGGTTTGGCCCTCGGCAGAGCCTTCACCGCCCTGCTCCTCCTCCCAGGGCTAGGCACCACCCCGTGCCCCGAGCATCCTGGGAGTTGTAGTCCTGCAGTCCTGCAAGTTCCCAGCCAGGAATGGTTAAGAGACAAATGCTCCCAGCATGCACAGCTAGGGGACCCAACTCCCTACTGTCCCTCCACCCATGGCCCACGCCCCTCTGCTTCTACACCCCACCTTCTACCCCGCCTCTTCTCTATACCACGCCAACTGTCCATGCCCTGCGCATCCCCCAGAGTATGTGCAGTGTGGTTTGGCTGCATCCTTTGAGGCCAGTACTCAGGTTGGAGTGGGGCTCACCTGCCTGGTTGTTGCTGAGGATGCTTGCAGCCCTGGTGGAAGCTCCCTGGCCAGTATTTGAAACGTAAATTCAATATCTAAAATGGAAATACTGGGTGCATGGGATCCTGGATTTTGCCTTTTAAGGCCCCCTGTCCTACCATCCCCTCCATTCCTCCAGCCTGCCATGATCCTCCCTCAGGACCCCGTGTCAGGGTCGCTGCAGAGAGCCTCCCCTTGGAGCCCACCCACCAGAAGGGCCCATACTCATCATAAAAACTCAAAGCCATTCCACTTGCCAAATTGAGGCATAAATGGAACAACCCAGGCAGGCCACGCAAGGGTGAGGGCATTAATAGATAATTGGGAGTATTAAAATCCATCTGATGATGTCATGAGTGAACGTGTTCCACTTTCAAACAAAACATTGCTGTTATTCTGAGATATTGAGTTAGTACCTTTGCACAAATATGCAGGATTTAAAATATTTATTGATGTATAACACGTACAGAAATATATGCAGAAGTCATCCATATAAACCTCAAAAAATTATTACAATGTGAACACACTTGTGTGACCAAGAACTAGCACCAGCTTCACTCAGGCCTCAACAATCCCTTTCTCCCCCCTTCCTCCCCAAAGGTAACTGACATCTTACCAGCGAACACTGTTTATCAAGTTTGTCTTCTTATATAAGTGTTTTATTGCAGAACAATTTAAACAATATACAAAATAAACAAAATAACACAAGAAGGCCCGTCACCCAGCTTCAACAACTACTAATCGTTTGCCATTTTTGTTTCATCCACACACCATCCCATTCCACCTCATTTTATTATTCTTTTAGTCCTTTGGGTGTGGCGGTGGGGTAAGAGGTACACACACTGAAAGGCACAAATCTCAACCGTACATTTTTGGCAAATAAACATGCCCATATAACCTTCACCCCTTTAAGAATAGGATATTTCCATCACCCCCAGAAAACCACTTCCTGTTCCTTCCTAGGAAATTTTTCCTTCCCCCGAGGCAACTCCTGTTCTGTTTTTTTCACCTTAGGTTCATCTTGGCTGAAATCATCCCACGTGTATTGTTTTCTGTTCAGCTTGCCTCCCTTGGTACGAGGTTGATGAGACTCACCCAGCATGTGTGTGTCAGCGTTTGTTCCTCGGCACGGTTGTGGGCGTTCTGCTCTGTGGATGCCCCGCAGTGCACTCATCTTCCTCCTGGGGATGTGCAGGTCATCTCCTGTGAACATTCTTGTACAAATCCTTTTTGTATGCTATTTAATTCCTTTATTAGCATTTAAGAGGCACACCTTTGCATTTTTTAGTGGTTGGTCCAGATTACAATATGCATCTTTAACAGATCACAGCCTACCTAGACTTAATAATGCACCAGTTTAATCAATGTAAAATATGGAAGACTTGCTACAGAACGGGTCAATTTACCTCTGTCTGTCCTTTGTGCTATTGTTGTCATAAATTTTACATCTTCCCATGTTATAAATCCCACAATACAATGTTATAATTTTTGTTTTAAATAGTCATAGGTCTTTTAAATAAATTAACAGAAAAAAGTAAAGTATTTGGAGGCAGATGATTTGAGGCTCTGCAAATGTACTGTTTCTTCTTTAAGTTTCACCTACAGTTTTTGCATTCATCAGTCAGCCTTACCCACAATAATTATTACTGTGGTGTTCTAGTGGCAATTTTCTATTTCATGCTATCCAGCCGCGTTTATTATTTGGAATTCTGGGAGGAAGTTTCCCTCCCTCCCTCTCTCTTCCTTCTTCCTTTCTTTCTCTCTTTCTTTTTTACTCCTCTTTCTTTCTTCCTTTCTTATTTAATCTATTTTATGTCAGTATAGACTCATGGATATTTATTTGATTCTCTGTGTAATGATCCAATGCTACCATTATTTATTATGTTGCTCACAGTTTTCCAGCTTGAGCTATTGGGAAGTCTTTCAGATTGATTCCTTTTGACACACCTCATCATTTTCTGTGTTTTATTTAAATCACTTTCCTACTTTCTGGCACTACAAGATGATCCAGGCTCATCTTTTATTTTCCATGTCCAGCCCTGGAATTAGCCATTTCTCCAAGAAAACCTGGTTCTTTTTATTGGAGAATGATATTTAGAAACCAAGATCTGGGAGCTATGTGTGCTCATTGATACTAGGGTGTCACTGCTTCTAGACCCTCTCAGCAGAGTTTGGAAATGTATGTATGAATATAAACTCAGGTATACACATCTATCTATCAATCTACCAACCTATCAATCTATCCATCTATCTGGATAGATATATTAGAAGAGACATGGTTTCATACTGATACTTCCAACTCCTATCCAGCACCACAGAGTTTATTCTAGCATTCTCCTTTTGTTTATTTTTAACTTCTTTCACCAACAGTGAGAAACTTAACTCCAGTTAGCTACAATATATTTACTAATGTGTCAACTAGTTTCAGAATTGCTAACCCATACCTTTATGAAAAAAATTTACCACCTGGATTACAGTGTGTCCAGTACTTTTGTTTTACAGTATCCCATCAGCATACTGTTTTCCAAAGTAACTTAGGTCAGGACCTTTCATCCCCACGCCTTCTGTGTGGTTATGTCACATGCTTGTAATACAGTGAGATTCATTTGTCACTGCATTCCATATGTGTTCCCCAGCATCCTGATTGATTTTTAAAATGTGCAGAGTAAAATTCACTCTTTGTGGTGTACACTTCTATGGGTTTTGACAACTTTATGGTCGTGTATCCACCTCCACAGTACCATACAGAGCTGTTTTTTTCACCCCCCAAAATTCTCTCATACTGTCCGTTTGTAGTCAACCCCTTCCCCCATTCCATCCCTTGGCAACCACTGATCATTTTCCATCTCTGTAATTCTGACTTTTCTAGAACGTCATATAAATGAAATCATATACTGCATAGCCTTTTGAATTGGGCTTCCTTCACTTAGAGAAATGCAGCCAAGATTCATCCATGTTGTTGTGTAAATCAAGAGTTTATCCTTTTTATTGCCAAGTAGTATTCTAATGTCCCAATTCACCACAGTTTCTTTCCCCATTCACCTGATGAAGGACATTTAGTTTATTTCTAGCTTGTGGCAATTGTGAATAAAATGGCTATGAAGATTCACACAAAGATTTTTGTTTAAACATTAGTTTTCAATTTTCTTCAGTAAATCCCTAGGAGTGGGATATCTGAGTCATATAATAAGTGTATGTTTAACTTTACAAGAACCTATTAAACCGTTTTCCTAATGCAACTATCATGTTGCATTCCCAGTTCTAGTTGCTTCTTGTTCTCACCAGCACTTGGTATTTACAATTTTATTTTTTATTTTAGCCATCTACTAGGTGTGTGGAATACTATTGTGGCTTCTGCCTCCTCTTTGAAAGTGAGATCTGCTAAATATAGAATCCTGTGTTGACTTTTGGGTTTTCTTTCTGCACTTGAAAGATGTCGTTTTGTTGTTGAGTTGTCTCTTTTGTTTTTGATAATATATCATCCATCATTCACATTATTTCTCCCTGTATGTAGTCTTCCCCTGTATATATGGATTTCCCTGACTGCTTTCAAGATTTTTGTTTTATCTTTGGATTTTAGCAGCTTGACTATCATGTGCTCAGGGGTGGTTTAATTTGTATTTTATTTTGTGGGTTTCCTGACTTTCTTGGATCTAAAATTTTAGATTTTCAACCAAATTTTGGAAATTTTATGCTATTACTTATTGATTTGCCTTTCTGCCTCATTTAATTTTTCTGTCTCTCTCCTCTCTGCTGGAAACTCAATCATCTCACAGGTAAGGTTCTCTTCATTTTTCTTCAAAATTTTTACATTCTTTTGTTCAGACTGGAAAATTTATATTGCTCTCTCTTCATGTTTCTTCTACTGTCTCTAATGTACATGTAAACTCAAAAGTATTTTTTTTATTTCATCTTCCTATTTGGTTCTTTTTTGTAATTTCCACTTCTCTGCTGAGTTTCCACATCTGTTCATTCATTATGAGAATATTTTTCTTTACCACCATGATCATCTTTATAATAGCTATTTTCTTATCCTTGTCTGCTAATTGCAACACCTTGGGGAGAGTTTCTACTGCCGGCTTTTGGTCATACATGGATTACATTTTCCTATCTCTTCAAATTTCATGATTTTTTAAACTGTCTACTGGAAACCATGAATGATAGTTATAGAGACTCTGGATTCTATTGTATTACTTTGAAGAGTGCTGTTATTTTTCTAACAGGGAGTTAACATGACTAGACTGAAACTTCAATCTTCTCTCCTTTACAGTGGGCATAGCTGAAATCCTCGATCAGTTCTTTCATCTACCAATTGCTGTTTTTACACTAGGCTCTCTGGGGCCTACCCTGCATGTGTGTTGTTCAAAGATCTGCCCATTGGGTGTGTGTGTGAGGGAGACTTACATATATATTTTGAGATTTTCCTCTTTGTGTCTCCCTCCATTCCAGATTTTCTCCCCTAACTTTCCAGCTACTCTGTCAGTCCCAAAATATATCCTCTAACATTACAAGTAAGACGGTAGTTTTTCCCTTATGTGGGCCATGTACAGATTTTGGAATGCTTTGAGGCAAAAGAATCAAGCTTGCAAATATCTCCTGGTGCAATTCCCATCATTTAAGGGAAGACTCCCTCACAGTTCTGGTTGCTTTTGTAAGAGATTTATACATACACACATATACACATTTATTGTATGTGTACTACATATAAATACATGATTCTATATAAATATATATAATACTTTATGCAGATTTTATCATTGTTATCTGTTAGAACATTAGTTCAACAAGCTACTCCACCATTCCTGGAAGCAAGACCTCGGTTTTGTTTCTTTTTTGTATTTTATATAAATGGAATTAAAAAATGTATAGCCTTTTGAATATAATTTCTTTTATGCAGCCTTATGGTTAGGATATTTATCCATGCTATTGCATGTAGCTACTGTTTGTTCATTTGTTGAAAATAATTAATTTTTTTAAATGGTCATAAAATATGCATAACATAAAACTGACCATTTTAACCATTTTTAAGTGTACAGTTCAGTGACATTCAGTGCATTCACATTATTGTGTAGCCATAACCTCCAACCATCCACAGAACTATTTTCACATTTCACTGAAACTCTGTGCCCATTAAGCAACAACTCCCTGTTATCCCTCCCTCTTGCCCTTGGGAACCACCATTCTCCTTTCTATTCCTATGAATTTGAGTACTCTAAGTACCTTATATGAGTGGAATCATACAGTATTTTTCCTTTTGTGGATGGCTTTATTTCACTTAGCATAAAGTCCTCAAGGTTCATCCATGTCATAGCATGTGTCAGAATTTCTTCCTTTTTAAGGGTGAATGGTATTCCACTGTCTGTACACACCACTGTTTTTTTGTCAATTCATCCGTTGATGGACACCTGGCTTTCTTCCAGCTTCTGGTTATTTTGAATAATGCTGTTAAGAACATGGGTGTACATATATGTCTATACCTCTGCATTCAATTCTTTTGGGTGTATGTCCACAAATGGTGTTCTGAGATTCATTTTTTCACACGTGGGAGGGTTCCCCACACCTCCAAAAAGCAATTCTTGGAATGCCAGCTGGTCGTCAGATAATTCAACTCAATTTGATGCTATCAACCCAGAGATACATCAGATTCCCCAGGTTGAGGACTCAGTCCTATAAGACTGCACCCCCACTCAACCTCACCTCAATTTCAGATGCCAGTTAGAAGCCCAGGCTCTTACTTGTACTTCTGACTGACTGGCTATAAACCAGAGGTTCCCACAACCTCCTCATTGGGTTTGATTAATTTGCTAGAGTGGCTCACAAAACTCAGAGAAACGTTTACTAGATCACCAGTTTAATATAAAAGGATATAACTCAAGAAAAGCCTGATGGAAGCAGTGCATAGGGAAAGGTATGTGAGAAGGGGCACAGAGCTTTCATGCCATCTCCAGGTTCACCACTGTCCAGGCACTCCTTATCATTGCCAACCTGGAAGCTCTCTGAAGCTCCTTCTATTGGGATTTTTATGGAAGCTCCCTCATGTAGGCATGATCAATTACTAACTCAGTTTCTGGCCCCTCTCCCCCCTCTGGAGGATAAGGGGTAGGGCTAAAAATATCAAGCTTCTAATCAGGGCTTGGTCTTTCTGGTGACCATCCAGGAGCCATCCAGGAGCCTAACCAGAGTTGCCTCAATAAAACAAAAGATTCTCCAAGTGTTCTTATCACTTAGGAAATTACAAGGGGTCTTACCCTGTGGCTTAGCACTTAAGTGCGCATGCTCCGCTGCTGCCAGCCCAGGTTCGGATCCTGGGCGCGCACCGACGCACCGCTTGTCTGGCCATGCTTAGGCCACATCCCACATACAGCCACTAGAAGGATGTGCAACTATGACATACAACTATCTACTGGGACTTTGGGGGAAAAAATGGAAGAGGCTTGGCAATAGATGTTAGCTCAGAGCCGGTCTTCCTCAGCAAAAAGAGGAGGAATAGCACGGATGTTATCTCAGAGCTGATCTTCTTCTTCAAAAAAAAGGCAATTACAAGGGTTTTAGGGGCTCTGTGTAAGGGATGGTGTCAAAGACAAATATTAGAATAAGAGATGCTCCTATTGTTCTTATCATTTAAGAAATCACAAAGGTTTTAGCAGCTCATTGCCAGGAACTGGAGGCAGAGATTTATAAATATTTTTTCTATTATTTCAGAACCCATAAGTGTAATTGCTAGATAATATCGTAATTCTATTTTTAATTTTTGAAGGAACTGCCATACTGTTTTCCACAGTTTTATATTCTCACCCTCATTGCACAAAGGTCGCAATTTCTCAACATCCTTGCCAACACTTGTTATTTTTTGATTTTGTGATAGTAACTATGCTAATGGGTGTGAAGATGTATCTCGTTTTGGTTTGATTTTGCATTTTCCTGATATTTAATGATGTGGAGCATCTTTTCATGTGTTTACTGGCCATTTTATATCTTCTTTGGAGAAAAGTCTATTCAAGTCCTCTGTGCACTTTTAAATTGTGTTTTTTTTTTATTGCTGGGTTGTAGGAGTTCTTTATATATTCTAGACATCAATCCCTTATCAGATATGTGATTTGCAAATATTTTCAACCATTCTGTGGGTTGCCGTTTTACTCTGTTGATAGTACCTTATGATACAGAAAACTTTTACATTTTGATGAAGTCCAATTTGTTATTTTGTTGTTGTTGTTGCTTATGTCTTTGGTGTCATATTAAAGAAAGCATTATTGGCAATGGCATTTGGACCCAATGACATGTAGCTTTTACCCTGTGTTTTCTTCTAAGGATTTTATAGCTTCAACTCTATCATTTAGATCTTTGATCCATTTTGAGTTAATTTTTGTATATGATGTAAGGTAAGGGTCCAACCTCATTCTTTTGCATGTGGGTATCCAGTTTTCCAGCACGATTTGTTGAAAAACTTATCCTTTCTCCAATGAATGGTCTTTGCACCCTTGTCAAAAATCATTTGACCATATATGTAAAGATTTATTTCAGGGATCTCTATACTGTTTCATTAGTATATTGTGTGTATTTATGCCAGTACTGTGCTGTTTCGATTATTTTGTAGTAAGATTTGAAATCAGAAAGTGTGAGTTCTCTAACTTTGTTCTTCATTTTCTAGATTGTTTTGGCTATTCAGGGTCCCTTGAGAGTCCATATGAATTTTAGTATAGACTTTTCTATTATTGCAAAAATTTCATTGGAATTTTTAGATCCGTGAGTAAGTTGACTCTTAAGTATTTTACTCTTTTTGATGCAATTTTAAATAAAAATGTAAGGTTTTAAAATTTCTTTTTCAGATTATTTATTACTAATGTATAGAAGAACAACTGATTTTTGCATGTTGACTTTGTGTCCCACTACTGTGCAGAATTTATTAGTTCTAACAATTTTTTGAGCAATTTTTAGGGGTTTCAGCATATAAGATATTATATGCTGAAACCCCTAAACAAATATAATATTACTTCTTCCTTTCCAATTTGGATGCTATTTCTTTCTTTTTCTTGTCTAATTGCTTTGGCTAGAACTTCTAATGTCATGTTGAATAGAAGTTGTGAAAGTGGGCCTTCTTGCCTTGTTCCTGATCTTAGAGAAAAAGCTTTCAGTCTTTCACCCTTGAATATGATGTTCTCTGTGGATTTCTCTATATGGCTTTTATTATGTTGAAATAGCTTCCTTTTACTCTGAGGGCTTTTTAGTGTTTTTAACATGAAACCATGTTTAGTTTTGCCAAACACTTTTTCTGCATCCATCGAGATGATCATTTTTTTCCCTTCATTCTGTTAATGTGGTTAATTACATTGATTCATTTTCATATATTGAAACTTCCTTGTATTCCAGAAATAAATCCCACATAAAAGTGATGTATAATCCTTTTAATATGCTGCTGAATTTTGTTTGTTACTATTTTATTGAGGATTTTTGTATCAATATTCATGGTAGCTATTGACCTGTAGTTTTCTTTTCTCTTAGTGTCTTTGGCTTTGATATCAGGGTAGTGTTAACTCCATAGGATGACTTTAGAAGTATTCTCTCCTCTTCAACTTTTGAAAGAGTTTGAAAAGAATTGGTGTTAGTTAATTAAAAAAAGTTTTTGGGCCCAGGAATAAATTCAGCATAAAATAAATACAAATAAATATTTTTTTAAATGTGAAAAAGTTTTTTCCTAAAAAACATTAAAAATTATGCAAGTACATCATTTATCACTTTATTCCTAAAAAGTGTTTTTAACCTAATAGTAAGCATGAACACATTGTTAGAATTAAAATGACTCAAGTGTTAATTTTCTTCATTGCAAATTTTCTGACAAAAGTATATGATGCCATCATGTATGACATCTTTTATGAAAAAATGGTCATTATTTTGTAGTATTTGAGAACATTAAGAATTTTCCCAGTGGCCTCTGACAATACTCTGATATGCAAAGTTATCTTTTCAACATGTATGTCTTATTATCATCTTTCACAAATTAACAAACTCTGTCAGGTGTTAATTAATCAACTACTTTGCATATGATTCAGGTTCTCCACCATCAACTTCTCTACTCATCACGAAATTCTACAACTTCTGCAAGACTAACAATTTTACCTTACACTGTATTTATCTCATGTGGTTTAAAACATCCAAAATCATTGATAAACTGACCCTGCCCAAACTAAAGCATGGTGAATTATAAAAGATGGTCTCTGTTAAATGGGGAGGTATTTCATGTTGAACTTAATTTTATAAGTAGTCAATTTATTACAGTGTATTTTTCTGTTATGTATTTCACTTCTTTTTTAAAAGAAATGATAGTTGAGGGCACTTGGATAATAAAAATTTGAGAAAATAAGGAACTGATACACACTGTAAGCTTCAAATGTTTTCAAGCATAAGATACAATAAGAACTAATACCAAGAAATGGCAGAGGAAATAGAGATAAGAGGATGAAATTGCAAAACTGAATCTACAATTATATCTCAATGGCTACGGTTGTGGTGCCAAGAAGGTGGTGAAGTCAAAGAATTTGTATAGATGATAAACAGACTGCAAAGAAAAGACTGAAATTTGTGTGTGTGTGTGTGAGGAAGATCAACCCTGAGCTAACACCCATGCTAATCCTCCTCCTTTTGCTGAGGAAGACCGGCTCTGAGTTAACATCTATTGCCAATCTTCCTCCTTGTTTTCCCCAAAGCCCCAATAGATAGTTGTATGTCGTAGTTGCACATCCTTCTAGTTGCTGTATGTGGGTCATGGCCTCAGCATGGCCGGAGAAGCAGTGCGTCGGTGTGCGCCCGGGGTCCAAATCCGGGCTGTCAGTAGCAGATTGCGCACACTTAACCACTAAGCCACGGGGCCGGCCCAAGACTGAAATTTTTATACAGAGAATTTTTACAGCGATATTACAGATAGAGAACAAGGAAGAGAAGTTGGAGTGAGAGACTATCTGTTCTCTTGAACAAAAAACCAATTTGCTGAAATCTTTATTCCCCTCTAAGACACTATCTTTACCTGCAAAATCTGAGCACTGAATCAATGTCACAATCCTCCTTTTCCATCCCTGGGGAACAGAGCAATTAAGCTCATCTGAAACCTCAACTGCCCATCCTGTGAAATAAAGCCGGCCATCCATTCTCACAGGGGAGCCAACTGGAGGTAGGATTTTTCGTTCTGAATTCAGCTCAACATCTTCAAAGAATTGTATCTGGCCTTCCTTATCCAGGGCTATCAATGAAGGGCTGGCTGGCTTTCAGAGAAGAGCAATTTACAGTCAGCTGAGACATTTTCTGTTGAGCTCTCTAGAGAAGGATGTGGGGCTTGTCAGTAAGAGTTGATTTCTATACGGGTTATAATTTTATTTTATTCAGAGATTTATAAAGAAATATACATGGTAAATATTACTTAATGTCAAGAAAAGAGGTTGTCTATTCTCTGATCATTTAAGCAAAATCCTCCTCTCAGGACCCACCCGTGGACAAAGCCCAGATTCAATCTCCAAGAGTCTGCCAGGCACTCTGTGGTTCATGGGAAGCCCTCAAGTTGGCAGCCTGTTCCCTTGTGTCCTGTGCTGGTACTTAATCTTCCATCTCTTCAGGGCACAACTAGACAGAGGCTTATCATATCCTAAAGGGACTTGACATTGGAGAAATAAACTTTTCATTATCTTTAGATTTTTACACTTTTCAAAAATTCTGTCAGGGCCGGCCCCATGGCTTAGCGGATAAGTGCATGCAGTCCACTGCTGGCGGCCTGAGTTCGGATCCTGGGTGCGCACCGACACACCACTTCTCTGGCCATGTTGAGGCCCACATACGGCAACTAGAAGGATGAGCAGCTATGGCATAAAACTATCTACTGGGGCTTTGGGGGGAAAAATATCTCTCAACATTTCCAGTAATTGTGCAGCAGTTTACCCAACACTAACGTTCTCACTACTAAAAATTAAAATAAATAAATTTTGAAAAGGAAAAAAGTGATCTTTGCAACTTTGTACAGAATCTATACAATGGGTGCATCTTTAGAAAGGGAGGAAAGATAACAAATTTAACTATTTTGGTTAGTTAACACAGTAAGTAATATATTTTATGTATTAGCAATTTTGAGATTATTTGTATTTAAAAATACTGCATCAAACTCCTAAATCATTGTATGTGGTAGAGTCTGCCATCTTCTTTGGCTGAACAATTATATACAGTAAGTCAGCCTAAATTCTTCCATTCCTGTATAATATTATATGTGGGTGGTAAAGGTTAGTTCTTATAGATTATTTGAACACGTGCATATCGCAAAATACAAGTGACCATTAAAAATTAAAGCATTCAACAAATAGAAGATTAGTTGATTCCCAGAAAAAGAAAACACTACTGTGACATTAAGGCTAAAATTGTCATAAAGGAAGCTAAAATACACTCAAGTCAAGCTTTTGCTGAAAAGTTAAATGGCTCATCTTTGAAACTTTATCAGGTTTATTATGTAAGCAAGATACTTTCAGAGCCTAGAATACAGAAAGTGCTTATTGATACGTAAGCATTGTGATCATTTATTTTGTAAATGTTAATATTACAGATATAATTCATTTTCTACTATATTCAGATTTTCAAGTTCTGCTAAATCTTAAGGCCACATTACTGGCAAGTTGGAATACCTCTAGACATCTGAAAAATATGAATCCTACACAGAAGCATATAAATTCTCTATTCATCAGGTTCTAAATTCTAAAACATTCTAAGCTTTTGGAACAATCCAATGACATTCCAAATTGACAGTAAGGCTGCATGTGCCACACATGATCCTATAGGAAGAGAATTCTAGATTTTAAATAGAGGAGATTGTGCACAAAAATAAAGTACATTTTCACATCTGAAAGGGGATTTCAAGAAATAAGGGACTCTCAGAACATGTGGTAAGCAGTAAATAACTTACCAAGGTCTCTCTAAAGGAGAACATATTGTGGAAAAAAAAGCTTCACATACAGAGAGCTAAAATGGCATCTCTGGAATCCTCACGATGAAACAGACACTCAAATACTTTTTCCTAAAATTTAAAATGTGTCTTATTCTCCAAACAAATACCACTTCCCTGCCTTTCAGCTTACCTGGGCATGGTGACATGTTGGAATCATTTTTCTATTTCATTGGCTCTTAAACTTGATGAGTACCAGAAGCACCTGGAGGCCTTGTTGAAACCCAGGTTGCCAGGCCCCACCCTAGAATTTCCAGTTCAGCAATTCTGCAGCAGCACGAGAGAATTTGCACTTCTGCCCAGTTCCAAGGTGATGCTGATGCTGCTGGTTCAGGGACCCCACTTTGAGAACCACAGACTAATTTATACCCTATATATAGTTACCAAATCCATTATTTTATCCCTTGCCTGCTACTTTTCCTTTATCACATCAGCACTTTAGCTGCGAATCTCCTCACCTAGCAATGGGAATACTTGGAGAGTTTAACAGCTGGTCCTTCTTTCTGGCTCAGTTCTCCCTCTTCCTCTCAAAACTATAGTCTCTTGCCAGGTAATTTTTCCTTAAACATCAGTTCATCATAGATCTTCCTTGCTCAAAAACTCATGGCTCTTATGCTGAACACAAGACATTTTAAATTCTCTACTTGGCTCATAAGGTCTGTAATAGCCCATAGAATGTGGACACCCTGTTCCTTACCCTGCCTGTTATACGGGAGTATGTGAGGATTACATAAGATACAGTCAGTTCTCGTTATGCACAGTGTGACATTCTATAAAGTCACTGTGAACACTGAATCAGTGAATATGACCCACTGCTCCTACAGGAAATGCAGGGTTAGGTTCCTGCAAGCTTTAGTCACATTTTCTTCAACTGATCAATACATAACCTTTTTCTCTGTCTGTTTCCCTTTAAAGTCACCTTATTTAATATATATTGTTGATATATTAACATTGAACTTAGACTAACAGCACTGTACCTCGTGTCTAAAAGAAGGTTGTCGAACACACATACTTTCTCCGTAAAGGCACGTCACAGCTTCTTGCCCTGAGGAACACCAGGCAGCATTGCAGCACTACACATGGGGGATATATTAAACAGGCAAGTCACTAACACAAGGCACAAAAAGATAACAAATGAGGCACTAACTGGACTGCAGGAAGGACACTTGTTTACAGTATGGGCTGAAACAACAAGGCAGAGCGTCACCTTGTTCCCCTCAGCTGGGAACATGCACTTCAAGTGAATCAAATTTTTCACCACTTTGCGCTTATCTGCAAATGGACATGAAAGCCCTGTGAGTGTTGATTTGGGGGCTGCCAGTACATTTTAGCTAGTAGGCAAGTGTGCAGACACGGAATCCACAAATAATGAGGATCAACTATTTTATGAAAGCATCTTTTCAAAACCAGAGTATTGTTCAGATATAAGAGCAATAATGATAACACAACAGCTAACATGTTAATGCCTACTATGTGCCAAGAGCTCTTCTAAATACTTTACTTAAGTTAATGCATTTAAATTTCACTAAAACCCTATGAGACAGGAGTTCTCAGTAGCCCCATTTTATAGATGAGGAAACTAAGGCTCAGAGAGTAAATACTTTGCACAGGTTCCCCAGTTAAAAGTAGGATAACTGGGATTGGTGCCGAGACACACTGGTCCAAAGCCCACAGCCTCAACCACTATGGTAGGAACGTGAGCGAATTTTCTACCACTCCCCAAAAAGCCCCTTCTGCTCCAGCCAGTGTGGTTTCCCACATACTTATTCACTCATCAAACATTTTCTGAATGCCTCCAAGGTGTCAGGTACTGTGTTTAGATACTGCAGGGACAAATAGAATGTCGACGCAAATATTGAATAAAAAATCTATAAAACCAAATTGGGGTGAGTTTATTATGAGCCAACCTTTGAGGACCATATAGCCCAGAAGAATCCTTTCACGAAGAAATGGAGCACTCCAAATAAGTGGGGTGTACAGAGTGGTTATATACCATCAAAGAGCATGTACCACATGTGATTGCAATGTCCCTTTTACAATAGCCTCGACATTGACATGTTGGCACGTGGATTGATGGACACTGTGGGTATCATGTCTGCTGTCTCCATGGGCGTGGCTGTTGTGTTAAGTTGGGTTGTCACAGGATGAGTGCAGCAATCAAATCCTAGCCTAGGGAGAAATGCTTATCCTTAAGGAAATGTCAATGTGGGGATGTTGTATTTACATTTTAAGGGCATTGCTTTTGTCTTTGGGACACGTTAATTGTTTAAAGCGGATATACAATGGATGAACAGAAGCTACAGGCCCCTTTTGGAAAAAAAAAACAAGATCAGGCCCAATTAGTTTTACACCAAATGGCTTCCTCATATGCTCCAATATATCCTATTGCTTGCCATTTATTTATGGTTTTCCCCCTTTTGATCTATAATCGTTCCATAGAAAACATTGATGATCAAAATATTGTCCCTTGGCACCAGGGTGCTTGCTGTCTGCCCTGGGATTATCATGTCCCTTGGTACCAGGCTTTTTTTATCTCATCTATTTGCCCAGTTGTCCACCGTGTAGGGAATTAATGGGATATTGTGGACAAGCAAAGAGGTATATATATATAAACAGAGGAAGCATTTCATGAGTTTTGGATAATTTTAGGTTGTTGCACAAAGATTGTATATGCGCCTTTTTTTTTAAATATATATATCCCCTTATGTACATTGTACACAATTATAGAACAAATACGGTAACAATGATAATAATTTAACATTTTTTTGAAAGATTAGTTTAAAATCAGATTTTAGGCATAGTCCTTATCAGAAAAGGAAATTTGTCCAAAGTTATAAGATTGATCGGCCCTCTCAAGTCGCTGAGCGATCATTACTCTATTTTGCATGACAGTCTTACAGCACTGAGTAAAGAAAACAACAATCAGTTTGAATATTATGATTAGTACAAGAATTTCAAGAAGTAATAGAAATAGGACATGCAATCCAGATCGAAAAAAGGAACCAATACCAGAAGGGAGCTGATGGTGCTCAGGGCAAGCTACCCCAGGAGGCACCACTCTGGTATGTGGATCATTTCGAGCTGAAGACAATAAGGACTCAGAGAACTCAGGAAGAATATTTGAGTTTCCCCTCCCAAACTGCCTAAAGAATTTAAAACAAAAGATCTGTTTCAGGAAGGAGTTATTATCATGATGGCTGTAAAGATAATGTAGGATAGAGGTTACAACAGGAAAGGTACCAAGCCCCTTTTATCAAAAACTCTATCTCTCCCTGACCACATTATCTATAGATGACTCTGAGAAGAGTTGTCAGGCAAACATTTGCATTTCTATCTCCATGTGAGTTGTCTTCTTGCCCTCTGAGGTCCCAGACCACTACCCACCCCCAACACCTTCCTCGCCTTTAGCTGCAATACTTAAGCGGGCAGCTTAGACAGAGGGACGAGTTGCTCATTTCTGAGTTCTCCCATGTATGTATGTTATTAGACTTGGTATTACTTTCTCAGGCTAACCTGTCTTGTTAATTATTTGGCCAGCCATAAGAACCTTGAGGAAAAGGGCAGAGGGAGATTCTCCCTCTCTCCCGACAGAGCCAAGCAAACAAATCAAGGCTGGGTGGAGGATCACTTATGGCATTCACCTGTTTTTTCATGTGCTTTAGTAGAGATGACACATTGGAAGACTGGTCAGGTATAAAAACACAGCATTCGGTTTGAATGATCGTGCACGTACCACCTTGGGATGCTGTAAGAATATCTAAGGCCATTCTCTTTTGAAGCACAGCTGTTCTCATTAAAGACATTTCAGTATTTAATAAAACTATTGTTGCCTGACAATCGTTAAGGGCTTTTTGAGTACATTTTGTCAGAGCCTGTCTATGTGATATGACATCTTCTAGCCCCAAGGAAGGAGCAAATATAGCTGTTAGGTGGTCATACTAGTGAAATACTGAACGAGCCCATCTGGCCTTAAGGAGAGGCAGATTGTCAACAGATATTAGCTCTGGGCAAATCTTTCCCTGTATCCAAAAGAAGCCCAGAGTGCAGCACCCTAGCCATCCTGGTGGCAGCCAAGGCCAGAGGTTTGTTCCACATAACCACTGAGTTCAATTAGGAGCCGTCCAATACAAGCTTGGTCTTCGAGACCGGTCTGTTCTAAATCAATCACGTTTTTTAAGTATAATAGTATCCTGACATGACTTCAGCAGGGTATCCAGCCCATCTTTTGAGTGTAATTTGGTAGATTTTGTTTGGAATGATTTCTCTGTTCCCAACATGAAGGTGCCGGTATGTTTAAAGATCCAAGGCTAGAAGTAAGCCAAACATATCCATCCCAAATTTGTGTGAAACCTTCCATAGTTTTTATTGTAATGTCTTGTTTCTTTTGTTTATCTGCAATTTGTTGGGATAACCGGATGGTTTGAGTAACAGAAAAAGAATAACCATAACCTGTATTATTAATGGTATGCGTTATTGGCCATGTTTCAGGATCATAATTAGTAATATCAGATGAACTGCAAACATTAGAACTAGATCTTTGTATCACAATAAATTGCTTTAGAGCTTTCCAATCTGTGCCTCGAAAGGGAAAGACCCACCAAGGGTCTTAGAAAGTGGAAGTTGGCCACATAACCAACAAGTAAACTGATTTTCATGTGTAGCAAAGAAATGTGCCCATTGCAGAAAAACATTGTCTTCAGAGGTCCATTGAGATGTAGATTGGAAAAACAAACATAGCTTTAGGAAAACCTTACATGGCATTTTCTTTTTGGTGATTAAGAAAAGGTTGTGTAATTAGGTTCTAATCTATCTTATAAAGTTGAAGGGTAAAGTATTGGTGTAGGAAAATGGTAAGGCAATATAGATATTGATTATTTTAGCAATTACATAAAGCTTAAACTTTACGAGGGTTTACATGAAGAGATATAAAGTTAGGCATACAGGCCTGGTCCGGAGTCTTGGGACAGCTGTCTACAACAGATGTTGTCTTCTTCTCATCCTGGTTTGGAAATGTTCATCTTGGTCAGTCGAAGTCAGGTGTCAGAGACTACAGTTGAAGTCCATTCAGGTGGAGAAGACTTTTATGAATGAGAAATGTGAGTCCATGAGTCTACGCCTTTAAATTTTGCAGCACATGGCTTGGTTAAAAGCACCTGATATGGTTCTTTTCAACGGGGCTGCAAAGAGTCTTTGCTCAGATGTCTTTTCCAATAAACAAAATCTCCAGGTTGTACTCCATGATCCTTAAGGTCTTCTTCACCCGGGAGCTTAGTGTGAAATGAATTAGCCACCAATTTCTCATTTCTTTTAGGAGCCACAATGAGACCTTGACAATAATGTAAAATATCTCCTTTAAGTAAAGTTGGTTCACACATTTCTTTGTCAAATTGCATGGGTCGTTCAGTTATTATTTCCAAAGGAGACAGTCGATGTTTACCAAAGGGCATAGAACTAAGACTGAGAAGCAGAAGAGCCTTTGGCCATGAGGGATTAAATGCTTCTGAAAGCTTTGCCAATTGAATTTTGAGGGTGCCATTAGTTCTTTCCATCAATCCTGAGGATTGGGGATGGTAAACGCAGTGGAAATGCTGCATTATTGGTCAACTATTACAAATAGATTTAATTATTTGTCCAGTGAAATGAGTTCCCCGGTCACTATGTAACTCGGTAGGAATTCCCCAAACAGAAATTATTCTAATAGTAATTTTCCTATTGTTAGAGCCGTTGCTCTTCTGCAATGACAGGCCTCAACCCAATGTGAGACCATACAGATCATTACCAAGATGTATTTATATCATTGAGATGGTGGCATTTGGACAAAGTCCAATTGCCATACCTCAAAGGGTCTCTTAGGAAGGGGAAAGTGGCCTTGTGACCCATGAAGTAGTTTCCCTGGATTATATTTTGGGCATATAGCACAAGGAGTATAAGCTTTATGGGCCACTGTGGGAAAAAGTTTCTTAAAGTATTTTTTTCACCATAAAAATCATCTTTTCAAGTGCCCAGTGGGTTAGTTGGTGTATATGCTGGAGCAGTGGAAATTGTGCTCCAACAGATACTGTGGGTTTCCTATTGGGCCAAAACCATATCTATGAGGTGGTGTGAAAAACTCCCCCTTTTGAATACCATATCACTTTTTCTTCTCTCGTGGCCACTTCTTGGGCGTGTAGAAGGAAGTCTTTTACTGGGTTAGCAGAGTTAATAGGAAGCAGCAGGCATTCTCGAGGCTGGGTAGGGCAAGCCTTCAAGGCTGCTTGTTTAGCAGCTGCATCAGCAAGCTGGTTTCCTGTAGCTTCCAAAGTATCAGATTTGGAATGCCCTGGCATTTTAATAGTCGTTAGTTGTCTTGGTAGCTGTATGGAATTTAATAATTCTGCAACCTGTTTCCCATTCTTTATAGGCTTACCTGAAGAGGTTAAAAGTCCTCGTTGTTTCCACAGCATTCCCAAATCACGTGTTACTCTGAAAGCATGACGGCTGTCAGTGTAGATACTTGCTACCTGGTCTCTGGCCAATTGACAAGCTCGAGTTAAAGCAATTAACTCAGCTTGCTGTGCTGACTTTAACTCTGGTAAATAAGAACTCTCGATTACTTCTACTGAGGACGTTACTGCCTATCCAGCCTGATAATGTCCTTGTTCATCCTTTGAGTAAGATCCATCTGTAAACCAAATTAGATCAGCATTATCAATGAGAGTTTCTTGCAAATCATTCCTAGGAGTAAGTAGATAATTAATTAACAAAACGCACTCATGGGCATCTTTTTGTGATGCTGGAAGTAAAGTTGCAGGGTTAAGATAATTACACCGAGCTAAGGTAATATTAGGAGCAGAGACCAACAGAACTTCATAGGAGGCTAGCCGGCTGACAGAGTAATGCTGAGTGTGATGAGAATTTAGGAGAGATTTGACTGAGTGAAGAAGATAGATAGTCAAAGGAATCCCCATCACTATTTCTTCAGTGGTCTTGCATAAGAACGCTGTTGCTGAAATGGCTCTAATACAAGGTGGAAGCCCTTTTGCCACTGAATCTAACTGCTGACTATAATACCCTATAGGTCGATGTCGACCTCCGTGTTTTTGAGTTAAGATACCTAAGGCATTTCCTTTATCTTCATGTAGGAAGAGGAATAACGACAAGCTGTAATTAGGATGTCCTAACGCTGGTACTTGGGCCAAAACAGACTTGAAGGTAGTTACTGCCTTCTCTCCTTCTGGTGTCCATTCAATTAAATCAGGCTGGTCAGACTTAGTAACATATGTAAGGGCTGGGCAATAAGTGAAATGTTAGGTACCCAGTTCCTGCAATATCCAGTTAGTCCTAGGAATCCTCTTAACTGTTTCTTTGTCTTAGGGAGAGTAAAAGCCAGGATTCTTTTAATCCTTTCAGAATCAATCAACGGTCCATCTTTAGATATCAAGTGTATTAGATATTTTACAATAGGCAGGCAAAAATGTAATTTGTCCTTGGACACTTTATGCCCCTTAGATGCTAGCTGTTGCAATAGATAAATTGTGCCCTTCTGAGAACCCAACTTAGTGTTTGAACACAAGAACAAATCATCCACATATTGAATTAAAGTGGAGTCATTAGGGAATTCTGTATTCACTAAGTCAGCCTTGAGTATCCGGGAAAAATAAGTGGGGCTTTCAGTCTAGCCCTGTGGCAACACTGTCCTGGTATCCTGGCGATCTTCCCACGTGAAGGCAAAAAGATATTGACTATCCTTTTCCATGGAAATGCTAAAGAAGGCACTGCATAAATCAATGACTGAGCAATAGCAGCTGTTAGTTGGAATGGTTGAGAGCAAAGTGTGTGGGTTAGGACCCACAGGATGTCGGGGAATCACGATATTATTTATAGCTCTCAGATCTTGAACAAATCTCCCGCCTTTCCCATTCGGCTTTTTTACGGGCAAGATAGGTATATTACAGGGACTAGCACAAGGAAATATAAGTCTCTTTTCAAGAAATTCCTGAATGATAGGCCTCATCCCATTTAATGCTTCTGGTTTAAGTGGATATTGCCGAATATTAGGTAGACGTTTAGAGTTGTCAACAGTCACCTTAATAGGAGTAGCTGATTTAATTTTCCGAATATCTGAAGGGGATGATGACCATAATTATCTAGACACTTGTGATAACAGGTCATCAGTTTTCTCTTCTTCTATTTGAGTCATTGATTTCACAGTCATCAACCTTTCAGCAATTACATTCTGGTCAGCATCCCGATTTTCTGAATCCAGAAGCATTTTGCCCTTTTGTGAAAAGGCAATATGGGTGTTGTATGCTTCTAAAAGATCTCGTCCAATCAAATGAATTGGAGCACATTTAACCAGAAGAAATATATTTTTTCCTGTGATGGTTCTTAATTGAAAAATGATTGGTTCTGATTTAAAAACCTGCATTGGAAAATTCGAAACACTTACCATTTGAACTGTCTGTTTACTCCGAGGGAGAGGGCAATGAATAAGGGTAGGGCTGAGGACAGATAAGGTAGCCCCGCTATCTACTAGGGCCTTTAAAGTTTCTCCTCTAATAGTTATCTCAATTTTCCCTAAGGCATTTGTGAGGAGGAGGGGAAATGCCCTCTCGTAATCCTCTGAGCAGCCTAATTCCTGTTTATTGCTGTCACGCCCTAAGTCCCATTTGACTTTACGGCAGTGTCCTTTGAAATGACCAGGCTTTTTGCAATAGTAACAGACAAGGTCATTTCGTTTCTGGTTAGATTTGAAAAGGTTTGCTTTTGTTGGGGCACTAAGCTGTTGTAGCTGTATACTCATAAGCTTAGTGGCCTTTTTGTTTTCTGTAATGTTTTAGATAATTTATCTGTAATAGTGACAAGAGCACTAGCATGCATTAAAGTGCAATCCAGTTCATGTCTCTTAACTAACTTTGCTAATTCCTCATCTAATCCTTCTAAAAAAATTGAATTGAAAATTGAATCATTCTGGTGATCCTCAAAACTTTCAGGAGCCATCCCAGAGTGCTGTTTGAATGTTTTCTCAAGCCTTTCAAAATAATCAAAGATAGATTCCTCGGGTCTATGCTTACATTACTGGAATTTAGCACCATCTATCTTCCTGGAAAAAATTACTGGAATGGCTTTGTGTAAGTTTTGAGTGATATCCCTACACTCCTTAAGGCCATGAGGCTCATGCCTATGGAAATCCTCCAGGGGGTCTCCAATCTGCCTCTTTTATCCATTCATTTGTTTTGTTCTCAGACACCAGCAAATGCACAAGCTGATATAAATCTGAACATCCTGGTGCATATGTTCTAACAATTAAGTCAAATTCTCGAGCAAACCCTAAAGGATCTTGCAAAGGGTCTGGGAAGCCCTTTGTCAAATTCTTAAGTTCAGTTCTAGTCCAGAGAGTATACACAAGAGCAGGCTCACCTCTCCCAGTAACAGGTTTCTCCTTAAAGGGAGCCACTATAACTTTAGGTCTTTCAGTATCTGCCCCTGAGTGTTACTCCTTGTTTTCTCTAGGGGTGGAGGAGGAGGGAAAGGTGCAGGAGGAGGAGATGAGCTCTGAGGTGCCAAAAGCGGTGGCGGTGGAGGAGGTAGAGGAGGTGAGGGGGGTGGACAGCTTCTGACTTCTTATCTCTCTTTAATTCAGAAAGAGTCTCTGTCAATTTACAGTTAGTCTCCTGTAAAGAAGTCATTTTACCATTATGACGCTTTGAAGCCTCTAAATGCCAAGCACATAAACTTCCCCTTCTTTTGTTTTGGTTTTATTGCCAGCTTTTTCAACCTGTGCACGCAAAGTCAGTAGTTTTCAGAAGTCAAACTTTCCCCATTTTGGCCATTTATGACCTAAGTCATCCTTGGTTAATCTCTCCCATTTAGTTAAATATTTGCAAGCATTGTTGCGGTATGTATTATACATGAAACCCGCTGCAGTCCCAGTGGGGGGTTGTCCTTCCGTGAGCCAGCTGGCTTTTGAAGCACGGCTTCCCATTTTCTTTTAGTTCTGTTTGTTTGTTTGTTTTTTATAAAGTCTGAACAACTTCTAGGAACTATGTAGTGGGTCACAAGTGTGCTGCTTTGAGTGTTACTCCCCAAAGGAATGTCAGAATCACTCTCTTATGTGTCTCAGTTTCTCCCGCCGGCAGTCTTAAGACCACTGTCAGGGTTGGGAGTGTGGGTGACCAACACTTAGGTGCACGTCCTGGGACGAAGCTATAATTAATTAAGGTGAATGATAGTGGAACGCCCTATAGGACCACTACACGTTGTGAGGTTCACCTCTGACACTCCTACTGAGGATTTTCAGTCACACAAAAAATGCCTTTTCAGTCGGAAGGAGCAATGTCCCTTTTTTTTTTTTTTTTTGATTTTTTATTGATATTTTAATGGTTTCTAACATTGTGAAATTTTGGGTTGTACATTTTTGTTTGTCCATCACCCCATATATGACTCCCTTCACCCCTTGTGCCCACCCCCCACCCCCACTTCCCGGGTAACCACAGTCCAGTTTTCTCTGTCCATGTGTTGGTTTATATTCCACATATGAGTGAGATCATACAGTGTTTGTCTTTCTCTTTCTGGCTTATTTCACTTAACATAATACGCTCCAGGCCCATCCATGTTGTTGCAAATGGGACGATTTTGTCTTTTTTTATGGCTGAGTAGTATTCCATTGTATATATATACCACATTTTCTTAATCCACTCGTCAGTCGAGGGACACTTAGGTTGCTTCCACTTCTTGGCTATGGTGAATAATGCTGCAATGAACATAGGGGTGCATAAGCCTCTTTGGATTGTTGATTTCAGGTGCGTTGGATAGATTCCCAGTAGTGGGATGGCTGGATCATAGGGCATCTCTATTTTTAATTCTTTGAGGAATCTCCATACCGTTTTCCATAGAGGCTGCACCAATTTGCATTCCCACCAGCTGTGTATGAGGGTTCCTGTTTCTCCACATCCTCTCCAACATTTGTTGTTTTTTGTCTTGGTGATTATAGCCATTCTAACGGGCGTGAGGTGGTATCTTAGTGTTGTTTTGATTTGCATTTCCCTGATGATTAGTGATGTTGAGCATCTTTTCATGTGCCTATTGGCCATCTGTATATCTTCCTTGGAGAAGTGTCTGTTCATTTCCTCTGCCCATTTTTTGATCGGGTTGTTTGTTTTTTTGTTGTTCAATTGTGTGAGTTCTTTATATATTATGGAGATCAACCCCTTGTCAGATGTATGTTTTGCAAATATTCTCTCCCAGCTGGTTGGTTGTTTGTTCATCTTGATTCTGATTTCATTTGTCTTATAAAAGCTCTTTAGTCTGATAAAGTCCCACTTGTTTATTTTTTCTTTAGTTTCCCTAGTCTGGGTAGGCATGTCATCCGAAAAGATTCCTTTAAACCCAATGTCAAATAGTGTGTTGCCTATATTTTCTTCTATGAGTTTTATAGTTTCAGGTCTCACCTTCAGGTCTTTGATCCATTTTGAGTTAATTTTTGTGAATGGCGATAGCACATGGTCCACTTTCATTCTTTTGCATGTGGATGTCCAGTTTTCCCAACACCATTTATTGAAGAGACTTTCCTTTCTCCATTGCATGTCCTTAGCACCTTTGTCGAAAATTAGCTGTCCGTATATGTGTGGTTTTATTTCTGGGCTTTCAATTCTGTTCCATTGATCTGTGTGTCTGTTTTTGTACCAGTACCATGCTGTTTTGATTACTATTGCTTTGTAGTATGTTTTGAAGTCAGGAATTGTGATGCCTCCTGCTTTGTTCTTTTTCTTTAGGATTTCTTTAGCTATTCGGGGTCTTTTGTTGCCCCATATAAATTTTAGTATTCTTTTTTCTATTTCTGTGAAGAATGTCATTGGGATTCTGATTGGGATTGCATTGAATCTGTAGATTGCTTTAGGTAATATAGACATTTTAACTATGTTTATTCTTCCAATCCACGTGCATGGGATATCTTTCCATTTCTTTATGTCATCGTAGATTTCCCTCAGTAATGTCTTGTAGTTCTCATTGTATAGGTCCTTCACCTCCTTGGTAAGATTTATTCCTAGGTATTTTATTCTTTTTGATGCAATTGTAAATGGTATTATCTTTTTGAGCTCTCTTTCTGTTAGTTCATTATTAGCATATAGAAATGCAACTGATTTTTGTAGATTGATTTTGTACCCTGCAACTTTGCTGTAGTTGTTGATTGTTTCTAACAGTTTTCCAACAGATTCTTTAGGGTTTTCTATGTATACAATCATGTCATCTGCAAATAGTGAGAGTTTCACTTCTTCGTTACCTATTTGGATTCCTTTTATTCCTTTTTCTTGCCTAATTGCTCTGGCCAAAACCTCCAGTACTATGTTGAACAGGAGTGGTGAGAGTGGGCAGCCCTGCCTCGTTCCTGTTCTCAGAGGAATGGCTTTCAGTCTTTCCCCGTTGAGTATGATGTTAGCTGTGGGTTTGTCATATATGGCCTTTATTATGTTGAGGTACTTTCCTTCTATTCCCATTTTATTGAGAGTTTTTATCATAAATGGATGTTGTATCTTGTCAAATGCCTTCTCTGCGTCTATTGAGATGATCATGTGGTTTTTATTCTTTGTTTTGTTGATGTGATGTATCACGTTGATTGATTTGCGGATGTTGAACCATCCCTGCGTCTCTGGTATAAATCCCACTTGATCATGGTGTATGATCTTTTTAATATATTGTTGTATTCGGTTTGCCAATATTTTGTTGAGGATTTTTGCATCAATGTTCATCAGCGATATTGGCCTGTAATTTTCTTTCTTTGTATTGTCTTTGTCTGGTTTCGGTATCAGGGTGATGTTGGCCTCGTAGAATGATTCAGGAAGTGTTCCATCTTCCTCTATTTTTTGGAATAGTTTGAGGAGGATGGGTATTAAATCTTCTTTGAATGTTTGGTAAAATTCACTGGAGAAGCCATCTGGTCCTGGACTTTTATTTTTTGGGAGGTTTTTGATTACTATTTCAATCTCTTTACTTGTGATTGGTCTATTCAGATTCTCCATTTCTTCTTGGTTCAATTTTGGGAGGTTGTATAAGTCTAAGAATTTATCCATTTCTTCTAGATTGTCCAATTTGTTGGCATATAATTTCTCATAGTATTCTCTTATAATCCTCTGTATTTCCATGGTATCCGTTGTAATTTCTCCTCTTTCATTTCTAATTTTATTTACTTGAGCCTTTTCTCTTTTTTTCTTAGTTAGCCTGGCTAAGGGTTTGTCTATTTTGTTTATCTTCTCGAAGAACCAACTCTTTGTTTCATTAATCCTTTCTACTGTTTTTTTGGTCTCAATATCATTTATTTCTGCTCTGATTTTTATTATTTCTCTCCTTCTGCTGGCTTTGGGCTTTGTTTGTTCTTCTTTTTCTAGTTCTGTTAGGTGTAATTTAAGGTTGCCTATTAGGGCTTTTTCTTGTTTGTTAAGGTGGGCTTGTATCGCTATGAGTTTCCCTCTCAGGACCGCTTTTGCTGCGTCCCATATGGTTTGATGTGGCATGTTATCATTTTCGTTTGTTTCCAGATAGTTTTTGATTTCTCCTTTAATTTCATCAATGATCCATTGGTTGTTCAGTAGCATGTTGTTTAATCTCCACATTTTTGTCACTTTCCCAGTTTTTTTTTCCTGGTTCGTTTCCAGTTTCATAGCCTTATGGTCTGAAAAGATGCTTGTTATGATTTCAATCTTCTTAAATTTATTGAGGCTTGCTTTGTTTCCCAACATATGGTCTATCCTAGAGAATGTTCCATGCGCGCTTGAGAAGAATGTGTAGTCAGCTGTTTTTGGGTGGAGTGCTCTGTATATGTCTACTAGGTCCATCTCGTCCAGTTTTTCATTTAAGTCTAATATTTCCTTATTAACTTTTTGTCTGGATGATCTATCCATTGCTGTAAGTGGGGTGTTAAGATCCCCTACTATTATTGTGTTGTTGTTGATTTCTCCTTTTAGGTTTGTTAATAGTTGTTTTATGTACATTGGTGCTCCTATGTTGGGTGCATATATATTTATAAGTGATATGTCTTCTTGATGGAGTGTCCCTTTTATCATTATATATTTCCCTTCTTTGTCTTTCTTAACCTGTTTTATCTTGAAGTCTACTTTGTCTGATATGAGTATGGCAACACCTGCTTTCTTTTGTTTGCCATTAGCTTGGAGTATTATCTTCCATCCTTTCACTCTGAGCCTGTGCTTGTCTTTAGTGCTAAGATGTGTTTCCTGAAGGCAGCATATTGTTGGGTCTTGCTTTTTAATCCATCCTGCCACTCTGTATCTTTTGATTGGAGAGTTCAATCCATTTACATTTAGGGTAATTATTGAAACATGAGGGTTGAATGTTGCTGTTTTGTCACTTATTTTCTGGTTCTTTTGCATTTCCTTTGTTTCTTGTCCCATTTGTTTTGGACTGCCAATTCAGTTTGGTTGTTCTGTCTTATGATTCTTCTAGTTTTCTCTTTGTTTGTCATATGTGGTTTTAATTTGATTATTTGTTTAGTGGTTACCTTGAGGTTTGGGCGAAAAATCTTCTGTATGAGATAGTCCATTATCTGATAGCCTCCTATTTCCTTATACTAAGTCAATTCAGTCACTTTCCTCTTCCCCTTCTAAGTTGCTCTTGTTATACCTTATTCTATCTTGTGTTGTGGCTGTGTGTTTACAGTGATGAGGTTAAATTTATTTTTGGTGAATTTCTTCCTTTGATCTTTGAGTTTAGTATTTAAGTGGTTGCTAACCTATTCCGGTAAAGATCTACTATTTCTCTGATTTTGTCTACCTACTTTTCTCCTTACTCCAAGCTTTGTGTTCCCTTTCTCTTCTTGTTTTCAGGCCTGAGGGCCTTCTTGAGTATTTCTTGTAGTGGCGGTCTCGTGGCCATGAACTCCCTTAGCTTTTGTTTATCTGGGAGAGTTACTATTTCTCCATCATATTTGAAGGATATTTTTGCTGGATAGAGTATTCTTGGCTGAAAGTTTTTGTCTTTTAGTATTTTGAATATATCATTCCAGTCTCTTCTAGCCTGAAAAGTTTCTGTTGAGAAATCCGCTGAGAGCCTGATGGGAGTTCCTTTGTACGTTATTTTTTGTTTTTGTGTAGCTGCCCTTAATATTGTTTCTTTGTCGTTGACCCTGGCTAGCCTTACCACTAGGTGTCGTGGTGAAGGCCTTTGTCTGTTAATATATATAGGAGTCCTGTTGGCTTCGCTTACTGGTATTTCCTGCTCCTTCCCCAGATTTGGGAAATTTTCAGCTATTATTTCCTTGAATAGGCTCTCTGTTCCTCTTTCCCTCTCCTCTCCCTCAGGAATACCTATAATTCTTATGTTACATTTTCTAATAGAGTCCGCTATTTCTCGGAGTCTTTCTTCATTTCTTTTTAGTCTTAGTTCTCTCTCTTCTTCCATCTGGAGTATATCTGTATTCCTATTCTCTAAAGTACTAATTCTTTCCTCCATATTGTCAGCTCTGTTCTTTAAAGATTCCAGATTCTCCTTTATCTCCTCCATTGTGTTCTTCATCTCCATCAGCCCTGATAGGTTTTTCTTTATGATTTCAATCTCTTTTGTGAAGAAACTCCTAATCTCATTTAATTGTTTGTCTGTGTTGTCTCGTATTTCGTTGAGTGTTTTTATGATAGCTATTTTGAAATCTCTGTCATTTAGTTTATGGATTTCTGTGTCTTCGGGGTTGATTTCTGGGTGCTTGTCATTTTGTTTCTGGTCTGGTGATTTCATATATTTTTGCATTGTGGTTCCTGTGTTGGTTTTGATTTTCCTCATCCTGGAAGTCTCTGGTTGCAATTTCCACCTGCCGCCACTGTGTGGTGGTAAAGGGCTGTGTAGTCTAAGCCCCCTGCGCTCTGCCCCAGTTTTTCTGCTGCGATCCGCAGTTTTGTTTTGTTTTGTTTTGTTTCTTTTCCCCACTGCGATCCACGGGTCCAGTCCAGTTTATTCAGGTCTGCCTCGGACCGCTAGATCTGGTCGAGCTGCAGACTCCGGGTTGCGGGGAGGGGGGAGCTCTCTCTTTTGCCCTCTGGGTCCCTGACGTGGGAGGCTTCTCGTTTGCCCCTCTTTATCCGCTCTCTGGGTTGCTCAGATGTTGATGGTAGCCCTGTGGCTCCTCTGAGCCCTCTGTGCGGGAGTTTCCCACTGGCTGAGAGCGCCCGAAGAGCTACAGTTTCCCGCCGAGGGCCGCCCCTCCCCCCTCTCTGGGAGCCGCGCGGACCGGATCGCTGATCTGATGGGGAGGGAGCGGAGTTCTCCTTACCTCTCCCCACTTCCTCCGGGGGCCCAGCACGTTCCGCTCTCAGATGTGCGGCAGTGTGGATCCCTCCGCTCCAGCTTTTGACTGTCTGGGATTCCGTTGTTGGTCTGTGGCTGTTACTTTTGTTGTATTTTGTGGGGGAAGAATTCACGGGAAAGCTCACTCCGCCATGATGCTGACGTCACTCTCCCCTTTTCTTCAGAGCTGAACATGTCCAGACTCTCATTTCTCTATCAAGCAGATTTGTTCAGACCTTATAAACATAATGCTTTCCAATTTTAAATCCAAATTAAAAGGACAACCAACCCAGTTTACTCCAAGCTTCCCCTAAGCTCCCTTGGCCTAGGAAATTCCCCCTAGGTTTTTTTTTACCTAGGAAATGTACCGGTACCCTTCAAAGCCTTTAGTCTTAAGACCTTAAAACAGCTCAAATAAACTCTTGGACCGTCAACTTAAAATAAGGAGGTCCAGGTTTCATGAGAACTCACCAGGTTCACCTGAAGAATGCAGTGATCCAGATGGGGCTCAAAGGGCCCCTGCGGTACCAAGAACCAGTTCAGTGTAGATTGCAGATTGTCTCCGGTGGGTTTCTCTGAAATCCTGCCACAACTATGCCAAGAAAGGTCGACACAAATAATCCATAACCAATCTATAAATCAAAACTGGGGTGAGTTTATTATGAGCCAACCTTTGAGGACCATATAACCTGCGAGAGTCCTTTCACGAAGAAATGGAGCACTCCAAAGAAGTGGGGTGTACAGAGTGGTTATATCCTATCAAAGAGCATGTACCACATGTGATTGCAATGTCCCTTTTAAAATAGCCACGAGATCAGCCCTGGCAGATTGCCCTGCCAGAACAGCTATTGATGAATACAACGGGGAACAGATCTGCTGTCTTGATGGGCGTGGCTGGTGTCAGGTCTGTTGTCTGGAGCTGGGTGGTCAAAGGATGACTGCAGCAATCAAATCGTAGCCTAGGGAGAAATGTTTATCCTTAAGGAAATGCCAATGAGGGGTAAGTTACATTCTTATCTTAAGGGCATTTACACTTCGCTTTGGGACATGGCAAAGCAGATACATAATGCAGGAGACAGGCCCTTTTGGAAAAACAAATTCAGGCCGAATTAACTTTACCCCAAATGGCTTCTTCATATGTTCCAATATATCCTATTGCTTACCATTTATTTATCAAGCTCAATATGTCTTTCAAACAGAAATCGAGAGTAGCATGAAGTAGTCACTTACCAACAGATGTCACTGTGGCAACAGAATATTAACAAGTGGCCTTCAAACATAACCATTCTCCCAAATACTGTATTTCACTGACTTAATCAAAAAGGAATTCCTCTCTCTTATACTGACAAATCTCCATTCTGAACTTAGCACTAGATGTAGCCAATTTTGAATAAAGACTTTTAACATCAAAGCCAGCAAATAGTTCTTGTTAAAGCAAATCCAAACTTGGGAACACATTTGTTTTCAGTCACATGTAAATCCTCTCAAACTCAAAATAGGGTCTCGGCTTTGTGCAGATGGAGAAAAGCTTCTGTTCCTCTTTTTCTATTCAGATAGTGCAGGGAAGAGCCCAAAGTGTCTCTTGGTGGAACACTGACAGTTCTTTACATTAGAAATGCATGCAGTGTTCCTAGCTTCTTTTCCATAGTCTGAGACGCGCTGACCTGTGCAGAGGAGCAAACTTCTGGGCTCCAACAGTAAATAAGACTGTGTGCAGTTTACCACAACAATGAACTACAAAGATGTATCAGGAAATATTTTGAACACCCACACCTAAGCTTTCAGTTTCCCTCTGTCTAATTCCATGGCTACCTGAAGTGAATTCGTTCTCCATCCCCATCCCTTTTGCGACAGTTTTTATTTCCTTGAATCAGTATGTTATAACATCTAAGAGAAATTTATCAAAATACTCTCTTCAAAATAGCTAGCTGAAGTATAGGAGTTATAGAGAGTCAAGATTTTAAGATGAAAGTGATGTACAGAGTAACTGTACTACAAAATAAAAAGAAAATGAATGAGAATAATAAAAGACAGAGGAAAAAATGATAAGGAGAAAGAATATAATAGAGAGTAAAAGTCAGAAAGAGAGAAAAAAGATGAAAGAACGTGTAGGAAAGAAAAAGAGTCAGGAGAAACATGAGAAATGGCAGAAAGGGGCACGAGCAGAGGGAAGACACCATGCTCAGAGTGAACGACATGTCAACTGGCTTCTGAGCAGGGCTCAGGTCTAGAGTCACTGGGCTACATTTGAGAATTGCACTCAGTTCTAACATCCTGAGAATGACCACGCCTCATTCAAACTCGGACGGCACCGGTTACCAGGGCTCTCCTCTCCCAGGACCTGCTGGAGCTTTGGGAACTGCCTCTCTCAACTCTGGGACTGACAGAATCTCCACTAAATATTCATCAACTGGGATGGTTGTTTTGAAAGAATAACCCAGAGAAAGCTCTCTCAAGGATACACTTAAACCTGAGAACATCTTCACTCACACTTCTGAAGAATTAAGAAACTACTTTTTTTTTGTTTTTGTTTTTTAATTACTGTGAAGCAAAGTAGGAGAAAACTTGCCTGGCAAAATTTTAAATGTTCCATCTTTTTAGAAGTTACATCACAAAAATTCTGAGCATAATCTAAAATTCTGGGCTCCCCACAATTCCAAATGTGTTTCAGAAATGATCTCTTTATCATTACAAAGTAAGCCTATGCCTTATAAAACAAAATAAACTTGGATGAGTTTTATCTTGTAGAGAGAGGGCAGCAAGAAAAAGACTAGGATGTGCCTCTCTGCTATGAAGGAAAATAAATAAAGTCACACCAAAATATACAAAATATGCTTCTAAAAATGAATGAAGTGGCCTCTAAAGGGTTTTACATTTTAAGTAATAGTGCACTTACATAAAATTATGCATCAATTTGACTAAAATCTAGTCAACTTAATAGAGGAAGAACTCATTAAATTTCATTTAAATAGCATGACTTATGATTAGCTGCAAAACAAATGGTAGATATTTTAATTCTAGTATAGTATGTCCTTCCAAAAATGAAGGTGGGCTTAAACCTGTCATTTTCCTAAAAGCGGCCAACCGTATGGTCTTCTTATTTGATTATTTAATAGTATGGATCTTCTCCTCATTGCCAACGAAGGATGTCTACACACAGCCTTTAGCTTGCATAGGTAAGGGGAAATGCAGGCTGAGTTTACAAAAAGAAAAGTTCAAAATAGGGCATTATCTTTAGGAGACGTGGTCAATGTGTTCAAGAATATTTTCTCCCTTGGTCAAGTGAGCAGCTGAGAGAGAATGCTGTCAACCTCTTCCGTGGCCCCTTATAGAATGTGTGCATTACCTCAATTCAACGTGTCCTAAAGTGTTTGAACTAAACTTAGAAATGAGTTGATGATACTGTATTTGCATTACATCACACAGAATCTCTTTCATTAGGCACCATTCAAAACACATTTGTGGGACATTAGAGGCCAGAAAACTTTTGCTTCTCTGAGAGACTGTTGCTTTTCATCTCCTGGACATGAGATGATCAGGAATTGTTCCCATTTCTCTTTCTACTTTAAACCTGAGGGATACATTTCTGACTACCTTTAAATACTGCAGGTTCATCTGAAACACATTTCAGTGCGCTGGCTTACTTCAGCTTCATTGCATTCTTCCATCCTAAACTCCTTTCAGTTTGATCTATTTTCCTTTGTAATCCTTTTTTATACCTAGATATTTAAAAGGTGCTCAAATCTGTGTTGGAGAAATGTTGAGTTACAATTCTTTCAACCAGCATGTAAACTCAATTTTTGGGTGTCTACACAAAAAGTTTCTGCCATGTTTCTACCAGCTCTCCTTCCATACGTTTTCCTCCAGGATTTCCTGTGACAAAATTGCCTTTCTAAAAGCCAATTCTCTGTTCACTCTCTTGGCCAGTCACCTTTCCATAGAAAGATAAAGGACTGCATTTTCCAAAGATGCAACAAGAATGATCAAGTCCCGATTCTCACCTAGACAGACAACTCCTGTTCTCCATGAGTTTTAAAACTCAAGTTAATTATCTCTTTGATTTTGTTTCAATCTCTCGAGTAACCTTGACACTGAGCTCCTAAACTGCACCACAGCCTGCTTCAGCAGACACAAAACTCTCTCTCTAATGCTTGCATTCACGTGCTGAGTAGCTACTGTATTTATTTAGACCTTTTCAACAAAGGATCTTCATTGATTCACTCAAATACTGAAGTATATACTATGTGCCCAAAGGTCTTGAAATGTTGGGGGCCTACAAGGAAGACAGATATGTATAAACAGATAAATTAGACTACAGAGATAATTTGAATGAAAGAGATATGAATAAACTGCTGTGGGACTCCAGGAAAAGAACCACCATGAGTTGACCAACAACTAAGATATATAGCTATGTACTGGGGCTTTGAGGAAAAAAACAACCACCATGGCCGGTGGACAGGATTTGTACCGTCTAGATAATGGAAAATGAAAGGAAAGAAGATAAAGAGAAAACAAGATAAACGGAAAGGTTTTCTTCTTCTTCATGTTTCTGCCACCAACTTTTGGAGCACACTGCTTGCTGATGTCCTTTCTAGCCAGACTTATCCTTCAGCCGGCTTCTATAGACTTCAAAAATTCGATTGTAACAAGCTGGGCTTCTCCGTGCAGACAATGCCAAGTATGTAGGGAGCCAGGAGGGCAGGAAAAGATTCACAGGAATCTGCAGCCCTTCTGCAGCTCACTGGTGGGGCTGGGCACCGAGGCTTCACCTTGGCCTCTGTCTCCAAGTTCACAGAAAGGAGAGTCGGTTCCTTCCTTGATATATGAACATGGAGAGAAACCTATTTCACAGAAGGGGTAATGGAAAAATTAAAGTGAGAGCCATGAAAAAGGCAGAGGAGGTAGCACCATGAGTCTGAAGTAACTGCACTTGTGAATTAGCAACCAGTATAAAGAAGAGTTGAAGACAAAAGAAAGGCAAAAAACAAGTTCTCAATGTTCTAAGATGGAAATGCAATGCTTTCTTCTTCCAAAAGAAAAAAGTCATTGATCCTGTTCTGTTCCTTTAAAATAAAATTGAAAGGGGCCACATGTTGCAAATAATGGTTTTACCATGATGTCACTACACAATAATGTGTAGCAATCAGTTGTTAAGTTCACTGCAAATAATTTATTCCTTAACAATTATGTCATCAAAGTTTGCAATTGATATATATACACTTTAGAAAATAGAAAACTCTGTCCAAATTGGTCATTATTATTGACAATGTCACTCTTACAACTGAAAGCTTGATTAGGAGTGAGCAGGTGCCGTGAGCCTAGATTGCTAGAGTCACAGCAAGAACAGTTAAGAGAGTGCCATCAGGACATTTGGACAAAAGAATGTTATATGGCTGTTCGGTTTATAACAGATCAATTGGAGAAAAACAAGTCACTACATTAAATTATTTTCCACTTACCTTCATCACCCTTTCCAAGAATACATATTTAAAATGAGACAAGTTATGATATTAAAAATTACTGGCTCTGGCATTTTGAAAACTACATCCAATAATGAAGTAAAAACTGGGTTACAAACATCCTGGTGTCAATTCCAACTACCATCATTTCCCAAACTAAAACTCTCATTATCACTAATTCACTTGCAATCTAGTGCTCCTCCAATATACAAAATCAACAACTTAAAAATGTGTCCTAACTTTTTTAAAATTTCCCTAAAATTTTAGGGGATAATATAAATATGTCTCTTGGAGAAGTTGAGAACGATGGAGACACTAGGAAAGTAAAAGATGAAAATATTACCCTAATCAATGATGTAAAACACAAGGTATGAACAACTGTTAAAACAATTCTCTATGACATTGATCAATTCTACTAGCTCTACACCTGGCTATTTCCTATCAGTAATTAGATATATAAACAAATAGAATAGTGTATTTAACAGGATCACTTCTTTACTTCTGTGCTTTCCCTTTTAAAACTACATATACTTTTATGTATTTTCTTTATTTTCAGGTGGAGTCACATTAGAACACCCTCATCTCTGAAGATCTTTGCATTAAGGAACTCTACCTTGGCCTTTGATCACTGTACTCTGTGTTATGGTCAACTCAGAGCCCTACATGCACCAATGTTTCCTACATGATCTCTCCCGTGTGTTGTTCATGTCAGGGAGCATAGTCCACCAAGTGAACCCTAAGCAGTGTTTCAAAAGCATCAGATATTAAAAGGAGGACATGCAGGGTTTGGTATGGGCCCCCAATCAGTGCCTCAGTGCAAAGAAGAAATAGATCAATGCATCCCCCCAGAGACTGGGATTAAAACAGGAGGTTATGAGCACGAGGTTCCCTCTGCAGGCCTTTAAGCAGGGACCTGGAATAAAACTGCTGACACCATGGACCATGGTTGGTTTTACAGGGAACTCACGAGGAAGATAAGGAAATAATGATAATTATAATAACAGCAACCAACAATTCTACTGAGCCAAGGACTGCACTCTGAATGTAAAATTTGTGCTTGAACATACATGAACTCACATGATCCTAAAAATATCCTGATGTAGTAAATGTTGACCTTTTCACCATTATATAGGTGAAGAGACTGCATACTGTGGCAAGAATACTCACCTAGGTTACAAAGCTGATTAACGGCAGAACCCAATCTCAGTGCTCTTATGTTATGCTCCTTAACTATAACACCAAGTTAAGTCTCTAATGAATATCTCCACTTGCAACTGCCAACAGCATCGTCCTCCATCGATGCAGGTAGGTGTGGGCAAGGCAGGGACCCGGGTATGGGAGGCAGCCTGATCTCACATCTGGCACACTGGTTGCCAGGCTGCTTCCTCCTCTGACGGGGCCCAGCACACACCCCAGGAGACTTGGTGGCCGTCCGCAGGGCTATTTCCTCTGGAAATTGTCCCCTTGGAAGGGGCCTGTCCCAGGTGGCAGGTTGGGCTGGTTGGCCAGGCTCCTTTGGAGAAAGCAGGCGAGCCCTGCCAGCCTTGCAGTCGCCCTGGGTGTGACGCCTCTGCCCTCAGGCAGAATGCCTCACGTATGCACTCCATTGCGGATTTCTCCCCAGAGCCTTGGCCTGGTCACTAGGAAGGCCAGGACCTCCCGACTCCAGAAAGGAGGCTGGGACCTGTTGCCGGAAGGGCTTGCCCAGTGTGACCTTGGCTCCCTAGGCCTGCGGGCTCCTGGGGCCGCACTCACTGCTGTGCCATATGTCTGTCTTGGCCCTTCTGAGTCCACAGAGCCTTTCCTCCACCTGGCTGCAGTCGAAAAGTGCAGGCGTGGGGTAAGGCCATGGCTTTGTCTTTCCAGGTATAAATGAGCCCCTGGACAAAGCAGCTGGCCCAGGCAGAGCCTTGAGCTCGAACCCCAGTCCGCCTGGGGTGACCAGGGCCAGACCAAGGCTTCCAAGGCAGTGAAGCTGCCTGCGAGCTGAGAGGAATTGGGCGAGGGGAGGGAGACAACAACTGAAGCCAAGTCAAGAAGGGCAGTGTTTTTCAACTGCAGCTGGTAGCCGCCCTAGGGACGACCCAGCTGGTCAGAGCCTGGCAGGAGGGCGGGACCTTCCCTGAGGACCCCTGAGGCCCACCCTAGTCCCCGGCAGCCACACATGCTCCCTTGGCCTGAGGGTGTTGAACCCAAGCTCGCAGGGCTCCTGCAGCGGCCAGAGAAATAAGGGCCCATGGTAGAGGTAGGCGATGTGGGCAGAGCACCCCACCTTCCTCTCCTCAGTTCCCTGAGGGAGAGAGAGAGAGAGAGAGACAGAGAGAGAGATAGAGACAGAGAGAGAGATTCCTGAATTCTGAGTCGCTGCCTCCACAGCTGGTACCAACTCACACGCCATGCCACTTCCACCTGCCGCCCCCACGCCTACCCCAGGGCCAGCCCCACCACACAGAGGCGGGTTCCTGGTCACCTCCTTGCTGTCCCTTCCAGACCTGATCCCAGTGCAGGGGAAACTGTTCAGACAAGACTTTACATGTCCCTCTCCATGAGAATTGTCTTCTTCCCCTCTCACATCCCACATGCCCACCCTCCAACATCCTCCTTTTTCATTAGCTCACGAGAGGATGCAAGATGAGAATCTCTGCCATTGTGTGGAGAGACTCAGGTTCCCAGGTTCCCCCCATGGACACACGTTCCTCATCTCAGTATGATTTTCTCCAATGAACCTGTCTTGTTAAGGATTTGGCCAGCCATAAGAACCTGAAGGGAAAGGGCGGAGGGGGATTCTCTCTCTGCCCGTGACAGCCCCGAGCTGTCAGTCCCTCAGACCTGGCCAGGGGCAGCCCATCCCCTGGCGCCCTCTCCCAGACCATCCCAGAGCAAGCCTGATGCCAGCCCCACCCCACTCGCCACTGCCACGACCATTGTCCTCCCTCGGGAGGCCTGGGTAGGACAGGGACCCAAGTGTGGAACGCCGCCACATCTCAGGTCTGGCACACCGCTTGCCAGGCTGCTTCTTCCTCTGATGGGGCCCAGCACATGCCCCAGGAGACTTGGCAGCTGTCCCTAGGGCTATGTCTTCCGGAACTTGTCCCCTTGGAAGGGGCCTGTGCCAGGTGGCATGTTCGGCTGGTTGGCCAACCTCCTTTGGAGAAAGCAGGCGATCCGAGCCAGCCATCCTGTTGCCCTCTGCATGGCTCCTCTGCACTCAGGAAGAAGGCCTCACACGTGCCCTCCTTCAAGCTTTTCTCCCCAGAGCCATTTCCTGGGCTACTGTTAGTCTTACTGTTAGTGTTATGGTTGGTTTCCAGTTACTGTCATTTTTATGGTTAGGTTTAGTTTTCGGGTTACTCTTAGGTTTATATTTAGGTATATGTTTAGGGTTAGGGTTAGGTTTATGGTTCTGGTTAGGGATAGGCTATGATTCGCGTTAATGGTATGTTTGAGTTTAGGTTAGGGTTAGGGTTAGAGTTGAGGTTAGTGTTATGGTTGATTGCCAGGTTTGGGTTAGATTTCAGGTTAGGGTTAGGGTTCAGTTAGCATAGGGTGATCATCTGGTTTGTGTAAGGATTACGATTTCTGTTACTGTTGGGGTTAGGGTTATGGTTAGCATTAGGGTCATGGTTCTGGTTAGGGTTAGGGTTTGGGTTTGGTAAAGGTTTGTTTTACGTGTTAGAGTTTAGGGTTAGGCGGTTAGGGTCAGTGGTCAGGTTCAGTTTAGTGTTGGGATCAGTGTTAGGGTTCCAGTTAGATTTAGGTTTAGGGTTAGGTGTAGTGTTAGTGTTAGTTTTCAGGTTAGTGTCAGGGTTAGCGCTTGGTTTTCATATCGGTTTAGGCTTAGGGTTGTGGTTGGGTTAGGAATCGGGTTAGTCTTAGGGTTCGGGTTCGGGTTAGGGTTCTTGTTAGGGTTTGGATTCAGGTTAGCGTTTGGGTTAGTGTTAAGCTTAGGGTTAGGCTGAGGTTTAGGGTTAGTATTCGGATTAAGGTTATGATTAGGTTTCGGGTTCGAAAAAGGCTTAGCTTTAGCGTTAGGTTTCTTGTTAGGGTTAGGGTTAGGGCTAGGGTTCAGGTTAGGGTTAGGGTTGGGTTCGGGTTATTGTTAGGGTTAGGTTTACCTTTTGATTTCTGATTAGGGTTAGGGTTTGATTGAGGTCTAGGGTTAGGGCTAGGGTTAGGGTTAGCATTGGGTTTGGATTAGGGTTAGGATTAGCATTAGGGTTAGAAATATGGTTAGACTTCAGGTTAAGGTTAGGGTTAGCAATAGGGTTTGGGTTCGGGTAATGTTTAGCTTTAGTGTTAGGGCTAGTGTTCGAGTTAGGGTTAGGCTTAGGGTTTGAGTCGGGCTACGATTAGGTTTAGAGTTAGTGTTACAGTTCGGGCTAGGATTCCTGATAGGGTTAGGGTTAATGTTCATGTTAAGTTTAGGTTTATGTTTAAGGTCAGGGTTGTTTTCGGGTTAGGGTTACGGCTAGGGTTCGAGTTCATTTTCCGGTTAGGGTAAGGGTTATGTTTTGCTTTATTGGGGCGGTTAGGGTTAGGTTTACTGTTAGGGTTTTGTTAAGGTTAAGGGTGAGGTTAGTGTTTGGATTAGTGTTAGGGTTAGGGTTTGGGTTCTCCATGGGGTTAGTGTTAGGGTCGGATTAGGCTTTGAGTTTGTGTTAGTTTTAGGGTTAGGGTTATGGTTAGGTTTAGAGTCAGGGTTAGGGTTGGGGTTCACGTTAGGTTTTGGCTTAGGGTTAGGGCTAGGTTTGGGGTTAGTTTTGGATAAGGGATAGGGCTGGGCTCAGGTTGGGCTTGGGTTCGAGTTAAGGTTAGGTTTAGTATTCGGTTTCGGGTTATGGTTAGGGTTATTTTTCATGTTAGAGGTAGCGTTATGGTTACAGTTAGGGTTTGGATTAGAGTTAATGTTAAGGTTAGGGTTATGTTTTGGCTTATGGTTCAAGTTATGGTTATGGTTAGAGTTAGTGTTAGAGTTAGGATTAGAGTTAGGTTTAGGTTAGGGTTGGGTTCGGGTTCAGGTTAGGGTTAGCATTAAGTTTAGTGTTAGGGTTAGTGTTTGGTAGGGTTATGGTTAGTGTTTGGTATCTGTATCAGGTTAGGTTTACTGTTAGGGTTCGGGTTAGTGTTTGAGTTAAGGTTAGGGTTAGGGTTCAGGTTGGTTCGTGTTCGGGTTCGGGTTAGTGTTCACCTTAGGGTTAGGGTTAGTTTTTGGAGTAGCGTTGGGTTCTGGTTCAGTTTAAGGCTAAGTGTTGGTTTAGAGTTAGGGTTCCGATTCGTGTTCATGTTAAGGTTAGGATTAGGGTTACTCTGAGGTTTAGGCTTAGGTTTATTTTAAGGTTTGCCTTCGGATTAGGGTAAGGTTTAGGTTTCTGGTCGGGATAAGATTAGGTTTAGGTTTAGTATCAGATTAGGTTTCGGGTTAAGGTTAAGTTTGGAGCCCGGTTTAGGGTTTGGGTTAAGTTTCGGCTTATGCTTAGGGCCAGGTTTAAGGTTAGGGTTGGGTTGGGTTAGGGTTACTGTTAGTGTTGATGTTAGGGTTAGGGTTATGTTTAGTCTTAGAGTTAATGTTCAGATTAGGGTTAGGGTTAGGTTTCAGGTTCGGGTTAGGGTTAGGAATAGCAGTAGGGTTCGGGTTAGTGTTAGGACTAGGGTTCGTGTTAGGGTTGGGTTCGAGTTAGGGTTAGGGTTAGGGTTCGGGTGAAGATTAGGGTTAGTGTTAGTGTTAGGGTTAGGGTTAGGGTTGGGATTATGCTTCGGATTAGGGTTAGGATACGGTTTCGGGCTCAAGATCTGATTAAAGTTAGGTTTAGGGTCGGGTTAAGGTTAGGGTTAGTGTTCCGGTTCGGGTTAGGTTTAGGGTTAGGGCTAGGGTTAGAATTAGTGTTGAGATTAGGGTTAGGATTAGGTTTCAGGTTCATGTTAGGGTTAGGATTAGTGCTAGGGCTCATGTTAGATTTATGGCTAGGTTTCAAGTTAGGGTTGGTTTCGGGTTAGGATTAGGGTTAGGGTTCGGCTGAGCGTTAGGGTTATTGTTAGGGTTAGGTTTAGGGTCAGGATTAGGTTTAGGATTCGGGTTAGGTTTAGGTTTAGGGTTAGGGTTCAGTTTAGGGTTAAGGTTAGGGTTTGGGTTAGGTTTAGGGTTAGAATTAACATTTGGGTTCGGGTTCGCATTCTGCTTATGTTTAGGGTTAAAGTCAGGGTTAAATTTAAGGTTCAGGTTATGCTTAGTGCTAGTTTTTGGGAAAGGGTCGTGTTAGGGTAACTGTTAGAGTTAGGGTTCAGGTTAGGCATAATGTCAAGGCTAGGGTTAAGGTTATGGTTCGGAATAGAGTTAAGGTTCACATTAGAGTTAGGGTTTGGGTTAGGGTTAGGGTTATGGTTAGAGTAACGGTTATTGTTAGGGTTCTGGTTAGGATTCAAATTAGGCTTAATGTTAGGGTTCAAGTAAGGGTTCATTTTATGGTTAGTCTTAGGTTTTGGGGTAGGGTTAGGGTTAGAGTTAAGGTTACTGTTAGAGTTAGGGCAAGTGTGAGGGTTCCATTTTGGATTAGGGTTATGGTTAATTGTAGGATTAGATTTAGTGTTAAGATTGGGTTTATGGTTCCAGTTAGGTTTCGGGAGTCGGGTTAAGTTTAGGGTAGGGTTAGGCTTTGGGTTAGGGTTAGGGTGAGTGTTCGTTTCAGGATTAGGGTTAGTGTTAGGCTTGGCTTTACGATTCGGGTTCAGGTTCAGGTTAGGTTTAGCGTTAGGGTGGGGTTATGCTTTCGGTTACGGTTTCGATTTGATTAGGGTTAGGGTTTGGGTTAGGGTTAGGCTTAAGGTTAGAGTTCATGTTAGGGTTAGGGCTAGTGTTTGGGCTAGTCGTTGGTTGTGTTAGGGTTACAGTTTGGTTTAGGTTTAGGGTTAGTTTTAGGGTTAGGGTAAGAGTTTGGATTAGGGTAAGGTTAAGGTTAGGGTTAGGTTTAGTATTTGGGTTCGGGTTCGATTTAAGTTTGGAGTTCAGGTTAGGGTTAGGGTTAGGGTTAGGGTTAGGGTTAAGGTTATGGTGTGGGTTAGTGTTGTTCGGGTTCGGGTTAGGGTAAGTGTTCAGGTTCAGGTTAGAGTTAGGGTGCCTGTTCGGGTCAGAGATACAGTTTTGGTTAGGGTTTGGGTTAGGATTAGGGTGCAATTAGTGTTAGGGTTGGGGTTTGGTTTAGGGTTAGTGATAGTTTTAGTGTTATGAGTAGGTTTAAGGCCATTGCTAGTGTTAGTGCTAAGGTTCGCATTAGGTCTAGGGCTTGGTGAACGTTTACAATTCGTTCTAGAGCCAGAGTTAGGGTCAGGTCTAGGACTGGTTTAGGGTTAGGTCCAGGTCAAGGAGTAGGCTTGGTGTTAGTTAGGATTAGGGTTATTGTTGGTTAGGGCTAAGGTTAGGGTTGGGGTTAGTGTAAGTGTTAGGGCCCTTGTCAGGGTTAATGTTAGGGTTAGGGTTATGTCTAAGGCTTGGTCAAGTGTTAAGGCTTGGGTTAGGGTTAGTGTTAGCCTCAGGTCTAGGACTAGGTGAGGGTTAGGGTCAGGGTAAAGATTGGGGTTAGGATGAAAGTTACCATTGGTGTTAAGGTTAGCGTTGCTTATGGCTAGGGTTAGGGTTAGTGTTAGGGCTAGGGCTGGGTTATGTTTGGGGTAGTGCTAGGATTAATGTTATGGTTATTCTTAGAGTTAGGGGAGGTGGTTTGAGTTTCGGTTAATGTTAGGTTTAGCGGTAGGGGTAGGATTAGGAATAGAGCTAGGGTTTGTGTTAGGACTGGTTTAGGGCTACAACAAGGCCTAGTGTTAGGGTTAGGGTTGCATTACATATAGGGTTAGGGTGAGGGTTAGGGGTGGGGTAGTGTTAGGCGTAGTGTTATGGCAAGAGTTATCATTAGGGCTGGGCTTAACGCTAAGTTTAGTTATTACATTTAGGGTTAGGTTTCCTTTTAGGTTTATAACTAGATTTATTTTTATGGTTAGAGACGAGGCTGGTTTTGAGGTTAGGGCTAGGGGTATGATTAGGGTTAGGTCTGACGTTAGTGTTGGGTGTGCCTTAGGGTTGGGACAACGGAAAGTGTAAGAGTAGGCGTAGAGTTTTGGTTTGGGTTAAGACTAGGGTTAGATTTAGGGTTATGCTAGTGTTAGGGTTACTGTTAGGGTTAGTGCTAGGACTAGGTTTAAAGTTAGGGTTAGAGTTAACATAGGGTTACCATTACAGTGAGTGTTAGGGGTAGGCATATGATTAGGGTTAGGGCTAGGGCTAGTTTTAGGATTTGGGGTAGGTTTAGGGTTAGAACTAAAGTTAGGTTAGCGTTCATGATACAACCCCCAACCCTAGCCCTAAAACTAATGCTAACATTAATCCGAACATGAAACCTAATTCTCACCATAGCCCTAAAACTTACCCTAAACCTAACCATAGGCCTAGACTAATCTTATGCTTTACCCTAACCTAAAGCTAAGCCAACACTTACCCAGACACTATTCCTACGCCTGCAACTAACTCTATACCTGACCATTACCACAACACAACTCCAACCCAAACACTAACATTAACCCTAACAATAATCCAAGAATTAACACTAAGCCTAAGCCTATCCCTATCCCTAACACTAACCTTAGTCCTAGCCTTAACCCTAACCCTGGCAGTAACTCTAGCCCTAACCCTAACCCTACTGTAACCCTACCCCTATCCCTTACTCTAGATCTAGCCATAACCCAACCTACCCCTGAAACTAATCCTAGCCCTAGCCCTAGCCATAAAACCCAGACCTTACACCATCCATAATCTTAACTCTATGTCTAAACCTAGCCCTTGCCCAAATCTTAACCGTAACACTGACACTATGCTAACTCTAGTACACTAACTCTAAGCACTAAGACTAACACTCACCTTAACTCTAACCTTAACAATAACCCTAACACTAATACAACCCTAGCCTTAACCCTAACCCTAACTCTAACCCAAACCCTATCCCTATCCCCAATCTTAAATCCAAGTCTAACACAACCTTAACCCCAACCCTACCCCTCCTTCTCTCCATAAAACTAACTCTAACCATAAGCAAAAACTAACCCTAACCCTATCCTTAACCCTGGGAACAGATTTGTATAGGACAGGGAATCCAGAGTAGAGCTGAGCCAAATCACGTCTAGCACACATTCCTGGAAATAACATCATACCCCATCTCCCTTCCTTCCAGCTAGTAAAGATCACATAATACCTAAACAACATTTGGCACAAATTGCTGTTTGGAATCCTAAACCAAACCAGTACACAAACCCTAATCCGAACCCTAAACCTAACCTTAACCCTAACACTAACCCGTACCCGAACCCTAATCCTAACCCTAAACCGAATGCAAACTTAACCCCAACCCTACTCCCATTCTCTCCATAAACTAAATCTAACCCTAACCAAAACCTAACCTTAAGCCTATCCTTAACCCTAACACTAATCCTAGCCCTACCTCTACACCCCTACACCTACCCAAACCCTAACCCTAACCATAATCCAATCCGAAGCCTAAGCCTACCCCTACCCCTAACACTAATCATATGCAGAACCTTAACGCTAGCACAAACACTAACATTAAACATAACACTAAAACTAAACATCCCCCACCCCTAACTTTACCTTTAACTTTAACCCTAAACCTAACTTTAACTGTGCCCTTATCCCTACCCCTACCCTTAACCCAAACACTTAGCCTACCCCTAACCCTAATCCTAACCCTAATCCTACCTTAATGTTAGCCATGGCCTTAAAATAACGCTTGCCCTAGACTTAATGTTAGCTCTAATCCTAATCCTGGTTCTAGCACTAGACCTAACCCTAACCCTAACCCTAACCCTAACCCTAACCCTAACCCTAAACCTAACACTAACCCTAGCCCTACCCTAGCCCAAACCCTAACCCTAGCCCTAAGCCAACACTTACTACTACCCCAGACCCTATTCATAGCCCTAAACCTAACCGTAACACTAACCCTTACTCTAACCCAACCGTAACTCTAACCCTAAGCCTAACCCTAATCCTAGACAAAGTCCTAACACAAACCCTTGCCCTAAAGCTAACCCTTTTCCTAATCCTAAGCCAAACCCAAACCCTAAACATAATGATAACCCTAACACTAAACCTACTCTTAAACATAAACCTCACCCTAATATCAGCCCTAACACTAACACAATTGTTAAACCTAACACTAGGCTTAACTGAATGCTAGCCCTACACATAACACTAACTCTAAAGCTAGCAGTAACCATAACCTCAACCAAGCACTAGACCTAACCTTACCATAACACTCCACACAAGCCTTAACCCTAACACAAATCCAAGCCCCAGACCTGACCCTAAACCTAACCCCAGACATATTCATATCCCTAAGCATAACCCTAGCTCCAGCCCTAACCATAACTATAGACCTAGACCTAGCCCTAATGATAACCCTTGCTCTTTCCATAGCCCTGGCACTAACGCTAACTCTAACACTAGCACTATCCCTAAACTTAGTACTAACACTAAGGCTAACCTTAACCATAACCCTAAACCCAACCCTAGCCCTAGTCCTAACCCTAATCCTAAGCCTAGACATAAGCCTAGACCTAACCCTAACCCTAGCCCTAAAACAAACACTAAGCTTAACTATAACTCTAACGTAACAATAACCTTAACCGTAGATACAAAACTACCCTTAACCTAAACACTTATACTAACCCACCCTAACCCAAGTCCTAAACCTATCCATAAATCTAGGCCTATTATTAGCCCTAAACCTAACACTTGCCCTAACCTGAACTCTAGCCCTAACGCTAACTCTAACACTAAAACTACCCCTAACTCTCACCGTAACCGTAACCATAACCCAACACAAGACCTAAGCCTACACTTAGCCCTAGGCATAACTCTAACCCTAACCTTAACTCAAACTCTAACCCCAACCCTAACCGTACCCCTCCCCCTTCCCCACTCCTAAGCCAAACACTAACAGAACACCTACCCCTACTACTACCATACCCAGACCTAACCAAACACTAACCCTACCCCTACCCCTAACCCTAATCCAAACCTAACTCTAACTCTAACCTTAACCTTAACCTGAACCTTAATTCTCACTCTAGCTCTAGGCTTAACCTTATCTTTAAGCCTAAACCTAAGGCAACCCTAACCCTAACACTACCCCTTCCCCTCCCCTAAACCTAAACCTAACCAAACGCTTACCCCTACCCCTAACCCTAACATCAAGCATAACCCCACCCTAATCCTAAACCGAACACTAATATTAGCCCGAGTTCTAATCATAAAACTAGCCTTAGTTCTAACAATAACCATAACACTATTCATAATGCTAAACCTAGTCCTGTCCCTAGCCCTAACCTTAAACATTACAAGAACCCTAACCCTAACCCAAAACCTAATGCTAACCATAACCTTAGTCCAACCCCACCCCTATCCTTACGCCTACCTCTAAGCTTAAAACTTATGCTAAGTGTAACTGTACACTTATACGTAACCCTAAACCTAACCCTAACCCTACCGCTGTGACTAAACCTAAACAAATGCCTAGCCCTAAACCTAACCATAGCCCTAAACCTAAAACTAACACTAAACCTAGCCTTAACCCTCGCCATAGCCATAAACCTAACCCTAGCACTAACCCTAACCCTACCCCTAACCATAGCCCTAACCTTAAACCTAAATCTACTTCTAACCATAACCCTAACTCTAACCTTGACCCAAGCCTTGAACTAACCCTAACCCATAACCCAGCCCCAACCCTAACCCTAATCCATGTCCTCACCTGACCCCTAACACTATCCCTAACCTTAACACTAACACTAATGTTAGCCATAATCCTAACACGAGCCCCAGCCCTAGACCTAACCCTAACTGTAACCCTAACTCTAAAACTGGACCTAACACTTAGCCCAACCCAGAACACTAACACTAAGCGCAGCCCTATGTCTAGCCCTAAATCTGACACTAACCGTAACAGTAAAACTGAACCTAACCCTAGTCCAAGCACTAGACCAAACCCTAGCCATAAACTTAACCCTAGCCCTAACTCTAGCCCTGGCCCTAATGTTAACCCTAATGCAATTCCCACAGCTAACCGTATCACAACCCTTAACCTTAACTGTAACCCTACCCCATCCCTAAAACACTCTTTACCCAAAACCTAAGACTTAAGGTAACACGAACCCAACCCTAAACCCAACCCTAACCGAAACCCTAAACCTAAACTTAAGCCTAACCATAGCCCAATCCCTAGTGATAATACTAACACTAATCTTAAGCATAATCATAACCCTAAACCTACCCCTACACCTAACCCTAACCCTATGCCTAACTGTAACCATAACCGTAATCGTAGCCAAACCCTACCCCTAAGTCTAACCCTAACTCTAACTCTAATGCTAACCCTAACCCTAACCCTACGTCTACCTCTAATACTACCCTGAACCCTAACATTAACATTTTAATGCAACCGCAAACCTAAGCCCAACACTAATCCTAACCTTAACCCTTTCCCAAACCCTTGCCCTAACCCTAGCACTAACCCTAACCCTAACCCTAGGCCTAACCCTAAAACCAGCCCTAGACCCAGCAGTAAACCCTAAACCTAAGACAAACCCAAAACCTAACCCTAATTGTACCCCAGACCTAACCCTAACCATAAACCTACCCTTAACCCTAACCGTGGCTCTAGACCCTAATGTCAACTCTAACACTAGCCGTAAACCTAAATCTAACCCTAACCCTAAAACTAACTCTAACCCAATCCATACAACTACCACTGACCATAACCCTAACACTAACCCTAAACCTATCCCTACACCTACTCCTCCCCTAACCATAACCCTAACCGAAACCCTACTCCCTCCATAACCTTAGGCCAATCTCGAATGCAACTCTAACCCCAACCCTACTACTAACCATAAAGCTAACCCTAACCCAAACTTAACTCCAACTCCATCCCTAATACTAACAGTATTCCTAGCACTAGCCATAATCATAACCTTAGCCCTACCCCTAACCCTAACCCTAGCCCTAGCCCTAACCTTATCCCTAACCTTAACGCTAACACTAACCCTAACACTATCCCTACACATAACGCTCTGCGAAACCTAACCTTAAGCCAACCCTAACACTAACCCTTACCCCAGTCCTAGCACTAACACAAACCCTAACACTAAGCCTAACTCTACCCCTACACCTACTCCTCCCCTAATCCTAATCCAAACCCTACCCCATCCCTAAGCTTAAACCTAACCCTAACACAAGCTTAACCCCAAACCTAACACTACTGTTAACCATAAAACTAACATTAACCCTGTACCAAACCTAACCTTAACCCTAAACCTTACTCTAACACTAATCCAAATCCTGAACATAACCTACCATTAACTCTAAACCAAACCCTAAGGCAAACCGACCACTAACCCCACCCCTACCCCATCCCTACTCCTAAACCAAATGCTAACACTAACCCAGCTCTACCCCTAACCCTACCCCTAACGCTAACCCTAACCTAATCGTACCCCAACCTTAATCCTACCCATAGCCCTAAACATAAAACCAACAACACCCTTAGCCCTAACCCTGACCTAGCGCTAACCCTAGCCCTAAACATAACACTAACCATAGTCCTACACTAACCATTGCACTAACAGTCCATCGCCACCCTGAGCCCTAACTCTCACCCTAACCCAACTCCAACCCAAACTCAAACCTAACCCTAACCCTAACCCTAACCCTAACTCTAACTCTAACCCTAATATTAATTCTAGCCCTAGACCTAACCTTAACACAAGCACTATCGCTCACACTAACCATAACCCTAGCCATAACCCTGACCCTAGCACTAACCCCATCTGTAAGCTTAAGGTTAACCATTGCCATAGACCTAACACTAACCCAACCCTATTCATAAAATTAATCATAGTCCTAGCCTTAACTGTAAACCCAAGCCTAGACCTAGCGCTAAATCTAGACCTATCCCTAACCCTAGCCCTGGCTCTAACCTTAACCCTAACATTAACACTATCCATAATCCTAGCACAAACACTAATGCTAACCCTGAACCCAACCATAACACTAAAAAGCTGTCTTCATTCCCCACTTTAAAACCATCCCCATACCCCTAACACTAACCCTACCTTTAACCTTAAACCTAGCCCTAACCGTGACTCTACACTACACCTAACACTAAACCAAACCCTTACCCTAGCATAACTCCTAATCGTACCTTAATTCTAACCCTAGCTCTACCCTGACGCTAGTGCTAGACATAACACTAGCCCTAATTCTATCCCTAGCCCTAGCCTAACTTTAAGCCTAACACTAGTCTAAATCCTAGGACAAACCCTAACACTATCCTACGCCAAAATCTGCCATTACACCTGACTCTAACCCTAACCATTACCCTAACCCTAACCCTCAACATTAGCCCTAACCCAACACAAATCCTAGCCGTAGATCTGACTCTAAACTTAGCCCTAGCCCTAGCCATAATTCTAACCCTAACACTAACACTAGCTCTAACCCTAACCCTAACCCTAATCATAAATCTAGACCTAGTTCTAGCACTAAGGCTAACCCTAACCCTGTCCATAGCCCTGGTTCTAACCGTAACCCTAACACTAGCCCTATCACTAACCCTAACTCTAACCCTAAAACTACCCCTAAACTTAACCCTAAACCATCTCTAACCCCAACCCTACCCATTCCCCTAAGCCTAACATTAATCCTAACTCTAACTCAGCCCTACGCTAACCCTGACCCTAACCCTTATCCCAGTCTGAGCCACAACTCTAACCCTAGTTTGATCCCTAACACTAACTGTAACTCTATCTCTAACAAAAACCGAGCCCCAGCAATTGCCCTAGCCCTACCCCTAAACTAAACTTACATCTAACAATAACTCTACCACTAAAAGTAAACCTAACCCTAGCTCTAGAACTAACCCAAAACTTATCCTAACTCTAACTCTAGCTCTAGGCCTAACCCCAACCCTAGCCTAGAGGTGAACCTAACGCTAACGATAACCCTAATGTTAACACTGTCCTAATCCTAGACCTAAACCCTGTGTCAACACTAGCCGATGTCCAAACCCTAACACTAACCCTTGTCCTAATCATGAAACTAGCCCTGAACCTCACACTAACCCTAGGCCTATACCTAACCCAAACCTTAACCCTAAACGTAACTTTAAGATCCCACTAACCCTAGGTGTAGCCCTAAAATTGTACCAACCCATAATTCTAACCATAACACTAATCCTAGACCTACTCTTAACCCTACTTCTAATGCTAGGTTCAACCCTAGCCCTGAGCATAATCCTAGCCCTAACCCTAACTCTAGCCCTAAGGTTAACTCTCATGCTATCACCAGCCCTAACACTCACCGTAACGCTAACCCTAACCCAACCCTCACCCTACCTCTAAGTCTACCACTCCTCTAACCCAAACCCTAACCCAACTCTTACCACTATACTAGCCCTAATCCTAGCCTAACCCTTACTCTACTCCAACCCCTACCCCTAAACTTGACTGAAAACCTAAACAATCCCTAACCATAACCATAACACTAATCCTAACCCTAACTTTTATTTAGAATAAAAGTTAGAGCATAGCCTTAGCCCTAACGCTATCCCTAACTTAGCCGTAACCCAACGATAGCCCTAGCTCTAGCTCTAGTCTTAACCCTAGCCCAAAACTAACCTTAACCCTACCATAATCTGAACCCTAGCCCTAACCCTAAACCGAAGACCAGCCCTAGCCCTAACCCTAGCTGTAGCACTAACTCTAGACCTAACTTTAACTGTAGTTATCAACCTAACCCAAATCCAAAGCTTAAACATAACATTAATCCTAGGCCTAAACCTAGACCTAACCCTAAACCTTGTCTTAACACTAACCCTAACGCTAGACCTCCCCGTAAATCTAGCACTAAATCTAAACCTAACACAATCATACCCTTAACCATAACCGTAGACCTAACTCTAACCCTAGCCGTAACCCTAACCCTACCCTAACCCTAGCTGTAACTCTAACCCTACCCCTAAACGTAAACCTAAACCTAGTTCTAGCACTAACAGTAAACCTAAACTTGACCCTAAACTTAGCCATAGACCTAGGGCTAACCCAAACGAACGCTAGACAGAGACCTGAGCCTAACACGAGACCTACCACTAACCATAACTGTAACGGTAAACATAAACCTAACCATAACCCTAAACATAGGCTTAACTTCTATCCTAGCAGTAGACCTGACCCTAACCACAACCGTAACCCTAACCCTAACCCAACAGTAGCCCTAACCCTAATGCTGACCATGACCTAATCCTAGCCCTAGCCCTAACCCCAAGATAAGCCCTCGTCCTAACCCTAACCCTAACCACGGGCATAAATCTAGTCCTAAACCTAAGCCTAACCCTAAACATAGCCTTAACCCTAACCCTTACCCTAGCCCTAACCCATACTCTAACCCTAACAGTAACCCTAGACCTGGTCCTAGAACTAACACTAACCCTAGCCGTATCCTTAGCCCTGGTGCTAAGCCTAACCCTATGTCTAACACTAGCCCTAACACTAATGCTAACCCTAACCCTAAGCCTAACTCTAGCCCTAACCATAGCCCTAACTCTAGCCATAGCCCTAACCTTAATGCTAACACTAACAGTAGCCCTAACCCAAACACTAACCCTAGCCCAACCATAACCCTAACTCAAACCCAACTCTAACCTTACCCCTAACTCTACTGCTACTCCTACCTGTCACCTTAAGGCTCACGCTAATTTTTTTTCCCACAAAACCAGAGTAGATAGTTGTATGTCATATCTGCACATCCTTCCAGTTGCTGTATGTGGGACGCGGCCTCAGCATGGCCGGAGAAGTGGTGCGTTGGTGTGCACCCAGGAGCCAAACCTGGGCCACCAGCAGTGGAGCCCACACACTTAACCCCTAAGCCACAAGGCCGGCCCCACAATTACCCTAAATATAAAGCTAACCTTACACATAACCCTAAAGTTAACCCTGACCCTACCCATAACCCAAACTCTAACGCACGCAACATTAACCCTAACACTAACCCTAATCCTAGACATAGCCATAAGCCAAAAGCCAGCCCCAGCCCTAGCCCTAACCAGCATCCTAGCACTAACCCTAGCCCTAAGACTAACCATAGCCATAAACCTAACTGAACTCTAACCCTAAATCTAACCTTAGCTCTAACCCTAGACCTCAACCTAAGCCTTTCCCAAAACTTAATCCTAATGCTAACCATACCCCTGACCCTCACCCAAACACTAAACCTACCCCAAGCATAACCCTAAAACTAACCCTAACCCTAGCCTTTAGTCTAGCCCTAAGACTCACCAGAAATCTGTTCTTAACCCAGCCCCAAGCCCTAACAGTGACCCTAACCACAACCACAACCAAAATTGCTACCCATACCCCAAACCTAAGCCTAACCCAACATTAAGCCTAAACCTAGCCCTATGCCAAAACCTAACCTTAAGCACAATGTTAACCTTAACACTTGCCCTAGAGCTAATCCTAACCCAGCCCTAGACCGGACCCTTACACTAGCCCTAACACTAACCCTAATCACAGACCTATCCCTAGCCTTAAGTGTAACCCTAGTCCTAACCCGAGCCCTGGCCCTAAACCTAACTCTAACACTAATCTTATCCCTAACCATAACCACAACACTAATGCTAATCCTAACCCGAACTATGACCCTAAACCGATCTCTCTCATTCCTAACCCATAGCTCAACCCTTAACACTAAACCTAACAGTACCCCTGCCACTAAGTCTAACACAAACCATGACCCTAAACCAAACTATAATCTTAGCCATAGCACTAACCAAATGCTAGACCTAGACCTAACTCTAACCCTAACCCTAGCACTAAACTTAACCATGGCACTAACCCTAATGCTCAATCTAGCCCTAGCCATAACATTAACACTAAACCGAACTGTAGCCCAAAGCCAACACCTACCACTATGTGTAACCCTAACCCTAAACGGGGTATTAATCCTAACGCTAACCCAAATCCTATCCATAAACCTAACCCTAACCCTAGCCCTAGTGCTATCACTAACATAACCTTAAAGCTAACACTAATCCTTACCCTAATCTGTAACCTATCCCTAACCATAGCACAGACTTAATCCTAATCATATTCTTAACCCTCACTCTAACCCTAAAACTGACTCTCACCCCTAAGCCTCACCCTAAACCTCACCAAACCAGAACCCAAACACGAACCCAAACCCTTACCCGAGCACAAATCCGAACCTGAAGCTAACAAGAACCCTAACCTTGACACCAACACTAGGACTAAGCCTAAACATAAACTTAACCTTAACCATAGCCCTAACCATAGCCCTAGCCCTAGCCCTAATGCTAGCCCTAGCCCTAGACTTAGACCTAGCCCTAACCATAACTGTAACCCTAAGGCTATGCTAGCCATAACACTAGGACTAGCCTTAGCTCTAGACCTAACACTAGCCCTAGACTAGCCCTATATCTAAGTCTAGAGCTAACAGTAGCCCTAGCCCTAAACCTAGCACTAAACCTAATCCTAATCCTAGCCCTAGATATAACCCCGACCATAACACTAACCCTAAGCCTAACACTAAACCTAACCATAACACTAAACGTAGCCATAAGCCTAGCCCTAGCAGTAATCATAACCCTAACCCTAACCCTCACAATAACCCTAGCCCTAACCCTAATACTAACACTGGCCCTAAACTCAATGCTAAACCTAACCCTAATCATAGCCCTAATCCACACCCTAGCCCTATCCATAACCCTGACAATAACCCTAAACCTAGCACTAACCCTAGCCTTAGCCCTAAACCTAACATAGCCCTAGTCCTAACCCTACCTGCAAGCCTAACCCTAGCCCTAACCCTAAACCTAGCCCTAGCCATAAGCCTAACACTAAACCTAACCCTAGCCTTAGCCCCAGCCCTAGCCCTAACCCTAAACCCTAGCCCAATCCCTAACCATAACCCTAACCAAAACTCTAAACCTAATGCTAACACTAACCCTAACCCACACACAATTGGTTTGATTTCAACATATGTGAAAGTTGTCACACACAATAGGTGCGATGTCATACATAAAAATGTGAATTGTGTTACAAAAAAGGTGAATGGTGTCACAGATATCAATGGGTGTGTTTTCACACACAAATGTGAGCCTTGTCACACCTACACCATTGGTGTGATGTCACACACACATTGAGTGAGGTCAGACACACAATGTGTGTGAAGGCACACACCAACCTGGTGAAGTCACAGACAATGGGGATGGTTTCTCTCATGAAAATGAGTGTGAATTCACATATAATGAGAGTTACACAATACACACATGTGGGATTTAAGTCAGAGTAAAATGTGAGAGATTTCACAGACACCTAAGTGTTATTTCGTACATAAGAGCAGAGGTCACATCACACTGAATAATATGACTGCCGTCACACACAATGGGAGTGATATCACACAATATGTGAGATGTGACTGCCTATCCTCGTGTTATCACAATCAAGCTTTGTGATGTCTAAAAAAGGGTGTGATGTCACACATAATGATTGCAGTGATGTCGCACACAAAATGTGAATGATGTTGCAAGCACGATGTTGGAGTGATGCCACACTCAATTGGTGTGATGTCATACATAATAATGGCAGTGACACCAACATAACAACAGTTGGGATATCATATGCTAATTAAGTTTGATGTCACACACAATTGATGTGATGTGACACAAGGTGAGGATGTTGTCACACACAAGTGGTGTGATGTCACCGATAACTGTGTGTGTCATGTCACTCATAATGATGGGAGTAATATCACATGCACACAATGGGAGTGATGTCACACTATAAAATGTGAGTTGTGTCAAAAGGGATACGACGATGTCACACATAGTAGTGAGAGTGTTGTCACACAATTCATATGTCACACATAATGTGAGTGATGTCACACAGAAACAGGTGAGTAATACAGCAGAGGACCCGCGACTGATGTCAGACGTGTGTCAGTGATGTCACACTATTGGTGTGATGTCATAAACACAACAGGAATGTTGTCTCAAATAACAGAGAGATGTCACTCGAAATATATGAGTGAAGTCACAGAAACACCATGAGAGTCATGTCACAACAGTAGTAGAGTGATGTCCTCAAGAATTAGTGTGACGTCACACAGAATATTGGAAGTAACATCACAGGTAACAATAGCGATTTCATATGCTAAATTGCATTCATGTCACACACAATTGGTGTGATATCAACATCTGTGAATGTTTTCACGCTCATAATATATGTGATGTCATACATGAAAATGTGTCTTGTCTTATGTCACAAAAAAGTGAATGGTGTCACACATATCATTGGGTATATTTTCAATCACAAATATGAGCCCTTTCACAAGTACACCATTGGTGTGATGTCAGACACACAATGTGTGTGAAGGCTCACACTAACCTGGTGATGTCACAGAAAATGGGATTGGTGTTTTAAGGAAAATGAGTGAATATTCACACATAGCAATGAGAGTTACACAAAACACACAAGTGCGATATGTCAGAGTAAAATGTGAGTGATTTCACAGAAACCTGGAAGTGACTTCGTACATAACAGTGGGTGTCACAACACCCAGTTAAGAATATGACTGCCACCACACACAATGGGAGTGATATTACACAGCTTGAGAGATGTGACCGTCTATCGTAGTGTTAGCATACTCATGTTGTGTGATGTCCCAAAATGGATGTGATGTCCCACATAACGATTGGAGTGATGTCAGACACAAAATGTAAACCACTTCACACTCCGTTGGAGTGATGTCAAATACTACCAGAGTGATTGCACACTCAATTGGTGTGATGTCATACATAATATTGGGAGTGACATCACACATAATAATGGTTGGTATATCATACGGGAATTAAGGTTGATGTCACGCACAAGTGTTGTGGTGTGACACACAATGAGGATGTTGTCACTCTCAAACAATTGATGTGATGTCACCAAGAAGCATGTGGTCACGCCACGCAAAACAGTGGGAGTGATATCACATGCACACAATGGGAGTGATGTCACACTTCATAATGTGAATTATGTCACTAGGGACATGTCACTGATGTCACACATAGTGGGAGTAATGTCACACTATTGATGTGATGTCACACATAATGAGACTGAGGTCACACATAAACATGTGAGTAATATCACAAAGGACATGTGACTGGTGTCACACATATGTGGGAGTGAGGTCACACTATTGGACTGATGTCATACAACACAACAGGCGTGATATCACACATAACAGAAAGATGTGACCCAAAATATATAAATGAAGTCACAGAGACTCCATGGGAGTGATGTCACAACACTAGTAGAGTGATGTCCTCGAGAATTAATGTGACATCACACAGAATATTGGGTGTGACATGACACTTAACAATAGCCATTTCATATGGTAAATTCGAGTGATGTCACACACAATCGCTGTGATGTCAACATATGTGAATGTTGTCACACACACACCAGGTGTGATGTCATACATAAAAATGTGAATTATGTCACAAAAATGTGAATGGTGTCAGACATATCAATGTGTGTGTTTTCACACATAAATGTGAGCACTATCACACATACACCATTGGTGTGATGTCATACAGACATTGAGTGAGGTCAGACACACAAAGTGTGTGAAAGCACACACCAATCTGGTGATATCATGGACATTTGGTGTGGTATCTCTAAGGAAAATGAGTGTGAATTCATACATAACAATGAGAGTTACATAAAACACAAATAGGGATATAAGTCAGAGTAAAATGTGAGAGACTTCACAGAAAGCTGGGAATGATTTCATACAAAACTGTGGATGTCATATCTAAGTTAACAAAATGACTGCCCTCACACAACGGGAGTGATATCACACAATTTGAGAGATGTGACAGGCTAACCTAGTTTTATCCTGCTCAAAGTGTGTGATGTACCAAAATGGGTGTGATGTCACACAGAACGATTGGAGTGATGTCAGACACAAAATATGAGCCATGTCACACACCAGTGGAGTGATGTCAAACACTATGAGAGTGATGCCACACTCAATTGGTGTGATGTCATACATAATACTGGGAGTGACACCACACATACTAATGGTTTGATATCATATGACAAGGTTGATGTCATTCACAATTGATGAGATGTGACACGCAAGGAGGATGTTGTTACACACACACAAGGGGTGTGATGTTACCCATAGCCAAGTGTGTCACATCACGCTTAACATAGAGTATGATATCACATGAACACAATGGGTGTGATGTTACAAGTTACATGTCTCTCATGTCACAGATAGCAATGGGAGTGATGTCACACTATTGGTGCGATGTCACTCATAACAATGGGAGTGATGTCACACATAAATATATGAGTAATCTCACTAAGGACACATGACTGATATCACAAATATGCTGTTAATAGTCTACACTCAGGTTTCTATCCAATGTATTGAAAGAGCACTTCTGCTGAACTCTGCTTGCCAGTAGCTCTAGGGAACATACTCTAATGAGACCTTTTATACTTTTCACTACAACTGGTACAGATTATCTGTAAGATCCATTGAACGAAAGTATAGTGTGAAGAAAGACTCCTTTTTTAAATCTGTTTATGATCGTCTTGAAAAGTCCCTTTTCAAAAGTTGCAGTTCGCGTCTTTCATTCAGGCTTTCTCTTACATGGAACGAAAGAATGTGCTCATTGATCTCAGTTTGCCAGTAGCTGTTGGGAGCATCTTCCTATGAGAAGGTTTAAATTTTTCACTACACAAGGAAGAGAATATATCTAATATCGATTTATGAAAAGCACAGTGTGGAGAAAAACACTTGCTTGTACCTGTTTAGCATCTGCACTGAAAAGTACTTTTTCAAACATTGCAGCTCACGACATTTACTCAGGCTCTCTCACACAGTATATGAGAGAATGTTCTTACTGAGCAAAGGTTGCCATTAGCTGTAAGTAAGATCTTCCGAAGACAGCTTTGATCCTTTTCACTACTGCTGGGAGAAAGTATCTATAACATCCATTGAAATAACATACACGGTGGAATAAAACTCTTCTTAGTTGTTGAGGATCATCTTGATGAGTGAATTTTTCAATCATCGATCTTCATGGCCTGCACTCAGGCTTTCCCTCAAATATAATGGAACAACACCCGTTCTGAACTCAACAGCCCTGTAGCTGTAAGTCAGTTCTTCCTTGGAGGGCTTTTAAACTTGTCACTACAGCTGGGAGAGAGGATCTGTAACATTCATAAAATGAAAGTCAAGTGTGCAGAAAATCTCTGCCTGGTATGTGTATAGGATCCTCCCGCAAGTTGCCTTTTCCATCATTGTAGATAACGACCGTCACTCTGGCTCTCTCTCCTATGTAAGGCAAGAAACTACTTGCTGAACTCAGCTGGCAAGGAGCTTTAAGCAGCATCCTCCTTTGAGAGCTTGTAAACTTGCACTGCAGCTGCAAGAGAATATCTGTAACATCCATTCCATGTAAGTTCTCTGTGGAGGAAAGCACTTCCTTTTAGCTTTTTAGGATCATGTCGTAAAGTGCCTTTTCATCTTTGCAGCTGATTGCATGCACTCAGGCTTCCTTCCTGATATAAAAGAAAACACCCCTGCCAAAACTACTTTGCCAGTGGCTGTTAGGAACACCTTACTAGGAGAGTTTCCACTTTTCACCACAGCTCGAAAAGAAGCTGTATCACATCCATTCAATGAAAGTACACCGTGAAGAAAGCCTCCTCTGTAAGTGTTTATGATCGTGTTCTTAAGTGGATTTAAATACACTGCAGTTCAATCTGTATTCAGGGTCTCACTAGCATATCATGATGACCATTATTGCTTAACACAGCTTGCCAGCATCTGTTAGTAACAGCTTCATATGAGAGGATTTAAAATTTCATTACCACTGGGAGAGTGTATCTATAACATCCATAAAACGAAAGTCCAGTATGTATAAAATTTCTTGCTTCTATCTGTATACGACTATTCTGATAATTGCCTTTATCAACATTGCCGTTAACTACCTTCAATCAGGAATTCTTTCCCATGTAAAGCAAGAAAGTTCTTGCTGACCTCTGCTTCCAAGTACTTTACAGGAGGATCTGCCTCTGAGAGCTTTTAAACTTTCCACTGCAGTGGGGCGAGTATTTCGCTAACATTCATTCCATGAACCTACTCTGTGGTGAGAAACTCTTAAGGTTAACATGTTAGGATATGTTCAAGTGCCTTTTCCTCTTTGTCGCTCATTGCCTGCACTGAGGCTCCCTTGCCAACTGAAAGACCAATCACCACTGCTCAAACAAGTTTGAAAGTAGCTGTTAGGAACAACGTCCTGTGACAGCTGTCCAACTATCACTACAGGTGGTGCAGATTATCATTACCATCCATTCAATAAAAGTTGACTGTTCAGAGCAACTCCTGCTTGTAGGTGTTTAGGATCATCTTGAGAAGAGTCTTTTAATTACTGCAGTTCAATCTGCATTCGGGGTCTGAGTAGCACATTATGATGAACACTACTGATTAACACAGGTGGCCAATATCATAGGTTACATCTTCATATGAGAAGTTTAACAGTTCCATTTCAGCTAGGGTGGAGTATCTATAACATCCATAAAATGAAAGTCAAGTGTGGAGAAAATCTCTGCCTTGTATCTATATAGGATCTTCTTGCAAATTGCCTTTTCCCTCTTTGCGGTTAACGACCTTCACTCAGGCTCTCTCTCCCAAGACATGCAAGAAAATGTTTGCTGAACTCAGCATGCAAGTATCTCTGAGGAGGATTTTCCTCTGAGATCTATTAAACATTTCACTGCAGCTGGGAGAGTATATCTCCAACATCCATTCCGTGAACATACTCTGTGCAGAAAAACTCCTCCTTTTAGGTATTAGGATCATATAGTAAATTGCCTTTTCCTCTTTGCTGTTCATTGCCTGCAATGATGTTTCCTTCACTAATATAGAGACAAAACACCACTGCTTAACCAATTTTGCCAGTAGCTGTAAGGAACGTCTTCGTATGAGAGCTTTCAAAGTATTATTACAGGTTTTGCTGATTATATTTAACATCCATTCCATTCAAGTTGAATCTTCAGAGAAACTCCTGCTAGTAGCTCTTTAGGATCATCTTGAGAAGAGACATTTAATACACTACAGTTCAACCCACCTTCAGGCTCTCATGAACATATCATGACAAACATTATAGCTTAACACATGTGGCCTATATCTGTAAGTAACATCTTCATCTGAGATGTTTTAAAATTTCAGTACAGCTAGGAGAGTGTATCTATAACATCCATAAAATGAAAGTGAAATATGGAGAAAATCTGTGGCTTGTCTCTTTATGGGATCAACCTGCATATTGCCTTTAGATCACTGCAGTTAACGACCTTCGCTCAGGCTCTCTATCCCATGTAATACAAGAAAGTGTTTCTTAACTCGCCTTGCAGGAATCTTTAAGGATGATCTTCCTCTGAGAGCTTGTAAACTTTTCACTGCAGCTAGGAAAACCTATTCCTTACATCCATTCCATGTAAGTACTCTGTGGAGGAAATCACTGCTTTTAGCTTCTTTCGATCATATTGTCAATTGCATTCTCACCTTTGAATTTCATTGCCTGCCCTCAGGCTTCCTCCCTGATGTAAAGAAAAAACACCACTGTTAAACCTACTCTGCCAGTAGCGATTAGGAACACCTTCCCATGAGAGTTGACACTTTTCACCACAGCTCAGGAAAAAGCTCTATCACATCCATTTAATGAAAGTATACCGTGAAGATAACTTCTGCTTATAACTGTTTAGGGTCATTTTCATAAGTGACTTCAAATACACTGCAGTTCAATCTGCGTTCAGGGTCTCACTAGCATATCATGATGAACACTATTGCTTAACACAGGTGAAGAATATCTGTTAGTAACATTCTCAATGGAGAGGTTTTAAAATTTCAGTACGGCTGGGAGACAGTATATGTAACATCCATAAAATGAAATTCCAGTTTGGAGACAAACTCTTGTTTATATCTGTATAGGATTATCCTGAAAATTGCCTTTTACATCATTGCTGTTAACGACCTACACATAGGAATTCTCTCCTTGTAATGCCAGAAAGTTCTTGTTCAACTTGCTTGCAAGTATCTTTAAGGAGCACCTTCCTCTGAGAGCTTTTAAACTTTCCATTGCAGCTGGGAGAGAATATCTATAACATCCATTCCATGAACATACTGTGTGGTGGAAAAGTCTTCCTTTTAGTTTTTTGGATCACATAGTAAAGTGCCTTTTCCTCTTTATAGTTCATGTTCTGCACTGTGGCTTCCTTCCCACAGGCAAGACAAAATACCACTGCTCAACGACGTTTACCAGTAACTCTTTGAAACACTGCTAGGAGAGCTTTCAAACTATCACTACATGTGGTGCAGATTATCATTACCCTACATTCCAGGAAAGTGGACTCTTCAGAGAAACTCTGCTTGTAGCTGTTTGGGATTATCTTGAGAAGAGACTTGACTACACTGCAGTTCAATCTGCATTCAGGTTCTCAGTAACGTATCATGATGAACACCATTGCTTATCACAGTAGGCCAATATCTGTAAGTAACATCTTCATATGAGTGGTTTTCAAATATCAGTACAGCTGGCAAAGGGTATCTATAACATCCATAAATTGAAATTCAGGTATGGAGAAAATCTTTTGCGTGTATCTCTATAGGACTATTCTGAAAATTGCCTTTTCCAACATTGCAGTAAATAAACTTCACCCGTGCTCTTTCTCCCAAGTCAGGTAAAAAATGTTTGCTGAACTCAGCTTGGAAGTATCTTCAAGGAGGCTCTCCCTCTGAGAGCTTTTAAACTTTTCACTGCAGCGGGGAGCGAATATCTATAACATCTATTTCAGGAATGTACCCAGTGGAGAAAAATTCTTCCTTTTAGCTTTTTAGGATCATATTGTAAAGTGCCTTTTCCTCTTTGTCGTTCATTGCCTGCACTGAGCCTCCCTTCCCATTGGAAATACAAAACATTCCTGCTCAATGCCTTTTGTCAGTAGCCATCAGGAGTATCTTTTTAGGAGATCTTTTGAACGATCACTACAGGTGGTGCAGATTATTGTTATGATCAACTCAATGAAAGTTGACGCTTCAGAGAAACTCCAGCTTGTGGCTGTTAAGGGTCATCTTGAGAAGAGACTTTTAATAGACTGCAGTTCAAACTCTATTCAGGGTCCCACTAGCATATCATGATGAACTATATTGCTCAAGACAGGTGGCCAATATCTGAAAGGAACATCTTCATCTTAGAGGTTTTAAAATTTCAGTACTGCTGGGAGAGAGTATCTATAATATCCATAATATGAAAGACAAGTTTGGTGAAAATCTCGTTCGTGTGTCTGTGTAGGTTCATCATGCAAATTGCCTTTTCCCTCATTGCATTCAATGGCCTTCACTCAGCTATCTCTCCAAAGTAAAGCAAGAAAGCATTTGTTGAACACAGCTTGCAGGGTCCTTTAAGAATGGTCTTCCTCTGAGAGCTTTTAAAATTTTCGCTGCAGCTGGGAGAACTTATATATAATATATATTCCATGTAATTACCATGTGGAGGAAAACACTTGCTTTTAGCTTCTTCAGATCATATTGTCAGTTGCATTTTCATCTTTGCATTTCATTGCCTGCACTCACGTTTCCTCCCTGGTTTAAAGAGAAAACACTACTGCTAAACCTACTCTGCCAGTAGCTGTTAGGAACACCTTCCTAGGAGAGTTTCAACTTTTCAACACACCTCGGAAAGAAGCTCTATCAAATCCATTCAATGAAAGTATACCATGAAGAAGACCTCTTCTTGTACCTGCTTAGGATTATCTTCATGAATGACTTTAAAGGCACTGCAGTTCAGCCTGCATTTAGGGTATCATTAGCATATCATGATAAACACTATTGCTTAACACAGGTTGCCAATATCTGTTAGTAACTTCTTCATATGAGAGGTTTTAAATTTTCAGGACAGCTGGAGAGAGTATCTATAACATCCATGAAATGAGAGTTCAGTGGGGACAAAATCTCTTGGTTGTATCTGTATAGGAGTATCCTGAAAATTGCCTTTTCCACCATTGCGGTTAAGGACCTTCCCTTAGGAATTCACTCCCAGGTAAGGCAAGAAAGATCTTGATGAAACTCAGATGGCAAGTAGCTTTCAGCAGATCTGCCTCTGCAAGCTTTTAAACTTTCCACTGCAGCTGGGACAGAATATCTATACCATACATTCCATGTAAGTACTCTGTGGAGGAACATACATCATTTTAGCTTTTTAAGATCATCTTGCAAAGTGCCTTTTCATCTCTGCAGTTCACTGCCTGCTCTCAGGCCTCCTCCCCAACATAAAGACAAAACACCACTGTAAACCTATTTTGCCATTGCTGCTAGGAGCACATTCCTATGAGATGTTAAAGTTGTCACCACAACCGGGGAAGAAACTCTATCACATCCATTCAAGGAAAGTACCGTGTGAAGAATATCTTGTCGCTGTTTAGAATCATATTCATGAGTGACATTAAAAACATTGTAGTACAGTCTACCTTCAGGGTCTCACTAGCATATCATTATCAACACTATTGCTTAACACAGGTTGCAAATATCTGTTAGGAATACCTTCATATGAGAGGTTTTAAAATTTCAGTACAGATGGGAGTATCTATAACATCCATAAAATGAAAGTTCATTGTAGAGAATATTTCTTGCTAATATCTGTATAGGACTATCCTGAAATTTTTCTTTCCATCCTTGCAGTTAACAACATTCACTTAGTAATTCTCTCCCTATTTAATGAAAGAAAGACCTTGCTGGATTCAGATTGCAAGTGGCTTTCCGCAGGATCTGCCTCTGAGAGTTTTTAAACTTTCCACTGCAGCCTGGACAGAATATCTATAACATCCAGTACATGAACGTACCTTGTGCAGAAAAGCTCTTCCCTGTAGATTTTTGGATGATGTGGTTCAGTGACTTTTCCTCTTTGCCGTTCATTGCCTGCACTGAGGCCGTCTTCCCAATGGAATGACAAAACACCACTAATCAACCAAGTTTGTCAGTAGTTTTCAGGATCATCTTACTAGGAGAGCTATCACTACAGGTGGTGCAGATTATCCTTACCATCCATTCAATGACAGTTGACTCTTCAGAGAAACTCCTCCTTGTACCTGTTTAGGATCATCTTGAGAATTTGAATACACTGCAGTTCAAACTACATTCAGGGTCTCACTAGCATATCATGACAAACACTTTTGCTTAACACAGGTACCCAACAAGTGTAAGTAACATCTTCATATGAGAGCTTTTAAAATTTCAGTACACCTGGGAGATAGTATCTATAGCATCTGTAAAAGGAAAGGCCAGTATGGAGCAAAATTCTTACTTGCATCTGCAGAGGACTCTCCTGAAAATTGCCTCTCCCAACATTGTGGTTAACGACATTTACTTAAGAATTTTCTCCCTGGGGCCTGCCCGGTGTCACAAACAGTTTTGTGTGCACGCTCCACTTTGGTGGCCTTGGGTTTTCAGTTTCCCAACCCTGGGCACGCACCAATGCACTGCTTGCCAGGACATGCTGTAGTGGCGTCCCATATAAAGTAGAGGAAGATGGGCACTCATGTTAGCTCAGGGCCAAACTTCCTCAGCAAAATAGAGGAGGATCAACATCGGATGTTACCTCAGGGTTGATCTTCCTCACACACGCTAAAAATAATGTCTCTCCTATGTAATGCCAGAAAGTTCTTGCTTAACTCTGCTTGCAAGTAGGTTTAAGGAGCATCTACCCCTGAGAACTTTTAAATTTTCCACTACAGCTGAGAGCGAATATCTATAGTATCTATCTAATGAACGTACTCTGTGGAGAAAAACATTTCCATTTAGTTTTTGAGTATCATAATGGAAAGTGCCTTTTCTTCCTTTTGGTTCGTTGCCTGCACTGAGGCTGCCTTCTCAATGGAAAGACAAAATACTACTGCTCAAGCACTTTTGCCAGTAACAAGTAAGGAAATAACTTCGTGCCCTGTCTCTCTTCCTTCCGGCAAATGAAGTCAACCTACCTTACCCAGGTTGGGGACATATTGCCATTTCAGGCCTTGAGAAGGAATATCACATTCCTTTGAGAAGGCAATTTCTGATCCCGGGTTCTAAGTAGAGCTCTAGCAACAAGTTAGTAAATGAGTTTCAAAGATTACTGGAACTTAGCTGAACTATGTATAACACCCATTGTTGGAAATAACTTCATGCCCACTATCTCTTCCTTCCATCTCGTAAGGATCAGAAACCTAAAACAGGTATATAACAGAATGCAGTTTCAGGCCTTGAGATTGAATCTCATATTCCTTTGAGAGGGCACTTTCTGATCCAGGCTTGTAAGTAAATGTCTAGAAACGACTTTGTATGTGAGTGGCAATCATTAATACAGCTGAGCTAATCTATGGCTAACACCCATTTCTGGAAATATCTTCATGCCCAATCTCTCTTCCTTCCAGCTCTGAAGGTTTACATTCCTAAAACAGGTTTTGAATATATTGCTGTTTCGAGCCTTAGGAGGGAATATCACATTCCTTTGAGAAGGCATTTCTCGTCCCAGCATGTAAGTAGATGTCCAGGAACAAGTTAGTATATGAGTGGCAATCATCACTACAGCTGAGCTCATCTGTATAAAATACCCATCCCTGGAAGTATCTTTGTGCTCACTCATTCTTCCTTTCAGCTCGTGAGAATCACCTTCCTAAACCAGGTTTAGAACATAATGCTATTTTGGTCGTTGAGAGCAAATCTCACATTCCTCTGTGAAGACACTTACTGATAACTTCTTGTAAGTAGATGTCTAGGAACAAGTTTATATTGGAGCATCAATCAGTACTACAGCTGAGTAAAATGATTTATAATACCCATTCCGTGAAATAACTTCATGTAAAAACTCTCTTCCTTCTAGCACTAAGATTCACTAAACTAAACCAGTTTTGGACCATATTGCCTTGTTGGACCTTGAGAAGGAATCTCGCATTCCTTTGAGAAGGCACTTTCTGATCCCAGAGTGGAAGTAGATGTCTAGGAACAAGTTTGTATATGAGTGGCAAGCGTTACTACAGCTGAGCTAAGCTGTGTATGATACCCATTCCTGAAAATAACTTTGTGCCTCATCTCTCTTCCTTCTAACTCATAAGGATCACAAAGCTAAACCAGGTTTGCAACATATCGCCATGTCACTCCTTGAGATGGAATCTCATATTCCTTTGAGAAGACACATTCTGATCCTGTCCAGAATGTTGAAGTCTAGGAATAAGTATGTATATGAGTGTTAATCCTTACTAGATCTGAGCTCAACTGTCTATAACAACCATTCCTGGTAATACTTTTTGCCTCATCTCTCCTCCTTCAATCTCATAAGGATCACAAATATAAACCAAGTTTCATGCATCATGCCATTTCAGGCCTTGAGAATGAATCTCACACTACTTTGAAGGCACTTTCTGATCCCTGCTTCTAAGTAAATGTCCAGGACAAGATTCTATATAAGTGGCAATCGTTACTACAACTGAACTATTCTTTGAATAACACCCGATCCTGAAAATAACTTCATGCCCAATCTATCTTCCTTCCAGCTCGTAATGAAGACCTTCCTCAACCAAGTTGGGAACATATTGCCATTTCAGACCTTGAGAAGAAATCTCACAATTCTTTCAGACAGCAGTTTCTGATCACAGCCTGTATGTAGACGTCTAGGATCAAGTTTGCATGTGAGTGGCAATCACTAATAGAGCTGTGCTTCTCTCTTCCTTCCATCTCGTAAGGATCACAAACCTAAATCAGGTTTGGAACATAATGCCATTTCAGGCCCTTGAGAACAAATCTCACATTCCTTTGAGAAAGCACTTTCTGAGCTCGGCTTGTAAGTAAACGTCTAGTAACGAGTTTCTAAATGAGTGGCAACCATTACTACAGCTGAGCTAAACGGTGTATAAGAACCATTCCTCAACATAACTTCCTACCCCATCTCTCTTCCTTCCAGCTCTAAAGGATTACATTCCTAAGCAAGGTTTTGAATGTAATATCATGTCGGGCCTTGAGAAGGAATCTCACATTACCTTGAGATGGAACTTTCTGATCCCAGCTTCTAAGTAGATCCCTAGAAACAAGTTTGTATATGAGTGGGAATCATTACTACAACTGAGATGAACTATGAATAACACCTATTCCTGAAAATAACTTCGTGCCGGTCTCTCTTCCTTCCAGATCATAAGGCCCACCTTCCTCAACCACGTTTGGAACATATTGCCATTTCCGGCCTTGAGAAGGAACCTCATATTCCTTTAAGAAGGCACTTTCTGATCACTGCTTCTAAGTATATGTCCAGGAACAAGATTCTATATAAGTGGCAATCGTTAGTACAACTGAGCTATTCTATGAGTAGCATCAATTCCTGGAAAAAGACTTCATGCTCAATCTCTCTTACTTCCAGCTCGTAAGTACCACCTTCGTCGACCAAGTTTGGAACATATTGCTGTTTCAGGCCTTGACAAGGAATATCACATTCTTTTGAGAAGTCACTTTCTGATCCTGGGGTTATGTAGATGTCTAGGAACAAGTTTGTATATGAGTGGCAATCATTACTACACCTGAGTTAATCTATGTGTAAAACTCATTCATGAATATGTCATTGTGCCCAATCTCTCTTCCTTCCATCCAGTAAGGGTCACAAACCTAAGCCAGGTTTGGACAATATTGGGATTTTGGGCCCTGAGAAGGAATGTCACATTCCTTTGCGAAGGCCCTTTGTGTTCCTGACCTGTATGTAGATTTCTATGAACAAGTTTGCATATGAGTGGCAATCATGACTACGGGAGCTAAAGTATGTATAACAGCCATTCCTGGAAAACACTTTTTGCCTAATCGCTCTTCCTTTACCTCATCAGAATCAGCTTGCTCAACCATTTTTGGAACATCATGCTATTTCTGGCCTTGAGAAGGAACCTCATAGGGTCCAGCCCCATGGTGTAGTGGTTAAGTGCACCCTCTGTTGCTGGTGGCCCAGGTTCAGATACCGGGCACACACCGACACACTGCTTGTCAGGCCATGCTGTGGTGGCACCCCACATAAAGTGGAGGAAGATCAGGACGGATGTTAGGTCTGGGCCAGCGTTGCTCAGCAATTAGAGGAGGATTGGCATGGCCGTTAGCTCAGGGCTGATCTTACTCACAAAGAGAAAAGAGAAGGAACCACATATTCCTTTCAGAAGGAACCTTCTTATCCCAGCTTCTAAGTAGAAGTCCAGGAACAAGTTTGTATATGTTTGGCAATCATTACTACAGCTGAGCTAAACTGTGACTAACAGCCATTCCTGGAAATAACTTCATGCCCAAACTCTCTTCATTCTGGCTCGTAAGGACCATCTTCATCAACCAGGTTTGGAACATAGTGTCCTCTCAGGCCTTTAGAAGGAGTTTCACATTCTTTTGAGAACACATTCTCTGATACCACCTTCTAAGTAGATATCTAGGAACAAGTTTGTTTAGGCGTGACTGTCATTACTGGGGCTGACAAACTTGGTATAACACCCATTCCTGGAAATCACTTCGTGCCTAATCTCTCTTCCTTTCATCACGTAAGGATCACAAACCTAAACCAGATTTGGACCATAGTGCCATGTCTGTCCTTAAGAAGGAGTCTCACATTGCTTTCAGAAGGAATGTTCTGATCCTGGCTTTTACGTAGATGTCTAGGAAGAAGTTTGTATATGATTGGCAATCATTACTACAGTTGAGGTAAACTTCACATAACACTCATTCCTGGAAGTAACTTTGTGCCTAAACTCTCTTCCTTCCATCTCATAAAGATCACAAACCTAAACCAGATTTCGAACATACTGTCATTTTGCACCTGGACAACAAATCTCACATTCCCTTGAGAAGGCTCTTTTAAAAAGTGTGTAACACCTAATCCCTGAAATAACTTTGTGCATAACCTCTCTTCCTCCCATGTTGTAAAGATCACTTTCCTCACCCAGGTTTGGAACATAATGCCATTTCTGGACCTGAGAATTAATCTCACTTTCCTTTGAGAAGGAAATTTCTGATGCAGGCTTCTAAGTAGAAGTCCATGAACAAGTTTCTATATGAGTGGCAATCATTCCTAGAGCTTAGCAGAAGTATGTGTAACGCCCATTCCTGGAAATAAATTTGTGCCTAACCTCTCTTCTTTCCATCTTGTAATGGTGAAAAACCTGAACCCGGTTTGGAGCATAATGCCATTTTGTGCCCTGAGAACGAATCTCTTACTCCATTGCTAAGGCACTTTCTCAACCCCCTTGTAAGTAACAGTCTAGGAACAAGTAGCTATGTGAGTGGTAATCATTACTACAACTGAGCTAACATATGTATATCACCTGTTTCTGGACATGACTTCGTGCCCAATCTCCCTTCCTTCCAGCTGCTACAGATCTCCTTCCAAAAGCAGGTTTGTAAACAGGGCCATGTAGGGCCTTGAGGCAGGATCACTCTCAAATGCCTTGGAGAACACAATTTCTTTTCCCGGTTTGAATGTAGATGGTATGAAACACCTTGGTATCTGAAAGGCATTCATTACTACAGCTGAGTTGAACTATGTATTACAACCATTCCTGATAGTAACTTCATGCCCAATGTGTCTTCCTTCCAGCTCCTAAGGATCGCCTTCCCAAAGCAGGTTTTGCACAGGGCCATGTAGGGCCTTGAGAGAGAATCTCACGCACATGTCTTAGAGAAGGAACTTTCTTATCCCGGTTTGTAAGTAGATGGTAAGGAACATCTTTCTGAGTGGCATCACTACTACAGCTGAGTTAAACTATGGATAACACCAGTTCCTGGAACGAAGTTCAGGCCCAATATCCCTTCCTTCCAGTACATGAGGATCGCCTTCCTAAGGACGGTATGGAACGAGGACCATGTACTGCCTTGAGACAATCTCACTCACAAGCCATAGAGAGCACACTTACTGATAGCGGATTCTAAATAGATGGTTAGGATCATGTTTATATCTGAGTGGCAAGAATTGCCACAGCTGAGCTAAACTAAGTATGACACCCATTCCTGGAAATGACTTAGTGCCCAATCTCCCTTCCTTCCAGCTCCTAAGGATCGCCTTCTCAAAGCGGGTTTGGAAACAGGACTGCGTAGTGTCTGGCGACAGCATCCCACTCATAATCCATTGAGAGCACGTTTTCTCATACTACATTCTAAGTAGATGGCTAGAAACATGTTTGTATCTGAGTGGCAGGCATTATTACAGCTGAGCTAAACTAAGTATAACTCCCATTCCTGGAAATTACTATGTGCCCAATCTCCCTTCCTTCCAGCTCCAAAGGATCACTTTCCCAAAGCAGGTACAAAAACAGGGCTGTGTAGGGCCTTGACACAGGATCACTCTCAAATGCCTTAGAGAACGGAATTTCTTATCCTGGGTTGGAAGTAGATGGTTAGAAACATCTTTGTTTGTGAGTGGCAGTCATTACTACAGCTGAGTTAAACTATGTATAAGACCCATTCCTGGAAACAACTTGGTGCCCAATCTCCCTTTCTCCCAGCTCCTGAAGATCGCCATCCAAAACCAGGTTGTGCACAGGGCCATGGAGGGCCTTGAGAGAGGATTTCACACACATGCCTTAGGGAAGGCACTTTCTTATCTCGGCTTGTAAGTAGATGGAAAGAAACATCTTTCTATCTGAGTGGCAATCACTACTAAAGCTGAGTTAGACTATGTATAACATCCATTCCTGGAAAAAACATCTTGCCAGATCTCCCTTCCTTCCAGCGCATAAGGATCGCCTTGCCAAAGCAGGTTTACACAGGCCCATGAAGGGCCTTGAGAGACAATCTCACTCACATGATTTAGAGAAGGCACTTTCTTATCCCCGCTTGTATTTAGATGGTAAGAGACATCCTTGTATCTGAGTGGCAATCACCACTACAACTCGGACAAACTATGTATAGTACCCATTCCTGGAAGTAACTTCATGCCCCATCTCTCTTCCTTCCCACTCCTAAAGATTGCCTTCCCAAAAAGGTTTTCCACAGGCCCACATAGGGCCTTCAGAGAGACTCTCACTCACATGCCTTAGAGATGGCACTTTCTTCTCCTGGAAAGTAAGTAGCTGTTATGAAACATCTTTCTATCTTTGTGGCAATCACTACTAGAGCTGAGTGAAACGATGGATACCAGCAATTTCTGGAAGTAACTTCATGCCCAATCTCCTTTCCTTCCAGCTCCTAAGGATTGCCTTCCCAGAGAAAGTTGTGCACAGCACCATGTAGGGCCTTGAGACAGAATCTCAGTCTAATTCCTTAGAGAAAGCATTTTCTTATACTGGCTTGTGAGAAGATGGTAAAAAACATCTTGGTATCTGAGGGGCATTCACTACTACAGCTGAGTTAAACTATGGATAACATCCATTCCTGGAAGTATCTTCATGCCCCAGCTCCCTTCCTTCCACCCGCTAATGATCACCTTCCAAAAGAAGGTTTGGAAACAGGGCCGTGGAGTTACTAGTGACAGGAACACTCTCAAATTCCTTAGAGAACCCATTTTTTAATCTCAGTTTGTAAGTTGACAGAAAGAAACATCTTTGTATCCAAGTGTGAATCATTACTAGCTTTCGGGTTAAGGTTTGTGTTAGAGTTTGGGTTAGGGATCGGGTTAGGTTTAGGGTTAAGATTAGGGTTCGGTTTGGGGTTAGGGTTAGGGTTAAGGTTAGGCTTAGGGTTCAGGTTAGGGTTTGTGTACTGGTTTGGTTTAGGTTTTGGGTTAGGGTTAATGCTAGGGTTAGGGTTAGGGTCAGGCTTAGGTTTAGGGATATCTTTCGGGTTCGGGTAAGGGTTAGAGTTACTGTTAGGGTTAGTGTTAGGGTTATGGTTGAGTTTCGCTTAGGGTTAGGGTCAGGGTGTGGGTTAGAGTTCAGGCTGGTTTATGGTTAGTGTTACATTTAGGATTGGCGTTAAGGTAAGACTTAGGATTCTGTTTAGTGTTAGGGTCGGGGTAGGCTTTGGGTGAGGGTTAGAATTAGGGTTCGGGATTGAGTTAGGGTTAGGCTTACAGTAAGTGTTGCTGTTTGGTTAGAATTAGGGTTATCTTTGCCTTCCCATTAGGGTTAAGGTTCGGGTTACTGTTAGGGTTCAGGTTAGGGTTAGGGTTATGGTTCAGTTTGGGGTTTAATTTAGGGTTAGTGTTAGGGTTAGAGTTGGGGTTAGGGTTAGGGTTAGGGTTCTGGTTAGGGTTAGAGTTAGGTTTCGTGTACTGTTTTGGTTTAGGTTTATGGTTAGATTTAGCCTTCAGGTCAGCGGTTGTGTTAGCTTTAGTTTAAGGTTAGTGTTAGGGTTCAAGTTGGGGTAAGGGTTAGGTTTAGTGGTCTGGTAATTGTTAGAGTTAGAGTTAGGGTTAGGGTTAGGGTTAGGTAGGGTCAGTATTCAGGTTAGGGTTAGGGTTATGGATCGGTTTAGGGTTTGTTTTAGGGTTAGGTTTAGGGGTATGGTTGGGTTCGTGTTCGGGTTAGGGATAGGGTTCGGGTTATGGTTAGTGGTCGGGTTCCAGTTCGGATTACATTTAGAGTTAGTGTTCGGGTTAGGGCTAGGGTTCGGGTTCGGGTTAGTGTTAGCATTAGGGTTAGGTTTCAGGTTAAGGTTAGGGTTAGGGTTAGGGTTAATGTTAAGTTTAGGGTTAGTTTCAGTATTATGGTTCGATTTCGGGTTAGAGTTAGGTTTAGGTTTCATGTTAGGGTAAGGGCTATGGTTTGGGTTAGCGTTAAGTTTAGTTTTATTGTTAGTGTTTGGATTAGGGTTATGGTTAGGTTTTCGGTTTGGTTTAGGGTTAGCTTTAGAGTTAGGGTTCACGTTAGGGTTAGGACTACGGTTGGCTTCAGTTTAGGGTTAGGAGTTGGGTTATGTATAGGGTTATGTTTAGTGTTCGGATTAATGTTACGATTAGGTTTCAGTTTCGGTTTAGGATTACACTTAGCTTTAGGATTCGGGTTAGGGTTAGGGTTAGAATTAGGGCTGGATTTAGGGTTATGGTTCGGTGTAGTGTTAGGGTTAAGTTTAGTTTAAGGGTTAGAGTTAGGGGTAGGATTGGGTTTAGTGTTAGGGTTAGCGTTCAGGTTAGTGTTATTGTTAGGGTTGAGCTTCCAGATCATGTTAGGGTTAGGGTTAGTGTCAGGCTAGGAGTCGGATTAGGGTTAGGGTTACGGTTCAGGTTAGGGTTTCTGATAGTGTTGGGCTTAATATTCATCTTTAGGATAATGTTTAGCTATAGGGTTAGGGTTGTGTTCGGGTTAGGGTTATGGTTCAGGTTAGGGTTTCTGATAGTGTTGGGCTTAATATTCATGTTAAGATAAAGTTTAGCTATAGGGTTAGGGTTGGGTTCGGGTTAGGGTTAGATCTGGGGTTCAGGTTAAGTTTAGGGTTCAAGTTCTTGTTCGGGTTAGTGTTAGTGCTACGTTTTGGGTTATGTTTAGGGTTAGAATGAGGGTTACAGTTATTGTTAGTGTTACACTTAGGGAGAGGTTAGTGTTCGGATTAGGGTTAGGGTTAGGGTTCGGGTTCTGGATCGTGTTAGGTTTTCGGTTATTGTCGGGCTCTGCTTAGTGTCAGGGTTAGGTTTAGGGTTTGGTTTAGTGTAACGGTTAGGGTTAGAGTTAAGTTTCGTGTTACTATTAGGGTTGGGGTTAGGATTAGGCTTCGGTTTAGTGCTATGGTTAGGGTTAGAGTTGGGTTGTGTTAGGGTTAGAGTTTGTGTTAGGGTTAGGGGTAGGGCTGGGTTAGGATTAGTGTTCGGGTTTGTGTTAGGGTTAGGCTTTGGGTTAGCGCTAGGGTTAGAGTTAGCGTTGGGTTATGGAGAGCATTAGGGTTCAAGTTTTGGTTAGGTTCAGGATTCATGTTAGGGTTATAGTTAGGGTTATGGCTCAGTTTAGGGTTAAGGTTGCTGTTAGAGTTCGAGTTATGGTTAGGCTTAGGGTTAGGGCTAGATTTACTCTTCGGGTTTCGTTGGGTTAGGCTTAGGGTTTGTGTTAGTGTTTGTGTCATGGTTAGATTTCAGTTTCTGGTTAGGGTTAGGGATAGCGATAGTGTTCAGGTTAGTGTTAGGGCTAGAGTTTGGTTTAGGTTTGGTTTTGGGTTAAGGTTAGGGATTGGATTAGGTTTATGTTTAGCGTTAAGGTTAGGTTTCATGTTAGGATTAAGGTTAGGGTTAAGTTTACAGTTAGGGTTAGTGTTAGGGTTAGGGTACAAGTTAGGTTTAGAGTTAGAGTAAGATTTAGAGTAAGAGTTAGGGTTAGTGTTATGATTCAACTTCACGTTATGGTTTAGATTAGGTTTCTTGTTAGGGTAAGCGTTACGGTTAGGGTTAGGGTTAGGTTTAAGGTTCAGTTTTGTTTTAGGGTTAGTGTTTGGATTAGGGTGAGGCTTAGGTTTCAGGTTAGGGATTGGTCATTGTTAGGGTTAGGGTCGAGTTAGGCTTCAGGTTAGGCTTAGTGTTAGGGTTCGTGTTCTGGTACGAGTTAGTGTTAGGGTTAGGCCTAGGGTTAGTGTTAGAGTTGGGTGCAGGTTCGGGTTAGGGTTAGGGATTGCGTTACTGTTAGGGTTAGGTTTATGGTTATGGTTGCGTTCCGGTTAGGTTTAGGGTTAGGGTTCAGGTTAGAGTTAGGGTTAAGGTTAGGGTTAGTATTTGTGTTAGGTTTCAGGACAGTGTTATGGTTAGGGTTACTGTTAGGGTTAGGCTTAGGCTCTGTTTGGGTTACAGTTAGGTTTAAGATTAGGATGCAGCTTAGGGGTCTGGTTAATGTTAGGGTCAGGGTTCCAGCACCTGTTTTCTTTAGGCTTAAAGTTAGTGTTAGGGTTTAGGGTTAGGGTTAGTATTCATGTTAAGTTTAAGGTTAGTGTTTGGGTTAGGGTTAGGGTTAGGGTTAGGTTTATGATTAGTGTTAGGGTTAGTGTTTGCATTAGGGTTGGGGTTAGGCTTTGTTTTTGGGATCTGGGAAGTTTTAGGGTTAGGGTTGGGGTTCGGATTAGTGATAGGGTTACTGCTATGGTTTGGGTTATGGTTAAGCTAAGATTTAGGGCTAGGTTTAGTGTTGGGTTAGGTTAGGGTTAGCATTCTAGTTCGGGTTAGTGTTAGTGTTAGTTTTCAGGCTCAGGTTAGGGTTAAGATTAGGGTTAGGGTTAGGGTTACAGTTAAGGTTAGGGTTAGGGTTAGTGCAAGGGTTAGGGTTCGGATTTGGCTTAGGGTTATGGTTAGGTGTAAGATTAGAGTTAGTGGTCTAATTGGGTTCTGGTTCCAGTTTGGGTTCGGGATTCAGGTTAGGGTTAGAGTTAGGGTAGGATTAGGCTTCGGGTTTGGGTTAGGTTTTGTGTTAGCATTAGGGTTAGAATTACAGTCAGAGTTTGGGTTAGGGTTAGGGTTAGCAATAAGGTTCAAGTTAGGGTAAGGTTTAATTTTAGTGTTAAGGCTAGTGTTCAAGTTAGGGTTAGGGTTAGGGTTCGGTTTCAGGATCTAGTTAGAGCTTAGGGTTAGAGGCGGGCTGGGATTAGGGTTATAGTTAGGATTATGGTTCGGATTAGGGCTGCTGTTAGGGTTAGGCTTAATGTTTGTGTTATGTTTAGGGTTAGGTAACGTCAGGGTTGTTTTCTGGTTAGAGTTAGGGCAGGGTTTCGGGTTCATTTTCCAGATAGGGTTAGGATTATGTTTTGCTTTTTTGTCATAGTTAGGATTAGGGTTACTGTTAGGGTTATGTTAACGTTTAGAGTGAGGTTAGTGTTTGGCTTAGGGTAAGGGTTAGGGTGTGGGTTATCGATGGGGTTAGCGTTACCGTCGGATTAGGCTTTGGGTTTGTGTTTGTTGGTTTTAGGGAAAGGGTTAAGGTTGGGATTAGCATCAAGGTTAGGGTTGGGGTTCGGGTTAGGGTTATTGTTAGAGTTTGGGTTATGTTTAAGCTTAGAGTTAGGGCTAGGTTTAGGGTTAGTTTTGGATTAGGGATAGGGCTGGGTTCAGGTTGGGTTTAGCTTCGAGTTAGGGTTAGGTTTAGGATTCAAGTTTGCGTTAGGGTTAAGGTTAGTTTTCACGTTAGAGTTAGTGTTATGGTTACAGTTAGGGTTCAGTTTGGGGTTAACGTTAGGGTTAGGGTTAGGTTTAGGCTAGGGTTCAGGTTAGGGTTATGGTTAGAGTTAGTGTTCGGGTTAGGATCAGAGTTAGATTGAAGGTTAGGGTTGGGTTCGGGTTTGAGTTGGGTTATCGTTAAGGTTTGTGTTAGGGTTAGGATTGGTTGGCTTATGGTTAGGGTTAGGGTTTATGTTAGCATTAGTGTTAGGGCTAGGTTTAGGTTTAGAATTAGTGTTCAGATTAGGGTTAGGGTTAGGGTTAGTGTTAGGTTTCGGGTTCAGGTTAGCGTTAGGATTAGTGGTAGGGTTGGTGTTACAGTAATGGCTAGGTTTCAAGTTAGGGTTGGGTTTGGGTTAGGGTTAGGGTTCGGTTAAGTGTTAGAGTTAGTGTTAGGGTTAGGTTTAGGGTTGGGATTATGCTTAGGTTTAGGTTTAGGATTCGGTTTAGGGCTAAGGTTAGGGTTCAGCTTAGGGTTAAGGTTAGAGTGCGGCTTAGTTTTAGGCCTAGTGTTCTGGGTAGTTTTAGGGTTAGAATCATGGTGAGGGTTCTGGTACGGGTTGTGGTTACCATTAGGTTTCATGTTATTGTAAAGTTTAGGGTTAGAATTAGGGTTAGGTTTAAGGTTAGGTTTAGGATTGGGTTTGCTTAGGGTTAGCGTTATGGTTAGGGTTAGGTTTAGGGTTAGGTTTAGGGTTCGGGTTCGGGTTAGGCTGACGGTTACTGTTAGGGTTTCCGTTATGGTTATTGTTAGGGTTAGGGTTACGGTTGGGTTGGGTTAGGGTAAGGGTTAAGGATCTGGTTAGGCTTATGGTTAGGATTAGTGTTAGGTTTCTGGCTAGTGTTAGGGTGAGGGTTACTGTTAAGGTTATGGTTAGGCTTATGTTTGGATTCTGGTTAGGTTTAAGGTTTGTGTTCGGGTTAGGGTTCATTTTAGGCTTAGTGTTAGTGTTAGGGTTAGAGATCAGTTTACAGTTAGGTTTAGGTTTCAGGTTAGAGTTAGGGTTGGGGTTGGGGTTAGGGCTAGGGTTATGGGTATGGTTAGTGTTAGGGTTAGGGTACGGGCACCGGTTTTATCTAGGGTTAGTGTTAGAGTTAGGGTTTAGGGTTAGGGTTAGTGTTAGGTTAGGGTTAGGGTTAGGGTTCACGTTAAGATTAGGGTTAGGGTTAAGTTTAGGTTTACGGTTCGGGCTCGGGTTAGGTTTAGCGTTAGGGTGGGGTTATGCTTTTGGTTATGGTTACAATTTGATTCGGGTTAGAGTTAGGCCTAAGGATAGGGTTCATGTTAGGGTTAAGGCTAGTGCTCGGGTTCGCCGTTGGTTGGGTTAGGGCTAGGGTTTGTTTTAGGTTTAGTGTTAGTTCTAGGGTTAGAGTAAGTGTTCAAGTTAGGGTTAGATTAGGATTAGAGTTCTGGTTAGTGTTAGTATTTGGGTTTGGGTTCAGTTTAGGGTTAGCATTCAGGTTAGTGTTTGGGTTAGGGTTAAGATACGTGTTAGGCTTAGGGTTATGATGTGGGCTAGCTTGTGGTTCGGGTTAGGGTTAGAGTTCAGGTTGGGATTAGAGTTAAGGTTCGTGTTTGTGTCACGGATACAGTTCTAGTTAGGGTTTGGGTTAAGGGTGGGCATGGGTTTTTGGTTAGGTTTAGGGTGCGTGTTAGTGTTAGTTTTAGGTTTTGTGTTAGGGTTAGGGATAGATTTAGTGTTATGTTTAGGGTTAGGGCCATTGCTAGTGTTAGTCCTAAGATTAGGATTAGTTCTAGGGTTTGATGAATGTTTAGGGGTCATTCTAGAGCCAGTGTTTGTGTCAGGTCTAGGAATGGTTTAGGGTTAGGTGAAGGAAAAGAGTAGGCTTGGTGTTACAATTAGGGTTAGGGTTATTGTTGGTTAGGGCTAAGGTTAAGGTTAGGGTTAGTGTAAGGGTTAGGGCCATTGTTAGGGTTAATGCTAAGGTTAGGGTTATGTCTAAGGCTTGGTCGAGTATTAAGATTTGGGCTAGGGCTAGTGTTAGCGTCAGGTCTAGGACAATGTGAGGGTTAAGATTAGGGTTAAGGTTAGGTTTAGGGTGAGGTTTACCGTTTGGGTTAGAGTTAGTGTTGCTTAGGGGTAGGGAAGGGTTACTGTTAGGGCTAGGGCTGGGTTATGATTAGCTAGTGCTGGGTTATGATTAGATAGAGCTAGGATTAGTGTCAGGGTTATTATTAGTGTTAGGGGAGGTGGTTTGTGTTTCGGTTAAGGTTAGGTTTAGCAGTAGGGGTAGGATTAGGAATAGGGCTAGGTTTTGTGTTAGGACTGGTTTAGGGCTACAGCAATGGCTAGGGTTAGGGTTACGGTTGGGTTACGTGTAGGGTCATGGTGAAGAATAGTTGTCGGGGTAGTATTAAGGTTAGGGTTATGGCAACAGTTATCATTAGGGCTGGGCTTAAGACTAAGTTTAGTTATTATATTTGGGGTTAGGTTTCTCTTTAAGTTTATGGCTAGATTTATTTTTATGGCTAGGGATGGGGCTGGTTTTGAAGTTATGGCTAGGGGTAGGATTAGGATTAGGTCTGACGTTAGTGTTAGGTGTGCCTTAAGGTTGGGACAATGGAAAGGGTAAGAGTAGGCATAGGACTTTGGTTTGGATTAGAACAATGTTTAGAGTTAGCGTTATACTAGTGTTAGGGTTACTGTTATGGCTAGGGCTAGGACTAAGTTTAAAATTAGTGTTATAGTTGGCTTAGGGTTAGAGTTACAATGAGTGCTAGGGGTAGGCATACGATTAGGGTTAGTGCTAGGTCTAGTTTTAGGGTTTTGGATAAGCTTATGCTTTGAGCTAAAGTTGGGTTAGGGTTCGTGATGCAAACCTCAACCCTAGTCCTACAACTAATGCTAACATTAATCCGAATGTGAAGCCTAATTCTCACCATAGACCTAACCTTAACCCTAACCCTAACCATAGCCGTAGACCTAACTTTATCTCTAACCCTAAACCTAAAGCTAACCCTAAACTTACCCCGACACCTAACCTACGCCTACCACTAACGCTATAACTGACCCATACTGCAACCTAACACCAACCCAAACACTAACACTAACCCTAACAATAATCCAAGACGTAGCACTAAGCCTAAGCCTAGCCCTATCCCTAACATTAACCCTAGTCCAAGCCTTAACCTTAACCCTGGCATTAACCCTAGCTCTAACCCAAACTGTAACATTACCCCTAACCCTTGCCCTAGATCTAGCGCTAACTCAACCGTACACCTGAAAGTAATCCTAGCCCTAGCCCTAAACCCAGACCTGTCACTAACCATAACCCTAACCCTACTTCTAAGACTAGCCCTGGCCTAAACCTTAACCCTAACACTAACCCTATACTAACTCTAGCACAAACACTAAGGCTAACACTAACCTTAACTCTAACCCTAACAATAACGCTAACACTAACACTAATACCACCCTAACCCTAATCCTTACTGTAACCAAACTCTATCCCTAACACTAACCTTAAACCTAAGCCTAACACAACCCAAACCCCAACCCTACCCGTGCTTCTCTCCATAAATTAACTCTAACCCTAACCAAAAAGCTAACCCTAACACTATCCTTAACCCTAACGCTAATCATAGTCCTACCCCTACACCTACCCAGACACTAACCCTAACCTTAATCCAATCCGAAGCCTAAACTTACCCCTACCCCTAACACTAATCATATGCGGAACCCTAACACTAGCACAAACACTAATATTAACAATAACACTACAAGAAGACCTCCCCCACCCCTAACTTTAATCCTAAACCTAGCCCTAACTGTGCCCTTATCCCTACAGATACCCTTAACCCAAACACTTAGCATAACTCTAACCCTAACACTAAGCCTAACACTAATCCTAGACAGAGTCCTAACACAAACACTTGCCCTAGCTCTAACACTAACCCTAACCATATTCCTAACCCTAAGCCAAACCCAAACCCTAAACATAATGGTAACTCTAACATTAAACTTACTTTTAAACCTAACCCTAACACTAACATCAGCCCTCACCCTAACCCAATCGCTAAACCTAACGTTAGGCATAACCAAAATGCTAGCCTTACACATAACACTAACCCTAAAGCTAGCACTAACCATAACCCTAACCCTAGCACTAGACCTAACCCTACACCTAACCATAACACTCCACACAAGCCCTAACCCTAACATAAATCAAAACCCCAGACCTGACCCTAAACTTAGCCCCAGACATGACCATATCCCTAACCCAACCCTAGCTCTAGGCCTAACTCTAATCCTAACCATAACTATAGACCTAGGCCCAGCCCTAATGATAACCCTAGTCCTTTCTACAGCCCTGGCCCTAATGCTAACTCTAACACTAGCACTATCCCTAAACTTAGTACTAACACTAAGGCTAACCTTAACCATAGCCCTAAACCCAACCCTAGCCCTAGTTCTAACCCTAACCCTAAGCCTTGAACATAAGCCTAGCCTCAACCCTAACGCTAGCCCTAAACCAAACAATAAACTTAACTGTAACTTTAACGTGGCACTAACCTTAACCGTAGATCTAAAACTACCCCTAAGCCAAACTCTTATACTAACCCACACTAACCCTAGTCCTAAACCTATCTATAAATCTCGGCCTAACATTAGCTCTAACCCTAACCATTGCCCTAACTTGAACTCTAGCCCTAACCCTAACTCTAACGCTAAACCTACCCCTAACTCTCACCATAACCATAACCATAGCCCAACACGAGACCTAATCCTAAACTTAGTCCTAGGCATAACTCTAACCCTAACACCAACCCCAACCCTAACCCCAACCCTAACTGTACCCAACCCCCTACCCCTCCCCTAACCCAAACACTAACCCAACACCTACCGATCCTACTACTCCTACCCCTAAACCTAACACACTACTAACCCTACCCCTACCTCTACCTCTACACCTAAACCAAACTTAACCCTAACCCTAACGCTAAAGTGAACCTTAATTCTAACCCTATCCTTAGCCATAACCTTATCTTTAACCCTAACCCTAACACAACCCTAACCCTAACACTACCCCTACACCTACCCCTCCCCTAAATCTAAACCTAAACAAACGTTTAGCCCTACCCATAACACCAAGTATAACCCAACCCTAATACTAACCTTTACACTAATCCTAGCCTTAGTTCTCATCCTAACCCTAGCCCTAGTTCTAACACTAACTATAACACTAGTCATAACCCTAAACCTAGCCCTGTCCCTAACACTAACCTTAACCATTACACTAACCCTAACACTAACGCAAAACCTAACTCTAACCTTAACTCTAATCCAACCCCACCCCTATCTCTACACCTACCTCTAATCCTAAAACTTATGCTAACTGTAACCCTACCCCTATAATAACCTTAAACCTAACCCTAACCCTAACAATGCGACTAACCCTAAACAAATGCCTAGCATTGACCCTGACCATAACCATAAACCTAAAACTAACACTAAACCTAGCCCTAAACCTAGCCCTAACCCTAGCCATAAACCTAACCCTAAAACTAACCCTAGCACTAACCCTAACCCTAACTATAGCCCCACCCTAAACCTAAATCTACTTCTAACTGTAACCCTAATCCAAACCTTGACCGAAGACATTTTTTTGTGTGTGTTTGAGGAAGATCAGCCCTGAGCTAACATCTGTGCTAATCCTCATCTTTATGCTGAGGAAGACCGGCTCTGAGCTAAGATCTATTGCCAATCCTCCTCCTTTTTTTCCCCCAAAGCCTCAGTAAATAGTTGTATGTCATAGTTGCTCATCCTTCTAGTTGCTGTATGTGGGACTCGGCCCCAGCATGGCCGAGAAGCAGTGTGTCGGTGCACGCCCGGGATCCCAACCCAGGCCGCCAGTAACAGAGCGCACACTCTTAACCGCTAAGCCACGGAGCCGGCCCCAAATCAAGACTTACACTAACCCTAACCCTAAACCCAGCCCCAACACTAACCCTAATCTTTATCATCACCTGACCCCTAACACTATCCCTAACATTAATACTAACCCTAATGTTAACCATAATCCTAGCAGGAGCCCCAGCCCTAGACCTAACACTAACTGTAAACTTAACCCTAAAACTGGGCCTAACACTTAGCCCCACTCTGAACACTAACACAAAACGCAGCCCTATGCCTAGTCCTAGATCTGACACTAACTCAAGCAGTAGAACTGAACCTAATGCTAGCCCAAACCCTAAAGCTAGCCCTAGACCAAGTCCTAGCCATAAACTTAACCCTAGCCCTAACTCTAGCCCTGGCCCTAATGCTAACCCTAACGCGATTCCCAAAGCTGACCGTATCACTACCCCTAACCTTAAGTGTAATCCTATCCCTATCCCTAAAACACGCTTTACCCAGACCCTAAGACTTAAGGTAACACAGACCCTAACCCTAACCCAACCCTAAACCCAACCCTAACTGTAACCCTAACCCTAACATTAAGCCTAAACATAACCCAATCCCTAATGATAACACTAACACTAATTGTAAACATAATAATAACCCCAATCCTACCCCTACACCTAACTCTTAACCCTAAGCTTAACTGTAACCATAACCCTAAATCTTAGCCACCGCCTACCTAGGCGTCTGACCCGAACCCTAATTCTAACGCTAACCCTAAACTTAACCCTATGCCTACCCCTAACACTACCCTGAACCCTAAGATTAACCTTTAATCTAACCTAACCACAACCCTAACCCCAACACTAATCCCAGCCCTAATCCTAACCCAAACCCTTGCCCTAACCCTAACACTCACCCTAACCCTAACTCTAGCTTAACCCTAAAACCAGCCCTAGACCCAGCATTAACCCTAACCCTAAATTTAAAACAAACTCAAACCCTAACCCTAACTGTACCCCAGACCTAACTCTAACCATAAACCTATCCTTAACCCTAACCGTGGCTCTAGACCCTAATGCCACTAGCCGTAAACCTAAATCTAACCCTAACCCTAAAACTAACCCTAACCCAATCCCTACAACTACCACTGACGTTAACCCTAACACTAACCCTAAAACAATCCCTACAGGTACTCCTCCCCTAACCATAACCCTAACCCAAACCATTCCCCCTTTGTAACCTTAAAGCAAACTCGAATGCAACCCTAACCCCAACCTTACCACTAACCATAGAACTAACACTAACCCAAACCCCAACACAACCCCAACTCCACCCCTAACACTAACACTATTCCTAACACTAGCTAAAATCCTAAACCTAACCATACCCCTAACTCTAACCCTAGCCCTAGCCCTAACCTTATCTCTAACCCTAACTCTAACACCAACCCTAACACTATCCAACACATACCGCTCTGCAAAACCTAACCTTAATTGAACCCTAACACTAACCCTAACTCCAGTCCTAGCACTAACACAAGCCTTAACCCTAAGCCTAACTCTACTCCTACACCTACTTCTCCCCTAATCCTAATCCGAACACTACCCAATCCCTAAATTTAACCTGAACCCTAACCCTACCGCTAACCATATAACTAACATTAACCCTGTCCCAAACATAACCTTAACCCTAACTTTACCCTAACACTAATCTGAATCCTGCACCTACACCTACCACTAACTCTAAACCTAACCCTAATCCAAACCGACCTCTAACGCCACCCCTACCCTTACCCCTAAATTTAATGCTAACTCTAACTGAGCTCTACAGCTAACCCTACCCCTAACGTTAAACGTAACCGATCATTAACCCTAACTCTAACTGAGCCCTATGCTAACCCTGACCCTAACCCTTATCCTAGTCTGAGCCACAGCCCTAACCCTAGTTTGATCCCTAACACTAACCGTAACTCTATCCCTAACAAAAACTAGCCCCAGCCATTGCCCTAGCCCTATACCTAACCTAAACTTACCTCTAACCCTAACACTACCACTAAAAATAAACCTAACCCAAGCTCTAGGACTAACCCTATAACTAAACCTTATCTTAACTCTAACCCTAGCTGTAGTCCTAACCGCAACCCTAGCCCTAGAGGTGACCCTAACTCTAACCCTAACCGTAACCCAACACTAACCCTAACCTTAATGTTAACACTGCCCTAAACCTAGCCCTAGCCCTAGCCCTAATGCAAACACTAGCCCATGTCCAACCCTAAGCCTAACCCTAGTCCTAATCCTACTCCTAACCATGACACTAGCCCTAAACCCGACACTAACCTTAAACCTATACCTAACCCAAACCCTAACCCTAAATGTAACCCTAACCTACCAGTAACCCTAGCTGTAGCCCTAAAACTGCCCTTACAAATAATGCAAAACATAACCCTCACCCTAGCCCTACACTTAAACCTACCCCTAATGCTAGGCGTAACCCAGCCCTCAGCATAACTCTAGCCCAAACTCTAACTCTAGCCTTAACGTTAACTCTCATGCTACCACCAGCCCTAATGCTCACCGTAACTATAACCCTAACCCAACCCTCACCCTACCCCTAAACCTACCACTCCTCTAAACCTAAACCTAACCTTAACCCAACTCCTACCACTATCACTAACCCTAACCCTAACCTAACCCTTACCCTAACCCTACCCATATCTCTAACCTTAAGCGAAAACCTAAACAATCCCTAACCATAACCATAACACTAATCCTAAATCTAGCCTTAATCCTAAGCATAGCCCTAGCCATAACACTATCCTTAACTTAGTCGTAACCCTAACAATAGCCCTAGCTCTAGCTCTAACCCTAGCCCTAGCCTAGCCCTAATCTTAACCCTACCTTAAACCTAATTCTAGCCCTAACCCTAAACCGAGGACCAGCCCTACCCCTAACACTAACTATAGCACTAACTCTAGCCTTAACCCTAACTGTAGCTATTAACCTAACACAAACTCTAAGCCTAAACCTAACACTAATCCTAGGCCTAAACCTGGCCCTAACCCTAATCCTTGCCCTAACACTAGCCCTCCTCGTAACTCTAGCACTAACTCTAAACCTAACACAACCATAACCTTAACCAGAAACATAGACCTAATCCTAACCCTAGCTGTAAATCTAACCCTACCCCTAAACGTAAACATAAATCGAGCTCTACACTAACCCTAAACCTAACCCTGACCCTAAACCTAGCAATAGACCTAGGACTAACCCAAACCCTAAACAGAGACCTGAGCTTAACTCGAGATCTACCACTAACCATAACCGTAACCATAAACTTAACCATAAGCCCAGCCATAGGCCTAAATTGTACCCTAGCCGTAGACCTGACCCTAACCGCAACCCTAACCCTAACACTAATCCAACACTAACCCTAACCTTAATGCTAACCATGACCTAATCATAGCCCCAGCCCTAAACGCAATGCAAGCCCTAGTCCTAACCCTAACCCTAACCAAAACCATAAACCTAAGGCTAACCCTAAACATAGCCTTAACCCTAAGCCTCACCCTAACCCTAAGCCTAGCCCTAACTCCTACTCTAACCCTAACAATAATACTAGACCTAGCCCTAGAATTAGCACTAACCCTTGCCCTATCCCTAGCCCTAGTGCTAACCATAACCGTACCCCTAACCCTTTGCCTAACGCTAGCCCTAACACTAACGCTAAACCTAACCCTAACCTTAGTCCTAACGATAGCACTAGCCATAGCCCTAGCACTAACCTTAATGCTAACACTAACAGTCGCCCTAACCCAAACCCTAACCCTATGCCAACCATGACTCTGACTCTAACCCAACTCTAACATTACCCCTAACTCTACTGATACTCTTACCCGTCACCTTAACACTTACCTTAAATATAAGCCTAATCTTACATCTAACCCTAAAGCTAACCCTAACCCTACCCATATCGCTACCTGTAACGCTAACCCAACAGTAACCCTAACACTAACCCTAATCCTAGCCTTAACAATAAGCCTAAAGCAAGCCCCAGCCCTAACCACCATCCTAGCGCTAACAATAGCCCTAACACTAACCATAGCCATAAACCTAACTGAACTCTAACACTAAACCTAACCCTAGCTTTAACCCTAGACCTAAACCTAAGCCTTTCCCAAAACCTAATCCTAACGCTAACCATACCCCTGACACTCCCCAAACACTAAACCTACCCCAAGCACAACCTTAACCCTAACCTTAGCCCTAGCCATAAGCCTAGCCCTAAGACTAACCAGAACTCTCTTCCTAACCCAACCCCAAGCCCTAACAGTAACCGTAACCCCAACCCCAACAAAAATCGCTACCCATACCCCAAACCTAAGTCTAACCCAACCCTAAGCCTAAACCTAGCCCTATGCCAAACCCTAACCTTAAGTGTAACGCTACCCTTAACACTTGCTCTAGACCTAACCCTAACCCAGCCCTAGACCGGACCCTTACCCTAGCCATAATCCTAACCCTAAACACAGATCTATCCCTAGCCCTAAGCCTAGCCCTGGCCCTAATCCTAACTCTAACACTAAACTTATCCCTAACCATAGCCACAAAACTAATGCTAGTCCTAACCCTAACCATGACCCTAAACCTACCTCTCCCGTTCCCAATAAATAGCCCAAGCCTTAACCTTGAACCTAACAGTACCCCTGCCACTAAGTCTAACACCAACCATGACCCTAAACCGAACTATAATCCTATCCATAGCCCTAACCATAACGCTAGACCTAGACCTAACTCTAACCCTGACCCTAGCCCTAAGCTGAACCCTAGCACTAATCCTAAAACTCAATCTAGCCCTAGACATAACACCAACACTAACCCGAACCGTAGCCCAAAGCCAACAAGTACCACTATCTGTAACCTTAACCTTAAATGGAGGATTAATCCTAACCCTAAGCCAAATCCTATCCATAAACCTAACCCTAACCCTAGCCCTAGCGCTATCACTAACAGACCCCTAAAGGTAACCCTAATCCTAACCCTAATCTATAACCTAACGTTAACCATTAGCCCAAGACTAATACTAATCCTAAATTTAACCCTAACTCTCACACTAAAAATGACCCTAACCCCTAACCTTAAACTTAACCCTAACCGAACCAGAACCTGAACACTTAACCGAACACAAACCCGAACCTGAACACTAACACGAACCCTAACCCTGAACCCAACACTAGGACTAACCCTAAACATAAACCTAACCCTAACCATAGCCCTAACCCTAACTCTAACCCTAGCCATACACATAGACCTAGACCTAGACCTAACAATAACTGTAAGCATAAGGCTAATCCTAGCCAGAACGCTAGGCTTAGCCTTAGCTCTAGACATAACACTAGCCCTAAACTAGCCCTAACCCTAACTCTAGAGCTAACAGTAGCCCTCGCCCTAACACTAATCCTAGCCCTAGCCCTAGCCCTAGCCCTAATCCTAGCACTAAACCTAAGCCTAACCCTATCACTAGCCATAACCTCAACCATAACCTTAAAACTAAACCATAACAGTAACCCTGACCATAACACTAACCTTAGGCCTAAGCCTAGCCCTAGCAGTAACCCTAACCCTAAACCTAACACTAACCCTAACCCTAGCCATAACACTAAGCCTGCATGTCTTGGGAGAGAGAGCCTGAGTGAAGGTCATTAACTGCAAAGAGGGATAAGGCAATTTGCAAGATGATCCTATATAGATACAAGGAAGAGATTTTCTCCACACTTGACTTTCATTTTATGGATGTTAGAGATACTCTCCTCTAGCTGCAATGAAACTGAAAAACCTCTCATATGAAGATGTAATCTATAGATATGGAACATCTGTGTTAATCAATAGTGTTCATCATGATATGCTACTCAGACCCCGAATGCAGATTGAACTGCAGTAATTAAAAGACTCTTCTCAATATGATCCTAAACACCTACAAGCAGGAGTTGCTCTGAACAGTCAACTTTCATTGAATGGATGGTAATGATCATCTGCACCACCTGCAGTGATAGTTGGAAAGCTGTCACAGGACGTTGTTCCTAACAGCTACTTTCAAACTTGTTTGAGCAGTGGTCACTTGTCTTTCCGTTGGCAAGGGAGCCTCAGTGCAAGCAATGAGCAGCAAAGAGGAAAAGTCACTTTAGGTATCTTAAAATGCTAACCTTAAGTGTTTCCCACCACAGAGTAGGTTCATGGAAGGGATGTTAACGAAATACTTGCCCCACTGCAGTGGAAAGTTTAAAAGCTTTCAGAAGCAGATCCAACTGTAAAGTGCTTGCAAGCAGAGGTCAGCAAATCTTTCTTGCTTTATATGGGAAAGAATTCCTGATTGAAGGTAGTTAACTGCAATGTTGGTAAAGGTAATTATCAGGATAGTCGTATACAGATAGAAGCAAGAAATTTTATACATACTAGACTTGCCTTTTAGGGATGTTATAGATACACTCTCCCAGTGGTACTGAAATTTTAAATCTTATATGAAGATGTTACTAACAGATATTGGCAAGCTGTCTTAAGAAATAATGGTCATCATGATATTTTAGTGATACCCTGAATACAGACTGAACTTCAGTGCATTTAAAGCCACTTAAGAAGATGATCATAAACACTTCAAGTGTAGGTTTTCTTCACGGTGTACTTTCATTGAATGGATGTGATACAGCTTCTTTCTGAGATGTGATGGTTAGTGGAAACTCTCCTAGGAAGGTGTTCCTTACAGCTACTTGTAAAGTAGGTTTAGCAGGGGTGTTCTCTTTTATATCAGGAAGGAAGCCTGAGTGCATGCAATCAACTGCAAAGATGAAAAGGCACTTTACAATATGATCCTAAGAAGCTAAAAGGAAGTATTTTCCTCCACAGAGAACTTACATGTAATGGATGTCACAGATATTCTCTTGCAGCTGCAGTGCAAGTTTACAAGCTCTCAAAGGAGGATCCTGCTTAAAGCTCCCTGCCAGCTGAGTTCAGCAAGTAGTTTCTTGCATTACATAGGAGAGAGAGTCAGAGTGACGGTCATTAACTACAATGACGGAAAAGGCAATTTGCAGGAGGATACTATACACATACCACCGGAGATTTTCTCCATGTTTGACATTCATTTTATGGATATTACAGATACTCTCTCCCAGCTGTAGTGACAAGTTTAAAAGCCCTCCAAGGAAGAACTGACTTACAGCTACAGGGCTGTTGAGTTCAGAACTGGTGTTCTTTCATTATATTTGAGGGAAAGCCTGAGTGCAGGCCATGAAGATCAATGATTGAAAAGTTTACTCATCAAGATGATCCTTAACAACTAAAATGAGTTTTTTTCCACCGTGTAAGTTATTTCAATGGATGTTATAGATATTTTCTCCCAGCAGTAGTGAAAAGCTTAAAAGCTCTCTTCGGAAGATCTTACAGCTAATGGCAACCTTTGCTCAGTAAGAATATTCTCTCTTATAATGTGAGAGAGAGACTGAGTAAAATGTCGTGAGCTTCAATGTTTGAAAAAATAGTTTTCAGTGCAGATGCTAAACAGATACAAGCAAGAGTTTTTCTCCACGATGTGTTTTTCATAAATGGATATTATAGATATTCTCTTCCTTGTGTAGTGAAAAGTTTAAGCCCTTTCATAGGAAGATGTTCCCTAACAGCTACTGGCAAAGCAAGCACAACAAGCACATTCTTCCATTCCTTGTAAGAGTAAGCCTGAATGAAAGACGCGAACTGCAACTTTTGAAAAGGGACTTTTCAAGACGATCATAAACAGATTTAAAAAAGGAGTTTTTCTTCACACTGTACTTTCATTGAATGAATGTTACAGATAATCTGTACCAGTTGTAGTGAAAAGTATAAAAGGTCTCATTAGAGTATGTTCCCTAGAGCTACTGGCAAGCTGAGTTCAGCAGAAGTGCTCTTTCAATACATTGGATAGAAACCTGAGTGTAGGCTATTAACAGCATATTTGTGATATCAGTCTTGTGTCCTTAGTGAGATTACTCATATATTTATGTGTGACATCACTCCCATTGTTATGAGTGACATTATATCAATAGTGTGACATCAACCCCACTGCTATCTGTGACATGTAAATTGTAACATCACACCCATTGTGTTCATGCGATATCACACCCTATGATATGCGTGATGTGAAAACTTGGTTATGGGTGACATCACACCCCTTGTGTGTGTGTGACAACACCCTCCTTGAGTGTCACATCTCATCAATTGTGAATGACATCAACCTTGTCATATGATATCAAACCATTAGTATGTGTGGTGTCACTCCCAGTATTATGTATGACATCACACCAATTGAGTGTGGCATCACTCTGATAGTGTTTGACATCACTCCAATGGTGTGTGACATGGCTCATGTTTTGTGTCTGACATCACTCCAATCGTTCTGTGTGACATCAACCCCTTTTGGTACATTACACACCTTGAGTGTGATAACACTGGGATCGACGGTCACACCTCTCAAATTGTGTGATATCACTCCCATTATGTGTGGTGGCAGTCATATTCTTAACTGTGATGTGACACCCACTGTTATGTATGAAGTTATATCCAGGTTTCTGTGAAGTTTCTCACGTTTTACTCTGACATATCACACTGGTGTGTTTTGTGTAACTCTCATTGCTATGTGTGAATATACACTCATTTTCCTTAGACACCACTCCTGTTGTCTGTGACTTCACCAGGTTGGTGTGAGCTTTCTCACACACTGTGTGTTTGACATCACTCAATGTGTGTGTCACATCACACCAATGGTGCACTTGTGACAGGGCTCACATTTGTGTCTAAAAACACACCCATTGATGTGTGTGACACAATTCCCTTTTTGGTTACATAAGACACATTTTTATGTATGACATCACACCTATTATGAGCATGACAATATGCACAGATATTGACATCACACAAATTGCGTGTGACATGAATGCAATTTAGCATATGAAATCGCTATTGTTAAGTGTGATGTTACTGCCAATAGTCTGTGTGACGTCACACTGATTCTCGAGGACATCACTCTACTAGTGTTGTGACACCACTTCCATGGCGTTTCTGTGACTTCATTCATATATTTGGAGCGACATCTCTCTGTTATTTGTGATAACATGCCTGTTGTGTTTATGACATCACAGCAATAGTGTGACATCATGACATGTGTGTGACATCAGTCACGAGTCCTCTGCTATATTATTCACATGTTTCTGTGTGACATCACTCACATTATGTGTGACATCATACGAATTGTACGACAACACTCCCACGGCTGTGTGTGACATCGTTGTGTCCCTTTGACATAAATCACATTTTATACTGTGACATCACTCCCATTGTGTGCATGTGATATCACTCCTATCATTATGCATGATGTGACACACACGGTTATCGGTGACATCACACCACTTGTGTGTGTGACAACATCCTCATTGTGTGTCACATCACATCAATTGTGTGTGACATCAAACAATTAGCATATGATATCCCAACCGTTATTATGTTGGTGTCACTCTCAGTATTATGTATGACATCACACCAATTGAGTGTGGCATCACTGTAATACTGTGTTTGACATGACTCCAACGTTGTGCTTGTGACATCATTCACATTTTATGTGCGACATCACTGTAATCATTATGTGTGACTTCACACCCTTTTTTGGACATCACATACCGTAATTGCGATAACACGAGGATAGCCAGTCACATCTCACAAATTGTGTGATACCACTCCCATTGTGTGTGACGGCAGTCATATTATTCACTGTGATGTGACATCCGCTCTTATGTATGAAATAACACCCAGGTTTCTGTGAAATCTCTCACATTTTACTCTGACTTAAATCCCACGTGTGTGTATTGTATAACTCTCAGTTTGTGTGAATTCACACTCATTATCGTGTGAGACACCACACCCATTGTCTGTGACTTCACCAAGTTGGTGTGTGCCTTCACAGACATTGTGTCTGACGTCACTCAATGTGTGTGTGACATCACACCAATGGTGTATGTGTGACAAGGCTGACACTTGTGTGTGAAAACACACCCACTGATATGTGTGACACCATTCACATTTTTTGTGACATAATTCAGATTTTTATGTATGACATCACACTTATTGTTTGTGACAACATTCACATATATTGAAATCAAACCAATGGTGTGTGTTAGGGTTAGTGTTAGCGTTAGTTTTAGGGTTTTGGTTAGGGTTAAGGTTAGTGATAGAGCTAGGCTTAGGGTGAGGTGTGGGGTTAGGTCTAAGGCTGGGTTAGCGTTTGGGTTAGGGTATGGCTAGCAATAGGTTTAGGGTTAGGCTTGTGGCTAGGTTTATGTCTAGGGCTAGGTTTAGGGTTAAGGCTAAGTCTAGGGCTAAGGCTATGTTTAGGGTTATTGCCAGGGTTAGTGTTAGGGCCAGAGGTTAGCGTTATGGTTAAGTATAGAGTTAGGGCTAGAGTTAGGGTAAGGGTTAGGCTTATGGTTATTGCAAGGGCTAGGCTTAGGGCTAAGTTTAGTGTTATGGTTAAAATTAGTGCTAGGGTTAGGCTTAGGGTTATTGTTGGTTTTATGGCGAGGACTAGGCTTAGGCTGAGGTTTAGTGCAAGGGTTAGGACTAGGGCTAGGGCTACGATTAGTGTTAAGGCTAGGTCTACTGTTAGCTCTAGAGTCAGGTTTAGGGCTAGGCTAGGGCTAGTGTTATGTTTAGAGCTAGGGCTAGACCTAGCGTTTTGGCTAGGGTTAGCCTTAGGTTTACAGTTAGGGTTGGGTTAGGGTTATGGTTAGAGCTAGGGTATAGGGTAAGGGCTAGGCTTAGGGTTAGGGTTAGGACTAGGGTTATTGTTGGCTTTATGGCTATCGTTAAGGTTAGCCTTATTGTTAGTGCTAAGTTTAGGAATAGTGCTAGTGTTAGAGTTAGCGTTAGGGCCGGGCTATGGAAAGGGCTAGGGTTATCATTAGGGCTATTCCTAGGTCTATAGTTATGGTCAGGGTTACAGTTAGGGCTAGAGATATGGTTAGGATTAGGGATATGGTCATGTCTGGGGCTAAGTTTAGGGTCAGGTCTGGGGCTTGGATTTGTGTTAGGGTTAGGGCTTGTGTGGAGTGTTATGATTAGGTGTAGGGTTAGGTCTAGTGCTAGGGTTAGGGTTATGGTTAGTGCTAGCTTTAGGGTTAGTGTTGTGTGTAGGGCTAGCATTTTTGTTATGCCTAACGTTAGGCTTAACAATTGGGTTAGGGTGAGGGCTAATGTTAGGGTTAGGGTTAGGTTTAAAAGTAGGTTTAGTGTTAGGGTTACCATTACGTTTAGGGTTTGGGTTTGGCTTAGTGTTAGGAATAGGGTTAGAGTTAGTGTTAGAGCTAAGGCAAGGCTTTGTGTTAGGACTCTGTCTAAGATTAGTGTTAGGCTTAGGGTTAGGGTTAGGGGTATGCTAAGTGTTTGGGTTAAGGGTAGCTGTAGGGATAAGGGCACAGTTAGGGTTAGGTTTAGGGTTAAAGTTAGAGGTAAAGTTAGAGGTGGGGGAGGTCTTGTTTTAGTGTTATGGTTAATATAAGTGTTTGTGCTAGTGTTAGGGTTCCGCATAAGATTAGTCTTAGGGGTAGGGGTAGGTTTAGACTTCCTATTGGATTAAGGCTAGGGTTAGTGTTTGGGTAGGTGTAGGGGTAGGGCTTGGATTAGTGTTAGGGTTAAGGATAGGGCTAGGGTTAGGTTTTTGGTTAGGGTTAGAGTTAGTTTATAGAGAGAAGCAGGGTTAGGGTTGGGGTTTGGGTTGCATTAGGCTTAAGTTTAAGTTTAGGGTTAGAGATAGGGTGTGGGTTATGGTTAGGGTTAGGGTTAGGGTAGTATTAGTGTTAGTGTTAGGGTTATTGTTTGGGTTAGAGTTAAGGTTAGTGTTAGCCTTAGTATTTGTACTTGAGTTAGCATCGGGTTAGTGTTAGGGTTAAGGTTAGGGTCAGGAGCTAGGCTTAGAGATAGGGTTAGTGTTATGGCTAGTGACAAGTCTGGGTTTTAGGTCTAGGGCTAGGGCTAGGATTAGTTTCATGTGTAGGGTTAGGTTAGGGCTAGCTCTAGGGCAAGGGTTAGGTGTACCATTACAGTTAGGGTTAGGGTTAGAACTAGGGCTAGTGCCAGGGTTAGGGTTAAGTCTTGGACTCTAATGTTAGGGATAGGGCTAGGCTTAGGTTTAGTGCTAGATCTTGGATCATTGTTAGGGTTAGGGTTAGTGTCTGTATTGGGGTTGGGTTGCAATAAGGGTCAGGCATAGGGTTAGTGGTAGGCGTAGGTTTAGTGTAGGTGTAAGTGTAGGGTTAGCCTTAGGGTTGGGTTAAGGATAAGGTTAGTTCTAGGGCTATGGTTAGGGTTAGGATTAAGGTTAGGGCTATGGTGATAATTAGGCTTCACATTTGGATTAATATTAGCATTACTTTTAGGGCTAGGGTTGAGCTTTGTATTACGAACTCTAACCCAACTTTAGCTCTAAGCATAAACTTATCCCAAACCATAAAACTAGCCCGAGCACTAACACTAATCATATGCCTAACCCTAACACTCACTGTAACTGTAACCCTAAGAAAACTCGAACTCTAACTTTAAACCTAGTCCTAGCCCTAACCCTAACAGTAAACCTAACACTAGCATAACCCTAACTATAACCCTCGTCCTAATCCAAACCAAAACCCTATGCCTACTCCTACCCTTTCCATTGTCCCAACCCTAAGACACACCCAACACTAACGTCAGACCTAAATCTAATCCTACCCCTAGCCATAACCTCAAAACCTGCCCCATACCTAACCATAAAAATAAATCTAGGCATAAACTTAAAGAGAAACCTAACACTAAATATAATAAATAAACCTAGCCTTTAGCCCAGCCCTACTGATAACTGTTGCCATAACACTAACTCTAACACTACACCCACCCCTTACCTTCACCCTAGCCCTACACGTAAACCAACCGTAACCCTAACCCTAGCCATTGCTGTAGCCCTAAACCAGTCCTAACACAAAACTTAGCCCTATTCCTAATCCTACACCTACTGCTAAACCTAACCTTAACCGAAACTCAAACCACCTCCCCTAACACTAATAATAACCATAACACTAATCCTAGCCCTATCAAATCATAACCCAGCACTAGCTAATCATAACCCAGCCCTAGCCCTAACAGTAACCCTTCCCTACCCATAAGCAACACTAACTCTAACCCAAACGCTAAACCTCACCCTAAAGCTAACCTTAACCCTAATCCTAACCCTCACATTGTGCTAGACCTGAGGCTAACACTAGCCCTAGCCCACAACTTAATGCTTGACCAAGCCTTAGACATAACCCTAACCTTAGCCTTAACCTTAGCAATGGCCCTAAACCTTACACTAACCATAACCCTAACCTTAGCCTTAACCAACAATAACCCTAACTCTAATTTTAACACTAAGCCTACCCTTTGCCTTGGACCTAACCCTAAACCAGTCTTAGACCTGACACTAACCCTGGCTCTAGAACGAACCGTAAACATTCACCAAGTCCTAGAACTAGTCCTAATCTTAGCACTAACACTAGCAATGGCCCTAACCCTAAACATAACATTAAACCTATCCCTAACCCTAACAGAAACCCTAAAACTAACACTGCCCTGACCCTAAACCAAACAAAAAATCCAATTCTAAACCTAACCCAAACCCTAACCAGAACTGTATTCCTGACCCAAACACTAAACTTAACCTTAACCCGAACCTGAACCCTAACCCTAACTCGAACCACAACACTAACCCACACCATAATCCTAAGAATAACATATACCCTAACCCTAACCCGAACACTAACATGAATGCTAACCCTAAACTGAACCCAAACCCAAATACTAACACTAACCAGAACTCTAATCCTAATCTAACCCTAACCTAAACACTTACTCTAACACTAGAACTAACCCTAAACCTAAATCAAACCCTAGCCCTAACCCAACCAACCCCTAACCCGAGCACTAGCCCTAACCCTAATACGAACCATAACCCTAAGCCTAACCCTAACACAAACCCTAACCCGAACCAAATCGTAACCATAACCGAAAGCATAACCCCACCCTAAAGCTAAACTAACCAAACCCGAACTGTAAACCTAAACTTAACCCTAACCCTAATGTTAACGCAAACCCTAACCCTAACCGAACACTAACCCTAATCCTAACCCTAACCTTAAACCCTACCACTAACATTAACCCTAAATAAAACCGGTGCCCGTACCCTAAGCCTAAAACTAACCATACACATAACCTTAGCCCTAACTCCAACCCCAACCCTAACACTAACCTGAAACCTAACCCTGACTGTAACCCGAACTCTAACCCTAACACTAACCCTAGAACGAACCCTAACCTGAACGCAAACCTTAAATCTAACTGAAATGCAAACATAAGCCTAACCTTAACCCAAACAGTAACCCTCACCCTAACACTATCATGAAACCTAACACTAATCTTAACCACAAGCCTAACCAGAACACTAACCAAACCCAACTATAATCCTAAACTTAGCCTTAACTCTAAGCCTAACCATAACCCAAACCCTACCAGTAACCCTAACCCTAACCTGAACCCGAATCCTAACTCTAAACCTAACCCAAACCCTAAACCTAACACTAAACCTAACCCTAACCATAATGCTAACACTAACCCAACCCAATCCTAACTCTAACCTTAGCCCTAACCCTAATTTTCACCATAAACTTTACACTAACATGAAACCTAACGTTAACCGTAACCCGTGCCTGAACCCTAACCATGAGCCTAACCCTAAACCTAACCAGAACACTAGCCCTAACAATAAGCTGCACTCTAAACTTAACCCTAAGCTGAGCCCAACCCTAGCACTAACCCTAAGCCTAACCATAACCCAAATCCGAAACCTAATCCTAAGCATAATCCCAACCCTAACCCTAACCCTAACGCTCAACCGAACCCTAACCCTAACCCAAACCCAACCCTAACTTGAAACCTAGCCATTACCATAACACCAACCCTACCGCTAATACTAACCCTAACCTGAACCCGAAACCTAACCCTAACCCTAATCTGAACACTAATTCTAAACCTAAACCTAACCCTAACATGAACCTAACACTAACCATAAGCCAAACCAATCCCAACCCTAACCCAAACCTTAACGATAACCATAACCCTAACCCAAATCCGAACCCTAACCTTAACACTACCCCTAAACCTATCCTTAACCCAAATCCTAACCCTAAAATTAACCCGACCCTAACCATAACTTTAATCCAATCTTGAACCTGAAACCATACCCTAACCCTAATCCTAACCTTAACCTCAATCCTAACCCTAACCCTAACACTAACACTAATCTTACCCAAAGCCTAAACCTAACCCTAACCTGAAACCAACTCTAACCTGAACCCTGGTCCTAACCTTAACCCAAACCCTACGGCTAATCCTAACCCTAACCAGAACCTGAAAGCTAACCCTAACCCTACTCTGAACACTAACCCTAAGACTAAACATAACCCTAACCCTAACATGAACCCTAACAGTAACCCTAACCAAACCCAACACTAACCCTAAACCTAGCCCTAAGCATAAGTCTAACCCTAACCCAAACCCTAACCCAGACCCCAAAAGTAACCCTAACCCAAAGCCTAATCCAACTCTAACCTTAAACCTATTCTTATCCCCACCCAAAACCTAAACCTAACCCCAATCCGAAGGCAAACCTTACAATAAACTTAAGCCTAAGCCTCACAGTAACCCTAATCCTAACTCTAACATGAACATGAACTGGAACCCTAACCCTAAACTGAACCCCAGCCTTAAATCGAACCAGAACCCAACCCTAACCCCTAGAACTAACCCTAAACCTAAGGTGAACACTAACCCTAACCCTAACCCTAACGTTAACACCAACCTGAATCCTAAATGTAACCATAACGCTAACTCTAACGCGAAAACTAACCTTAACTCTAAGCCCAACCTGAATCCTAAACCTAACCCTAACTCGAACCAAAACCCAACCTAAACCCAGCCCTACCCCTAATCCAAAACTAACCCTAAACCTAGCCCTAACCCTAAGCTTAAATCTAACCCAAACCCTAACAATAACTCTAAGCTTAACACGAACCCCAACTCTAACCTTGACTCTAACCCCAACCTTAACACTTGCCCTAAAATTAACACAAACACAAAGCCTAATGTGACGGTAACGCTAACCCCATGGAGAACCTAAACTCTAATCCTAACCCAGCCAAACACTAACCTCACCCTAAACGTTAACATAACCCTAACAGTAAGCTTAATCCTAACCATGACAAAAAAGCAAAACATAACGCTAACCCTATCTAGAACATGAACCCGAAAGCTGGCCCTAACTCTAACCTGAAAACAACCCTAACTTTACCTAACCCTAAACATAACAGGAATATTAACCCTAACCCTACCAGCAGCCCTAACCCGAACCGTAACCCTAACTATAACCCTAATCCTAGCCTGAACTCTAACCCTAACTGTAACCAGAGCCTGAAACCGAACCCTAACCCTAACCCTAACTCGAAAACTAGCCCTAACACTAAAAATAACCTTACCCTAACCGGAACCCTATTGTTAACCCTAACCCTAACCCGAACTCCAACCGTAATTCTAACCCAAATGCTAACACTAAACTTAACCTGAACCCTAATCCAAACCCAACCATAACCCTAACCCTAGCCCTAATTCTAAGACTAAATTGAACCCTAACTTTAACCCTAACCCTAATCCGAAACTAAAACCTAACCCTAACCATAACCATAATCTGAACCCAACCTTAACCCTAAACCTAAACCTAGCCCTAACTCTAACCCTAACCCTAACAAGAAACCTAATGCTAAAGGTAAGACTTTCCTGAACCTAAAACTTAATCATAACCCTAATCCTAACACTAACCCTAAACCTAAACCTAACCAGAACTCTAATCTGAATCCTAATCCTAACAAGAACCCTAACCCGAGCCCAAAACCTAACCCTAACCTGAAGCCTAACCCGACCATAACACTGAGCCTAAACCGATACCGAAAGCAAACCCTAACCCTGACCCTAACCCGAAAACTAACACTAACACTAAACCTAACCCTAACCTTAACTCTAACTCTAACTCGAAACCTAATACTAACTCTAACACTAAACTGAACCAGACTACTTACCCTAATCCTAACCCTAACTGTAACCCTAAATTTTAAACCTAAGCCTACATGTAAAACAAACCTGTACCAAGCCCAAACCCTAACCCTACCCAGAATCCTAAGCCTAACGCTAACCCTAACCCTAACCCCAATGGTAACACTAACCCTAACAATAACCTGATCATACTCCGAAGCTAAACTAAACTCTAACTCTAACCTGAAATCTAGAGAGGTCAGGGACCTCTCTCTCTCTCGGTCTCTCTGGCTCTCTCTGTGTCTCCCCCTCTCGGTGCCCTGAGGAGAGGAGGGGAGGCGCACCCTGCGCACCTCTCCTACCTCTCCCATGGGCCATTCTTTTTCTGGCCACCCTGGGAGACCTGCGGCTTGAGTTCAACAACTCAGGCAAAGGGCGCATGCACAGCAGTTGGGCCTCAAGGGTCCACAGTGAAGACCCTGCCCGCCCAAGAGTCTGAGACAAGGTGGGGCGCTCTTTTTTGCCTGCCAGTTGAAGGTGAAGAAGGAGAACCACCCTTCTTGACTTGGCTTCAGCTGTTGTCTCCCTCCTATTCGACCACTTTCACTCAGCTCGCCGGATGCTTCCCTTCTTTGGAAGTGCTGGTCTGGCCCTGGTAGCCAAAGGCGGACTGGGGTGCGAGGTCAAGGCTCTGCCTCGGCCAGCTGCTTCATGCCAGGCCTCATTTCTTCCTGGAAAGACAAAACCATGGCCTCACCCCACGCCTGTACTTGTCAACTCCAGCCAGGTGGAGGAGAGGCTCTGTGGAGTCAGAAGGACCGGAACAGGCATATGGCAAAGCAGTGAGTGTGGTCCCAGCAGGCCGCAGGCCCAGTGAGCTGGGGCCACACTGGAAAAGCCCTTCTGGCAACAGGTCCCAGTCTCTTCTCTGGAGTCGGGAGGGCCTGGTCTTCCTAGTGCCCAGGACACGACTCTGGGGAGAAATCCACGATGAAGGGCACCAGTGAGGCCCTCTTCCTGAGGTCGCCAGTGTCAAGCCCAGGGCAACTGGAAGGATGGTTCGGCTCGCCTGTTTTGTCCCAAGTTGGCCGGCTGGCCGGCTGGCCCACACTTCTGGGCCAGGCCCCTTCCAAGGGCACATGTTCCAAAGGAAAGAGCCCTGGGGCCTGCCACCAAGTTTTCTGGGGCATGTGTTGGGCACCGTCAGAGGTGGAAGCTGCCTTGCAACCGGTGTACCAGACCTGGGATCTAGCTGCCTCACACACCCGGGTCTCTGACCTGCCCAGGCATCCTGAGGGAGGACGATGGACTTGACAGTGGTGAGAGGATGGGGGCTGGCAGTGAGCCTTTCCTGGGATGCCCCGGGAGATGGCCTCTGGGTATGGGCTGTCCCTGGCCAAGTCTGAGGGAGGGACCCAGCTGAGGGCTCTCGGGGGCAGAGTGAGAGCCCTCTTCCGCCCTTTCCCTTAAATTTCTTATGGCTGGAGAAATCATTTACAGTACAGGTTAGCTGGAGAAAATAATCTCAAGATTAACAACATGTGTAGATGGGAGAAACAAGGGAAACTGAGTCTCTCAACACAATGGCAGAGATTCTCCTCTTCAATACTATCTTCAGATTAAGACAAAGGAGGATTTTGGGGGTGGGGTTGTCAGATTTGAGAGGGAAAGAAGACCATTGTCATGGATAGTGACATGGGAAACTTTGTTTGAATATTTTCCCCTGCTCTGGCATCAGGTCCCGAAGGGACAGCATGGAAGTGACAAGGAACCAACCTCTCTGTGGTGGGGCTGGCCCAGGGGCGGGTATGGGGGTGGTGGGAGGAAGTGTGATGGTGTGTGAGTTGGTACCAGTGGTGGAGGCAGCGACTCATAGTTCAGGGATCTCTCTCTCTCTCAGTTTCTCTGTGTCTCTCTCTTTCTCTCTCAGGGACCTGAGGAGAGATGCGGGCTCAACCTGCCCACCTTGCCTACCTCTCCCTTGGGCCCATCTTTCTCTTGTCTCTCCAGGAGCCCTGAGGGCTTGGGTTCAATGTGTCAGGCCCAGGGCACATGCACAGCCACCGGGCCTCGGGGGTCCTCATTGAACGCCTCGTCTGCCCACTGGTCTCTGACCAAGTGGGGCGCTCTCTGACACTTGCCACGTGCAGGTGAAGAAGGAATGCTGCCCTTATTGACTTGGCTTCAGCTATTGTCTCCCTCCTATTCCCCCACACCCACTCAGGTCACCAGCCACTTCTCTTCTTTGGAAGTGGTAGTCTGGCCCTGCCTGCCAAGGCGGACTGGGGTGCGAGGTCAAGGCTCTGCCGGGGCCAGCTGCTTTGTCCTGGGCCTCATTTCTTCCTGGAATGACTAAACCATGGCCTCACCCCACGCCCACACTTTTCATCTCCAGCCAGGTAGAGGAAAGCCTCTGTAGAGTGACAAGTGTGGAGACAGGCATATGGCATTGCAGTGAGTTTGGCCTCAGCAGGACGGAGGTCTAAGGGTCTGGGGCCACCCTTGGTGTGCCCTTCAGGCGACAGGTCCCAGCCTCTTCTCTGGATTAGTGAAACCTTGGTCCTCCAAGTGCCCAAGGTTAGAGTTAACCTTAACCTTAACCCTAACTCAACCAGGAATCCAAACCTTATCCGTAACTGAAACCCTAACCCTAACTCTAAACCTAACACTAACACTAACCCACATGCTAATACTAAGCCTAAACTGAACCCTAACCCTAAATACATCCCTAACTGAAACAAAAGCCTAAATCTAAACTGAACCTGAAACCTAACCCTAACTCTAAACAGAACCCAAACCATAGCCTAAACCTAACACTGACCCAAACTACCTGTAACCCCAAACTGAACCGAACTCTAACGATAACCCTAACCTTTACCAGAACCCTCACCTTTAGCATAAACAGAATATTAATGCTAACCCGTACCTGAATGCTAAGTCTAAACGGTACCGAACACCTAACCCTAACCATAACTAGAGCCTGAATGCTAACTCTAAACTGAAACAGAACCCTAACCCAATCCATAAAGCTAACCCGAACACAAAGCCTGTCCCTAATACCTAATCTGAATGCAATCCTAACTGTAAACTGAAACTGAATCCTAACTCTAACACTAACCCGAATAGTATACCTTGCCCTAAACTGAACCCTAACGCTAACCCTAACACCAAAAGTAACACTAACCCTAACCTGATCATAACCCTAACCGTAAACTGAATCTGAAGACTAACCTAACATGTAGCTGAATCCTAACCCTAACCCTAACCAGAAACCTAGCACCAACAACAAACCTAACCTTAATCCCAACCCTATGCCTAACACTAACCCTAACCCTAACCCTAACATTAACGCGAATCATTAACCTATCCACAACCTGAGCCGTAAAGCTAACCATAACCCTAACCCTAAACCTAACCATAATGCTAAACCCACCTGAACCCTAGTGCTAACACTAAAAAGAAGCCTAACCTTAATCCTAACCCTAAGCAGATCCCGAACTCGAACTCTAACCCTAACCCTAATCTGAACACTAACTATAACACTAAACCTAAACCTAATCCAAACCATAAGCCTAACCAGAACCTTAACGCGAACCCAATCCTAGCCCTAACCTGAACCCACCCCTGAATCTAACATTAAATGTAACCTGAAACCGAACCCTAATGTTAACCCTCACACTATCCCTAAACCTAACGTTAACCATACCCTCATCCTAACCCTAAATCTAACACAACCCTAATACTAACCTGAAACCTAACCCTAATCCAAACAGTAAACTTAACCTGAACACTAACCCTAACCCCAAACCTAATCCTAAACATCTACCTACCAATAACCCTAACAAGAACCCTAACCCTAACCCACCTGAACCCTAACACAAAAGCTAACCCTAAATCAAACCCTAAACCGAACACTAACCCTAACACGAACTCGCACTATAACCCTAACCCTAACCGGAACCCTAAATCTAACCCAAACCCTAACACAAAACCTAACACTAAACTGCATTTTAACCCAATTACTAACCCGAACTCAAACCCTAACCCTAACATAACTCTAACCTGAACCCTTAGCCTAACCCTAAACTCATCCTAGCCCTAAAGCAAACACTAGCTCTAATCCAACTAAACCCTATCCCAAACACTAACCCTGAACATAACCAGAACTCTAACCCTAAGCATAAACCTAACCCAAACCGTAACTTGAACCAAATGATAACCTTAACCCAAAGCATCACCCCATCCTACCGTTAACTGTAACTCAAACCCGAACTCGAACACTAACCCTAACACTAACCCTAATCCTAACGTGAACCCTAACCTTAACCCGAAGCCTAATCCTACCCTAACTCTAAACCCTAACCCGAATCCCGAAACCGAACTGGAACCAGAACTCCAATCAGACCACTAACTCTAATCCTACACCTAACCATAACCCTAAGCCAAAACCAAACCCTAACCCTTGCAATAACCCTAACCCTAACCTTAACAGTAACCCTAACCCTAACCCTAAACCTAACCCTAACCCTAACCCTAGCCTGAAAATTAACACTAAACTTAACCCGAACTATAACCATAACCGTAACCTAATCCAACTCTAAACCTAGCCCTAAACCTTTGCCTAAGCATAACCCAAACCATAGCAGTAACCCTATCACTAATCCGAAACCCAACCCTAACCCTAAAACTTCCCAGATCCCAAAAACAAAGCGTAAGACCAACCCTAATGCAAACACTAACCCTAACGCTAATCCTAAACCTAAACCTAACACTAACCCTATCCCTAACACAAACCCTAACCCTAAACTTAACACGAACACTAGCCTTAACCCTAAACCCAGACACTAACTTTAAGCCTAAGGAAAACAGGTGCTGGAACCCTGAACCTAACACTAACCAGACCCCTAACCAGAACCCTAACCTTAAACCTAACTGTAACCCAAACATAGCCTAAGCCTAACCCTAACAGTAACCCTACCCCTAACTCTGTCCAGAACCCTAACACTAATCCTAACCCTAACACTAAATCTAACCCTAACCTGAACCCTAATCCTAAACCTAACCGTAACCCAACCATAACCATAAACCTAACCCTAACAGTAACCCTATCACTAACCCTAACCCGAACCTGCATTCAACTCTAACACTAACCATAGGCCTATCCCTAACACTAACTCACACCAGAACACGAACCCTAACCCTAAACCTAACACGTACCCTAAACCTAACCCTAACCTGAAGCCTAACCCTAACCATAACCAATCCCTAACCTGAAACCTAACCCTCACCCAAATCCAAACACTAACCATAAAACTGAACTTAACCTTAAACCTACACCTAACCCAAACTGTAACGCTTACCCTAACACAAAACCTAATAAAAACCCTAACCTGAAGTTGAATCATAACACTAACCCTACCTCTTACTCTAACTCTTACTCTAACTCTAAACCTAACCTGTACCCTAACCCTAAACTAACCCTAACTGTAACCTTAAACCTAACCTTAATCCTAACCCAAAACCTAACCTAAATGCTAACCATAAACCTAATCCGAATCCTAACCTAAATCCAAAACCAAACCTAAACCGAACTCTAGCCCTAACTCTAACCTGAACACTATCACTATCCCTAATCCTAACCAGAAACTGAAACCTAACCATGACACAAACACAAACCCAAACACTAACCCTAACCGTAACCCTAACCCAACGAAACCCTAAGAGTAAACCTAGACCTAACCCTAAGCCTAACCTAACTAGAACTCTAACAACAATCCTAACCCTAAAACGAACCATAACCCTAACTCTAACCCTAACACGAACCCTGAACCTAACCCTAACGTGAACCCTAATGCAATCCGCAACCCAACCCAACCCTAACCCTAAGCCTAGCATTAACCCAAAGCCTAACCCTAACACTAACCCTAATCCTAACCCAAACCTGAACCCTAACCCTAACCCAGCCCTACACCTAACCCTAACACAAACTCTAACCCTAACCCAACCCAACCATAACCATAACCAAGAACTAAACTGAGGCCTAATCATAACCCCAACCCTAACAGTAACCCGAAACCGAACTCTAACCCTAACCCTCACCCTAACCGTTACACTAAACCGATCTCTAAATCTAACCCTGATACGAAGCTAAACCCAACAATAACCGAAACCCTAAGCCGATCCAGAATCCGAACTCTAACCCTAACCCTAATCCAAACACTAACCTCTCCCTAAATGTAACACTAACAACAACTGTAACCCTAATCCTAACCCTAAACCTAACCCGAAACATAACACAAACACTAACCCGAAAAAGGACTTCAATCCTAAACCTAACCTGAACCTCAGATCTAACCCTAACCTGCACCCAACCCTAACCCTAAAGCTAACAATTATCTTAACATGAATATTAACCGTACACAATCAGAAACCCTAACATGAACCGTAACCCAAACCCTACCGTGACTCCCAGCCCGACACTAACCCTAACCTTAAGGTGATCTTGAAGCTGAACCCTAACCCTAACACTAACCTGAACACTAAGCTAATACTAAACCCAATCCTAACCCTAACCCTAACCCTTACCTAACATTAACCCTAACACTACACTGAACCATAATCCTAAATCCAGCCCTAATTCTAACCCGAACCCAAACCCGAACCCAACCCTAACCCTAACAGTAGCACTAACCCTAACCTTAACCCGAACCCTGAAGCTAAGGCTAACCCTAAAACGAAACTGAAAAGTAATCGTAACATTAATCCCAACACTAAACATAACCCTATACACAATACAACTCTTAACCCTAAACTGAAGCCAACGGCAATCCTAACCCTAATGCAAACCCTAACGCTAAAGCTAACCCTAAACCAACCCCGAAAACTAACCAAAACCCTAATCCAAACACTAGCACTAAAACTAAACCTAACGCTAACCCAAACCATAGCCCTTACCCTAACATGAATCCTAACCCTAACTCTAACCCAAAATCGAACCATAATACTAACCCTAACTGTAAACTTAACATTAACCCTAAATCTAACCCTAATCCTAACCTGAAACCCAACCCTAATGCTAACACTAACCCGAACCTGAACCCTAACCCTAACCCGAACTCTATCTCTAATCCGAACACGAACCCAACCATACCCCTAAACCTAACCCTAACCCTAACTCGAACCCTAACCCTAACTCATACCCTAAACCGATTCCTAACACTAACACTAGCGTGAAGACTGACCCGCCCCTAATCCTAACCCTAACCATAATCCTAACTCTAACTCCAACAATAATCAGACCACTAAACCTAACCCTAACCCTAACCAGAACACTAACACTAACCTTAAACTAAAGCTAACCCGACCACTGACCTGAAGACTAACTCTAACCCTAAACCTAAACCAAAGTAGTACACGAACCCTAACTCTAATCCTAACCAGAACCCTAACCCTAACCCTAACCCCAACCCAAACACCAACACTAACATTAAACTAAACCCTAACAAGAACTATAACCCTAACCATAACCTGAAACGTAACAATAACTCAAACCTTAACCCTAATGGGAAGGCAACGATAACCCTAATTCTAAGCAAGCAGTAACACTTACCCTAAGCCTAACCCTAACTCAAACCTGAACCCTAACTCTAACCCGACCCTAACACTAACCAGAATCCTAAGTCTAACATTAACCCAAATCCTAAATGTAACCCTAACCATAAACCAGCCTGAACTCTAACCCGCACCCTGATCCTAACCGTAAGTGGAACCCAACCATAACCCTGACACTAACCCTAACAGTAACCCTAACCCTAACCCGAACCCGAAAGATAACCCTAGACCTAAGCCTGACCCTAACCCTAGCCCTAACCCTAAACCTAACCATAAACCTAAACCAAACCAGTACACAAAACCTAACCTGAAACCCAAGTCAAACCTTAACCCTAACAGCAACCCAACCCGAACCCTTATCCTAACCCTAAACCTAACCCAATCCCTAACCCAAACTCTAGCACGAACCTTAACCCGAAAGCCAGTAATGATTCACACTTGGATACAAAGATGTTTCTTTCTGTCAATTTACAAACCGAGAGAAGAAAGTGTGTTCTCTAAGGAATTTGAGAGTGTTCCTGTCTCTAGGAACTCCACGGCCCTGTTTCCAAACCACCTTTCAGAAGGTGATCATTAGCAGGTGGAAGGAAGGAAGACGGGGCATGAAGATACTTCCAGGAATGGATGTTATCCATAGTTTAACTCAGCTGTAGTAGTGAATGCCCCTCAGATACCAAGATGTTTCTTACCATCTTCTCACAAGCCAGGATAAGAAAGTGCGTTCTCTAAGGAATGAGACTGAGATTCTGTCTCAAGGCCCTACATGGTGCTGTGCACAACTTTCTCTGGGAAGGCCATCCTTAGGAGCTGGAAGGAAAGGAGATTGGGCATGAAGTTACTTCTAGAAATTGCTGGTATCCATCGTTTCGCTCAGCTCTAGTAGTGATTGCCACAAAGATAGAAAGATGTTTCATAACAGCTACTTACTTTCCAGGAGAAGAAAGTGCCCTCTCTAAGGCATGTGAGTGAGAGTCTCTCTGAAGGCCCTATGTGGGCCTGTGGAAAACCTTTTTGGGAAGGCAATCTTTAAGAGTGGGAAGGAAGAGAGATGGGGCATGAAGTTACTTCCAGGAATGGGTACTATACATAGTTTGTCCGAGTTGTAGTGGTGATTGCCACTCAGATACAAGGATGTCTCTTACCATCTAAATACAAGCGGGGATAAGAAAGTGCCTTCTCTAAATCATGTGAGTGAGATTGTCTCTCAAGGCCCTTCATGGGCCTGTGTAAACCTGCTTTGGCAAGGCGATCCTTATGCGCTGGAAGGAAGGGAGATCTGGCAAGATGTTTTTTCCAGGAATGGATGTTATACATAGTCTAACTCAGCTTTAGTAGTGATTGCCACTCAGATAGAAAGATGTTTCTTTCCATCTACTTACAAGCCGAGATAAGAAAGTGCCTTCCCTAAGGCATGTGTGTGAAATCCTCTCTCAAGGCCCTCCATGGCCCTGTGCACAACCTGGTTTTGGATGGCGATCTTCAGGAGCTGGGAGAAAGGGAGATTGGGCACCAAGTTGTTTCCAGGAATGGGTCTTATACATAGTTTAACTCAGCTGTAGTAATGACTGCCACTCACAAACAAAGATGTTTCTAACCATCTACTTCCAACCCAGGATAAGAAATTCCGTTCTCTAAGGCATTTGAGAGTGATCCTGTGTCAAGGCCCTACACAGCCCTGTTTTTGTACCTGCTTTGGGAAAGTGATCCTTTGGAGCTGGAAGGAAGGGAGATTGGGCACATAGTAATTTCCAGGAATGGGAGTTATACTTAGTTTAGCTCAGCTGTAATAATGCCTGCCACTCAGATACAAACATGTTTCTAGCCATCTACTTAGAATGTAGTATGAGAAAACGTGCTCTCAATGGATTATGAGTGGGATGCTGTCGCCAGACACTACGCAGTCCTGTTTCCAAACCCGCTTTGAGAAGGCGATCCTTAGGAGCTGGAAGGAAGGGAGATTGGGCACTAAGTCATTTCCAGGAATGGGTGTCATACTTAGTTTAGCTCAGCTGTGGCAATTCTTGCCACTCAGATATAAACATGATCCTAACCATCTATTTAGAATCCGCTATCAGTAAGTGTGCTCTCTATGGCTTGTGAGTGAGATTGTCTCAAGGCAGTACATGGTCCTCGTTCCATACCGTCCTTAGGAAGGCGATCCTCATGTACTGGAAGGAAGGGATATTGGGCCTGAACTTCGTTCCAGGAACTGGTGTTATCCATAGTTTAACTCAGCTGTAGTAGTGATGCCACTCAGAAAGATGTTCCTTACCATCTACTTACAAACCGGGATAAGAAAGTTCCTTCTCTAAGACATGTGCGTGAGATTCTCTCTCAAGGCCCTACATGGCCCTGTGCAAAACCTGCTTTGGGAAGGCGATCCTTAGGAGCTGGAAGGAAGACACATTGGGCATGAAGTTACTATCAGGAATGGTTGTAATACATAGTTCAACTCAGCTGTAGTAATGAATGCCTTTCAGATACCAAGGTGTTTCATACCATCTACATTCAAACCGGGAAAAGAAATTGTGTTCTCCAAGGCATTTGAGAGTGATCCTGCCTCAAGGCCCTACATGGCCCTGTTTACAAACCTGCTTTTGGAAGGAGATCTGTAGCAGCTGGAAGGAAGGGAGATTGGGCACGAAGTCATGTCCAGAAACAGGTGATATACATATGTTAGCTCAGTTGTAGTAATGATTACCACTCACATAGCTACTTGTTCCTAGACTGTTACTTACAAGGGGGTTGAGAAAGTGCCTTAGCAATGGAGTAAGAGATTCGTTCTCAGGGCACAAAATGGCATTATGCTCCAAACCGGGTTCAGGTTTTTCACCATTACAAGATGGAAAGAAGAGAGGTTAGGCACAAATTTATTTCCAGGAATGGGCGTTACACATACTTCTGCTAAGCTCTAGGAATGATTGCCACTCATATAGAAACTTGTTCATGGACTTCTACTTAGAAGCCTGCATCAGAAATTTCCTTCTCAAAGGAAAGTGAGATTAATTCTCAGGTCCAGAAATGGCATTATGTTCCAAACCTGGGTGAGGAAAGTGATCTTTACAACATGGGAGGAAGAGAGGTTATGCACAAAGTTATTTCAGGGATTAGGTGTTACACACTTTTTAAAAGAGCCTTCTCAAGGGAATGTGAGATTTGTTGTCCAGGTGCAAAATGACAGTATGTTCGAAATCTGGTTTAGGTTTGTGATCTTTATGAGATGGAAGGAAGAGAGTTTAGGCACAAAGTTACTTCCAGGAATGAGTGTTATGTGAAGTTTACCTCAACTGTAGTAATGATTGCCAATCATATACAAACTTCTTCCTAGACATCTACGTAAAAGCCAGGATCAGAACATTCCTTCTGAAAGCAATGTGAGACTCCTTCTTAAGGACAGACATGGCACTATGGTCCAAATCTGGTTTAGGTTTGTGATCCTTACGTGATGAAAGGAAGAGAGATTAGGCACGAAGTGATTTCCAGGAATGGGTGTTATACCAAGTTTGTCAGCCCCAGTAATGACAGTCACGCCTAAACAAACTTGTTCCTAGATATCTACTTAGAAGGTGGTATCAGAGAATGTGTTCTCAAAAGAATGTGAAACTCCTTCTAAAGGCCTGAGAGGACACTATGTTCCAAACCTGGTTGATGAAGATGGTCCTTACGAGCCAGAATGAAGAGAGTTTGGGCATGAAGTTATTTCCAGGAATGGCTGTTAGTCACAGTTTAGCTCAGCTGTAGTAATGATTGCCAAACATATACAAACTTGTTCCTGGACTTCTACTTAGAAGCTGGGATAAGAAGGTTCCTTCTGAAAGGAATATGTGGTTCCTTCTCTTTTCTCTTTGTGAGTAAGATCAGCCCTGAGCTAACGGCCATGCCAATCCTCCTCTAATTGCTGAGCAACGCTGGCCCAGACCTAACATCCGTCCTGATCTTCCTCCACTTTATGTGGGGTGCCACCACAGCATGGCCTGACAAGCAGTGTGTCGGTGTGTGCCCGGTATCTGAACCTGGGCCACCAGCAACAGAGGGTGCACTTAACCACTACACCATGGGGCTGGACCCTATGAGGTTCCTTCTCAAGGCCAGAAATAGCATGATGTTCCAAAAATGGTTGAGCAAGCTGATTCTGATGAGGTAAAGGAAGAGCGATTAGGCAAAAAGTGTTTTCCAGGAATGGCTGTTATACATACTTTAGCTCCCGTAGTCATGATTGCCACTCATATGCAAACTTGTTCATAGAAATCTACATACAGGTCAGGAACACAAAGGGCCTTCGCAAAGGAATGTGACATTCCTTCTCAGGGCCCAAAATCCCAATATTGTCCAAACCTGGCTTAGGTTTGTGACCCTTACTGGATGGAAGGAAGAGAGATTGGGCACAATGACATATTCATGAATGAGTTTTACACATAGATTAACTCAGGTGTAGTAATGATTGCCACTCATATACAAACTTGTTCCTAGACATCTACATAACCCCAGGATCAGAAAGTGACTTCTCAAAAGAATGTGATATTCCTTGTCAAGGCCTGAAACAGCAATATGTTCCAAACTTGGTCGACGAAGGTGGTACTTACGAGCTGGAAGTAAGAGAGATTGAGCATGAAGTCTTTTTCCAGGAATTGATGCTACTCATAGAATAGCTCAGTTGTACTAACGATTGCCACTTATATAGAATCTTGTTCCTGGACATATACTTAGAAGCAGTGATCAGAAAGTGCCTTCTTAAAGGAATATGAGGTTCCTTCTCAAGGCCGGAAATGGCAATATGTTCCAAACGTGGTTGAGGAAGGTGGGCCTTATGATCTGGAAGGAAGAGAGACCGGCACGAAGTTATTTTCAGGAATAGGTGTTATTCATAGTTCATCTCAGTTGTAGTAATGATTCCCACTCATATACAAACTTGTTTCTAGGGATCTACTTAGAAGCTGGGATCAGAAAGTTCCATCTCAAGGTAATGTGAGATTCCTTCTCAAGGCCCGACATGGTATTACATTCAAAACCTTGCTTAGGAATGTAATCCTTTAGAGCTGGAAGGAAGAGAGATGGGGTAGGAAGTTATGTTGAGGAATGGTTCTTATACACCGTTTAGCTCAGCTGTAGTAATGGTTGCCACTCATTTAGAAACTCGTTACTAGACGTTTACTTACAAGCCGAGATCAGAAAGTGCTTTCTCAAAGGAATGTGAGATTTGTTCTCAAGGGCCTGAAATGGCATTATGTTCCAAACCTGATTTAGGTTTGTGATCCTTACGAGATGGAAGGAAGAGAGAAGCACAGCTCTATTAGTGATTGCCACTCACATGCACACTTGATCCTAGACGTCTACATACAGGCTGTGATCAGAAACTGCTGTCTGAAAGAATTGTGAGATTTCTTCTCAAGGTCTGAAATGGCAATATGTTCCCAACTTGGTTGAGGAAGGTCTTCATTACGAGCTGGAAGGAAGATAGATTGGGCATGAAGTTATTTTCAGGATCGGGTGTTATTCAAAGAATAGTTCAGTTGTAGTAACGATTGCCACTTATATAGAATCTTGTCCTGGACATTTACTTAGAAGCAGGGATCAGAAAGTGCCTTCAAAGTAGTGTGAGATTCATTCTCAAGGCCTGAAATGGCATGATGCATGAAACTTGGTTTATATTTGTGATCCTTATGAGATTGAAGGAGGAGAGATGAGGCAAAAAGTATTACCAGGAATGGTTGTTATAGACAGTTGAGCTCAGATCTAGTAAGGATTAACACTCATATACATACTTATTCCTAGACTTCAACATTCTGGACAGGATCAGAATGTGTCTTCTCAAAGGAATATGAGATTCCATCTCAAGGAGTGACATGGCGATATGTTGCAAACCTGGTTTAGCTTTGTGATCCTTATGAGTTAGAAGGAAGAGAGATGAGGCACAAAGTTATTTTCAGGAATGGGTATCATACACAGCTTAGCTCAGCTGTAGTAACGCTTGCCACTCATATACAAACTTGTTCCTAGACATCTACTTCCACTCTGGGATCAGAAAGTGCCTTCTCAAAGGAATGCGAGATTCCTTCTCAAGGTCCAACAAGGCAATATGGTCCAAAACTGGTTTAGTTTAGTGAATCTTAGTGCTAGAAGGAAGAGAGTTTTTACATGAAGTTATTTCACGGAATGGGTATTATAAATCATTTTACTCAGCTGTAGTACTGATTGATGCTCCAATATAAACTTGTTCCTAGACATCTACTTACAAGAAGTTATCAGTAAGTGTCTTCACAGAGGAATGTGAGATTTGCTCTCAACGACCAAAATAGCATTATGTTCTAAACCTGGTTTAGGAAGGTGATTCTCACGAGCTGAAAGGAAGAATGAGTGAGCACAAAGATACTTCCAGGGATGGGTATTTTATACAGATGAGCTCAGCTGTAGTGATGATTGCCACTCATATACTAACTTGTTCCTGGACATCTACTTACATGCTGGGACGAGAAATGCCTTCTCAAAGGAATGTGATATTCCCTCCTAAGGCTCGAAACAGCAATATATTCAAAACCTGTTTTAGGAATGTAAACCTTCAGAGCTGGAAGGAAGAGAGATTGGGCATGAAGATATTTCCAGAAATGGGTGTTAGCCATAGATTAGCTCAGCTGTATTAATGATTGCCACTCACATACAAAGTCGTTTCTAGACATTTACTTACAAGCCTGGATCAGAAAGTGCCCTCTCAAAGGAATATGAGATTCAATCTCAAGGCCTGAAACTGCATTCTGTTATATACCTGTTTTAGGTTTCTGATCCTTACGAGATGGAAGGAAGAGATAGTGAGCATGAAGTTATTTCCAACAATGGGTGTTATACATAGTTCAGCTAAGTTCCAGTAATCTTTGAAACTCATTTACTAACTTGTTGCTAGAGCTCTACTTAGAACCCGGGATCAGAAATTGCCTTCTCAAAGGAATGTGATATTCCTTCTCAAGGCCTGAAATGGCAATATGTCCCCAACCTGGGTAAGGTAGGTTGACTTCATTTGCCGGAAGGAAGAGAGACAGGGCACGAAGTTATTTCCTTACTTGTTACTGGCAAAAGTGCTTGAGCAGTAGTATTTTGTCTTTCCATTGAGAAGGCAGCCTCAGTGCAGGCAACGAACCAAAAGGAAGAAAAGGCACTTTCCATTATGATACTCAAAAACTAAATGGAAATGTTTTTCTCCACAGAGTACGTTCATTAGATGGATACTATAGATATTCGCTCTCAGCTGTAGTGGAAAATTTAAAAGTTCTCAGGGGTAGATGCTCCTTAAACCTACTTGCAAGCAGAGTTAAGCAAGAACTTTCTGGCATTACATAGGAGAGACATTATTTTTAGTGTGTGTGAGGAAGATCAACCCTGAGGTAACATCCGATGTTGATCCTCCTCTATTTTGCTGAGGAAGTTTGGCCCTGAGCTAACATGAGTGCCCATCTTCCTCTACTTTATATGGGACGCCACTACAGCATGTCCTGGCAAGCAGTGCATTGGTGCGTGCCCAGGGTTGGGAAACTGAAAACCCAAGGCCACCAAAGTGGAGCGTGCACACGAAACTGTTCGTGACACCGGGCAGGCCCCAGGGAGAAAATTCTTAAGTAAATGTCGTTAACCACAATGTTGGGAGAGGCAATTTTCAGGAGAGTCCTCTGCAGATGCAAGTAAGAATTTTGCTCCATACTGGCCTTTCCTTTTACAGATGCTATAGATACTATCTCCCAGGTGTACTGAAATTTTAAAAGCTCTCATATGAAGATGTTACTTACACTTGTTGGGTACCTGTGTTAAGCAAAAGTGTTTGTCATGATATGCTAGTGAGACCCTGAATGTAGTTTGAACTGCAGTGTATTCAAATTCTCAAGATGATCCTAAACAGGTACAAGGAGGAGTTTCTCTGAAGAGTCAACTGTCATTGAATGGATGGTAAGGATAATCTGCACCACCTGTAGTGATAGCTCTCCTAGTAAGATGATCCTGAAAACTACTGACAAACTTGGTTGATTAGTGGTGTTTTGTCATTCCATTGGGAAGACGGCCTCAGTGCAGGCAATGAACGGCAAAGAGGAAAAGTCACTGAACCACATCATCCAAAAATCTACAGGGAAGAGCTTTTCTGCACAAGGTACGTTCATGTACTGGATGTTATAGATATTCTGTCCAGGCTGCAGTGGAAAGTTTAAAAACTCTCAGAGGCAGATCCTGCGGAAAGCCACTTGCAATCTGAATCCAGCAAGGTCTTTCTTTCATTAAATAGGGAGAGAATTACTAAGTGAATGTTGTTAACTGCAAGGATGGAAAGAAAAATTTCAGGATAGTCCTATACAGATATTAGCAAGAAATATTCTCTACAATGAACTTTCATTTTATGGATGTTATAGATACTCCCATCTGTACTGAAATTTTAAAACCTCTCATATGAAGGTATTCCTAACAGATATTTGCAACCTGTGTTAAGCAATAGTGTTGATAATGATATGCTAGTGAGACCCTGAAGGTAGACTGTACTACAATGTTTTTAATGTCACTCATGAATATGATTCTAAACAGCGACAAGATATTCTTCACACGGTACTTTCCTTGAATGGATGTGATAGAGTTTCTTCCCCGGTTGTGGTGACAACTTTAACATCTCATAGGAATGTGCTCCTAGCAGCAACTGGCAAAATAGGTTTACAGTGGTGTTTTGTCTTTATGTTGGGGAGGAGGCCTGAGAGCAGGCAGTGAACTGCAGAGATGAAAAGGCACTTTGCAAGATGATCTTAAAAAGCTAAAATGATGTATGTTCCTCCACAGAGTATTTACATGGAATGTATGGTATAGATATTCTGTCCCAGCTGCAGTGGAAAGTTTAAAAGCTTGCAGAGGCAGATCTGCTGAAAGCTACTTGCCATCTGAGTTTCATCAAGATCTTTCTTGCCTTACCTGGGAGTGAATTCCTAAGGGAAGGTCCTTAACCGCAATGGTGGAAAAGGCAATTTTCAGGATACTCCTATACAGATACAACCAAGAGATTTTGTCCCCACTGAACTCTCATTTCATGGATGTTATAGATACTCTCTCCAGCTGTCCTGAAAATTTAAAACCTCTCATATGAAGAAGTTACTAACAGATATTGGCAACCTGTGTTAAGCAATAGTGTTTATCATGATATGCTAATGATACCCTAAATGCAGGCTGAACTGCAGTGCCTTTAAAGTCATTCATGAAGATAATCCTAAGCAGGTACAAGAAGAGGTCTTCTTCATGGTATACTTTCATTGAATGGATTTGATAGAGCTTCTTTCCGAGGTGTGTTGAAAAGTTGAAACTCTCCTAGGAAGGTGTTCCTAACAGCTACTGGCAGAGTAGGTTTAGCAGTAGTGTTTTCTCTTTAAACCAGGGAGGAAACGTGAGTGCAGGCAATGAAATGCAAAGATGAAAATGCAACTGACAATATGATCTGAAGAAGCTAAAAGCAAGTGTTTTCCTCCACATGGTAATTACATGGAATATATATTATATATAAGTTCTCCCAGCTGCAGCGAAAATTTTAAAAGCTCTCAGAGGAAGACCATTCTTAAAGGACCCTGCAAGCTGTGTTCAACAAATGCTTTCTTGCTTTACTTTGGAGAGATAGCTGAGTGAAGGCCATTGAATGCAATGAGGGAAAAGGCAATTTGCATGATGAACCTACACAGACACACGAACGAGATTTTCACCAAACTTGTCTTTCATATTATGGATATTATAGATACTCTCTCCCAGCAGTACTGAAATTTTAAAACCTCTAAGATGAAGATGTTCCTTTCAGATATTGGCCACCTGTCTTGAGCAATATAGTTCATCATGATATGCTAGTGGGACCCTGAATAGAGTTTGAACTGCAGTCTATTAAAAGTCTCTTCTCAAGATGACCCTTAACAGCCACAAGCTGGAGTTTCTCTGAAGCGTCAACTTTCATTGAGTTGATCATAACAATAATCTGCACCACCTGTAGTGATCGTTCAAAAGATCTCCTAAAAAGATACTCCTGATGGCTACTGACAAAAGGCATTGAGCAGGAATGTTTTGTATTTCCAATGGGAAGGGAGGCTCAGTGCAGGCAATGAACGACAAAGAGGAAAAGGCACTTTACAATATGATCCTAAAAAGCTAAAAGGAAGAATTTTTCTCCACTGGGTACATTCCTGAAATAGATGTTATAGATATTCGCTCCCCGCTGCAGTGAAAAGTTTAAAAGCTCTCAGAGGGAGAGCCTCCTTGAAGATACTTCCAAGCTGAGTTCAGCAAACATTTTTTACCTGACTTGGGAGAAAGAGCACGGGTGAAGTTTATTTACTGCAATGTTGGAAAAGGCAATTTTCAGAATAGTCCTATAGAGATACACGCAAAAGATTTTCTCCATACCTGAATTTCAATTTATGGATGTTATAGATACCCTTTGCCAGCTGTACTGATATTTGAAAACCACTCATATGAAGATGTTACTTACAGATATTGGCCTACTGTGATAAGCAATGGTGTTCATCATGATACGTTACTGAGAACCTGAATGCAGATTGAACTGCAGTGTAGTCAAGTCTCTTCTCAAGATAATCCCAAACAGCTACAAGCAGAGTTTCTCTGAAGAGTCCACTTTCCTGGAATGTAGGGTAATGATAATCTGCACCACATGTAGTGATAGTTTGAAAGCTCTCCTAGCAGTGTTTCAAAGAGTTACTGGTAAACGTCGTTGAGCAGTGGTATTTTGTCTTGCCTGTGGGAAGGAAGCCACAGTGCAGAACATGAACTATAAAGAGGAAAAGGCACTTTACTATGTGATCCAAAAAACTAAAAGGAAGACTTTTCCACCACACAGTATGTTCATGGAATGGATGTTATAGATATTCTCTCCCAGCTGCAATGGAAAGTTTAAAAGCTCTCAGAGGAAGGTGCTCCTTAAAGATACTTGCAAGCAAGTTGAACAAGAACTTTCTGGCATTACAAGGAGAGAATTCCTATGTGTAGGTCGTTAACAGCAATGATGTAAAAGGCAATTTTCAGGATAATCCTATACAGATATAAACAAGAGTTTGTCTCCAAACTGGAATTTCATTTTATGGATGTTACATATACTGTCTCCCAGCCGTACTGAAATTTTAAAACCTCTCCATTGAGAATGTTACTAACAGATATTCTTCACCTGTGTTAAGCAATAGTGTTCATCATGATATGCTAGTGAGACCCTGAACGCAGATTGAACTGCAGTGTATTTGAAGTCACTTATGAAAATGACCCTAAACAGTTATAAGCAGAAGTTATCTTCACGGTATACTTTCATTAAATGGATGTGATAGAGCTTTTTCCTGAGCTGTGGTGAAAAGTGTCAACTCTCATGGGAAGGTGTTCCTAATCGCTACTGGCAGAGTAGGTTTAACAGTGGTGTTTTTTCTTTACATCAGGGAGGAAGCCTGAGGGCAGGCAATGAAATTCAAAGGTGAGAATGCAATTGACAATATGATCGAAAGAAGCTAAAAGCAGTGATTTCCTCCACAGAGTACTTACATGGAATGGATGTAAGGAATAGGTTTTCCTAGCTGCAGTGAAAAGTTTACAAGCTCTCAGAGGAAGATCATCCTTAAAGATTCCTGCAAGGCGAGTTAAGAAACACTTTCTTGTATTACATGGGATAGAGAGCCTGAGCGAAGGTCGTTAACTGCAGTGATCTAAAGGCAATATGCAGGTTGATCCCATAAAGAGACAAGCCACAGATTTTCTCCATATTTCACTTTCATTTTATGGATGTTATAGATACACTCTCCTAGCTGTACTGAAATTTTAAAACATCTCAGATGAAGATGTTACTTACAGATATAGGCCACATGTGTTAAGCTATAATGTTTGTCATGATATGTTCATGAGAGCCTGAAGGTGGGTTGAACTGTAGTGTATTAAATGTCTCTTCTCAAGATGATCCTAAAGAGCTACTAGCAGGAGTTTCTCTGAAGATTCAACTTGAATGGAATGGATGTTAAATATAATCAGCAAAACCTGTAATAATACTTTGAAAGCTCTCATACGAAGACGTTCCTTACAGCTACTGGCAAAATTGGTTAAGCAGTGGTGTTTTGTCTCTATATTAGTGAAGGAAACATCATTGCAGGCAATGAACAGCAAAGAGGAAAAGGCAATTTACTATATGATCCTAATACCTAAAAGGAGGAGTTTTTCTGCACAGAGTATGTTCACGGAATGGATGTTGGAGATATACTCTCCCAGCTGCAGTGAAATGTTTAATAGATCTCAGAGGAAAATCCTCCTCAGAGATACTTGCATGCTGAGTTCAGCAAACATTTTCTTGCATGTCTTGGGAGAGAGAGCCTGAGTGAAGGTCGTTAACCGCAAAGAGGGAAAAGGCAATTTGCAAGAAGATCCTATATAGATACAAGGCAGAGATTTTCTCCACACTTGACTTTCATTTTATGGATGTTATAGATACTCCACCCTAGCTGAAATGGAACTGTTAAACTTCTCATATGAAGATGTAACCTATGATATTGGCCACCTGTGTTAATCAGTAGTGTTCATCATAATGTGCTACTCAGACCCCGAATGCAGATTGAACTGCAGTAATTAAAAGACTCTTCTCAAGATGATCCTAAACACCTACAAGCAGGAGTTGCTCTGAACAGTCAACTTTTATTGAATGGATGGTAATGATAATCTGCACCACCTGTAGTGATAGTTGGACAGCTGTCACAGGACGTTGTTCCTAACAGCTACTTTCAAACTTGTTTGAGCAGTGGTGATTGGTCTTTCAGTTGGCAAGGGAGCCTCAGTGCAGGCAATGAGCGACAAAGAGGAAAAGGCACTTGAACATATCCTAACATGTTAACCTTAAGAGTTTCTCACCACAGAGTAGGTTCATGGAATGAATGTTAGCGAAATACTCGCCCCACTGCAGTGGAAAGTTTAAAAGCTCTCAGAGGCAGATCCTCCTGTAAAGTACTTGGAAGCAGAGGTCAGCAAGAACTTTCTTGCTTTACATGGGAAAGAATTCCTGATTGAAGGTAGTTAACGGCAATGTTGATAAAGGCAATTATCAGAATAGTCGTATACAGATAGAAGCAAGAAATTTTATACATACTGGACTTTCGTTTTATGGATGTTATAGATACACTCTCCCAGTGGTAATGAAATTTTAAATCCTCTCATATGAAGCTGTTACTAACAGATGCTGGCAAGCTGTGTTAAGCAATAATGGTCATCATGATATGCTAGTGAGACCCTGAATACAGATTGAACTGCAGTGTATTTAAATCCACTTAAGAACACGATCATAAACACTTACAGAGGAGGCTTTCTTCATGGTGTACTTTCATTGAATGGATGTGATACAGCTTCTTTTCGAGCTGTGGTGAAAAGTGGAAACTCTCCTAGTAAGGTGTTCCTAACAGCCACTGGCAAAGTAGTTTTGGCAGGGGTGTTTTCTTTTATATCAGGAAGGAAGCCTGAGTGCATGCAATCAGCTGCAAAGATGAAAAGGCACTTTACGACATGATCCTAAAAAGCTAAAAGGAAGTGCTTTCCTCCACAGAGAACTTACATGGAATGGATGTTACAGATATTCTCTTGCAGCTGCAGTGCAAGTTTACAAGCTCTCAAAGGAGGATGCTGCTTAAAGCTCCTTGCCAGCTGAGTTCAGCAAGTAGTTTCTTGCCTTACATAGGAGAGAGAGCCAGAGTGACGGTCGTTATCTACAATGATGGAAAAGGCAACTTGCGGGAGGATCCTATACACATACCAGGCAGAGATTTTCTGCACACTTGACTTTCATTTTATGAATGTTACAGATCCTCTCTCCCAGCTGTAGTGACAAGTTTAAAAGCCCTCCAAGGAAGAACTGACTTACAGCTACAGGGCTGTTGAGTTCAGAACGGGTGTTGTTCCATTATATTTGAGGGAAAGCCTGAGTGCAGGCCATGAAGATCGATGATTGAAAAATTCACTCATCAAGATGATCCTCAACAACTAAGAAGAGTTTTATTCCACCGTGTATGTTATTTCAATGGATGTTATAGATACTTTCTCCCAGCAGTAGTGAAAAGGATCAAAGCTGTCTTCGGAAGATCTTACTTACAGCTAATGGCAACCTTTGCTCAGTAAGAACATTCTCTCATATACTGTGTGAGAGAGCCTGAGTAAATGTCGTGAGCTGCAATGTTTGAAAAAGTACTTTTCAGTGCAGATGCTAAACAGGTACAAGCAAGTGTTTTTCTCCACACTGTGCTTTTCATAAATCGATATTAGATATATTCTCTTCCTTGTGTAGTGAAAAATTTAAACCCTCTCATAGGAAGATGCTCCCAACAGCTACTGGCAAACTGAGATCAATGAGCACATTCTTTCGTTCCATGTAAGAGAAAGCCTGAATGAAAGACGCGAACTGCAACTTTTGAAAAGGGACTTTTCAAGACGATCATAAACAGATTTAAAAAAGGAGTCTTTCTTCACACTATACTTTCGTTCAATGGATCTTACAGATAATCTGTACCAGTTGTAGTGAAAAGTATAAAAGGTCTCATTAGAGTATGTTCCCTAGAGCTACTGGCAAGCAGAGTTCAGCAGAAGTGCTCTTTCAATACATTGGATAGAAACCTGAGTGTAGACTATTAACAGCATATTTGTGATATCAGTCATGTGTCCTTAGTGAGATTACTCATATATTTATGTGTGACATCACTCCCATTGTTATGAGTGACATCGCACCAATAGTGTGACATCACTCCCATTGCTATCTGTGACATGAGAGACATGTAACTTGTAACATCACACCCATTGTGTTCATGTGATATCATACTCTATGTTAAGCGTGATGTGACACACTTGGCTATGGGTAACATCACACCCCTTGTGTGTGTGTAACAACATCCTCCTTGCGTGTCACATCTCATCAATTGTGAATGACATCAACCTTGTCATATGATATCAAACCATTAGTATGTGTGGTGTCACTCCCAGTATTATGTATGACATCACACCAATTGAGTGTGGCATCACTCTCATAGTGTTTGACATCACTCCACTGGTGTGTGACATGGCTCATATTTTGTGTCTGACATCACTCCAATCGTTCTGTGTGACATCACACCCATTTTGGTACATCACACACTTTGAGCAGGATAAAACTAGGTTAGCCTGTCACATCTCTCAAATTGTGTGATATCACTCCCGTTGTGTGAGGGCAGTCATTTTGTTAACTTAGATATGACATCCACAGTTTTGTATGAAATCATTCCCAGCTTTCTGTGAAGTCTCTCACATTTTACTCTGACTTATATCCCTATTTGTGTTTTATGTAACTCTCATTGTTATGTATGAATTCACACTCATTTTCCTTAGAGATACCACACCAAATGTCCATGATATCACCAGATTGGTGTGTGCTTTCACACACTTTGTGTGTCTGACCTCACTCAATGTCTGTATGACATCACACCAATGGTGTATGTGTGATAGTGCTCACATTTATGTGTGAAAACACACACATTGATATGTCTGACACCATTCACATTTTTGTGACATAATTCACATTTTTATGTATGACATCACACCTGGTGTGTGTGTGACAACATTCACATATGTTGACATCACAGCGATTGTGTGTGACATCACTCGAATTTACCATATGAAATGGCTATTGTTAAGTGTCATGTCACACCCAATATTCTGTGTGATGTCACATTAATTCTCGAGGACATCACTCTACTAGTGTTGTGACATCACTCCCATGGAGTCTCTGTGACTTCATTTATATATTTTGGGTCACATCTTTCTGTTATGTGTGATATCACGCCTGTTGTGTTGTATGACATCAGTCCAATAGTGTGACCTCACTCCCACATATGTGTGACACCAGTCACATGTCCTTTGTGATATTACTCACATGTTTATGTGTGACCTCAGTCTCATTATGTGTGACATCACATCAATAGTGTGACATTACTCCCACTATGTGTGACATCAGTGACATGTCCCTAGTGACATAATTCACATTATGAAGTGTGACATCACTCCCATTGTGTGCATGTGATATCACTCCCACTGTTTTGCGTGGCGTGACCACATGCTTCTTGGTGACATCACATCAATTGTTTGAGAGTGACAACATCCTCATTGTGTGTCACACCACAACACTTGTGTGTGACATCAACCTTAATTCCCGTATGATATACCAACCATTATTATGTGTGGTGTCACTCCCAATATTATGTATGACATCACACCAATTGAGTGTGCAATCACTCTGGTAGTATTTGACATCACTCCAACGGAGTGTGAAGTGGTTTACATTTTGTGTCTGACATCACTCCAATCGTTATGTGGGACATCACATCCATTTTGGGACATCACACAACATGAGTATGCTAACACTACGATAGACGGTCACATCTCTCAAGCTGTGTAATATCACTCCCATTGTGTGTGGTGGCAGTCATATTCTTAACTGGGTGTTGTGACACCCACTGTTATGTACGAAGTCACTTCCAGGTTTCTGTGAAATCACTCACATTTTACTCTGACATATCGCACTTGTGTGTTTTGTGTAACTCTCATTGCTATGTGTGAATATTCACTCATTTTCCTTAAAACACCAATCCCATTTTCTGTGACATCACCAGGTTAGTGTGAGCCTTCACACACATTGTGTGTCTGACATCACACCAATGGTGTACTTGTGAAAGGGCTCATATTTGTGATTGAAAATATACCCAATGATATGTGTGACACCATTCACTTTTTTGTGACATAAGACAAGACACATTTTCATGTATGACATCACATATATTATGAGCGTGAAAACATTCACAGATGTTGATATCACACCAATTGTGTGTGACATGAATGCAATTTAGCATATGAAATCGCTATTGTTACCTGTGATGTTACTTCCAATATTCTGTGTGACGTCACACTAATTCTTGAGGACATCACTCTACTACTGTTGTGACATGACTCTCATGGTGTTTCTGTGACTTCACTCATATATTTCGAGTGACATCTCTCTGTTATTTGAGACAACATTCCTGTTGTGTTTATGACATCACACCAATAGTGTGACATCACTGACACACGTCTGACATCAGTCGCGGGTCCTCTGCTGTATTACTCACCTGTTTCTGTGTGACATCACTCACATTATGTGTGACATATGAATTGTGTGACAACACTCTCACTACTATGTGTGACATCGTCGTATCCCTTTTGACACAACTCACATTTTATAGTGTGACATCACTCCCATTGTGTGCATGTGATATTACTCCCATCATTATGAGTGACATGACACACACGGTTATCGGTGACATCACACCACTTGTGTGTGACAACATCCTCACCTTGTGTCACATCACATCAATTGTGTGTGACATCAAACTTAATTAGCATATGATATCCCAACTGTTGTTATGTTGGTGTCACTGCCATTATTATGTATGACATCACACCAATTGAGTGTGGCATCACTCCAACATCGTGCTTGCAACATCATTCACATTTTGTGTGCGACATCACTGCAATCATTATGTGTGACATCACACCCTTTTTTAGACATCACAAAGCTTGATTGTGATAACACGAGGATAGGCAGTCACATCTCACATATTGTGTGATATCACTCCCATTGTGTGTGACGGCAGTCATATTATTCAGTGTGATGTGACCTCTGCTCTTATGTACGAAATAACACTTAGGTGTCTGTGAAATCTCTCACATTTTACTCTGACTTAAATCCCACATGTGTGTATTGTGTAACTCTCATTATATGTGAATTCACACTCATTTTCATGAGAGAAACCATCCCCATTGTCTGTGACTTCACCAGGTTGGTGTGTGCCTTCACACACATTGTGTGTCTGACCTCACTCAATGTGTGTGTGACATCACACCAATGGTGTAGGTGTGACAAGGCTCACATTTGTGTGTGAAAACACACCCATTGATATCTGTGACACCATTCACCTTTTTTGTAACACAATTCACATTTTTATGTATGACATCGCACCTATTGTGTGTGACAACTTTCACATATGTTGAAATCAAACCAATTGTGTGTGGGTTAGGGTTAGTGTTAGCATTAGGTTTAGAGTTTTGGTTAGGGTTATGGTTAGGGATTGGGCTAGGGTTTAGGGTTAGGGCTAGGGCTGGGGCTAAGGCTAGGGTTAGGTTTAGTGTTAGGCTTATGGCTAGAGCTAGGTTTAGGGTTAGGGCTAGGGTTAGGCTTGCAGGTAGGGTTAGGACTAGGGCTATGTTAGGTTTAGGGCTAAGGCTAGGGTTAGTGCTAGGTTTAGGGTTATTGTCAGGGTTATGGATAGGGCTAGGGTGTGGATTAGGGCTATGATTAGGGTTAGGTTTAGCATTGAGTTTAGGGCCAGTGTTAGTATTAGGGTTAGGGCTAGGGTTATTGTGAGGGTTAGGGTTAGGGTTATGATTACTGCTAGGGCTAGGCTTATGGCTACGTTTAGTGTTATGGTTAGGTTTAGTGTTAGGCTTAGGGTTAGTGTTATGGTCGGGGTTATATCTAGGGCTAGGATTAGGATTAGGTTTAGTGCTAGGTTTAGGGCTAGGGCTACTGTTAGCTCTAGACTTAGATATAGGGCTAGTCTAGGGCTAGTGTTAGGTCTAGAGCTAAGGCTAGTCCTAGTGTTATGGCTAGCATAGCCTTAGGGTTACAGTTATGGTTAGGGCTAGGTCTAAGTCTAGGGCTAGGGCTAGCATTAGGGCTAGGGCTAGGGCTATGGTTAGGGCTATGGTTAAGGTTAAGTTTATGTTTAGGCTTAGTCCTAGTGTTGGTGTCAAGGTTAGGGTTCTTGTTAGCTTCAGGTTCGGATTTGTGCTCGGGTAAGGGTTTGGGTTCGTGTTTGGGTTCTGGTTTGGTGAGGTTTAGGGTGAGGCTTAGGGGTGAGAGTCAGTTTTAGGGTTAGAGTGAGGGTTAAGAATATGATTAGGATTAAGTCTGTGCTATGGTTAGGGATAGGTTACAGATTAGGGTAAGGATTAGTGTTAGCTTTAAGGTTATGTTAGTGATAGCACTAGGGCTAGGGTTAGGGTTAGGTTTATGGATAGGATTTGGGTTAGCGTTAGGATTAATACCCCGTTTAGGGTTAGGGTTACACATAGTGGTAGGTGTTGGCTTTGGGCTACAGTTCGGTTTAGTGTTAATGTTATGGCTAGGGCTAGATTGAGCATTAGGGTTAGTGCCATGGTTAAGTTTAGTGCTAGGGTTAGGGTTAGAGTTAGGTCTAGGTCTAGCATTTGGTTAGTGCTATGGCTAAGATTATAGTTTGGTTTAGGGTCATGGTTTGTGTTAGACTTAGTGGCAGGGGTACTGTTAGGTTTAGTGTTAAGGGTTGAGCTATGGGTTAGGAATGAGAGAGATCGGTTTAGGGTCATAGTTCGGGTTAGGATTAGCATTAGTGTTGTGGTTATGGTTAGGGATAAGATTAGTGTTAGAGTTAGGTTTAGGGCCAGGGCTCGGGTTAGGACTAGGGTTACACTTAAGGCTAGGGATAGGTCTGTGATTAGGGTTAGTGTTAGGGCTAGTGTAAGGGTCCGGTCTAGGGCTGGGTTAGGATTAGCTCTAGGGCAAGTGTTAAGGTTAACATTGTGCTTAAGGTTAGGTTTTGGCATAGGGCTAGGTTTAGGCTTAATGTTGGGTTAGGCTTAGGTTTGGGGTATGGGTAGCAATTTTGGTTGTGGTTGTGGTTAGGGTCACTGTTAGGGCTTGGGGCTGGGTTAAGAACAGATTTCTGGTGAGTCTTAGGGCTAGACTAAAGGCTAGGGTTAGGGTTAGTTTTAGGGTTATGCTTGGGGTAGGTTTAGTGTTTGGGTGAGGGTCAGGGGTATGGTTAGCATTAGGATTAAGTTTTGGGAAAGGCTTAGGTTGAGGTCTAGGGTTAGAGCTAAGGTTAGATTTAGGGTTAGAGTTCAGTTAGGTTTATGGCTATGGTTAGTCTTAGGGCTAGGGTTAGTGCTAGGATGCTGGTTAGGGCTAGGGCTGGGGCTGGCTTTTGGCTTATGGCTATGTCTAGGATTAGGGTTAGTGTTAGGGTTAATGTTGCGTGCGTTAGAGTTTGGGTTATGGGTAGGGTCAGGGTTAACTTTAGGGTTATGTGTAAGGTTAGCTTTATATTTAGGGTAATTGTGGGGCCGGCCTTGTGGCTTAGGGGTTAAGTGCGTGGGCTCCACTGCTGGTGGCCCAGGTTTGGCTCCTGGGTGCACACCAACGCACCACTTCTCCGGCCATGCTGAGGCCGCGTCCCACATACAGCAACTGGAAGGATGTGCAGATATGACATACAACTATCTACTCTGGTTTTGTGGGGAAAAAAATTAGCGTGAGCCTTAAGGTGACAGGTAGGAGTAGCAGTAGAGTTAGGGGTAAGGTTAGAGTTGGGTTTGAGTTAGGGTTATGGTTGGGCTAGGGTTAGTGTTTGGGTTAGGGCTACTGTTAGTGTTAGCATTAAGGTTAGGGCTATGGCTAGAGTTAGGGCTATGGTTAGGGCTAGAGTTAGGCTTAGGGTTAGGGTTAGCATTAGTGTTAGGGCTAGTGTTAGACATAGGGTTAGGCTTAGCACCAGGGCTAAGGATACGGCTAGGGTTAGTGTTAGTTCTAGGACCAGGTCTAGGGTTACTGTTAGGGTTAGAGTATGGGTTAGGGCTAGGGTAAGGGTTAGGGTTAAGGCTATGTTTAGGGTTAGGCTTAGGTTTAGGACTAGATTTATGCCCGTGGTTAGGGTTAGGGTTAGGACGAGGGCTTATCTTGGGGTTAGGGCTAGGGCTAGGATTAGGTCATGGTCAGCATTAGGGTTAGGGCTACTGTTGGGTTAGGGTTAGGGTTACGGTTGTGGTTAGGGTCAGGTCTACTGCTAGGATAGAAGTTAAGCCTATGTTTAGGGTTATGGTTAGGTTTATGTTTACCGTTACAGTTATGGTTAGTGGTAGGTCTCGTGTTAGGCTCAGGTCTCTGTCTAGCGTTCGTTTGGGTTAGCCCTAGGTCTATGGCTAAGTTTAGGGTCAAGTTTAGGTTTACTGTTAGTGCTAGAACTAGGTTTAGGTTTACGTTTAGGGGTAGGGTTAGAGTTACAGCTAGGGTTAGGGTAGGGTTAGGGTTACGGCTAGGGTTAGAGTTAGGTCTACGGTTATGGTTAAGGGTATGATTGTGTTAGGTTTAGATTTAGTGCTAGATTTACGGGGAGGTCTAGCGTTAGGGTTAGTGTTAAGACAAGGTTTAGGGTTAGGTCTAGGTTTAGGCCTAGGATTAATGTTATGTTTAAGCTTTGGATTTGGGTTAGGTTGATAACTACAGTTAAAGTTAGGTCTAGAGTTAGTGCTACAGCTAGGGTTAGGGCTAGGGCTGGTCTTCGGTTTAGGGTTAGGGCTAGGGTTCAGATTATGGTAGGGTTAAGGTTAGTTTTGGGCTAGGGTTAAGACTAGAGCTAGAGCTAGGGCTATCGTTGGGTTACGGCTAAGTTAGGGATAGCGTTAGGGCTAAGGCTATGCTTAGAATAAAAGTTAGGGTTAGGATTAGTGTTATGGTTATGGTTAGGGATTGTTTAGGTTTTCAGTCAAGTTTAGGGGTAGGGGTTGGAGTAGAGTAAGGGTTAGGCTAGGATTAGGGCTAGTATAGTGGTAAGAGTTGGGTTAGGGTTTGGGTTAGAGGAGTGGTAGACTTAGAGGTAGGGTGAGGGTTGGGTTAGGGTTAGCGTTACGGTGAGTGTTAGGGCTGGTGATAGCATGAGAGTTAACCTTAGGGCTAGAGTTAGGGTTAGGGCTAGGATTATGCTCAGGGCTAGGGTTGAACCTAGCATTAGAAGTAGGGTTAAGAGTAGGTCTAGGATTAGTGTTATGGTTAGAATTATGGGTTGGTACAATTTTAGGGCTACACCTAGGGTTAGTGGGATCTTAAAGTTACGTTTAGGGTTAAGGTTTGGGTTAGGTATAGGCCTAGGGTTAGTGTGAGGTTCAGGGCTAGTTTCATGATTAGGACAAGGGTTAGTGTTAGGGTTTGGACATCGGCTAGTGTTGACACAGGGTTTAGGTCTAGGATTAGGACAGTGTTAACATTAGGGTTATCGTTAGCGTTAGGTTCACCTCTAGGCTAGGGTTGGGGTTAGGCCTAGAGCTAGAGTTAGAGTTAGGATAAGTTTTGGGTTAGTTCTAGAGCTAGGGTTAGGTTTACTTTTAGTGGTAGAGTTATTGTTAGATGTAAGTTTAGTTTAGGGGTAGGGCTAGGGCAATTGCTGGGGCTCGGTTTTTGTTAGAGATAGAGTTACAGTTAGTGTTAGGGATCAAACTAGGGTTAGAGTTGTGGCTCAGACTGGGATAAGGGTTAGGGTCAGGGTTAGCGTAGGGCTGAGTTAGAGTTAGGATTAATGTTAGGCTTAGGGGAATGGGTAGGGTTGGGGTTAGAGATGGTTTAGGGTTAAGTTTAGGGGTAGTTTTAGGGTTAGAGTTAGGGTTAGTGATAGGGCTAGTGTTAGGGTTACGGTTAGAACCAGGGCTATGGACAGGGTTAGGGTTAGCCTTAGTGCTAGAACTAGGTCTAGATTTATGATTAGGGTTAGGGTTAGGGTTAGAGCTAGTGTTAGTGTTAGGGTTAGAATTATGGCTAGGGCTAGGGCTAAGTTTAGAGTCAGATCTACGGCTAGGATTTGTGTTGGGTTAGGGCTAACGTTGAGGGTTAGGGTTAGGGTAATGGTTAGGGTTAGAGTCAGGTGTAATGGCAGATTTTGGCGTAGGATAGTGTTAGGGTTTGTCCTAGGATTTAGACTAGTGTTAGGCTTAAAGTTAGGCTAGGGCTAGGGATAGAATTAGGGCTAGTGTTATGTCTAGCACTAGCGTCAGGGTAGAGCTAGGGTTAGAATTAAGGTACGATTAGGAGTTATGCTAGGGTAAGGGTTTGGTTTAGTGTTAGGTGTAGTGTAGAGTTACGGTTAGGGCTAGGTTTAAGGTTAAAGGTAGGGTTAGTGTTGGGGGTATGGGGATGGTTTTAAAGTGGGGAATGAAGACAGCTTTTTAGTGTTATGGTTGGGTTCAGGGTTAGCATTAGTGTTTGTGCTAGGATTATGGATAGTGTTAATGTTAGGGTTAAGGTTAGAGCCAGGGCTAGGGTTAGGGATAGGTCTAGATTTAGCGCTAGGTCTAGGCTTGGGTTTACAGCTAAGGCTAGGACTATGATTAATTTTATGAATAGGGCTGGGTTAGTGTTAGGTCTATGGCAATGGTTAACCTTAAGCTTACAGATGGGGTTAGTGCTAGGGTCAGGGTTATGGCTAGGGTTATGGTTAGTGTGAGCGATAGTGCTTGTGTTAAGGTTAGGTCTAGGGCTAGAATTAATATTAGGGTTAGAGTTAGAGTTAGGGTTAGGGTTAGGGTTAGGGTTAGGTTTGAGTTTGGGTTGGAGTTGGGTTAGGGTGAGAGTTAGGGCTCAGGGTGGCGATGGACTGTTAGTGCAATGGTTAGTGTAGGACTATGGTTAGTGTTATGTTTAGGGCTAAGGGTTAGCGCTAGGTCAGGGTTAGGGCTAAGGGTGTTGTTGGTTTTATGTTTAAGGCTATGGGTAGGATTAAGGTTGGGGTACGATTAGGTTAGGGTTAGCGTTAGGGGTAGGGTTAGGGGTAGAGCTGGGTTAGTGTTAGCATTTGGTTTAGGAGTAGGGATGGGGTAGGGGTGGGGTTAGTGGTCGGTTTGCCTTAGGGTTTGGTTTAGAGTTAATGGTAGGTTATGTTCAGGATTTGGATTAGTGTTAGAGTAAGGTTTAGGGTTAAGGTTAGGTTTGGTACAGGGTTAATGTTAGTTTTATGGTTAACAGTAGTGTTAGGTTTGGGGTTAAGCTTGTGTTAGGGTTAGGTTTAAGCTTAGGGATGGGGTAGGGTTTGGATTAGGATTAGGGGAGGAGTAGGTGTAGGGGTAGAGTTAGGCTTAGTGTTAGGGTTTGTGTTAGTGCTAGGACTGGGGTAAGGGTTAGTGTTAGGGTTGGCTTAAGGTTAGGTTTCGCAGAGCGTTATGTGTAGGGATAGTGTTAGGGTTAGTGTTAACGTTAAGGTTAGGGATAAGGTTAGGGCTAGGGCTAGGGTTAGGGTTAGGGGTAGGGCTAAGGTTATGATTATGGCTAGTGCTAGGAATACTGTTAGTATTAGGGATGGAGTTGGAGTTAAGTTTGGGTTAGGGTTAGCTTTATGGTTAGTAGTAGGGTTGGGGTTAGAGTTGCATTCGAGATTGGCCTAAGGTTATGGAGGGAGTAGGGTTTCGGTTAGGGTTATGGTTAGGGGAGGAGTAGGTATAGGGATAGGTTTAGGGTTAGTGTTAGGGTTATGGTCAGTGGTAGTTGTATGGATTGGGTTAGAGTTAGTTTTAGGGTTAGGGTTAGATTTAGGTTTACGGCTAGTGTTAGAGTTGACATTAGGGTCTAGAGCCACGGTTAGGGTTAAGGGTAGGTTTATGGTTAGGGTTAGGTCTGGGGTACAATTAGGGTTAGGTTTTGGGTTTGTCTTAGGTTTAGGGTTTACTGCTGGGTCTAGGGCTGGTTTTAGGGTTAGGCCTAGGGTTAGGGTTAGGGTTAGTGCTAGGGTTAGGGCAAGGGTTTGGGAAAGGGTTAAGGTTAGGATTAGTGTTGGGCTTAGGTTTGCGGTTGCATTAAAATGTTAATGTTAGGGTTCAGGGTAGTATTAGAGGTAGACGTAGGGTTAGGGTTAGGGTTAGCATTAGAGTTAGAGTTAGGGTTAGACTTAGGGGTAGGGTTTGGCTACGATTACGGTTATGGTTACAGTTAGGCATAGGGTTAGGGTTAGGCGTAGGGGTAGGTTTAGGGTTATGATTATGCTTAAGATTAGTGTTAGTATTATCACTAGGGATTGGGCTATGGTTAGGCTTAAGTTTAGGTTTAGGGTTTCGGTTAGGGTTGGGTTTAGGGTTGGGTTCGTGTTACCTTAAGTCTTAGGTTTTGGGTAAAGAGTGTTTTAGGGATGGGGTAGGGTTACAGTTAAGGTTAAGGGTTGTGATACGGTTAGCTGTGGGAATTGCATTAGGGTTAACATTAGGGCCAGGGCTAGAGTTAGGGCTAGGGTTAAGTTTATGGCTAGGGTTTGGTCTAGTGCTTGGACTAGGGTTAGGTTCAGTTTTACTGTTACGGTTAGTGTCAGATTTAGGGCTAGACATAGGGCTGCGCTTAGTGTTAGTGTTCTGGGTTGGGCTAAGTGTTAGGTCCAGTTTTAGAGTTAGGGTTACAGTTAGGGTTAGGTCTAGGGCTGGGGCTCGTGTTAGGATTATGGCTAACATTAGTGTTAGTGTTAAGGTTAGGGATAGTGTTAGGGGTCAGGTGAGGACATGGATTAGGGTTAGGGTTGGGGCTGGGTTATGGGTTAGGGTTAGTTCAAGGCTTGGGTCAAGGTTAGAGTTAGGGTTATGGTTAGAAGTAGATTTAGGTTTAAGGTTAGGGCTATGGTTAGGGGTAGGGTTAGGGTTAGTGCTAGGGTTAGGTTTATGGCTATGGCGAGGGTTAAGGCTAGGTTTAGTGTTAGTTTTAGGTTTAGGGCTATGGTTAGGTTTAGGGCTAGGCATTTGTTTAGGTTTAGTCACAGCGGTAGGGTTAGGGTTAGGTTTAGGGTTACGTATAAGTGTACAGTTACACTTAGCATAAGTTTTAAGCTTAGAGGTAGGCGTAAGGATAGGGGTGGGGTTGGACTAAGGTTATGGTTAGCATTAGGTTTTGGGTTAGGGTTAGGGTTCTTGTAATGTTTAAGGTTAGGGCTAGGGACAGGACTAGGTTTAGCATTATGAATAGTGTTATGGTTATTGTTAGAACTAAGGCTAGTTTTATGATTAGAACTCGGGCTAATATTAGTGTTCGGTTTAGGATTAGGGTGGGGTTATGCTTGATGTTAGGGTTAGGGGTAGGGGTAAGCGTTTGGTTAGGTTTAGGTTTAGGGGAGGGGAAGGGGTAGTGTTAGGGTTAGGGTTGCCTTAGGTTTAGGCTTAAAGATAAGGTTAAGCCTAGAGCTAGAGTGAGAATTAAGGTTCAGGTTAAGGTTAAGGTTAGAGTTAGAGTTAGGTTTGGATTAGGGTTAGGGGTAGGGGTAGGGTTAGTGTTTGGTTAGGTCTGGGTATGGTAGTAGTAGGGGTAGGTGTTCTGTTAGTGTTTGGCTTAGGAGTGGGGAAGGGGGAGGGGTACGGTTAGGGTTGGGGTTAGAGTTTGAGTTAAGGTTAGGGTTAGAGTTATGCCTAGGGCTAAGTGTAGGCTTAGGTCTTGTGTTGGGTTATGGTTACGGTTACGGTGAGAGTTAGGGGTAGTTTTAGTGTTAGAGTTAGCGTTAGGGCTAGAGTTCAGGTTAGGGCAAGTGTTAGGTTTAGGGCTAATAATAGGCCTAGATTTATGGATAGGTTTAGGACTTGGGTTAGGGTGGGTTAGTATAAGTGTTTAGGTTAAGGGTAGTTTTGTATCTACGGTTAAGGTTATTGTTACGTTAGAGTTATAGTTAAGCTTAGTGTTTGTTTTAGGGCTAGGGTTAGGGTTAGGTCTAGGCTTATGTCTAGGCTTAGGATTAGGGTTAGGACTAGGGCTAGGGTTGGGTTTAGGGTTATGGTTAAGGTTAGCCTTAGTGTTAGTACTAAGTTTAGGGATAGTGCTAGTGTTAGAGTTAGCGTTAGTGCCAGGGCTATGGAAAGAGCAAGGGTTATCATTAGGGCTAGGTCTAGGTCTATAGTTATGGTTAGGGCTGGAGCTAGGGTTATGCTTAGGGATATGAATATGTCTGGGGTTAGGTTTAGGGTCAGGTCTGGGGCTTGGATTTGTGTTAGGGTTAAGGCTTGTGTGGAGTGTTATGGTAAGGTTAGGTCTAGTGCTTGGTTGAGGTTATGGTTACTGCTAGCTTTAGAGTTAGTGTTATGTGTAGGGCTAGCATTCAGTTAAGCCTAGTGTTAGGTTTAACAATTGTGTTAGTGTTAGGGCTGATATTAGGGTGAGGTTTATGTTTAAGAGTAGGTTTAGTGTTAGGGTTATCATTATGTTTAGGGTTTGGGTTTGGCTTAGGATTAGGAAAAGGGTTAGCTTTAGGGCAAGGGTTTGTGTTAGGACTTTGTCTAGGATTAGGGTTAGGCTTAGGGTTAGAGTTACGGTTGGGTTAGAGTAAGGGTTAGTGTTACGGTTAGGTTTAGGGCTATGAATAGGGTCTGGGGTAGTAGTAAGTGTTGGCTTAGGGCTAGGGTTAGGGTTTGGGCTAGGGTAGGGCTAGGGTTAGTGTTAGGTTTAGGGTTAGGGTTAGGGTTAGGGTTAGGGTTAGGGTTAGGGTTAGGTCTAGTGCTAGAACCAGGATTAGGATTAGAGCTAACATTAAGTCTAGGGCAAGCGTTATTTTAAGGCCATGGCTAACATTAAGGTAGGATTAGGGTTAGGATTAGGGTTAGGGGTAGGCTAAGTGTTTGGGTTAAGGGTAGGGGTAGGGATAAGGGCACAGTTAAAGTTAGGTTTAGGGTTAAAGTTAAAGGTAAAGTTAGGGGTGGGGGATGTTTAGTTTTAGTGTTATGTTTAATGTTAGTGTTTGTGCTAGCGTTAGGGTTCTGCATATGATTAGTGTTAGGGGTAGGGGTAGGCTTAGGCTTCGGATTGGATTATGGTTAGGGTTAGGGTTTGGGTAGGTGTAGGGGTGTAGAGGTAGGGCTAGGATTAGTGTTAGGGTTAAGGATAGGCTTAAGGTTAGGTTTTGGTTAGGGTTAGATTTAGTTTATGGAGAGAATGGGAGTAGGGTTGGGGTTAAGTTTGCATTCGGTTTAGGGTTAGGATTAGGGTTCGGGTACGGGTTAGTGTTAGGGTTAAGGTTAGGTTTAGGGTTCGGATTAGGGTTTGTGTACTGGTTTGGTTTAGGATTCCAAACAGCAATTTGTGCCAAATGTTGTTTAGGTATTATGTGATCTTTACTAGCTGGAAGGAAGGGAGATGGGGTATGATGTTATTTCCAGGAATGTGTGCTAGACGTGATTTGGCTCAGCTCTACTCTGGATTCCCTGTCCTATACAAATCTGTTCCCAGGGTTAAGGATAGGGTTAGGGTTAGTTTTTGCTTATGGTTAGAGTTAGTTTTATGGAGAGAAGGAGGGGTAGGGTTGGGGTTAAGGTTGTGTTAGACTTGGATTTAAGATTGGGGATAGGGATAGGGTTTGGGTTAGAGTTAGGGTTAGGGTTAAGGCTAGGGTTGTATTAGTGTTAGGGTTATTGTTAAGGTTAGAGTTAAGGTGAGTGTTAGTCTTAGTGCTTAGAGTTAGTGTACTAGAGTTAGCATAGTGTCAGTGTTACGGTTAAGATTTGGGCAAGGGCTAGGTTTAGACATAGAGTTAAGATTATGGATGGTGTAAGGTCTGGGTTTTATGGCTAGGGCTAGGGCTAGGATTAGTTTCAGGGGTAGGTTGGGTTATGGCTAGATCTAGAGTAAGGGATAGGGGTAGGGTTACAGTAGGGTTAGGGTTAGGGCTAGAGTTACTGCCAGGGTTAGGGTTAAGGCTAGGACTAAGGTTAGTGTTAGGGATAGGGATAGGCTTAGGCTTAGTGTTAATTCTTGGATTATTGTTAGGGTTAATGTTAGTGTTTGGGTTGGAGTTGTGTTGTGGTAATGGTCAGGTATAGAGTTAGTTGCAGGCGTAGGAATAGTGTCTGGGTAAGTGTTGGCTTAGCTTTAGGTTAGGGTAAAGCATAAGATTAGTCTAGGCCTATGGTTAGGTTTAGGGTAAGTTTTAGGGCTATGGTGAGAATTAGGTTTCATGTTCGGATTAATGTTAGCATTAGTTTTAGGGCTAGGGTTGGGGGTTGTATCATGAACGCTAACCTAACTTTAGTTCTAACCCTAAACCTACCCCAAATCCTAAAACTAGCCCTAGCCCTAACCCTAATCATATGCCTACCCCTAACACTCACTGTAATGGTAACCCTATGTTAACTCTAACCCTAACTTTAAACCTAGTCCTAGCACTAACCCTAACAGTAACCCTAACACTAGCATAACCCTAAATCTAACCCTAGTCTTAACCCAAACCAAAACTCTACGCCTACTCTTACACTTTCCGTTGTCCCAACCCTAAGGCACACCCAACACTAACGTCAGACCTAACCCTAATCATACCCCTAGCCCTAACCTCAAAACCAGCCTCGTCTCTAACCATAAAAATAAATCTAGTTATAAACCTAAAAGGAAACCTAACCCTAAATGTAATAACTAAACTTAGCGTTAAGCCCAGCCCTAATGATAACTCTTGCCATAACACTACGCCTAACACTACCCCACCCCTAACCCTCACCCTAACCCTATATGTAATGCAACCCTAACCCTAACACTAGGCCTTGTTGTAGCCCTAAACCAGTCCTAACACAAACCCTAGCTCTATTCCTAATCCTACCCCTACCGCTAAACCTAACATTAACCGAAACTCAAACCACCTCCCCTAACTCTAAGAATAACCATAACATTAATCCTAGCACTACCCCAAACATAACCCAGCCCTAGCCCTAACACTAACCCTAACCCTAGCCATAAGCAACGCTAACCTTAACACCAATGGTAACTTTCATCCTAACCCCAATCTTTACCCTGACCCTAACCCTCACCTAGTCCTAGACCTGAGGCTAACACTAACCCTAACCCAAGCCTTAACACTTGACCAAGCCTTAGACATAACCCTAACCCTAACATTAACCCTGACAAGGGCCCTAACACTTACACTAACCCCAACCCTAACCTTAGCCCTAACCAACAATAACCCTAATCCTAACTAACACCAAGCCTACTCCTTGACCTGGACCTAACCCTAAACCAGTCCTAGACCTGACCCTAACTCTGGCTCTAGAACGAATTGTAAACGTTCACCAAGCCCTAGACCTAATGCGAACCTTAGCACTAACACTAGCAATGGCCTTAAACCTACTCATAACACTAAAACTATCACTAACCCTAAACCAAACCCCAACCCTAACACTAATTGCACCCTAATCCTAACCCAAACCCTAACCAAAACTGTATCTCTGACCCGAACAGGCACCCTAACTCTAACCTGAACCTGAACACTTACCCTAACCCGAACCCGAACAACACTAACCCACACCATAACCTTAACCCTAACCCTAACCCTAACCCTAACCCTAACCTGAACTCCAAACTTAAATCGAACCCGAACCCAAATACTAAACCTAACCCTAACCTTAACCTTACCCTAATCCAAACTCTTACCCTAACCCTAAAACTAACCCTAAACCTAAACCAAACTGTAACCCTAACACAACCAACGACTAGCCCAAACACTAGCCCTAACCCTAACATGAACTCTAACCTTAAGCCTAACCCTAACCCAAACCCTAACCCTAATCAAATCGAAACCGTAACCGAAAGCATAACCCCACCCTAACGCTAAACCTAACCTGAACCTGAACCCGAATCGTAAAGCCAAGCCTAACACTAACCCTAATCCTGAAACGAACACTCACCCTAACCCTAACCCAAAGCCTAACCCTACCCTAAACTTAACCCGACTCCCGAAACCTAACTGGAACCATAAACCCAATCTTAACACTAAATCTAATCCTACAATTAACCATAACCCTAATCCAAAATGGAACCCTCACACTTGCCCTAACTCTAACAGTAACCTTAACTCTAACCCTAACCCTACCCCAAAACCTAAGACTAACCATAAAATGAACCCTTACTTGAACCCTAACATTAAGCCTAATTTGAATCCTAACCAGAACCCTAACAATAACCGTTACTCTAACCATAACCCTAACCCTAACCCAAACCCTAACTCTAATGTGAACCTTAACTCTATTCCGAACCATAACCTTAACCCTAGCCTTGACATTATGCCTAACCTGAACCCTAACTCTAACAGTTACCCTAACACGACCCTTTCCCAAAAACTAGCACTAAGCATAACCTGAACCTTAAATTTAACCCTGACCTTAACCCTAAACATAAGCAGAATGCGAACCCGAACCCAAATGTTAATTCTAACCCTAAACCTAACCCAAACCCTAACCTTAACCCTAAACTGAACCCTAACCCTAAACCTAAACCTAACCCGAATCCTAAACCTAATCCTGACCCTAAACCTAACCCTAACAATAACCCTAACGCTCAGCCGAACCCTAACCCTAATCCTAACCCGAAACCAACCCTAACTTGAAACCTAGCCATAAATCTAACATGAGCCCTAGCACTAATCCTAACCCTAACATGAACCTGAAACCTAATCCTAACCCTAATCTCAACACTAATTCTAACCCTAGCCCTAACCCTAAACCTAACCCGAACCGGAACACTAACCCTAACCTTAACCCGACCCTAAACCTAACTTTAATCAGATCTTGAGCCCGAAACCGTATCCTAACCCTAATCCGAAGCATAATCCCAACCCTAACCCTAACCCTAACACTAACACTAACCCTAATCTTCACCCGAACCCTAACCCTAACCCTAACTCGAACCCAACCCTAACACGAACCCTAGTCCTAACACTAACCCGAACCCTACTGCTATTCCTAACCCTAACCCGAACCTGAAACCTAACCCTAACCCTAATCTGAACATTAACTCTAAGACTAAACATAACCCTAACCCTAACATCAACACTAACAGTAACCCTAACCCAACCCAACCCTAACCTTAAACCTGGCCCTAAGCATAAGCCGAAACTTAACCCAAACCCTAAACCGGGCTCCAAACTTAACCTTAACCCGAAACCTAATCTGATACTAAACCTAAACCTAATCTTATCCCGACCAGAAACCTAAACCTTACCCTAATCCGAAGGCAAACCTTAAAATAAACCTAAGCCTAAACCTCAGAGTAACCCTAATCCTAACCTTAACATGAACACGAATCGGAACCCTAACTCTAAACCAACACTTAGCCTTAAACTGAACCAGAACCCAACGCTACTCCAAAAACTAACCCTAACCCTAAGGTGAACACTAACCCGAACCCGAACACGAACCAACCTGAACCCTAACCCTAACCTTAACTCAAACACTAACCCGAACCCTAACAGTAAACCTAACCTGATACAGATACCAAACACTAACCATAACCCTACCAAACACTAACCCTAACACTAAACTTAATGCTAACCCTAACCTGAACCCGAACCCAACCCTAACCTAAACCTAACTCTAATCCTAACTCTAACACTAACTCTAACCATAACCATAACTTGAACCATAAGCCAAAACATAACCCTAACCTTAACATTAACTCTAATCCAAACCCTAACTGTAACCATAACGCTACCTCTAACATGAAAAATAACCCTAACCATAACCCGAAACCGAATACTAAACCTAACCTTAACTCGAACCCAAGCCCAACCTGAGCCCAGCCCTATCCCTTATCCAAAACTAACCCCAAACCTAGCCCTAACCCTAAGCCAAAACCTAACGTGAACCCCAACCCTAACCCTGACTCTAAACCTAACCATAACCCTAACCCTAAAACTAACACAAACTCAAAGCCTAATCCGACCCTAACACTAACCCCATGGAGAACCCAAACCCTAACCCTAACACTAATCCAAACACTAACCTCACCCTTAACCTTAACAAAACCCTAACAGTAAACCTAACCCTAACCGCCCCAATAAAGCAAAACATAACCCTTACCCTAACCGGAAAATGAACTCGAACCCTAGCCGTAACCCTAACCCGAAAACAACCCTGACCTTAAACATAAACCTAAACTTAACATGAACATTAACCCTAACCCTATCAGGAATCCTAGCCCGAACTGTAACACTAACTCTAAACCTAATCGTAGCCCGACTCAAACCCTAAGCCTAACCCTAACTCGAACACTAGCCCTAACACTAAAGCTAAACATTACCCGAACCCAAACCCTATTGCTAACCCTAACCTTAACCTGAAGTCTAACCATATTTCTAACCCTAATGCTAATCCTAACCCTAATCCAAACCCAATGCTAACCCTAACCCTAGCCCTAACCCTAGACCTCAATCAAACCCTAACCCTAATCAGAAATCAAAAGGTAAACCTAACCCTAACAATAACCCGAACCCAACCCTAACCCTAACCTGAACCCTAGCCCTAACCCTAACCCTAACAAGAAACCTAACGCTAAAGCTAAGCCTTTTTCGAACCCGAAACCTAATCATAACCTTAATCCGAATACTAACCCTAAACCTCAGCCTAACCCTAAGCTTAACACTAACCCAAACGCTAACCTGAATCCAAACCCTAACAAGAACCCTAACCCGAACCCGAACCCTAAGACTAACCCGATTCCTAACCCAACCACAACCCTAAGCCTAAACCGATATGAAAACCAAGCGCTAACCCTGACACTAACCTGAAAACTAACACTAACACTACACCTAACCCTAAACCTAAATCTAACTGGAACCCTAACACTGATCCCAACACTAAACTGAACCTGACCACTGACCCTAACCGCCTAACCCTAAACTCTAACACGTAAAACAAACCTTTACCAAACCCAAACCCTAACCCTAACCAGAACCATGACCCTAATGCTAACCATAACCCTAACCCCAACAGTAACAGAAATCGTAATCCTTACACAAACCAGATGATCACCCTATGCTAACTGAACCCTAACCCTAACCTGAAATCTAACCCAAACCTGGCAATCAACCATAACACTAACCTCAACTCTAACCCTAACCCTAACCTAAACTCAAACATACCATTAACGCGAATCATAGCCTATCCCTAACCAGAACCATAAACCTAACCCTAACCCTAAACATATACCTAAATATAAACCTAAGAGTAACCCGAAAACTAAACCTAACCATAAAAATGACAGTAACTGGAAACCAACCATAACACTAACAGTAAGACTAACAGTAGCCCAGGAAATGGCTCTGGGGAGAAAAGCTTGAAGGAGGGCACGTGTGAGGCCTTCTTCCTGAGTGCAGAGGAGCCATGCAGAGGGCAACAGGATGGCTGGCTCGGATCGCCTGCTTTCTCCAAAGGAGGTTGGCCAACCAGCCGAACATGCCACCTGGCACAGGCCCCTTCCAAGGGGACAAGTTCCGGAAGACATAGCCCTAGGGACAGCTGCCAAGTCTCCTGGGGCATGTGCTGGGCCCCATCAGAGGAAGAAGCAGCCTGGCAAGCGGTGTGCCAGACCTGAGATGTGGCGGCGTTCCACACTTGGGTCCCTGTCCTACCCAGGCCTCCCGAGGGAGGACAATGGTCGTGGCAGTGGCGAGTGGGGTGGGGCTGGCATCAGGCTTGCTCTGGGATGGTCTGGGAGAGGGCGCCAGGGGATGGGCTGCCCCTGGCCAGGTCTGAGGGACTGACAGCTCGGGGCTGTCACGGGCAGAGAGAGAATCCCCCTCCGCCCTTTCCCTTCAGGTTCTTATGGCTGGCCAAATCCTTAACAAGACAGGTTCATTGGAGAAAATCATACTGAGATGAGGAACGTGTGTCCATGGGGGGAACCTGGGAACCTGAGTCTCTCCACACAATGGCAGAGATTCTCATCTTGCATCCTCTCGTGAGCTAATGAAAAAGGAGGATGTTGGAGGGTGGGCATGTGGGATGTGAGAGGGGAAGAAGACAATTCTCATGGAGAGGGACATGTAAAGTCTTGTCTGAACAGTTTCCCCTGCACTGGGATCAGGTCTGGAAGGGACAGCAAGGAGGTGACCAGGAACCCGCCTCTGTGTGGTGGGGCTGGCCCTGGGGTAGGCGTGGGGGCGGCAGGTGGAAGTGGCATGGCGTGTGAGTTGGTACCAGCTGTGGAGGCAGCGACTCAGAATTCAGGAATCTCTCTCTCTGTCTCTATCTCTCTCTCTGTCTCTCTCTCTCTCTCTCTCCCTCAGGGAACTGAGGAGAGGAAGGTGGGGTGCTCTGCCCACATCGCCTACCTCTACCATGGGCCCTTATTTCTCTGGCCGCTGCAGGAGCCCTGCGAGCTTGGGTTCAACACCCTCAGGCCAAGGGAGCATGTGTGGCTGCCGGGGACTAGGGTGGGCCTCAGGGGTCCTCAGGGAAGGTCCCGCCCTCCTGCCAGGCTCTGACCAGCTGGGTCGTCCCTAGGGCGGCTACCAGCTGCAGTTGAAAAACACTGCCCTTCTTGACTTGGCTTCAGTTGTTGTCTCCCTCCCCTCGCCCAATTCCTCTCAGCTCGCAGGCAGCTTCACTGCCTTGGAAGCCTTGGTCTGGCCCTGGTCACCCCAGGCGGACTGGGGTTCGAGCTCAAGGCTCTGCCTGGGCCAGCTGCTTTGTCCAGGGGCTCATTTATACCTGGAAAGACAAAGCCATGGCCTTACCCCACGCCTGCACTTTTCGACTGCAGCCAGGTGGAGGAAAGGCTCTGTGGACTCAGAAGGGCCAAGACAGACATATGGCACAGCAGTGAGTGCGGCCCCAGGAGCCCGCAGGCCTAGGGAGCCAAGGTCACACTGGGCAAGCCCTTCCGGCAACAGGTCCCAGCCTCCTTTCTGGAGTCGGGAGGTCCTGGCCTTCCTAGTGACCAGGCCAAGGCTCTGGGGAGAAATCCGCAATGGAGTGCATACGTGAGGCATTCTGCCTGAGGGCAGAGGCGTCACACCCAGGGCGACTGCAAGGCTGGCAGGGCTCGCCTGCTTTCTCCAAAGGAGCCTGGCCAACCAGCCCAACCTGCCACCTGGGACAGGCCCCTTCCAAGGGGACAATTTCCAGAGGAAATAGCCCTGCGGACGGCCACCAAGTCTCCTGGGGTGTGTGCTGGGCCCCGTCAGAGGAGGAAGCAGCCTGGCAACCAGTGTGCCAGATGTGAGATCAGGCTGCCTCCCATACCCGGGTCCCTGCCTTGCCCACACCTACCTGCATCGATGGAGGACGATGCTGTTGGCAGTTGCAAGTGGAGATATTCATTAGAGACTTAACTTGGTGTTATAGTTAAGGAGCATAACATAAGAGCACTGAGATTGGGTTCTGCCGTTAATCAGCTTTGTAACCTAGGTGAGTATTCTTGCCACAGTATGCAGTCTCTTCACCTATATAATGGTGAAAAGGTCAACATTTACTACATCAGGATATTTTTAGGATCATGTGAGTTCATGTATGTTCAAGCACAAATTTTACATTCAGAGTGCAGTCCTTGGCTCAGTAGAATTGTTGGTTGCTGTTATTATAATTATCATTATTTCCTTATCTTCCTCGTGAGTTCCCTGTAAAACCAACCATGGTCCATGGTGTCAGCAGTTTTATTCCAGGTCCCTGCTTAAAGGCCTGCAGAGGGAACCTCGTGCTCATAACCTCCTGTTTTAATCCCAGTCTCTGGGGGGATGCATTGATCTATTTCTTCTTTGCACTGAGGCACTGATTGGGGGCCCATACCAAACCCTGCATGTCCTCCTTTTAATATCTGATGCTTTTGAAACACTGCTTAGGGTTCACTTGGTGGACTATGCTCCCTGACATGAACAACACACGGGAGAGATCATGTAGGAAACATTGGTGCATGTAGGGCTCTGAGTTGACCATAACACAGAGTACAGTGATCAAAGGCCAAGGTAGAGTTCCTTAATGCAAAGATCTTCAGAGATGAGGGTGTTCTAATGTGACTCCACCTGAAAATAAAGAAAATACATAAAAGTATATGTAGTTTTAAAAGGGAAAGCACAGAAGTAAAGAAGTGATCCTGTTAAATACACTATTCTATTTGTTTATATATCTAATTACTGATAGGAAATAGCCAGGTGTAGAGCTAGTAGAATTGATCAATGTCATAGAGAATTGTTTTAACAGTTGTTCATACCTTGTGTTTTACATCATTGATTAGGGTAATATTTTCATCTTTTACTTTCCTAGTGTCTCCATCGTTCTCAACTTCTCCAAGAGACATATTTATATTATCCCCTAAAATTTTAGGGAAATTTTAAAAAAGTTAGGACACATTTTTAAGTTGTTGATTTTGTATATTGGAGGAGCACTAGATTGCAAGTGAATTAGTGATAATGAGAGTTTTAGTTTGGGAAATGATGGTAGTTGGAATTGACACCAGGATGTTTGTAACCCAGTTTTTACTTCATTATTGGATGTAGTTTTCAAAATGCCAGAGCCAGTAATTTTTAATATCATAACTTGTCTCATTTTAAATATGTATTCTTGGAAAGGGTGATGAAGGTAAGTGGAAAATAATTTAATGTAGTGACTTGTTTTTCTCCAATTGATCTGTTATAAACCGAACAGCCATATAACATTCTTTTGTCCAAATGTCCTGATGGCACTCTCTTAACTGTTCTTGCTGTGACTCTAGCAATCTAGGCTCACGGCACCTGCTCACTCCTAATCAAGCTTTCAGTTGTAAGAGTGACATTGTCAATAATAATGACCAATTTGGACAGAGTTTTCTATTTTCTAAAGTGTATATATATCAATTGCAAACTTTGATGACATAATTGTTAAGGAATAAATTATTTGCAGTGAACTTAACAACTGATTGCTACACATTATTGTGTAGTGACATCATGGTAAAACCATTATTTGCAACATGTGGCCCCTTTCAATTTTATTTTAAAGGAACAGAACAGGATCAATGACTTTTTTCTTTTGGAAGAAGAAAGCATTGCATTTCCATCTTAGAACATTGAGAACTTGTTTTTTGCCTTTCTTTTGTCTTCAACTCTTCTTTATACTGGTTGCTAATTCACAAGTGCAGTTACTTCAGACTCATGGTGCTACCTCCTCTGCCTTTTTCATGGCTCTCACTTTAATTTTTCCATTACCCCTTCTGTGAAATAGGTTTCTCTCCATGTTCATATATCAAGGAAGGAACCGACTCTCCTTTCTGTGAACTTGGAGACAGAGGCCAAGGTGAAGCCTCGGTGCCCAGCCCCACCAGTGAGCTGCAGAAGGGCTGCAGATTCCTGTGAATCTTTTCCTGCCCTCCTGGCTCCCTACATACTTGGCATTGTCTGCACGGAGAAGCCCAGCTTGTTACAATCGAATTTTTGAAGTCTATAGAAGCCGGCTGAAGGATAAGTCTGGCTAGAAAGGACATCAGCAAGCAGTGTGCTCCAAAAGTTGGTGGCAGAAACATGAAGAAGAAGAAAACCTTTCCGTTTATCTTGTTTTCTCTTTATCTTCTTTCCTTTCATTTTCCATTATCTAGACGGTACAAATCCTGTCCACCGGCCATGGTGGTTGTTTTTTTCCTCAAAGCCCCAGTACATAGCTATATATCTTAGTTGTTGGTCAACTCATGGTGGTTCTTTTCCTGGAGTCCCACAGCAGTTTATTCATATCTCTTTCATTCAAATTATCTCTGTAGTCTAATTTATCTGTTTATACATATCTGTCTTCCTTGTAGGCCCCCAACATTTCAAGACCTTTGGGCACATAGTATATACTTCAGTATTTGAGTGAATCAATGAAGATCCTTTGTTGAAAAGGTCTAAATAAATACAGTAGCTACTCAGCACGTGAATGCAAGCATTAGAGAGAGAGTTTTGTGTCTGCTGAAGCAGGCTGTGGTGCAGTTTAGGAGCTCAGTGTCAAGGTTACTCGAGAGATTGAAACAAAATCAAAGAGATAATTAACTTGAGTTTTAAAACTCATGGAGAACAGGAGTTGTCTGTCTAGGTGAGAATCGGGACTTGATCATTCTTGTTGCATCTTTGGAAAATGCAGTCCTTTATCTTTCTATGGAAAGGTGACTGGCCAAGAGAGTGAACAGAGAATTGGCTTTTAGAAAGGCAATTTTGTCACAGGAAATCCTGGAGGAAAACGTATGGAAGGAGAGCTGGTAGAAACATGGCAGAAACTTTTTGTGTAGACACCCAAAAATTGAGTTTACATGCTGGTTGAAAGAATTGTAACTCAACATTTCTCCAACACAGATTTGAGCACCTTTTAAATATCTAGGTATAAAAAAGGATTACAAAGGAAAATAGATCAAACTGAAAGGAGTTTAGGATGGAAGAATGCAATGAAGCTGAAGTAAGCCAGCGCACTGAAATGTGTTTCAGATGAACCTGCAGTATTTAAAGGTAGTCAGAAATGTATCCCTCAGGTTTAAAGTAGAAAGAGAAATGGGAACAATTCCTGATCATCTCATGTCCAGGAGATGAAAAGCAACAGTCTCTCAGAGAAGCAAAAGTTTTCTGGCCTCTAATGTCCCACAAATGTGTTTTGAATGGTGCCTAATGAAAGAGATTCTGTGTGATGTAATGCAAATACAGTATCATCAACTCATTTCTAAGTTTAGTTCAAACACTTTAGGACACGTTGAATTGAGGTAATGCACACATTCTATAAGGGGCCACGGAAGAGGTTGACAGCATTCTCTCTCAGCTGCTCACTTGACCAAGGGAGAAAATATTCTTGAACACATTGACCACGTCTCCTAAAGATAATGCCCTATTTTGAACTTTTCTTTTTGTAAACTCAGCCTGCATTTCCCCTTACCTATGCAAGCTAAAGGCTGTGTGTAGACATCCTTCGTTGGCAATGAGGAGAAGATCCATACTATTAAATAATCAAATAAGAAGACCATACGGTTGGCCGCTTTTAGGAAAATGACAGGTTTAAGCCCACCTTCATTTTTGGAAGGACATACTACACCAGAATTAAAATATCTACCATTTGTTTTGCAGCTAATCATAAGTCATGCTATTTAAATGAAATTTAATGAGTCCTTCCTCTATTAAGTTGACTAGATTTTAGTCAAACTGATGCATAATTTTATGTAAGTGCACTATTACTTAAAATGTAAAACCCTTTAGAGGCCACTTCATTCATTTTTAGAAGCATATTTTGTATATTTTGGTGTGACTTTATTTATTTTCCTTCATAGCAGAGAGGCACATCCTAGTCTTTTTCTTGCTGCCCTCTCTCTACAAGATAAAACTCATCCAAGTTTATTTTGTTTTATAAGGCATAGGCTTACTTTGTAATGATAAAGAGATCATTTCTGAAACACATTTGGAATTGTGGGGAGCCCAGAATTTTAGATTATGCTCAGAATTTTTGTGATGTAACTTCTAAAAAGATGGAACATTTAAAATTTTGCCAGGAAAGTTTTCTCCTACTTTGCTTCACAGTAATTAAAAAACAAAAACAAAAACAAAGTAGTTTCTTAATTCTTCAGAAGTGTGAGTGAAGATGTTCTCAGGTTTAAGTGTATCCTTGAGAGAGCTTTCTCTGGGTTATTCTTTCAAAACAACCATCCCAGTTGATGAATATTTAGTGGAGATTCTGTCAGTCCCAGAGTTGAGAGAGGCAGTTCCCAAAGCTCCAGCAGGTCCTGGGAGAGGAGAGCCCTGGTAACCGGTGCCGTCCGAGTTTGAATGAGGCGTGGTCATTCTCAGGATGTTAGAACTGAGTGGAGTTCTCAAATGTAGCCCAGTGACTCTAGACCTGAGCCCTGCTCAGAAGCCAGTTGACATGTCGTTCACTCTGAGCATGGTGTCTTCCCTCTGCTCGTGCCCCTTTCTGCCATTTCTCATGTTTCTCCTGACTCTTTTTCTTTCCTACACGTTCTTTCATCTTTTTTCTCTCTTTCTGACTTTTACTCTCTATTATATTCTTTCTCCTTATCATTTTTTCCTCTGTCTTTTATTATTCTCATTCATTTTCTTTTTATTTTGTAGTACAGTTACTCTGTACATCACTTTCATCTTAAAATCTTGACTCTCTATAACTCCTATACTTCAGCTAGCTATTTTGAAGAGAGTATTTTGATAAATTTCTCTTAGATGTTATAACATACTGATTCAAGGAAATAAAAACTGTCACAAAAGGGATGGGGATGGAGAACGAATTCACTTCAGGTAGCCATGGAATTAGACAGAGGGAAACTGAAAGCTTAGGTGTGGGTGTTCAAAATATTTCCTGATACATCTTTGTAGTTCATTGTTGTGGTAAACTGCACACAGTCTTATTTACTGTTGGAGCCCAGAAGTTTGCTCCTCTGCACAGGTCAGCGCGTCTCAGACTATGGAAAAGAAGCTAGGAACACTGCATGCATTTCTAATGTAAAGAACTGTCAGTGTTCCACCAGGAGACACTTTGGGCTCTTCCCTGCACTATCTGAATAGAAAAAGAGGAACAGAAGCTTTTCTCCATCTGCACAAAGCCGAGACCCTATTTTGAGTTTGAGAGGATTTACATGTGACTGAAAACAAATGTGTTCCCAAGTTTGGATTTGCTTTAACAAGAACTATTTGCTGGCTTTGATGTTAAAAGTCTTTATTCAAAATTGGCTACATCTAGTGCTAAGTTCAGAATGGAGATTTGTCAGTATAAGAGAGAGGAATTCCTTTTTGATTAAGTCAGTGAAATACAGTATTTGGGAGAATGGTTATGTTTGAAGGCCACTTGTTAATATTCTGTTGCCACAGTGACATCTGTTGGTAAGTGACTACTTCATGCTACTCTCGATTTCTGTTTGAAAGACATATTGAGCTTGATAAATAAATGGTAAGCAATAGGATATATTGGAACATATGAAGAAGCCATTTGGGGTAAAGTTAATTCGGCCTGAATTTGTTTTTCCAAAAGGGCCTGTCTCCTGCATTATGTATCTGCTTTGCCATGTCCCAAAGCGAAGTGTAAATGCCCTTAAGATAAGAATGTAACTTACCCCTCATTGGCATTTCCTTAAGGATAAACATTTCTCCCTAGGCTACGATTTGATTGCTGCAGTCATCCTTTGACCACCCAGCTCCAGACAACAGACCTGACACCAGCCACGCCCATCAAGACAGCAGATCTGTTCCCCGTTGTATTCATCAATAGCTGTTCTGGCAGGGCAATCTGCCAGGGCTGATCTCGTGGCTATTTTAAAAGGGACATTGCAATCACATGTGGTACATGCTCTTTGATAGGATATAACCACTCTGTACACCCCACTTCTTTGGAGTGCTCCATTTCTTCGTGAAAGGACTCTCGCAGGTTATATGGTCCTCAAAGGTTGGCTCATAATAAACTCACCCCAGTTTTGATTTATAGATTGGTTATGGATTATTTGTGTCGACCTTTCTTGGCATAGTTGTGGCAGGATTTCAGAGAAACCCACCGGAGACAATCTGCAATCTACACTGAACTGGTTCTTGGTACCGCAGGGGCCCTTTGAGCCCCATCTGGATCACTGCATTCTTCAGGTGAACCTGGTGAGTTCTCATGAAACCTGGACCTCCTTATTTTAAGTTGACGGTCCAAGAGTTTATTTGAGCTGTTTTAAGGTCTTAAGACTAAAGGCTTTGAAGGGTACCGGTACATTTCCTAGGTAAAAAAAAACCTAGGGGGAATTTCCTAGGCCAAGGGAGCTTAGGGGAAGCTTGGAGTAAACTGGGTTGGTTGTCCTTTTAATTTGGATTTAAAATTGGAAAACATTATGTTTATAAGGTCTGAACAAATCTGCTTGATAGAGAAATGAGAGTCTGGACATGTTCAGCTCTGAAGAAAAGGGGAGAGTGACGTCAGCATCATGGCGGAGTGAGCTTTCCCGTGAATTCTTCCCCCACAAAATACAACAAAAGTAACAGCCACAGACCAACAACGGAATCCCAGACAGTCAAAAGCTGGAGCGGAGGGATCCACACTGCCGCACATCTGAGAGCGGAACGTGCTGGGCCCCCGGAGGAAGTGGGGAGAGGTAAGGAGAACTCCGCTCCCTCCCCATCAGATCAGCGATCCGGTCCGCGCGGCTCCCAGAGAGGGGGGAGGGGCGGCCCTCGGCGGGAAACTGTAGCTCTTCGGGCGCTCTCAGCCAGTGGGAAACTCCCGCACAGAGGGCTCAGAGGAGCCACAGGGCTACCATCAACATCTGAGCAACCCAGAGAGCGGATAAAGAGGGGCAAACGAGAAGCCTCCCACGTCAGGGACCCAGAGGGCAAAAGAGAGAGCTCCCCCCTCCCCGCAACCCGGAGTCTGCAGCTTGACCAGATCTAGCGGTCCGAGGCAGACCTGAATAAACTGGACTGGACCCGTGGATCGCAGTGGGGAAAAGAAACAAAACAAAACAAAACAAAACTGCGGATCGCAGCAGAAAAACTGGGGCAGAGCGCAGGGGGCTTAGACTACACAGCCCTTTACCACCACACAGTGGCGGCAGGTGGAAATTGCAACCAGAGACTTCCAGGATGAGGAAAATCAAAACCAACACAGGAACCACAATGCAAAAATATATGAAATCACCAGACCAGAAACAAAATGACAAGCACCCAGAAATCAACCCCGAAGACACAGAAATCCATAAACTAAATGACAGAGATTTCAAAATAGCTATCATAAAAACACTCAACGAAATACGAGACAACACAGACAAACAATTAAATGAGATTCGGAGTTTCTTCACAAAAGAGATTGAAATCATAAAGAAAAACCTATCAGGGCTGATGGAGATGAAGAACACAATGGAGGAGATAAAGGAGAATCTGGAATCTTTAAAGAACAGAGCTGACAATATGGAGGAAAGAATTAGTACTTTAGAGGATAGGAATACAGATATACTCCAGATGGAAGAAGAGAGAGAACTAAGACTAAAAAGAAATGAAGAAAGACTCCGAGAAATAGCGGACTCTATTAGAAAATGTAACATAAGAATTATAGGTATTCCTGAGGGAGAGGAGAGGGAAAGAGGAACAGAGAGCCTATTCAAGGAAATAATAGCTGAAAATTTCCCAAATCTGGGGAAGGAGCAGGAAATACCAGTAAGCGAAGCCAACAGGACTCCTATATATATTAACAGACAAAGGCCTTCACCACGACACCTAGTGGTAAGGCTAGCCAGGGTCAACGACAAAGAAACAATATTAAGGGCAGCTACACAAAAACAAAAAATAACGTACAAAGGAACTCCCATCAGGCTCTCAGCGGATTTCTCAACAGAAACTTTTCAGGCTAGAAGAGACTGGAATGATATATTCAAAATACTAAAAGACAAAAACTTTCAGCCAAGAATACTCTATCCAGCAAAAATATCCTTCAAATATGATGGAGAAATAGTAACTCTCCCAGATAAACAAAAGCTAAGGGAGTTCATGGCCACGAGACCGCCACTACAAGAAATACTCAAGAAGGCCCTCAGGCCTGAAAACAAGAAGAGAAAGGGAACACAAAGCTTGGAGTAAGGAGAAAAGTAGGTAGACAAAATCAGAGAAATAGTAGATCTTTACCGGAATAGGTTAGCAACCACTTAAATACTAAACTCAAAGATCAAAGGAAGAAATTCACCAAAAATAAATTTAACCTCATCACTGTAAACACACAGCCACAACACAAGATAGAATAAGGTATAACAAGAGCAACTTAGAAGGGGAAGAGGAAAGTGACTGAATTGACTTAGTATAAGGAAATAGGAGGCTATCAGATAATGGACTATCTCATACAGAAGATTTTTCGCCCAAACCTCAAGGTAACCACTAAACAAATAATCAAATTAAAACCACATATGATAAACAAAGAGAAAACTAGAAGAATCATAAGACAGAACAACCAAACTGAATTGGCAGTCCAAAACAAATGGGACAAGAAACAAAGGAAATGCAAAAGAACCAGAAAATAAGTGACAAAACAGCAACATTCAACCCTCATGTTTCAATAGTTACCCTAAATGTAAATGGATTGAACTCTCCAATCAAAAGATACAGAGTGGCAGGATGGATTAAAAAGCAAGACCCAACAATATGCTGCCTTCAGGAAACACATCTTAGCACTAAAGACAAGCACAGGCTCAGAGTGAAAGGATGGAAGACAATACTCCAAGCTAATGGCAAACAAAAGAAAGCAGGTGTTGCCATACTCATATCAGAAAAAGTAGACTTCAAGATAAAACAGGTTAAGAAAGACAAAGAAGGGAAATATATAATGATAAAAGGGACACTCCATCAAGAAGACATATCACTTATAAATATATATGCACCCAACATAGGAGCACCAATGTACATAAAACAACTATTAACAAACCCAAAAGGAGAAATCAACAACAACACAATAATAGTAGGGGATCTTAACACCCCACTTACAGCAATGGATAGATCATCCAGACAAAAAGTTAATAAGGAAATATTAGACTTAAATGAAAAACTGGACGAGATGGACCTAGTAGACATATACAGAGCACTCCACCCAAAAACAGCTGACTACACATTCTTCTCAAGCGCGCATGGAACATTCTCTAGGATAGACCATATGTTGGGAAACAAAGCAAGCCTCAATAAATTTAAGAAGATTGAAATCATAACAAGCATCTTTTCAGACCATAAGGCTATGAAACTGGAAATGAACCAGGAAAAAAAAACTGGGAAAGTGACAAAAATGTGGAGATTAAACAACATGCTACTGAACAACCAATGGATCATTGATGAAATTAAAGGAGAAATCAAAAACTATCTGGAAACAAACGAAAATGATAACATGCCATATCAAACCATATGGGACGCAGCAAAAGCGGTCCTGAGAGGGAAACTCATAGCGATACAAGCCCACCTTAACAAACAAGAAAAAGCCCTAATAGGCAACCTTAAATTACACCTAACAGAACTAGAAAAAGAAGAACAAACAAAGCCCAAAGCCAGCAGAAGGAGAGAAATAATAAAAATCAGAGCAGAAATAAATGATATTGAGACCAAAAAAACAGTAGAAAGGATTAATGAAACAAAGAGTTGGTTCTTCGAGAAGATAAACAAAATAGACAAACCCTTAGCCAGGCTAACTAAGAAAAAAAGAGAAAAGGCTCAAGTAAATAAAATTAGAAATGAAAGAGGAGAAATTACAACGGATACCATGGAAATACAGAGGATTATAAGAGAATACTATGAGAAATTATATGCCAACAAATTGGACAATCTAGAAGAAATGGATAAATTCTTAGACTTATACAACCTCCCAAAATTGAACCAAGAAGAAATGGAGAATCTGAATAGACCAATCACAAGTAAAGAGATTGAAATAGTAATCAAAAACCTCCCAAAAAATAAAAGTCCAGGACCAGATGGCTTCTCCAGTGAATTTTACCAAACATTCAAAGAAGATTTAATACCCATCCTCCTCAAACTATTCCAAAAAATAGAGGAAGATGGAACACTTCCTGAATCATTCTATGAGGCCAACATCACCCTGATACCGAAACCAGACAAAGACAATACAAAGAAAGAAAATTACAGGCCAATATCGCTGATGAACATTGATGCAAAAATCCTCAACAAAATATTGGCAAACCGAATACAACAATATATTTAAAAGATCATACACCATGATCAAGTGGGATTTATACCAGAGACGCAGGGATGGTTCAACATCCGCAAATCAATCAACGTGATACATCACATCAACAAAACAAAGAATAAAAACCACATGATCATCTCAATAGACGCAGAGAAGGCATTTGACAAGATACAACATCCATTTATGATAAAAACTCTCAATAAAATGGGAATAGAAGGAAAGTACCTCAACATAATAAAGGCCATATATGACAAACCCACAGCTAACATCATACTCAACGGGGAAAGACTGAAAGCCATTCCTCTGAGAACAGGAACGAGGCAGGGCTGCCCACTCTCACCACTCCTGTTCAACATAGTACTGGAGGTTTTGGCCAGAGCAATTAGGCAAGAAAAAGGAATAAAAGGAGGTGACGTCAGCATCATGGCGGAGTGAGCTTTCCCGTGAATTCTTCCCCCACAAAATACAACAAAAGTAACAGCCACAGACAAACAACGGAATCCCAGACAGTCAAAAGCTGGAGCGGAGGGATCCACACTGCCGCACATCTGAGAGCGGAACGTGCTGGGCCCCCGGAGGAAGTGGGGAGAGGTAAGGAGAACTCCGCTCCCTCCCCATCAGATCAGCGATCCGGTCCGCGCGGCTCCCAGAGAGGGGGGAGGGGCGGCCCTCGGCGGGAAACTGTAGCTCTTCGGGCGCTCTCAGCCAGTGGGAAACTCCCGCACAGAGGGCTCAGAGGAGCCACAGGGCTACCATCAACATCTGAGCAACCCAGAGAGCGGATAAAGAGGGGCAAACGAGAAGCCTCCCACGTCAGGGACCCAGAGGGCAAAAGAGAGAGCTCCCCCCTCCCCACAACCCGGAGTCTGCAGCTCGACCAGATCTAGCGGTCCGAGGCAGACCTGAATAAATTGGACTGGACCCGTGGATCGCAGTGGGGAAAAGAAACAAAACAAAACAAAACAAAACTGCGGATCGCAGCAGAAAAACTGGGGCAGAGCGCAGGGGGCTTAGACTACACAGCCCTTCACCACCACACAGTGGCGGCAGGTGGAAAGTGCAACCAGAGACTTCCAGGATGAGGAAAATCAAAACCAACACAGGAACCACAATGCAAAAATATATGAAATCACCAGACCAGAAACAAAATGACAAGCAACCAGAAATCAACCCCGAAGACACAGAAATCCATAAACTAAATGACAGAGATTTCAAAATAGCTATCATAAAAACACTCAACGAAATACGAGACAACACAGACAAACAATTAAATGAGATTAGGAGTTTCTTCACAAAAGAGATTGAAATCATAAAGAAAAACCTATCAGGGCTGCTGGAGATGAAGAACACAATGGAGGAGATAAAGGAGAATCTGGAATCTTTAAAGAACAGAGCTGACAATATGGAGGAAAGAATTAGTACTTTAGAGGATAGGAATACAGATATACTCCAGATGGAAGAAGAGAGAGAACTAAGACTAAAAAGAAATGAAGAAAGACTCCGAGAAATAGCGGACTCTATTAGAAAATGTAACATAAGAATTATAGGTATTCCTGAGGGAGAGGAGAGGGAAAGAGGAACAGAGAGCCTATTCAAGGAAATAATAGCTGAAAATTTCCCAAATCTGGGGAAGGAGCAGGAAATACCAGTAAGCGAAGCCAACAGGACTCCTATATATATTAACAGACAAAGGCCTTCACCACGACACCTAGTGGTAAGGCTAGCCAGGGTCAGCGACAAAGAAACAATATTAAGGGCAGCTACACAAAAACAAAAAATAACGTACAAAGGAACTCCCATCAGGCTCTCAGCGGATTTCTCAACAGAAACTTTTCAGGCTAGAAGAGACTGGAATGATATATTCAAAATACTAAAAGACAAAAACTTTCAGCCAAGAATACTCTATCCAGCAAAAATATCCTTCAAATATGATGGAGAAATAGTAACTCTCCCAGATAAACAAAAGCTAAGGGAGTTCATGGCCACGAGACCGCCACTACAAGAAATACTCAAGAAGGCCCTCAGGCCTGAAAACAAGAAGAGAAAGGGAACACAAAGCTTGGAGTAAGGAGAAAAGTAGGTAGACAAAATCAGAGAAATAGTAGATCTTTACCGGAATAGGTTAGCAACCACTTAAATACTAAACTCAAAGATCAAAGGAAGAAATTCACCAAAAATAAATTTAACCTCATCACTGTAAACACACAGCCACAACACAAGATAGAATAAGGTATAACAAGAGCAACTTAGAAGGGGAAGAGGAAAGTGACTGAATTGACTTAGTATAAGGAAATAGGAGGCTATCAGATAATGGACTATCTCATACAGAAGATTTTTCGCCCAAACCTCAAGGTAACCACTAAACAAATAATCAAATTAAAACCACATATGATAAACAAAGAGAAAACTAGAAGAATCATAAGACAGAACAACCAAACTGAATTGGCAGTCCAAAACAAATGGGACAAGAAACAAAGGAAATGCAAAAGAACCAGAAAATAAGTGACAAAACAGCAACATTCAACCCTCATGTTTCAATAGTTACCCTAAATGTAAATGGATTGAACTCTCCAATCAAAAGATACAGAGTGGCAGGATGGATTAAAAAGCAAGACCCAACAATATGCTGCCTTCAGGAAACACATCTTAGCACTAAAGACAAGCACAGGCTCAGAGTGAAAGGATGGAAGACAATACTCCAAGCTAATGGCAAACAAAAGAAAGCAGGTGTTGCCATACTCATATCAGAAAAAGTAGACTTCAAGATAAAACAGGTTAAGAAAGACAAAGAAGGGAAATATATAATGATAAAAGGGACACTCCATCAAGAAGACATATCACTTATAAATATATATGCACCCAACATAGGAGCACCAATGTACATAAAACAACTATTAACAAACCTAAAAGGAGAAATCAACAACAACACAATAATAGTAGGGGATCTTAACACCCCACTTACAGCAATGGATAGATCATCCAGACAAAAAGTTAATAAGGAAATATTAGACTTAAATGAAAAACTGGACGAGATGGACCTAGTAGACATATACAGAGCACTCCACCCAAAAACAGCTGACTACACATTCTTCTCAAGCGCGCATGGAACATTCTCTAGGATAGACCATATGTTGGGAAACAAAGCAAGCCTCAATAAATTTAAGAAGATTGAAATCATAACAAGCATCTTTTCAGACCATAAGGCTATGAAACTGGAAATGAACCAGGAAAAAAAAACTGGGAAAGTGACAAAAATGTGGAGATTAAACAACATGCTACTGAACAACCAATGGATCATTGATGAAATTAAAGGAGAAATCAAAAACTATCTGGAAACAAACGAAAATGATAACATGCCATATCAAACCATATGGGACGCAGCAAAAGCGGTCCTGAGAGGGAAACTCATAGCGATACAAGCCCACCTTAACAAACAAGAAAAAGCCCTAATAGGCAACCTTAAATTACACCTAACAGAACTAGAAAAAGAAGAACAAACAAAGCCCAAAGCCAGCAGAAGGAGAGAAATAATAAAAATCAGAGCAGAAATAAATGATATTGAGACCAAAAAAACAGTAGAAAGGATTAATGAAACAAAGAGTTGGTTCTTCGAGAAGATAAACAAAATAGACAAACCCTTAGCCAGGCTAACTAAGAAAAAAAGAGAAAAGGCTCAAGTAAATAAAATTAGAAATGAAAGAGGAGAAATTACAACGGATACCATGGAAATACAGAGGATTATAAGAGAATACTATGAGAAATTATATGCCAACAAATTGGACAATCTAGAAGAAATGGATAAATTCTTAGACTTATACAACCTCCCAAAATTGAACCAAGAAGAAATGGAGAATCTGAATAGACCAATCACAAGTAAAGAGATTGAAATAGTAATCAAAAACCTCCCAAAAAATAAAAGTCCAGGACCAGATGGCTTCTCCAGTGAATTTTACCAAACATTCAAAGAAGATTTAATACCCATCCTCCTCAAACTATTCCAAAAAATAGAGGAAGATGGAACACTTCCTGAATCATTCTATGAGGCCAACATCACCCTGATACCGAAACCAGACAAAGACAATACAAAGAAAGAAAATTACAGGCCAATATCGCTGATGAACATTGATGCAAAAATCCTCAACAAAATATTGGCAAACCGAATACAACAATATATTTAAAAGATCATACACCATGATCAAGTGGGATTTATACCAGAGACGCAGGGATGGTTCAACATCCGCAAATCAATCAACGTGATACATCACATCAACAAAACAAAGAATAAAAACCACATGATCATCTCAATAGACGCAGAGAAGGCATTTGACAAGATACAACATCCATTTATGATAAAAACTCTCAATAAAATGGGAATAGAAGGAAAGTACCTCAACATAATAAAGGCCATATATGACAAACCCACAGCTAACATCATACTCAACGGGGAAAGACTGAAAGCCATTCCTCTGAGAACAGGAACGAGGCAGGGCTGCCCACTCTCACCACTCCTGTTCAACATAGTACTGGAGGTTTTGGCCAGAGCAATTAGGCAAGAAAAAGGAATAAAAGGAGGTGACGTCAGCATCATGGCGGAGTGAGCTTTCCCGTGAATTCTTCCCCCACAAAATACAACAAAAGTAACAGCCACAGACAAACAACGGAATCCCAGACAGTCAAAAGCTGGAGCGGAGGGATCCACACTGCCGCACATCTGAGAGCGGAACGTGCTGGGCCCCCGGAGGAAGTGGGGAGAGGTAAGGAGAACTCCGCTCCCTCCCCATCAGATCAGCGATCCGGTCCGCGCGGCTCCCAGAGAGGGGGGAGGGGCGGCCCTCGGCGGGAAACTGTAGCTCTTCGGGCGCTCTCAGCCAGTGGGAAACTCCCGCACAGAGGGCTCAGAGGAGCCACAGGGCTACCATCAACATCTGAGCAACCCAGAGAGCGGATAAAGAGGGGCAAACGAGAAGCCTCCCACGTCAGGGACCCAGAGGGCAAAAGAGAGAGCTCCCCCCTCCCCACAACCCGGAGTCTGCAGCTCGACCAGATCTAGCGGTCCGAGGCAGACCTGAATAAATTGGACTGGACCCGTGGATCGCAGTGGGGAAAAGAAACAAAACAAAACAAAACAAAACTGCGGATCGCAGCAGAAAAACTGGGGCAGAGCGCAGGGGGCTTAGACTACACAGCCCTTCACCACCACACAGTGGCGGCAGGTGGAAAGTGCAACCAGAGACTTCCAGGATGAGGAAAATCAAAACCAACACAGGAACCACAATGCAAAAATATATGAAATCACCAGACCAGAAACAAAATGACAAGCAACCAGAAATCAACCCCGAAGACACAGAAATCCATAAACTAAATGACAGAGATTTCAAAATAGCTATCATAAAAACACTCAACGAAATACGAGACAACACAGACAAACAATTAAATGAGATTAGGAGTTTCTTCACAAAAGAGATTGAAATCATAAAGAAAAACCTATCAGGGCTGCTGGAGATGAAGAACACAATGGAGGAGATAAAGGAGAATCTGGAATCTTTAAAGAACAGAGCTGACAATATGGAGGAAAGAATTAGTACTTTAGAGGATAGGAATACAGATATACTCCAGATGGAAGAAGAGAGAGAACTAAGACTAAAAAGAAATGAAGAAAGACTCCGAGAAATAGCGGACTCTATTAGAAAATGTAACATAAGAATTATAGGTATTCCTGAGGGAGAGGAGAGGGAAAGAGGAACAGAGAGCCTATTCAAGGAAATAATAGCTGAAAATTTCCCAAATCTGGGGAAGGAGCAGGAAATACCAGTAAGCGAAGCCAACAGGACTCCTATATATATTAACAGACAAAGGCCTTCACCACGACACCTAGTGGTAAGGCTAGCCAGGGTCAGCGACAAAGAAACAATATTAAGGGCAGCTACACAAAAACAAAAAATAACGTACAAAGGAACTCCCATCAGGCTCTCAGCGGATTTCTCAACAGAAACTTTTCAGGCTAGAAGAGACTGGAATGATATATTCAAAATACTAAAAGACAAAAACTTTCAGCCAAGAATACTCTATCCAGCAAAAATATCCTTCAAATATGATGGAGAAATAGTAACTCTCCCAGATAAACAAAAGCTAAGGGAGTTCATGGCCACGAGACCGCCACTACAAGAAATACTCAAGAAGGCCCTCAGGCCTGAAAACAAGAAGAGAAAGGGAACACAAAGCTTGGAGTAAGGAGAAAAGTAGGTAGACAAAATCAGAGAAATAGTAGATCTTTACCGGAATAGGTTAGCAACCACTTAAATACTAAACTCAAAGATCAAAGGAAGAAATTCACCAAAAATAAATTTAACCTCATCACTGTAAACACACAGCCACAACACAAGATAGAATAAGGTATAACAAGAGCAACTTAGAAGGGGAAGAGGAAAGTGACTGAATTGACTTAGTATAAGGAAATAGGAGGCTATCAGATAATGGACTATCTCATACAGAAGATTTTTCGCCCAAACCTCAAGGTAACCACTAAACAAATAATCAAATTAAAACCACATATGATAAACAAAGAGAAAACTAGAAGAATCATAAGACAGAACAACCAAACTGAATTGGCAGTCCAAAACAAATGGGACAAGAAACAAAGGAAATGCAAAAGAACCAGAAAATAAGTGACAAAACAGCAACATTCAACCCTCATGTTTCAATAGTTACCCTAAATGTAAATGGATTGAACTCTCCAATCAAAAGATACAGAGTGGCAGGATGGATTAAAAAGCAAGACCCAACAATATGCTGCCTTCAGGAAACACATCTTAGCACTAAAGACAAGCACAGGCTCAGAGTGAAAGGATGGAAGACAATACTCCAAGCTAATGGCAAAAAAAAGAAAGCAGGTGTTGCCATACTCATATCAGAAAAAGTAGACTTCAAGATAAAACAGGTTAAGAAAGACAAAGAAGGGAAATATATAATGATAAAAGGGACACTCCATCAAGAAGACATATCACTTATAAATATATATGCACCCAACATAGGAGCACCAATGTACATAAAACAACTATTAACAAACCTAAAAGGAGAAATCAACAACAACACAATAATAGTAGGGGATCTTAACACCCCACTTACAGCAATGGATAGATCATCCAGACAAAAAGTTAATAAAGAAATATTAGACTTAAATGAAAAACTGGACGAGATGGACCTAGTAGACATATACAGAGCACTCCACCCAAAAACAGCTGACTACACATTCTTCTCAAGCGCGCATGGAACATTCTCTAGGATAGACCATATGTTGGGAAACAAAGCAAGCCTCAATAAATTTAAGAGGATTGAAATCATAACAAGCATCTTTTCAGACCATAAGGCTATGAAACTGGAAATGAACCAGGAAAAAAAAACTGGGAAAGTGACAAAAATGTGGAGATTAAACAACATGCTACTGAACAACCAATGGATCATTGATGAAATTAAAGGAGAAATCAAAAACTATCTGGAAACAAACGAAAATGATAACATGCCATATCAAACCATATGGGACGCAGCAAAAGCGGTCCTGAGAGGGAAACTCATAGCGATACAAGCCCACCTTAACAAACAAGAAAAAGCCCTAATAGGCAACCTTAAATTACACCTAACAGAACTAGAAAAAGAAGAACAAACAAAGCCCAAAGCCAGCAGAAGGAGAGAAATAATAAAAATCAGAGCAGAAATAAATGATATTGAGACCAAAAAAACAGTAGAAAGAATTAATGAAACAAAGAGTTGGTTCTTCGAGAAGATAAACAAAATAGACAAACCCTTAGCCAGGCTAACTAAGAAAAAAAGAGAAAAGGCTCAAGTAAATAAAATTAGAAATGAAAGAGGAGAAATTACAACGGATACCATGGAAATACAGAGGATTATAAGAGAATACTATGAGAAATTATATGCCAACAAATTGGACAATCTAGAAGAAATGGATAAATTTTTAGACTTATACAACCTCCCAAAATTGAACCAAGAAGAAATAGAGAATCTGAATAGACCAATCACAAGTAAAGAGATTGAAATAGTAATCAAAAACCTCCCAAAAAATAAAAGTCCAGGACCAGATGGCTTCTCCAGTGAATTTTACCAAACATTCAAAGAAGATTTAATACCCATCCTCCTCAAACTATTCCAAAAAATAGAGGAAGATGGAACACTTCCTGAATCATTCTACGAGGCCAACATCACCCTGATACCGAAACCAGACAAAGACAATACAAAGAAAGAAAATTACAGGCCAATATCGCTGATGAACATTGATGCAAAAATCCTCAACAAAATATTGGCAAACCGAATACAACAATATATTAAAAAGATCATACACCATGATCAAGTGGGATTTATACCAGAGACGCAGGGATGGTTCAACATCCGCAAATCAATCAACGTGATACATCACATCAACAAAACAAAGAATAAAAACCACATGATCATCTCAATAGACGCAGAGAAGGCATTTGACAAGATACAACATCCATTTATGATAAAAACTCTCAATAAATTGGGAATAGAAGGAAAGTACCTCAACATAATAAAGGCCATATATGACAAACCCACAGCTAACATCATACTCAACGGGGAAAGACTGAAAGCCATTCCTCTGAGAACAGGAACGAGGCAGGGCTGCCCACTCTCACCACTCCTGTTCAACATAGTACTGGAGGTTTTGGCCAGAGCAATTAGGCAAGAAAAAGGAATAAAAGGAATCCAAATAGGTAACGAAGAAGTGAAACTCTCACTATTTGCAGATGACATGATTGTATATATAGAAAACCCTACAGAATCTGTTGGAAAACTGTTAGAAACAATCAACAACTACAGCAAAGTTGCAGGGTACAAAATCAATCTACAAAAATCCGTTGCATTTCTATATGCTAATAATGAACTAACAGAAAGAGAGCTCAAAAAGATAATACCATTTACAATTGCATCAAAAAGAATAAAATACCTAGGAATAAATCTTACCAAGGAGGTGAAGGACCTATACAATGAGAACTACAAGACATTATTGAGGGAAATCTACGATGACATAAAGAAATGGAAAGATATCCCATGCACGTGGATTGGAAGAATAAACATAGTTAAAATGTCTATATTACCTAAAGCAATCTACAGATTCAATGCAATCCCAATCAGAATCCCAATGATATTCTTCACAGAAATAGAAAAAAGAATACTAAAATTTATATGGGGCAACAAAAGACCCCGAATAGCTAAAGAAATCCTAAAGAAAAAGAACAAAGCAGGAGGCATCACAATTCCTGACTTCAAAACATACTACAAAGCAATAGTAATCAAAACAGCATGGTACTGGTACAAAAACAGACACACAGATCAATGGAACAGAATTGAAAGCCCAGAAATAAAACCACACATATACGGACAGCTAATTTTCGACAAAGGTGCTAAGGACATGCAATGGAGAAAGGAAAGTCTCTTCAATAAATGGTGTTGGTAAAACTGGACATCCACATGCAAAAGAATGAAAGTGGACCATGTGCTATCGCCATACACAAAAATTAACTCAAAATGGATCAAAGACCTGAAGGTGAGACCTGAAACTATAAAACTCATAGAAGAAAATATAAGCAACACACTATTTGACATTGGGTTTAAAGGAATCTTTTCGGATGACATGCCTACCCAGACTAGGGAAACTAAAGAAAAAATAAACAAGTGGGACTTTATCAGACTAAAGAGCTTTTATAAGACAAATGAAATCAGAATCAAGATGAACAAACAACCAACCAGCTGGGAGAGAATATTTGCAAAACATACATCTGACAAGGGGTTGATCTCCATAATATATAAAGAACTCACACAATTGAACAACAAAAAAACAAACAACCCGATCAAAAAATGGGCAGAGGAAATGAACAGACACTTCTCCAAGGAAGATATACAGATGGCCAATAGGCACATGAAAAGATGCTCAACATCACTAATCATCAGGGAAATGCAAATCAAAACAACACTAAGATACCACCTCACGCCCGTTAGAATGGCTATAATCACCAAGACAAAAAACAACAAATGTTGGAGAGGATGTGGAGAAACAGGAACCCTCATACACAGCTGGTGGGAATGCAAATTGGTGCAGCCTCTATGGAAAACGGTATGGAGATTCCTCAAAGAATTAAAAATAGAGATGCCCTATGATCCAGCCATCCCACTACTGGGAATCTATCCAACGCACCTGAAATCAACAATCCAAAGAGGCTTATGCACCCCTATGTTCATTGCAGCATTATTCACCATAGCCAAGAAGTGGAAGCAACCTAAGTGTCCCTCGACTGACGATTGGATTAAGAAAATGTGGTATATATATACAATGGAATACTACTCAGCCATAAAAAAAGACAAAATCGTCCCATTTGCAACAACATGGATGGGCCTGGAGCGTATTATGTTAAGTGAAATAAGCCAGAAAGAGAAAGACAAACACTGTATGATCTCACTCATATGTGGAATATAAACCAACACATGGACAGAGAAAACTGGACTGTGGTTACCCGGGAAGTGGGGGTGGGGGGTGGGCACAAGGGGTGAAGGGAGTCATATATGGGGTGAAGGACAAACAAAAATGTACAACCCAAAATCTCACAATGTTAGAAACCATTAAAATATCAATAAAAATGTAAAAAAAAAAAAAAAAAAAAAAAAAAAAGGAATAAAAGGAATCCAAATAGGTAACGAAGAAGTGAAACTCTCACTATTTGCAGATGACATGATTGTATATATAGAAAACCCTAAAGAATCTGTTGGAAAACTGTTAGAAACAATCAACAACTACAGCAAAGTTGCAGGGTACAAAATCAATCTACAAAAATCAGTTGCATTTCTATATGCTAATAATGAACTAACAGAAAGAGAGCTCAAAAAGATAATACCATTTACAATTGCATCAAAAAGAATAAAGTACCTAGGAATAAATCTTACCAAGGAGGTGAAGGACCTATACAATGAGAACTGCAAGACATTACTGAGGGAAATCTACGATGACATAAAGAAATGGAAAGATATCCCATGCACGTGGATTGGAAGAATAAACATAGTTAAAATGTCTATATTACCTAAAGCAATCTACAGATTCAATGCAATCCCAATCAGAATCCCAATGACATTCTTCACAGAAATAGAAAAAAGAATACTAAAATTTATATGGGGCAACAAAAGACCCCGAATAGCTAAAGAAATCCTAAAGAAAAAGAACAAAGCAGGAGGCATCACAATTCCTGACTTCAAAACATACTACAAAGCAATAGTAATCAAAACAGCATGGTACTGGTACAAAAACAGACACACAGATCAATGGAACAGAATTGAAAGCCCAGAAATAAAACCACACATATACGGACAGCTAATTTTCGACAAAGGTGCTAAGGACATGCAATGGAGAAAGGAAAGTCTCTTCAATAAATGGTGTTGGGAAAACTGGACATCCACATGCAAAAGAATGAAAGTGGACCATGTGCTATCGCCATTCACAAAAATTAACTCAAAATGGATCAAAGACCTGAAGGTGAGACCTGAAACTATAAAACTCATAGAAGAAAATATAGGCAACACACTATTTGACATTGGGTTTAAAGGAATCTTTTCGGATGACATGCCTACCCAGACTAGGGAAACTAAAGAAAAAATAAACAAGTGGGACTTTATCAGACTAAAGAGCTTTTATAAGACAAATGAAATCAGAATCAAGATGAACAAACAACCAACCAGCTGGGAGAGAATATTTGCAAAACATACATCTGACAAGGGGTTGATCTCCATAATATATAAAGAACTCACACAATTGAACAACAAAAAAACAAACAACCCGATCAAAAAATGGGCAGAGGAAATGAACAGACACTTCTCCAAGGAAGATATACAGATGGCCAATAGGCACATGAAAAGATGCTCAACATCACTAATCATCAGGGAAATGCAAATCAAAACAACACTAAGATACCACCTCACGCCCGTTAGAATGGCTATAATCACCAAGACAAAAAACAACAAATGTTGGAGAGGATGTGGAGAAACAGGAACCCTCATACACAGCTGGTGGGAATGCAAATTGGTGCAGCCTCTATGGAAAACGGTATGGAGATTCCTCAAAGAATTAAAAATAGAGATGCCCTATGATCCAGCCATCCCACTACTGGGAATCTATCCAACGCACCTGAAATCAACAATCCAAAGAGGCTTATGCACCCCTATGTTCATTGCAGCATTATTCACCATAGCCAAGAAGTGGAAGCAACCTAAGTGTCCCTCGACTGACGATTGGATTAAGAAAATGTGGTATATATATACAATGGAATACTACTCAGCCATAAAAAAAGACAAAATCGTCCCATTTGCAACAACAAGGATGGGCCTGGAGCGTATTATGTTAAGTGAAATAAGCCAGAAAGAGAAAGACAAACACTGTATGATCTCACTCATATGTGGAATATAAACCAACACATGGACAGAGAAAACTGGACTGTGGTTACCCGGGAAGTGGGGGTGGGGGGTGGGGGGTGGGCACAAGGGGTGAAGGGAGTCATATATGGGGTGAAGGACAAACAAAAATGTACAACCCAAAATCTCACAATGTTAGAAACCATTAAAATATCAATAAAAATGTAAAAAAAAAAAAAAAAAAAAAAAAAAAACAACAAATGTTGGAGAGGATGTAGAGAAACAGGAACCCTCATACACAGCTGGTGGGAATGCAAATTGGTGCAGCCTCTATGGAAAACGGTATGGAGATTCCTCAAAGAATTAAAAATAGAGATGCCCTATGATCCAGCCATCCCACTACTGGGAATCTATCCAACGCACCTGAAATCAACAATCTAAAGAGGCTTATGCACCCCTATGTTCATTGCAGCATTATTCACCATAGCCAAGAAGTGGAAGCAACCTAAGTGTCCCTCGACTGACGATTGGATTAAGAAAATGTGGTATATATATACAATGGAATACTACTCAGCCATAAAAAAGACAAAATCGTCCCATTTGCAACAACATGGATGGGCCTGGAGCGTATTATGTTAAGTGAAATAAGCCAGAAAGAGAAAGACAAACACTGTATGATCTCACTCATATGTGGAATATAAACCAACACATGGACAGAGAAAACTGGACTGTGGTTACCCGGGAAGTGGGGGTGGGGGGTGGGCACAAGGGGTGAAGGGAGTCATATATGGGGTGATGGACAAACAAAAATGTACAACCCAAAATTTCACAATGTTAGAAACCATTAAAATATCAATAAAAAATCAAAAAAAAAAAAAAAAAAGGGACATTGCTCCTTCCGACTGAAAAGGCATTTTTTGTGTGACTGAAAATCCTCAGTAGGAGTGTCAGAGGTGAACCTCACAACGTGTAGTGGTCCTATAGGGCGTTCCACTATCATTCACCTTAATTAATTATAGCTTCGTCCCAGGACGTGCACCTAAGTGTTGGTCACCCACACTCCCAACCCTGACAGTGGTCTTAAGACTGCCGGCGGGAGAAACTGAGACACATAAGAGAGTGATTCTGACATTCCTTTGGGGAGTAACACTCAAAGCAGCACACTTGTGACCCACTACATAGTTCCTAGAAGTTGTTCAGACTTTATAAAAAACAAACAAACAAACAGAACTAAAAGAAAATGGGAAGCCGTGCTTCAAAAGCCAGCTGGCTCACGGAAGGACAACCCCCCACTGGGACTGCAGCGGGTTTCATGTATAATACATACCGCAACAATGCTTGCAAATATTTAACTAAATGGGAGAGATTAACCAAGGATGACTTAGGTCATAAATGGCCAAAATGGGGAAAGTTTGACTTCTGAAAACTACTGACTTTGCGTGCACAGGTTGAAAAAGCTGGCAATAAAACCAAAACAAAAGAAGGGGAAGTTTATGTGCTTGGCATTTAGAGGCTTCAAAGCGTCATAATGGTAAAATGACTTCTTTACAGGAGACTAACTGTAAATTGACAGAGACTCTTTCTGAATTAAAGAGAGATAAGAAGTCAGAAGCTGTCCACCCCCCTCACCTCCTCTACCTCCTCCACCGCCACCGCTTTTGGCACCTCAGAGCTCATCTCCTCCTCCTGCACCTTTCCCTCCTCCTCCACCCCTAGAGAAAACAAGGAGTAACACTCAGGGGCAGATATTGAAAGACCTAAAGTTATAGTGGCTCCCTTTAAGGAGAAACCTGTTACTGGGAGAGGTGAGCCTGCTCTTGTGTATACTCTCTGGACTAGAACTGAACTTAAGAATTTGACAAAGGGCTTCCCAGACCCTTTGCAAGATCCTTTAGGGTTTGCTCGAGAATTTGACTTAATTGTTAGAATATATGCACCAGGATGTTCAGATTTATATCAGCTTGTGCATTTGCTGGTGTCTGAGAACAAAACAAATGAATGGATAAAAGAGGCAGATTGGAGACCCCCTGGAGGATTTCCATAGGCATGAGCCTCATGGCCTTAAGGAGTGTAGGGATATCACTCAAAACTTACACAAAGCCATTCCAGTAATTTTTTCCAGGAAGATAGATAGTGCTAAATTCCAGTAATGTAAGCATAGACCCGAGGAATCTATCTTTGATTATTTTGAAAGGCTTGAGAAAACATTCAAACAGCACTCTGGGATGGCTCCTGAAAGTTTTGAGGATCACCAGAATGATTCAATTTTCAATTCAATTTTTTTAGAAGGATTAGATGAGGAATTAGCAAAGTTAGTTAAGAGACATGAACTGGATTGCACTTTAATGCATGCTAGTGCTCTTGTCACTATTACAGATAAATTATCTAAAACATTACAGAAAACAAAAAGGCCACTAAGCTTATGAGTATACAGCTACAACAGCTTAGTGCCCCAACAAAAGCAAACCTTTTCAAATCTAACCAGAAACGAAATGACCTTGTCTGTTACTATTGCAAAAAGCCTGGTCATTTCAAAGGACACTGCCGTAAAGTCAAATGGGACTTAGGGCGTGACAGCAATAAACAGGAATTAGGCTGCTCAGAGGATTACGAGAGGGCATTTCCCCTCCTCCTCACAAATGCCTTAGGGAAAATTGAGATAACTATTAGAGGAGAAACTTTAAAGGCCCTAGTAGATAGCGGGGCTACCTTATCTGTCCTCAGCCCTACCCTTATTCATTGCCCTCTCCCTCGGAGTAAACAGACAGTTCAAATGGTAAGTGTTTCGAATTTTCCAATGCAGGTTTTTAAATCAGAACCAATCATTTTTCAATTAAGAACCATCACAGGAAAAAATATATTTCTTCTGGTTAAATGTGCTCCAATTCATTTGATTGGACGAGATCTTTTAGAAGCATACAACACCCATATTGCCTTTTCACAAAAGGGCAAAATGCTTCTGGATTCAGAAAATCGGGATGCTGACCAGAATGTAATTGCTGAAAGGTTGATGACTGTGAAATCAATGACTCAAATAGAAGAAGAGAAAACTGATGACCTGTTATCACAAGTGTCTAGATAATTATGGTCATCATCCCCTTCAGATATTCGGAAAATTAAATCAGCTACTCCTATTAAGGTGACTGTTGACAACTCTAAACGTCTACCTAATATTCGGCAATATCCACTTAAACCAGAAGCATTAAATGGGATGAGGCCTATCATTCAGGAATTTCTTGAAAAGAGACTTATATTTCCTTGTGCTAGTCCCTGTAATATACCTATCTTGCACGTAAAAAAGCCGAATGGGAAAGGCGGGAGATTTGTTCAAGATCTGAGAGCTATAAATAATATCGTGATTCCCCGACATCCTGTGGGTCCTAACCCACACACTTTGCTCTCAACCATTCCAACTAACAGCTGCTATTGCTCAGTCATTGATTTATGCAGTGCCTTCTTTAGCATTTCCATGGAAAAGGATAGTCAATATCTTTTTGCCTTCACGTGGGAAGATCGCCAGGATACCAGGACAGTGTTGCCACAGGGCTAGACTGAAAGCCCCACTTATTTTTCCCGGATACTCAAGGCTGACTTAGTGAATACAGAATTCCCTAATGACTCCACTTTAATTCAATATGTGGATGATTTGTTCTTGTGTTCAAACACTAAGTTGGGTTCTCAGAAGGGCACAATTTATCTATTGCAACAGCTAGCATCTAAGGGGCATAAAGTGTCCAAGGACAAATTACATTTTTGCCTGCCTATTGTAAAATATCTAATACACTTGATATCTAAAGATGGACCGTTGATTGATTCTGAAAGGATTAAAAGAATCCTGGCTTTTACTCTCCCTAAGACAAAGAAACAGTTAAGAGGATTCCTAGGACTAACTGGATATTGCAGGAACTGGGTACCTAACATTTCACTTATTGCCCAGCCCTTACATATGTTACTAAGTCTGACCAGCCTGATTTAATTGAATGGACACCAGAAGGAGAGAAGGCAGTAACTACCTTCAAGTCTGTTTTGGCCCAAGTACCAGCGTTAGGACATCCTAATTACAGCTTGTCGTTATTCCTCTTCCTACATGAAGATAAAGGAAATGCCTTAGGTATCTTAACTCAAAAACACGGAGGTCGACATCGACCTATAGGGTATTATAGTCAGCAGTTAGATTCAGTGGCAAAAGGGCTTCCACCTTGTATTAGAGCCATTTCAGCAACAGCGTTCTTATGCAAGACCACTGAAGAAATAGTGATGGGGATTCCTTTGACTATCTATCTTCTTCACTCAGTCAAATCTCTCCTAAATTCTCATCACACTCAGCATTACTCTGTCAGCCGGCTAGCCTCCTATGAAGTTCTGTTGGTCTCTGCTCCTAATATTACCTTAGCTCGGTGTAATTATCTTAACCCTGCAACTTTACTTCCAGCATCACAAAAAGATGCCCATGAGTGCGTTTTGTTAATTAATTATCTACTTACTCCTAGGAATGATTTGCAAGAAACTCTCATTGATAATGCTGATCTAATTTGGTTTACAGATGGATCTTACTCAAAGGATGAACAAGGACATTATCAGGCTGGATAGGCAGTAACGTCCTCAGTAGAAGTAATCGAGAGTTCTTATTTACCAGAGTTAAAGTCAGCACAGCAAGCTGAGTTAATTGCTTTAACTCGAGCTTGTCAATTGGCCAGAGACCAGGTAGCAAGTATCTACACTGACAGCCGTCATGCTTTCAGAGTAACACGTGATTTGGGAATGCTGTGGAAACAACGAGGACTTTTAACCTCTTCAGGTAAGCCTATAAAGAATGGGAAACAGGTTGCAGAATTATTAAATTCCATACAGCTACCAAGACAACTAACGACTATTAAAATGCCAGGGCATTCCAAATCTGATACTTTGGAAGCTACAGGAAACCAGCTTGCTGATGCAGCTGCTAAACAAGCAGCCTTGAAGGCTTGCCCTACCCAGCCTCGAGAATGCCTGCTGCTTCCTATTAACTCTGCTAACCCAGTAAAAGACTTCCTTCTACACGCCCAAGAAGTGGCCACGAGAGAAGAAAAAGTGATATGGTATTCAAAAGGGGGAGTTTTTCACACCACCTCATAGATATGGTTTTGGCCCAATAGGAAACCCACAGTATCTGTTGGAGCACAATTTCCACTGCTCCAGCATATACACCAACTAACCCACTGGGCACTTGAAAAGATGATTTTTATGGTGAAAAAAATACTTTAAGAAACTTTTTCCCACAGTGGCCCATAAAGCTTATACTCCTTGTGCTATATGCCCAAAATATAATCCAGGGAAACTACTTCATGGGTCACAAGGCCACTTTCCCCTTCCTAAGAGACCCTTTGAGGTATGGCAATTGGACTTTGTCCAAATGCCACCATCTCAATGATATAAATACATCTTGGTAATGATCTGTATGGTCTCACATTGGGTTGAGGCCTGTCATTGCAGAAGAGCAACGGCTCTAACAATAGGAAAATTACTATTAGAATAATTTCTGTTTGGGGAATTCCTACCGAGTTACATAGTGACCGGGGAACTCATTTCACTGGACAAATAATTAAATCTATTTGTAATAGTTGACCAATAATGCAGCATTTCCACTGCGTTTACCATCCCCAATCCTCAGGATTGATGGAAAGAACTAATGGCACCCTCAAAATTCAATTGGCAAAGCTTTCAGAAGCATTTAATCCCTCATGGCCAAAGGCTCTTCTGCTTCTCAGTCTTAGTTCTATGCCCTTTGGTAAACATCGACTGTCTCCTTTGGAAATAATAACTGAACGACCCATGCAATTTGACAAAGAAATGTGTGAACCAACTTTACTTAAAGGAGATATTTTACATTATTGTCAAGGTCTCATTGTGGCTCCTAAAAGAAATGAGAAATTGGTGGCTAATTCATTTCACACTAAGCTCCCGGGTGAAGAAGACCTTAAGGATCATGGAGTACAACCTGGAGATTTTGTTTATTGGAAAAGACATCTGAGCAAAGACTCTTTGCAGCCCCGTTGAAAAGAACCATATCAGGTGCTTTTAACCAAGCCATGTGCTGCAAAATTTAAAGGCGTAGACTCATGGACTCACATTTCTCATTCATAAAAGTCTTCTCCACCTGAATGGACTTCAACTGTAGTCTCTGACACCTGACTTCGACTGACCAAGATGAACATTTCCAAACCAGGATGAGAAGAAGACAACATCTGTTGTAGACAGCTGTCCCAAGACTCCGGACCAGGCCTGTATGCCTAACTTTATATCTCTTCATGTAAACCCTCGTAAAGTTTAAGCTTTATGTAATTGCTAAAATAATCAATATCTATATTGCCTTACCATTTTCCTACACCAATACTTTACCCTTCAACTTTATAAGATAGATTAGAACCTAATTACACAACCTTTTCTTAATCACCAAAAAGAAAATGCCATGTAAGGTTTTCCTAAAGCTATGTTTGTTTTTCCAATCTACATCTCAATGGACCTCTGAAGACAATGTTTTTCTGCAATGGGCACATTTCTTTGCTACACATGAAAATCAGTTTACTTGTTGGTTATGTGGCCAACTTCCACTTTCTAAGACCCTTGGTGGGTCTTTCCCTTTCGAGGCACAGATTGGAAAGCTCTAAAGCAATTTATTGTGATACAAAGATCTAGTTCTAATGTTTGCAGTTCATCTGATATTACTAATTATGATCCTGAAACATGGCCAATAACGCATACCATTAATAATACAGGTTATGGTTATTCTTTTTCTGTTACTCAAACCATCCGGTTATCCCAACAAATTGCAGATAAACAAAAGAAACAAGACATTACAATAAAAACTATGGAAGGTTTCACACAAATTTGGGATGGATATGTTTGGCTTACTTCTAGCCTTGGATCTTTAAACATACCGGCACCTTCATGTTGGGAACAGAGAAATCATTCCAAACAAAATCTACCAAATTACACTCAAAAGATGGGCTGGATACCCTGCTGAAGTCATGTCAGGATACTATTATACTTAAAAAACGTGATTGATTTAGAACAGACCGGTCTCGAAGACCAAGCTTGTATTGGACGGCTCCTAATTGAACTCAGTGGTTATGTGGAACAAACCTCTGGCCTTGGCTGCCACCAGGATGGCTAGGGTGCTGCACTCTGGGCTTCTTTTGGATACAGGGAAAGATTTGCCCAGAGCTAATATCTGTTGACAATCTGCCTCTCCTTAAGGCCAGATGGGCTCGTTCAGTATTTCACTAGTATGACCACCTAACAGCTATATTTGCTCCTTCCTTGGGGCTAGAAGATGTCATATCACATAGACAGGCTCTGACAAAATGTACTCAAAAAGCCCTTAACGATTGTCAGGCAACAATAGTTTTATTAAATACTGAAATGTCTTTAATGAGAACAGCTGTGCTTCAAAAGAGAATGGCCTTAGATATTCTTACAGCATCCCAAGGTGGTACGTGCACGATCATTCAAACCGAATGCTGTGTTTTTATACCTGACCAGTCTTCCAATGTGTCATCTCTACTAAAGCACATGAAAAAACAGGTGAATGCCATAAGTGATCCTCCACCCAGCCTTGATTTGTTTGCTTGGCTCTGTCGGGAGAGAGGGAGAATCTCCCTCTGCCCTTTTCCTCAAGGTTCTTATGGCTGGCCAAATAATTAACAAGACAGGTTAGCCTGAGAAAGTAATACCAAGTCTAATAACATACATACATGGGAGAACTCAGAAATGAGCAACTCGTCCCTCTGTCTAAGCTGCCCGCTTAAGTATTGCAGCTAAAGGCGAGGAAGGTGTTGGGGGTGGGTAGTGGTCTGGGACCTCAGAGGGCAAGAAGACAACTCACATGGAGATAGAAATGCAAATGTTTGCCTGACAACTCTTCTCAGAGTCATCTATAGATAATGTGGTCAGGGAGAGATAGAGTTTTTGATAAAAGGGGCTTGGTACCTTTCCTGTTGTAACCTCTATCCTACATTATCTTTACAGCCATCATGATAATAACTCCTTCCTGAAACAGATCTTTTGTTTTAAATTCTTTAGGCAGTTTGGGAGGGGAAACTCAAATATTCTTCCTGAGTTCTCTGAGTCCTTATTGTCTTCAGCTCGAAATGATCCACATACCAGAGTGGTGCCTCCTGGGGTAGCTTGCCCTGAGCACCATCAGCTCCCTTCTGGTATTGGTTCCTTTTTTCGATCTGGATTGCATGTCCTATTTCTATTACTTCTTGAAATTCTTGTACTAATCATAATATTCAAACTGATTGTTGTTTTCTTTACTCAGTGCTGTAAGACTGTCATGCAAAATAGAGTAATGATCGCTCAGCGACTTGAGAGGGCCGATCAATCTTATAACTTTGGACAAATTTCCTTTTCTGATAAGGACTATGCCTAAAATCTGATTTTAAACTAATCTTTCAAAAAAATGTTAAATTATTATCATTGTTACCGTATTTGTTCTATAATTGTGTACAATGTACATAAGGGGATATATATATTTAAAAAAAAAAGGCGCATATACAATCTTTGTGCAACAACCTAAAATTATCCAAAACTCATGAAATGCTTCCTCTGTTTATATATATATACCTCTTTGCTTGTCCACAATATCCCATTAATTCCCTACACGGTGGACAACTGGGCAAATAGATGAGATAAAAAAAGCCTGGTACCAAGGGACATGATAATCCCAGGGCAGACAGCAAGCACCCTGGTGCCAAGGGACAATATTTTGATCATCAATGTTTTCTATGGAACGATTATAGATCAAAAGGGGGAAAACCATAAATAAATGGCAAGCAATAGGATATATTGGAGCATATGAGGAAGCCATTTGGTGTAAAACTAATTGGGCCTGATCTTGTTTTTTTTTTCCAAAAGGGGCCTGTAGCTTCTGTTCATCCATTGTATATCCGCTTTAAACAATTAACGTGTCCCAAAGACAAAAGCAATGCCCTTAAAATGTAAATACAACATCCCCACATTGACATTTCCTTAAGGATAAGCATTTCTCCCTAGGCTAGGATTTGATTGCTGCACTCATCCTGTGACAACCCAACTTAACACAACAGCCACGCCCATGGAGACAGCAGACATGATACCCACAGTGTCCATCAATCCACGTGCCAACATGTCAATGTCGAGGCTATTGTAAAAGGGACATTGCAATCACATGTGGTACATGCTCTTTGATGGTATATAACCACTCTGTACACCCCACTTATTTGGAGTGCTCCATTTCTTCGTGAAAGGATTCTTCTGGGCTATATGGTCCTCAAAGGTTGGCTCATAATAAACTCACCCCAATTTGGTTTTATAGATTTTTTATTCAATATTTGCGTCGACATTCTATTTGTCCCTGCAGTATCTAAACACAGTACCTGACACCTTGGAGGCATTCAGAAAATGTTTGATGAGTGAATAAGTATGTGGGAAACCACACTGGCTGGAGCAGAAGGGGCTTTTTGGGGAGTGGTAGAAAATTCGCTCACGTTCCTACCATAGTGGTTGAGGCTGTGGGCTTTGGACCAGTGTGTCTCGGCACCAATCCCAGTTATCCTACTTTTAACTGGGGAACCTGTGCAAAGTATTTACTCTCTGAGCCTTAGTTTCCTCATCTATAAAATGGGGCTACTGAGAACTCCTGTCTCATAGGGTTTTAGTGAAATTTAAATGCATTAACTTAAGTAAAGTATTTAGAAGAGCTCTTGGCACATAGTAGGCATTAACATGTTAGCTGTTGTGTTATCATTATTGCTCTTATATCTGAACAATACTCTGGTTTTGAAAAGATGCTTTCATAAAATAGTTGATCCTCATTATTTGTGGATTCCGTGTCTGCACACTTGCCTACTAGCTAAAATGTACTGGCAGCCCCCAACTCAACACTCACAGGGCTTTCATGTCCATTTGCAGATAAGCGCAAAGTGGTGAAAAATTTGATTCACTTGAAGTGCACGTTCCCAGCTGAGGGGAACAAGGTGACGCTCTGCCTTGTTGTTTCAGCCCATACTGTAAACAAGTGTCCTTCCTGCAGTCCAGTTAGTGCCTCATTTGTTATCTTTTTGTGCCTTGTGTTAGTGACTTGCCTGTTTAATATATCCCCCATGTGTAGTGCTGCAATGCTGTCTGGTGTTCCTCAGGGCAAGAGGCTGTGACGTGCCTTTACGGAGAAAGTATGTGTGTTCGACAACCTTCTTTTAGACACGAGGTACAGTGCTGTTAGTCTAAGTTCAATGTTAATATATCAACAATATATATTAAATAAGGTGACTTTAAAGAGAAACAGACAGAGAAAAAGGTTATGTATTGATCAGTTGAAGAAAATGTGACTAAAGCTTGCAGGAACCTAACCCTGCATTTCCTGTAGGAGCAGTGGGTCATATTCACTGATTCAGTGTTCACAGTGACTTTATAGAATGTCACACTGTGCATAACGAGAACTGACTGTATCTTATGTAATCCTCACATACTCCCGTATAACAGGCAGGGTAAGGAACAGGGTGTCCACATTCTATGGGCTATTACAGACCTTATGAGCCAAGTAGAGAATTTAAAATGTCTTGTGTTCAGCATAAGAGCCATGAGTTTTTGAGCAAGGAAGATCTATGATGAACTGATGTTTAAGGAAAAATTACCTGGCAAGAGACTATAGTTTTGAGAGGAAGAGGGAGAACTGAGCCAGAAAGAAGGACCAGCTGTTAAACTCTCCAAGTATTCCCATTGCTAGGTGAGGAGATTCGCAGCTAAAGTGCTGATGTGATAAAGGAAAAGTAGCAGGCAAGGGATAAAATAACGGATTTGGTAACTATATATAGGGTATAAATTAGTCTGTGGTTCTCAAAGTGGGGTCCCTGAACCAGCAGCATCAGCATCACCTTGGAACTGGGCAGAAGTGCAAATTCTCTCGTGCTGCTGCAGAATTGCTGAACTGGAAATTCTAGGGTGGGGCCTGGCAACCTGGGTTTCAACAAGGCCTCCAGGTGCTTCTGGTACTCATCAAGTTTAAGAGCCAATGAAATAGAAAAATGATTCCAACATGTCACCATGCCCAGGTAAGCTGAAAGGCAGGGAAGTGGTATTTGTTTGGAGAATAAGACACATTTTAAATTTTAGGAAAAAGTATTTGAGTGTCTGTTTCATCGTGAGGATTCCAGAGATGCCATTTTAGCTCTCTGTATGTGAAGCTTTTTTTTCCACAATATGTTCTCCTTTAGAGAGACCTTGGTAAGTTATTTACTGCTTACCACATGTTCTGAGAGTCCCTTATTTCTTGAAATCCCCTTTCAGATGTGAAAATGTACTTTATTTTTGTGCACAATCTCCTCTATTTATAATCTAGAATTCTCTTCCTATAGGATCATGTGTGGCACATGCAGCCTTACTGTCAATTTGGAATGTCATTGGATTGTTCCAAAAGCTTAGAATGTTTTAGAATTTAGAACCTGATGAATAGAGAATTTATATGCTTCAGTGTAGGATTCATATTTTTCAGATGTCTAGAGGTATTCCAACTTGCCAGTAATGTGGCCTTAAGATTTAGCAGAACTTGAAAATCTGAATATAGTAGAAAATGAATTATATCTGTAATATTAACATTTACAAAATAAATGATCACAATGCTTACGTATCAATAAGCACTTTCTGTATTCTAGGCTCTGAAAGTATCTTGCTTACATAATAAACCTGATAAAGTTTCAAAGATGAGCCATTTAACTTTTCAGCAAAAGCTTGACTTGAGTGTATTTTGGCTTCCTTTATGACAATTTTAGCCTTAATGTCACAGTAGTGTTTTCTTTTTCTGGGAATCAACTAATCTTCTATTTGTTGAATGCTTTAATTTTTAATGGTCACTTGTATTTTGCGATATGCACGTGTTCAAATAATCTATAAGAACTAACCTTTACCACCCACATATAATATTATACAGGAATGGAAGAATTTAGGCTGACTTACTGTATATAATTGTTCAGCCAAAGAAGATGGCAGACTCTACCACATACAATGATTTAGGAGTTTGATACAGTATTTTTAAATACAAATAATCTCAAAATTGCTAATACATAAAATATATTACTTACTGTGTTAACTAACCAAAATAGTTAAATTTGTTATCTTTCCTCCCTTTCTAAAGATGCACCCATTGTATAGATTCTGTACAAAGTTGCAAAGATCACTTTTTTCCTTTTCAAAATTTATTTATTTTAATTTTTAGTAGTGAGAACCTTAGTGTTGGGTAAACTGCTGCACAATTACTGGAAATGTTGAGAGATATTTTTCCCCCCAAAGCCCCAGTAGATAGTTTTATGCCATAGCTGCTCATCCTTCTAGTTGCCGTATGTGGGCCTCAACATGGCCGGAGAAGTGGTGTGTCGGTGCGCACCCAGGATCCGAACTCAGGCCGCCAGCAGCGGACTGCATGCACTTATCCGCTAAGCCATGGGGCCGGCCCTGACAGAATTTTTGAAAAGTGTAAAAATCTAAAGATAATGAAAAGTTTATTTCTCCAATGTCAAGTCCCTTTAGGATATGATAAGCCTCTGTCTAGTTGTGCCCTGAAGAGATGGAAGATTAAGTACCAGCACAGGACACAAGGGAACAGGCTGCCAACTTGAGGGCTTCCCATGAACCACAGAGTGCCTGGCAGACTCTTGGAGATTGAATCTGGGCTTTGTCCACGGGTGGGTCCTGAGAGGAGGATTTTGCTTAAATGATCAGAGAATAGACAACCTCTTTTCTTGACATTAAGTAATATTTACCATGTATATTTCTTTATAAATCTCTGAATAAAATAAAATTATAACCCGTATAGAAATCAACTCTTACTGACAAGCCCCACATCCTTCTCTAGAGAGCTCAACAGAAAATGTCTCAGCTGACTGTAAATTGCTCTTCTCTGAAAGCCAGCCAGCCCTTCATTGATAGCCCTGGATAAGGAAGGCCAGATACAATTCTTTGAAGATGTTGAGCTGAATTCAGAACGAAAAATCCTACCTCCAGTTGGCTCCCCTGTGAGAATGGATGGCCGGCTTTATTTCACAGGATGGGCAGTTGAGGTTTCAGATGAGCTTAATTGCTCTGTTCCCCAGGGATGGAAAAGGAGGATTGTGACATTGATTCAGTGCTCAGATTTTGCAGGTAAAGATAGTGTCTTAGAGGGGAATAAAGATTTCAGCAAATTGGTTTTTTGTTCAAGAGAACAGATAGTCTCTCACTCCAACTTCTCTTCCTTGTTCTCTATCTGTAATATCACTGTAAAAATTCTCTGTATACAGAGCAATTAGGCAAGAAAAAGGAATAAAAGGAATCCAAATAGGTAACGAAGAAGTGAAACTCTCACTATTTGCAGATGACATGATTGTATATATAGAAAACCCTAAAGAATCTGTTGGAAAACTGTTAGAAACAATCAACAACTACAGCAAAGTTGCAGGGTACAAAATCAATCTACAAAAATCAGTTGCATTTCTATATGTTAATAATGAACTAACAGAAAGAGAGCTCAAAAAGATAATACCATTTACAATTGCATCAAAAAGAATAAAATACCTAGGAATAAATCTTACCAAGGAGGTGAAGGACCTATACAATGAGAACTACAAGACATTATTGAGGGAAATCTACGATGACATAAAGAAATGGAAAGATATCCCATGCACGTGGATTGGAAGAATAAACATAGTTAAAATGTCTATATTACCTAAAGCAATCTACAGATTCAATGCAATCCCAATCAGAATCCCAATGACATTCTTCACAGAAATAGAAAAAAGAATACTAAAATTTATATGGGGCAACAAAAGACCCCGAATAGCTAAAGAAATCCTAAAGAAAAAGAACAAAGCAGGAGGCATCACAATTCCTGACTTCAAAACATACTACAAAGCAATAGTAATCAAAACAGCATGGTACTGGTACAAAAACAGACACACAGATCAATGGAACAGAATTGAAAGCCCAGAAATAAAACCACACATATACGGACAGCTAATTTTCGACAAAGGTGCTAAGGACATGCAATGGAGAAAGGAAAGTCTCTTCAATAAATGGTGTTGGGAAAACTGGACATCCACATGCAAAAGAATGAAAGTGGACCATGTGCTATCGCCATACACAAAAATTAACTCAAAATGGATCAAAGACCTGAAGGTGAGACCTGAAACTATAAAACTCATAGAAGAAAATATAGGCAACACACTATTTGACATTGGGTTTAAAGGAATCTTTTCGGATGACATGCCTACCCAGACTAGGGAAACTAAAGAAAAAATAAACAAGTGGGACTTTATCAGACTAAAGAGCTTTTATAAGACAAATGAAATCAGAATCAAGATGAACAAACAACCAACCAGCTGGGAGAGAATATTTGCAAAACATACATCTGACAAGGGGTTGATCTCCATAATATATAAAGAACTCACACAATTGAACAACAAAAAAACAAACAACCCGATCAAAAAATGGGCAGAGGAAATGAACAGACACTTCTCCAAGGAAGATATACAGATGGCCAATAGGCACATGAAAAGATGCTCAACATCACTAATCATCAGGGAAATGCAAATCAAAACAACACTAAGATACCACCTCACGCCCGTTAGAATGGCTATAATCACCAAGACAAAAAACAACAAATGTTGGAGAGGATGTGGAGAAACAGGAACCCTCATACACAGCTGGTGGGAATGCAAATTGGTGCAGCCTCTATGGAAAACGGTATGGAGATTCCTCAAAGAATTAAAAATAGAGATGCCCTATGATCCAGCCATCCCACTACTGGGAATCTATCCAACGCACCTGAAATCAACAATCCAAAGAGGCTTATGCACCCCTATGTTCATTGCAGCATTATTCACCATAGCCAAGAAGTGGAAGCAACCTAAGTGTCCCTCGACTGACGATTGGATTAAGAAAATGTGGTATATATATACAATGGAATACTACTCAGCCATAAAAAAAGACAAAATCGTCCCATTTGCAACAACATGGATGGGCCTGGAGCGTATTATGTTAAGTGAAATAAGCCAGAAAGAGAAAGACAAACACTGTATGATCTCACTCATATGTGGAATATAAACCAACACATGGACAGAGAAAACTGGACTGTGGTTACCCGGGAAGTGGGGGTGGGGGGTGGGGGGTGGGCACAAGGGGTGAAGGGAGTCATATATGGGGTGAAGAACAAACAAAAATGTACAACCCAAAATCTCACAATGTTAGAAACCATTAAAATATCAATAAAAAAAAAAAAAAAAATTCTCTGTATAAAAATTTCAGTCTTGGGCCGGCCCCGTGGCTTAGTGGTTAAGTGTGTGCAATCTGCTACTGACTGCCCGGATTTGGACCCCGGGCGCACACCGACGCACTGCTTCTCCGGCCATGCTGAGGCCATGACCCACATACAGCAACTAGAAGGATGTGCAACTACGACATACAACTATCTATTGGGGCTTTGGGGAAAACAAGGAGGAAGATTGGCAATAGATGTTAACTCAGAGCCGGTCTTCCTCAGCAAAAGGAGGAGGATTAGCATGGGTGTTAGCTCAGGGTTGATCTTCCTCACACACACACACACAAATTTCAGTCTTTTCTTTGCAGTCTGTTTATCATCTATACAAATTCTTTGACTTCACCACCTTCTTGGCACCACAACCGTAGCCATTGAGATATAATTGTAGATTCAGTTTTGCAATTTCATCCTCTTATCTCTATTTCCTCTGCCATTTCTTGGTATTAGTTCTTATTGTATCTTATGCTTGAAAACATTTGAAGCTTACAGTGTGTATCAGTTCCTTATTTTCTCAAATTTTTATTATCCAAGTGCCCTCAACTATCATTTCTTTTAAAAAAGAAGTGAAATACATAACAGAAAAATACACTGTAATAAATTGACTACTTATAAAATTAAGTTCAACATGAAATACCTCCCCATTTAACAGAGACCATCTTTTATAATTCACCATGCTTTAGTTTGGGCAGGGTCAGTTTATCAATGATTTTGGATGTTTTAAACCACATGAGATAAATACAGTGTAAGGTAAAATTGTTAGTCTTGCAGAAGTTGTAGAATTTCGTGATGAGTAGAGAAGTTGATGGTGGAGAACCTGAATCATATGCAAAGTAGTTGATTAATTAACACCTGACAGAGTTTGTTAATTTGTGAAAGATGATAATAAGACATACATGTTGAAAAGATAACTTTGCATATCAGAGTATTGTCAGAGGCCACTGGGAAAATTCTTAATGTTCTCAAATACTACAAAATAATGACCATTTTTTCATAAAAGATGTCATACATGATGGCATCATATACTTTTGTCGGAAAATTTGCAATGAAGAAAATTAACACTTGAGTCATTTTAATTCTAACAATGTGTTCATGCTTACTATTAGGTTAAAAACACTTTTTAGGAATAAAGTGATAAATGATGTACTTGCATAATTTTTAATGTTTTTTAGGAAAAAACTTTTTCACATTTAAAAAAATATTTATTTGTATTTATTTTATGCTGAATTTATTCCTGGGCCCAAAAACTTTTTTTAATTAACTAACACCAATTCTTTTCAAACTCTTTCAAAAGTTGAAGAGGAGAGAATACTTCTAAAGTCATCCTATGGAGTTAACACTACCCTGATATCAAAGCCAAAGACACTAAGAGAAAAGAAAACTACAGGTCAATAGCTACCATGAATATTGATACAAAAATCCTCAATAAAATAGTAACAAACAAAATTCAGCAGCATATTAAAAGGATTATACATCACTTTTATGTGGGATTTATTTCTGGAATACAAGGAAGTTTCAATATATGAAAATGAATCAATGTAATTAACCACATTAACAGAATGAAGGGAAAAAAATGATCATCTCGATGGATGCAGAAAAAGTGTTTGGCAAAACTAAACATGGTTTCATGTTAAAAACACTAAAAAGCCCTCAGAGTAAAAGGAAGCTATTTCAACATAATAAAAGCCATATAGAGAAATCCACAGAGAACATCATATTCAAGGGTGAAAGACTGAAAGCTTTTTCTCTAAGATCAGGAACAAGGCAAGAAGGCCCACTTTCACAACTTCTATTCAACATGACATTAGAAGTTCTAGCCAAAGCAATTAGACAAGAAAAAGAAAGAAATAGCGTCCAAATTGGAAAGGAAGAAGTAATATTATATTTGTTTAGGGGTTTCAGCATATAATATCTTATATGCTGAAACCCCTAAAAATTGCTCAAAAAATTGTTAGAACTAATAAATTCTGCACAGTAGTGGGACACAAAGTCAACATGCAAAAATCAGTTGTTCTTCTATACATTAGTAATAAATAATCTGAAAAAGAAATTTTAAAACCTTACATTTTTATTTAAAATTGCATCAAAAAGAGTAAAATACTTAAGAGTCAACTTACTCACGGATCTAAAAATTCCAATGAAATTTTTGCAATAATAGAAAAGTCTATACTAAAATTCATATGGACTCTCAAGGGACCCTGAATAGCCAAAACAATCTAGAAAATGAAGAACAAAGTTAGAGAACTCACACTTTCTGATTTCAAATCTTACTACAAAATAATCGAAACAGCACAGTACTGGCATAAATACACACAATATACTAATGAAACAGTATAGAGATCCCTGAAATAAATCTTTACATATATGGTCAAATGATTTTTGACAAGGGTGCAAAGACCATTCATTGGAGAAAGGATAAGTTTTTCAACAAATCGTGCTGGAAAACTGGATACCCACATGCAAAAGAATGAGGTTGGACCCTTACCTTACATCATATACAAAAATTAACTCAAAATGGATCAAAGATCTAAATGATAGAGTTGAAGCTATAAAATCCTTAGAAGAAAACACAGGGTAAAAGCTACATGTCATTGGGTCCAAATGCCATTGCCAATAATGCTTTCTTTAATATGACACCAAAGACATAAGCAACAACAACAACAAAATAACAAATTGGACTTCATCAAAATGTAAAAGTTTTCTGTATCATAAGGTACTATCAACAGAGTAAAACGGCAACCCACAGAATGGTTGAAAATATTTGCAAATCACATATCTGATAAGGGATTGATGTCTAGAATATATAAAGAACTCCTACAACCCAGCAATAAAAAAAAAACACAATTTAAAAGTGCACAGAGGACTTGAATAGACTTTTCTCCAAAGAAGATATAAAATGGCCAGTAAACACATGAAAAGATGCTCCACATCATTAAATATCAGGAAAATGCAAAATCAAACCAAAACGAGATACATCTTCACACCCATTAGCATAGTTACTATCACAAAATCAAAAAATAACAAGTGTTGGCAAGGATGTTGAGAAATTGCGACCTTTGTGCAATGAGGGTGAGAATATAAAACTGTGGAAAACAGTATGGCAGTTCCTTCAAAAATTAAAAATAGAATTACGATATTATCTAGCAATTACACTTATGGGTTCTGAAATAATAGAAAAAATATTTATAAATCTCTGCCTCCAGTTCCTGGCAATGAGCTGCTAAAACCTTTGTGATTTCTTAAATGATAAGAACAATAGGAGCATCTCTTATTCTAATATTTGTCTTTGACACCATCCCTTACACAGAGCCCCTAAAACCCTTGTAATTGCCTTTTTTTTGAAGAAGAAGATCAGCTCTGAGATAACATCCGTGCTATTCCTCCTCTTTTTGCTGAGGAAGACCGGCTCTGAGCTAACATCTATTGCCAAGCCTCTTCCATTTTTTCCCCCAAAGTCCCAGTAGATAGTTGTATGTCATAGTTGCACATCCTTCTAGTGGCTGTATGTGGGATGTGGCCTAAGCATGGCCAGACAAGCGGTGCGTCGGTGCGCGCCCAGGATCCGAACCTGGGCTGGCAGCAGCGGAGCATGCGCACTTAAGTGCTAAGCCACAGGGTAAGACCCCTTGTAATTTCCTAAGTGATAAGAACACTTGGAGAATCTTTTGTTTTATTGAGGCAACTCTGGTTAGGCTCCTGGATGGCTCCTGGATGGTCACCAGAAAGACCAAGCCCTGATTAGAAGCTTGATATTTTTAGCCCTACCCCTTATCCTCCAGAGGGGGGAGAGGGGCCAGAAACTGAGTTAGTAATTGATCATGCCTACATGAGGGAGCTTCCATAAAAATCCCAATAGAAGGAGCTTCAGAGAGCTTCCAGGTTGGCAATGATAAGGAGTGCCTGGACAGTGGTGAACCTGGAGATGGCATGAAAGCTCTGTGCCCCTTCTCACATACCTTTCCCTATGCACTGCTTCCATCAGGCTTTTCTTGAGTTATATCCTTTTATATTAAACTGGTGATCTAGTAAACGTTTCTCTGAGTTTTGTGAGCCACTCTAGCAAATTAATCAAACCCAATGAGGAGGTTGTGGGAACCTCTGGTTTATAGCCAGTCAGTCAGAAGTACAAGTAAGAGCCTGGGCTTCTAACTGGCATCTGAAATTGAGGTGAGGTTGAGTGGGGGTGCAGTCTTATAGGACTGAGTCCTCAACCTGGGGAATCTGATGTATCTCTGGGTTGATAGCATCAAATTGAGTTGAATTATCTGACGACCAGCTGGCATTCCAAGAATTGCTTTTTGGAGGTGTGGGGAACCCTCCCACGTGTGAAAAAATGAATCTCAGAACACCATTTGTGGACATACACCCAAAAGAATTGAATGCAGAGGTATAGACATATATGTACACCCATGTTCTTAACAGCATTATTCAAAATAACCAGAAGCTGGAAGAAAGCCAGGTGTCCATCAACGGATGAATTGACAAAAAAACAGTGGTGTGTACAGACAGTGGAATACCATTCACCCTTAAAAAGGAAGAAATTCTGACACATGCTATGACATGGATGAACCTTGAGGACTTTATGCTAAGTGAAATAAAGCCATCCACAAAAGGAAAAATACTGTATGATTCCACTCATATAAGGTACTTAGAGTACTCAAATTCATAGGAATAGAAAGGAGAATGGTGGTTCCCAAGGGCAAGAGGGAGGGATAACAGGGAGTTGTTGCTTAATGGGCACAGAGTTTCAGTGAAATGTGAAAATAGTTCTGTGGATGGTTGGAGGTTATGGCTACACAATAATGTGAATGCACTGAATGTCACTGAACTGTACACTTAAAAATGGTTAAAATGGTCAGTTTTATGTTATGCATATTTTATGACCATTTAAAAAAATTAATTATTTTCAACAAATGAACAAACAGTAGCTACATGCAATAGCATGGATAAATATCCTAACCATAAGGCTGCATAAAAGAAATTATATTCAAAAGGCTATACATTTTTTAATTCCATTTATATAAAATACAAAAAAGAAACAAAACCGAGGTCTTGCTTCCAGGAATGGTGGAGTAGCTTGTTGAACTAATGTTCTAACAGATAACAATGATAAAATCTGCATAAAGTATTATATATATTTATATAGAATCATGTATTTATATGTAGTACACATACAATAAATGTGTATATGTGTGTATGTATAAATCTCTTACAAAAGCAACCAGAACTGTGAGGGAGTCTTCCCTTAAATGATGGGAATTGCACCAGGAGATATTTGCAAGCTTGATTCTTTTGCCTCAAAGCATTCCAAAATCTGTACATGGCCCACATAAGGGAAAAACTACCGTCTTACTTGTAATGTTAGAGGATATATTTTGGGACTGACAGAGTAGCTGGAAAGTTAGGGGAGAAAATCTGGAATGGAGGGAGACACAAAGAGGAAAATCTCAAAATATATATGTAAGTCTCCCTCACACACACACCCAATGGGCAGATCTTTGAACAACACACATGCAGGGTAGGCCCCAGAGAGCCTAGTGTAAAAACAGCAATTGGTAGATGAAAGAACTGATCGAGGATTTCAGCTATGCCCACTGTAAAGGAGAGAAGATTGAAGTTTCAGTCTAGTCATGTTAACTCCCTGTTAGAAAAATAACAGCACTCTTCAAAGTAATACAATAGAATCCAGAGTCTCTATAACTATCATTCATGGTTTCCAGTAGACAGTTTAAAAAATCATGAAATTTGAAGAGATAGGAAAATGTAATCCATGTATGACCAAAAGCCGGCAGTAGAAACTCTCCCCAAGGTGTTGCAATTAGCAGACAAGGATAAGAAAATAGCTATTATAAAGATGATCATGGTGGTAAAGAAAAATATTCTCATAATGAATGAACAGATGTGGAAACTCAGCAGAGAAGTGGAAATTACAAAAAAGAACCAAATAGGAAGATGAAATAAAAAAAATACTTTTGAGTTTACATGTACATTAGAGACAGTAGAAGAAACATGAAGAGAGAGCAATATAAATTTTCCAGTCTGAACAAAAGAATGTAAAAATTTTGAAGAAAAATGAAGAGAACCTTACCTGTGAGATGATTGAGTTTCCAGCAGAGAGGAGAGAGACAGAAAAATTAAATGAGGCAGAAAGGCAAATCAATAAGTAATAGCATAAAATTTCCAAAATTTGGTTGAAAATCTAAAATTTTAGATCCAAGAAAGTCAGGAAACCCACAAAATAAAATACAAATTAAACCACCCCTGAGCACATGATAGTCAAGCTGCTAAAATCCAAAGATAAAACAAAAATCTTGAAAGCAGTCAGGGAAATCCATATATACAGGGGAAGACTACATACAGGGAGAAATAATGTGAATGATGGATGATATATTATCAAAAACAAAAGAGACAACTCAACAACAAAACGACATCTTTCAAGTGCAGAAAGAAAACCCAAAAGTAACACAGGATTCTATATTTAGCAGATCTCACTTTCAAAGAGGAGGCAGAAGCCACAATAGTATTCCACACACCTAGTAGATGGCTAAAATAAAAAATAAAATTGTAAATACCAAGTGCTGGTGAGGACAAGAAGCAACTAGAACTGGGAATGCAACATGATAGTTGCATTAGGAAAACGGTTTAATAGGTTCTTGTAAAGTTAAACATACACTTATTATATGACTCAGATATCCCACTCCTAGGGATTTACTGAAGAAAATTGAAAACTAATGTTTAAACAAAAATCTTTGTGTGAATCTTCATAGCCATTTTATTCACAATTGCCACAAGCTAGAAATAAACTAAATGTCCTTCATCAGGTGAATGGGGAAAGAAACTGTGGTGAATTGGGACATTAGAATACTACTTGGCAATAAAAAGGATAAACTCTTGATTTACACAACAACATGGATGAATCTTGGCTGCATTTCTCTAAGTGAAGGAAGCCCAATTCAAAAGGCTATGCAGTATATGATTTCATTTATATGACGTTCTAGAAAAGTCAGAATTACAGAGATAGAAAATGATCAGTGGTTGCCAAAGGATGGAATGGGGGAAGGGGTTGACTACAAACGGACAGTATGAGAGAATTTTGGGGGGTGAAAAAAACAGCTCTGTATGGTACTGTGGAGGTGGATACACGACCATAAAGTTGTCAAAACCCATAGAAGTGTACACCACAAAGAGTGAATTTTACTCTGCACATTTTAAAAATCAATCAGGATGCTGGGGAACACATATGGAATGCAGTGACAAATGAATCTCACTGTATTACAAGCATGTGACATAACCACACAGAAGGCGTGGGGATGAAAGGTCCTGACCTAAGTTACTTTGGAAAACAGTATGCTGATGGGATACTGTAAAACAAAAGTACTGGACACACTGTAATCCAGGTGGTAAATTTTTTTCATAAAGGTATGGGTTAGCAATTCTGAAACTAGTTGACACATTAGTAAATATATTGTAGCTAACTGGAGTTAAGTTTCTCACTGTTGGTGAAAGAAGTTAAAAATAAACAAAAGGAGAATGCTAGAATAAACTCTGTGGTGCTGGATAGGAGTTGGAAGTATCAGTATGAAACCATGTCTCTTCTAATATATCTATCCAGATAGATGGATAGATTGATAGGTTGGTAGATTGATAGATAGATGTGTATACCTGAGTTTATATTCATACATACATTTCCAAACTCTGCTGAGAGGGTCTAGAAGCAGTGACACCCTAGTATCAATGAGCACACATAGCTCCCAGATCTTGGTTTCTAAATATCATTCTCCAATAAAAAGAACCAGGTTTTCTTGGAGAAATGGCTAATTCCAGGGCTGGACATGGAAAATAAAAGATGAGCCTGGATCATCTTGTAGTGCCAGAAAGTAGGAAAGTGATTTAAATAAAACACAGAAAATGATGAGGTGTGTCAAAAGGAATCAATCTGAAAGACTTCCCAATGGCTCAAGCTGGAAAACTGTGAGCAACATAATAAATAATGGTAGCATTGGATCATTACACAGAGAATCAAATAAATATCCATGAGTCTATACTGACATAAAATAGATTAAATAAGAAAGGAAGAAAGAAAGAGGAGTAAAAAAGAAAGAGAGAAAGAAAGGAAGAAGGAAGAGAGAGGGAGGGAGGGAAACTTCCTCCCAGAATTCCAAATAATAAACGCGGCTGGATAGCATGAAATAGAAAATTGCCACTAGAACACCACAGTAATAATTATTGTGGGTAAGGCTGACTGATGAATGCAAAAACTGTAGGTGAAACTTAAAGAAGAAACAGTACATTTGCAGAGCCTCAAATCATCTGCCTCCAAATACTTTACTTTTTTCTGTTAATTTATTTAAAAGACCTATGACTATTTAAAACAAAAATTATAACATTGTATTGTGGGATTTATAACATGGGAAGATGTAAAATTTATGACAACAATAGCACAAAGGACAGACAGAGGTAAATTGACCCGTTCTGTAGCAAGTCTTCCATATTTTACATTGATTAAACTGGTGCATTATTAAGTCTAGGTAGGCTGTGATCTGTTAAAGATGCATATTGTAATCTGGACCAACCACTAAAAAATGCAAAGGTGTGCCTCTTAAATGCTAATAAAGGAATTAAATAGCATACAAAAAGGATTTGTACAAGAATGTTCACAGGAGATGACCTGCACATCCCCAGGAGGAAGATGAGTGCACTGCGGGGCATCCACAGAGCAGAACGCCCACAACCGTGCCGAGGAACAAACGCTGACACACACATGCTGGGTGAGTCTCATCAACCTCGTACCAAGGGAGGCAAGCTGAACAGAAAACAATACACGTGGGATGATTTCAGCCAAGATGAACCTAAGGTGAAAAAAACAGAACAGGAGTTGCCTCGGGGGAAGGAAAAATTTCCTAGGAAGGAACAGGAAGTGGTTTTCTGGGGGTGATGGAAATATCCTATTCTTAAAGGGGTGAAGGTTATATGGGCATGTTTATTTGCCAAAAATGTACGGTTGAGATTTGTGCCTTTCAGTGTGTGTACCTCTTACCCCACCGCCACACCCAAAGGACTAAAAGAATAATAAAATGAGGTGGAATGGGATGGTGTGTGGATGAAACAAAAATGGCAAACGATTAGTAGTTGTTGAAGCTGGGTGACGGGCCTTCTTGTGTTATTTTGTTTATTTTGTATATTGTTTAAATTGTTCTGCAATAAAACACTTATATAAGAAGACAAACTTGATAAACAGTGTTCGCTGGTAAGATGTCAGTTACCTTTGGGGAGGAAGGGGGGAGAAAGGGATTGTTGAGGCCTGAGTGAAGCTGGTGCTAGTTCTTGGTCACACAAGTGTGTTCACATTGTAATAATTTTTTGAGGTTTATATGGATGACTTCTGCATATATTTCTGTACGTGTTATACATCAATAAATATTTTAAATCCTGCATATTTGTGCAAAGGTACTAACTCAATATCTCAGAATAACAGCAATGTTTTGTTTGAAAGTGGAACACGTTCACTCATGACATCATCAGATGGATTTTAATACTCCCAATTATCTATTAATGCCCTCACCCTTGCGTGGCCTGCCTGGGTTGTTCCATTTATGCCTCAATTTGGCAAGTGGAATGGCTTTGAGTTTTTATGATGAGTATGGGCCCTTCTGGTGGGTGGGCTCCAAGGGGAGGCTCTCTGCAGCGACCCTGACACGGGGTCCTGAGGGAGGATCATGGCAGGCTGGAGGAATGGAGGGGATGGTAGGACAGGGGGCCTTAAAAGGCAAAATCCAGGATCCCATGCACCCAGTATTTCCATTTTAGATATTGAATTTACGTTTCAAATACTGGCCAGGGAGCTTCCACCAGGGCTGCAAGCATCCTCAGCAACAACCAGGCAGGTAAGCCCCACTCCAACCTGAGTACTGGCCTCAAAGGATGCAGCCCAACCACACTGCACATACTCTGGGGGATGCGCAGGGCATGGACAGTTGGCGTGGTATAGAGAAGAGGCGGGGTAGAAGGTGGGGTGTAGAAGCAGAGGGGCGTGGGCCATGGGTGGAGGGACAGTAGGGAGTTGGGTCCCCTAGCTGTGCATGCTGGGAGCATTTGTCTCTTAACCATTCCTGGCTGGGAACTTGCAGGACTGCAGGACTACAACTCCCAGGATGCTCGGGGCACGGGGTGGTGCCTAGCCCTGGGAGGAGGAGCAGGGCGGTGAAGGCTCTGCCGAGGGCCAAACCGCCATTGACTCAGGACTCTGGTCCTGCACCCGCTCCACGTGGACTGAGTCGCAGAGGGATGTGACGGGACTAGAGGTACCAGGGAGTTAGGAGGGTGTGGCGGCTTCATGGGCAGCCGAGGGCCTGCAGCGTACAACTGCTTTTGTCCAAAACTGAAGCCAGACTCTGGCCTCTTCCCCACCGCCTCCCTCCGTTGCTTGATTCCTCCTCCCACCTGCATGCCTGTGGGTCACTCCACAGCCTCCTACCTAGTCCAGGGCCAGGTGCTTCTCCAAACTGCTTATGGGAACTGGTTTGACATCCCAGAAACTTTCCACTTTGCCTGCTGCCCTCTGCCTTCTCCAGCAAAAGTGCCATCATTTCATCAGCTTTTGGGAGACATTCGCCCTTGTGGCCCCTCTTGGAAGCACAACTTAAGAGCTTTGCAGGGTGGTAACATTGGTTGTTGCTTGCCTTTTTCGCAGATGTGGAAGTTGAGGCATCTATGAGGCTAATCAGTGGTTTCCCCAGGATCCGCTAAAAGCAGAGGAGAAGAACCCAATTCCCAGGCAAGTATCTAGTAGGCCATTTTCACTAACCCATTCCAGTGCAGAGGCCTCTGAAACAGCATCCTTAAGATGAGAATAGCTTAAGCATTTTGCCCTTTAGATTGATAGCCTAATGTCAGCTCAGGCCTGAGTGGCCAGTCTCTTAGGGACCTGGGTGGGGACTCTGATCCCTCAGGAAGAGATCGGTGGTCCAGCTTTGGGAGAGGCATGTTCATGGTAGACAGCACTTGGGCAGCATTTGAAACCCGTCAGCTTTAACATCTCTGCTTTGGATTCCGGCAAGGTTCCTGGATAAACACGCCTAGGGATAGTCAGATGTACCGTATTCTTTAAAAATTGATTAGAGTAGTGAAAAGAACAGAACATAAAGTATCCTGCTTATTTGCAAAAGATAAGATGCAAGCAAGACCTTCCTCTTAATTTTTTTCTGCTCATTCTCTTGGCTGCACTGTAAGCTTGAATGCACAAACAAAAAACTTGAATTGCCATATTCTCTTTTCCTGAGATTGGTAAATTAACTTAAAAGTCTTATTGAAACCTGTGGAGGAATGATTAGCAGCTCTCATGATTCTTATGTCATCCTTAAAAATCTGGTCGTTGATCTAAATGAAAAAAAGTCCTTGTTTATATTACACATCCCAATAGGTTACATTTCTGATACCTGAATGTGGGATATTATCAAACAACTGGAAAATCTGGTCATGGAAACTGGACCCTGTCACTTTGTCAAGAATTTGCCTCTTTATTAATTAATGACACATGAATTCTTTAACATTTTTATAAAGAGTGAATGAGAAACTCTTTAGTGTCTCTGAATGTGGCTTGACGGGGAAGTCTTGCTAGACCACATCCTCAGGTACTTCTCTCGTGTTCAATAGGCTCAGGTGATAGTTGGGGTGGTCAGGTCCAGCGCCAATCCCCCAGCCCCCAGTGTTCCATCCTACTCTGGCCTGTGACCTCTTCAGGGGGTTCTGATGACACTCGTCCACAAGTGTTGGAAGGAGACATTGTAACATGAGGATATTCCTCATCTTGAAACAAGAATTAATGGAGAGGAAAGTCTAGGGGTCTTTGTGCTCCGATGCACTGCTGTTGGGGTGTGGCTGCAGTGACCACTGTGCTCCCAGCAGTCCCCACAATGGCTGTCTCAGACATTTGATCTCCTGGCGCAACCACAGCAGCTGTTGAGAGAGCTGGGCGGTAGTCGTTGTTTAGTGTCTTCCATCAGATTTTGTGGCTCTGACCCTCCTCTGCTCACCCCCTTCTCATTCCTAACTGCTGCGTTGATTGCTTTGTAGTTTTTTGCTAGGAGCCACTGTGTGTAACTGGATTTCACAGTGTCTTTAGGGACCCACCCTCCCTACACGAGTCACTGTACAACAGCCACTTATCCTGTTGTAACCCATGTTCGTCCTCGCCAGTGGAGCTGTGAAGAACCCTGCTTACTCGGAGCTTCTCTCATTCTCATGCTGCTGGGGCTGCTTACGAAGCTGGGCATCTTGTCTTTGGTCTCATCAACATTATTCTTTTCATCGATTATTCTTAAATCAGATATGACTTTGTTAATAACGTGGACACTCGCTGTCACAGACACTTTTATGTAATTTCCCCAACAGCTCTGTGAAGTAGGCCTGTGATCCCCATTTTACAGGGGGGACACTGAGGCTCAGAGAGGTCGAGTAGCTTCCTTCACACAGTTTCTTGGTGCATTTTGAGTCTCCACCTGGAACTACGCCTCTCAGGTGTGTGCACTTAGCTGGTGTTCCACTTTGTCCCTCTCTGCCAGCCTCCCCAAAGGCACATGCCCCATCCTGAGTCCATTGTCTGCTTGATGGTAGTCACCCTGCACAAACAGGCCCTGGGCGGGGAGTGGACTAGCATGGCGTGTTCGTCCGTCCTACCCTGGGCAGATTCTAGGTTTATTGTGAGAGCTGGAGCAGTGGAAGATACTGACCATCACTCACTTGGAAGTTTTGTCATGTAGAAATATTCCACTGACTTTTTGCAGGTGTTATGTCTTCTTTGTCTTCATTGTTCCTCTGGGCTTTCTCCTACAGTCCGTGCTGTGCAGTAACATATAGTACAGAGACTGGTGAACATAATACTGTTGGCCTGCACCAAACGGTCACATCACTCATTTTTCTAATTATGAAAGAAATACATACTGTAAAAAAAAGTCAAATTACACAGATCTATGTAGAGTAAAGTGAAACTTTCCCCTTCCATCCCCTTCCCTACAAACTCACCCCTCTACTCGGAAGGAACTATTAAGAGGTTGCAGCTTATTCTTCTGGACATTTTCTATGAATTTATAAATACACATAAAGTTTTTTTAACATAAATTACATAACTACATCGTTTTGCAATTTGCTGTTTCCCAAACCATATATCATAGACGTCTCTCCTTATCAGTGTACGTCACTCTAACTTAGCTCTTAAGAAGTTTTAAAGCTACTCCAAAGAACAGGATACCATGATCTGATTATTTCTTCTTTGATAGAGATGGGGTTATTTCCAGTTTCACTATTATACATAATGCGGCAGTAAGATCCTCGTATGGAATTTATTACACTGCTATTCAACTGCTCGATTTGCTTTGTTTCATTTTAGTCAGAGACTATGATATATTTTTAACAATATTATGGGAATTATTTTATAGGGAAATTAATTTTATCTCTGAATCAAGACATTTATGGGGAAACTGGATTTCAAGGTCATCCATCTCAGTAATCTGGAGAAAAATCATGAAACTTCAAGGTATTATGCTTGCTCCATCACATTCTAACAATTCATGTTAACAATTTAAAGTTGAATGTTTTAATAGCCTCTACTCTCTTTGTTCAGAAGAAGGATGACTTTTTCTTGTCTTGAAAACTTCTGACTCCAGGGGCTCTCAGTTGGGCTTCAGAGAGGATAAGATATTGGTGTTGTATCTGTTTCTCTTCAACTGTAGGCTGCATCTTCTAAAGATCATAGAATTGAACATGGTCCAACCGATATATGTGATTTGGGTGAAAAATTCAAAGTAATGAACCCAAGATAGGAATCTATAAGTTTGGTTCTTAACAAAGAATTTCCTTTGATATCTTCAAGTCTCTGTGATTACTAGTAAAAACCACCTATGGATGAAGAGACGTGGTTCTGCTGGCAATGTCTGGCTTGAACATCTATAGTTAAAGCTGCCACATCCGTAGGTAGATTAGACTTGACCTCTCTACGACCTCTGCCCTTGGTCTTTGACCTGGGAAAAATAAGAATTTAAAAAAAGCTGTTGTTGGGGTGGCCCCGTGGCTTATCGGTTAAGTGCGTTCGCTCTGCTGCTGGCGGCCCAGGTTCGGATCCCGGGCGCGCACCGACGCACCGCTTCTCTGGCCATGCTGAGGCCGTGTCGCACATACAGCAACTAGAAGGATGTGCAGCTATGACATACAACAATCTACTGGGGCTTTGGGGGTAAAAATAAATAAATGAAATTATTAAAAAATAAAAAAAACAAACAAACAAACAAAAAGCTGTTGTTACTAGCACTGAATGCTAGAAATGTCCATTAAAGATTGAGTTTGATTTGGTAAACCAAGGGAGTATAAGCAGAACAAAGTCTTTAACATCTATAAAATTTCAAAAAATTCTAATTTTTTCAAATATAACTCTATTTTTGCCACATGCAAACTATATTAATGAAATATCCCTCTGTCCATTTCTTAAGTTGTTTCCATTGATTTGATGGATTTTTCCTCTAATCTGGATTCCAAGTGTGAAAGAACATCTTGGTCCTTCAAAGAAAAGAAGACATTGAAATTTAATTTTCTTTTAGCTCGGCATCCTACAGGTTTGAGGAACAAATTATCATGTAATAATACAATGATTTTGAAATCTAATTGTTCATTAGAGGGGTGTAAGGGATGATTGAATGATGGTTCATCCCCATGGTCAGGGATATTATACACATGGACGTGTAAACACGATTCAGGAAGCTGCTTCATCCCCGTGACATCCCTGAGAACCACAGTGCAGGAGGATCTAGGGGCACAGCCATCTTCCTCGATCTCCTGGGTTACATGTAGATCCAGAGGTCTTGAGAGTGGCTTCAGAGCAGGTAACTTTTATCTATTTTTCCCCTTCCTTCTCTCCAGCTTATCTCAAACAGTCCTGACTATCATGTTTTAAAGTAAGACCAATTATAGTTATTTACATGAGCTTCTTGTACATTATTTTAGAGTGATAATCAGGCATACAATTAAATATCATTTAATCCATCTAATTAAATTTGTTGTACCTTTTAATGGATTAGAACACTAAAGTTAGTTCAGAGTTTGATATTCACCAAGTGTGTTAATCTGCTTAGAACTGCCATGTGCCTCACTCCTCTTATTAGTGTATCTTTGGCCCATCACAAGATTTTAATGAATAAAATCATCATAAATTAAGATAATGTACTGTCTTTTTGATGACCGGGAGGAACATGGGTCCATTTTGGGAATATGCCCCTCTGTCTTTGCTCCCCATGGGAAGTTTCTGGTCACTAGGTCTCCAGTGGCTTGCACAAGCCCTAGGTCTGTAGTAGCTTGGTGCCTCTCCTTCTACTTGAGGTAGAAATAAAAGAGGTCAGAGAGACTTATTAAAGTTTTGGTTGCGTGAAGTCTTCTATGAAGACCATCCATGCATATTGTTCTGGATAGCTCTCTGTTCCTAAGACTACTAGTTATTTTAAGGGCTTGTCAGGAACTGTGAAAGATCTGATGTTTTACCTTACCTGCAAACCAATAAGTTAGCCTACCATGGTCTTACAGATGCTGGCAAAAGTCACAAGACCCATGCGTCAGAGACAAAGGACTTAATGACACAGCAATAGCAGTGGTCAGAGTATCAGCATTTGCAGCGGTTCACGAAACCCCACTTCCTACAGGGTGATACACAGTGGACCAGGTGACATGCAGAGGGTTGCAAGAACTCAGAGCTTAAGGAACTCAAATCTTTGATAACAGGCAGGAAGTCTACTGACCTTTGCCCGGGGAGGGGTGTTATTTTTATTATACTGGGCAGTAAGAAATAATGGCCTCAGAGGAGGCCAATATTTCTATCTTCCAAGGCTGACAGCTCCTTACACACATCCTTGACAAGATAGCCTGGTTTTACTGGCTTTCAAAGATAAGCTTGAATGAGACTTGATCATCATTCAGTTCTTCTGTTTCCTTTATTGAGGTTGTGCAAATATGCTCTTTTCTCTGTAAAGTTCACTAACTTTATTCACATATAAGGAATGCTTTTGGTTTTATTAAGTTGAAATTTTCTTATTAGAGAAAATGATGAAACTATTATGGGTTGGATGTGAAAGTATGTTTTTCCAGGAAAAATGTGAAAGAAGATCGGTACTCACAGAACTTTGCCACAAGGAGCTGATAGCAACTTAAATGATTTTAATTTGAATACTGTTTTGTACAACTTTTTTCCATCTTACTTCATCCTCTCTGCTTCCTGTAATTCCCATATGGGAATGGGGCAGTTTCAGAGATTAACTGAACTCATTTACAATATTCAAATGGTTTTGTCTGTTGTGGTTTTTTTATTGAGATAAAGTTGACATACAACATTAAATTAATTTCAGCGGTACAACATGATGATTCAATGTTTGTATATATGTTGAAATGATAACCACAATAAGTCCAGTTAACATCCGTCCCCATATAGAGTTATAAATATTTTCTTTTGTGATGGGGACATGGCATATTTCAAGGTGCAGAAGAATCAACGATGATGTCATACTTTTCCATATACAGCTTGATGAATTTGGACATATGTATACACCCTTGAGACTGTCACCACCATCAAGGCCACAGACATATCCATCACCTCCCAAAGTTTTCTCTCACCTCCTTTATTGCTATTATTCTCTGGTAAGAACTCTTAATATCTACTCTGATAGCAAATGTAATGTATGCAATACAGTCTTGTTAGCTGTAGGCACTCTGCCGTATCCTAGATCTCCAGAACTTATTTATCTTGATAACTGAAACTTTGTATCTTTGAACATCAACTCCCCATTTCTCCATCCCCCAAGCCCCTGGCAACCACCATTCTAACCTCTGCTTGTTTGAGTTAGACTATTTTAGATTCCACAAATAAGTGAATATTTGTCTTTCTCTGTCTGCCTTATTTCACTTAGCACAATGTTTTCTAGGTGCATTGATGTTGTCAAAAATAGCAGCAATTCCTTCTCTTTTCAAGGTTGATGAATATTCCATTTCTAAAGATTTTTATTTATTTATTTTTCCCCCCAAAGCCCCAGTAGATAGTTGTATGTTATAGCTGCACATACTTCTAGTTGCTGTATGTGGGATGTGGCCTCAGCATGGCCGGAGAAGCAGTACGTCCGGGCGCTCCCGGGATCAGAACCTGGGCTGCCAGCAGCGGAGCGTGCACACTTAACCGCTGAGCCACGGGGTCGGCCCTGAATATTCCATTTCTTTATCCATTCCTCCATCAGTGACGTTTAGGTTACTTCCATATCTTGGTTATTGTGAATTAGCTGCAATGAATATTAGAGGGCAAGTATCTCTTTGAGATCCTGACTTCAATTCCTGTGGGTGTATACCAGAAGTGGGATTGCTGGATCATATGCTAGTTTTCATTTTTGGAGGAACCTCCATACTGTTTTCCATAATGGCTGTACTAGTTTACATTCACACAAGGGTTCCTTTTCTCCACATCCTCACCAACATTTACCATCTGTAGTATTTTTTGATAATCGCCATCTTAACTGGTGTGAAGTGATAGGTCATTGTGGTTTTGATTTGTATTCCCTGATTAGTGATGCCGAACACCTTTCATACACCTATTTGCCACCTGTATGTCTTCACAGGAAAAAGTTTACTCTGGTCCCTTGCCCATTTTTAAATTGATTTGTCTTTTTGTTTTTGAGCCAACACAAAAAAAGAACAAAATTTCCAGGCATTATGGGTGCTTCCCAGTTAATGCAGATGGCTTTGTATTTACAGTGGTACCAAAAGATCATGTTTCGTGTTTTTTCTTCAGCTTGTTATAAGACCAGCAGTAGTTGCGGCATGGCAGATAATCGGGATCACCTGGGTTTGGAGGTTTACAAAATAAATGAGTGGTATGGAATTTTTTATTATTCCAAGGAAATTATTGTGATCATAATCCATGGAATCCAGGATTGATAAGTGTAGGAGGAGATTAAGGTGAGGATTGGTGATCTGGCATTTCTACTGATCTTGATGGACAGGTATCTACTGAATGAGTGTTTGAATAAAAATATTAGAGACCAGGAATTTGTGGTGGGTGAATATGTCTTCTGAATTATTTACTTTTGAAAATAACCATTTGGATTATGTGAACGTCTGGGATATGGGAGTAAGTCACTAAAAAGGGGTGGTTGATAATATCACTATTGATTTAACTTCTATGAACACCAAGTGATCAATCGATTAAGCAAATGAGTAGTCAGAAAACACAGAAATCGTAGGATTTGGGATTTAGTAAAGAACTGGGGACTGAGTCTCCTGAAAGAGAGTGCCAGGATTTGTGAGGTTGAGAGTGACAAGGACAAGAAGAGAATAGAAACACACTCAAACAAGGAGGGCGTGTTAACAGGACGGAGGGGCGGAAATGATCTGGAGGAGCCTTGAGTTTTGACCTTGAGCTTTCTGTTCTTGATGCAAATCTGCCTGATGACATCCCGGGACACAGGTCAGATCTAGCCCCAGTGGGTAGGGGGAGGGTGGAAGTACAAAACAGCCAGGATAATTGTCCTAAAAAGGTAGGCTTCCTTTATCATTTGACCCAATTTCATGATTTGTTTTTATAGGGTAAGAGGAAAAGAAGGATGATAGGCATGTCTTCATAGAGGAAGCAGTGTAACTGTGGGAACCAGTCCAAACCAAACCCTGGTTTAACCATCTCCATTCTTTTGAGGATGTCCAGTGACATATTCAAGAGGCCAGTTACTAGAATCCCATCCCATCCTGGCAATGAATGGTCTCTGAGAAGACAACTTGGACCAGCCCCACCAGATCTGCTGGCCCAAGAGACAGCAAGGACTCCAGGCCTGCAGCAGTGCAGGACGACTCGTAAGTCCTTTCAATCTTGTGAAAACGTTGCAAAAACATGCACCTAGTCACACAGGTGAATCCCTGCCAGGTGTGCTCGCAGGTGGTCTGCATTCCAGGTCCCATTCCCACTCCTGCTGGTCTTCAGATTTGGCAGAGATGATTCCAGGAACTGATCTGTGCATTCCACAGCTCCACTATGGAGGTATCAGGAAGGAGGAAAGCGCAGTGAAGAGCACAGGAGGGAGACTGGTGATAGCAATGATGGCGGACAGACTTGCTAGTGAGGCAGAGAAAGTGAGGGGCCAAGAATCCGTCCTGACAGCAGATGAAATGGAGCACGCACTTCAATGAGGTCTCTTGGCAGCGTCCCTAATGTTTCCTTGCTTTGAGCTCTTGAAATTTTAAAATATACCAATACTTTTCTTTTATTAAACTCTGCTTCGAGACATAGAAAATATAGACAACAGTTTCTTTCTGAGGTGAGATGTTGAGTTTCAGGTGAGGAGAGAAAGATCTTCCTTTTTCATGCTGTTCTCTCCTTTTCCTTTACTATGTACATTATTTATTTATACTTTAAAGTCAGCAGCGAGTTATCAATGTCACGGGATGATTCAGTTTTTCCCCTCACAGTCACAGTAAAACCTACTAAAAGTGGATTCTTTTTTTTTTTTAATTTTTTTGTTTATTGCAGTATCATTGTATAAATTTCAGGTGTACATCATTATACTTCTATTTCTGCATAGATTACATAATGTTCACCACCCAAATACCAATTACAACCCATCACCACACACATGTGCCGAACCATCACCCTCGTCCTCCTCCCTCACCCCCTCAGCAACCACCAATCTGATCTCCGTCTCTATATGTTTGCTTATTGTTGTTACTATCTATTACTTAATGAAGGAAATCATACAGTATTTGACCTTCTCCCTCTGACTTATTTCACTTTACATAATACCCTCAATGTCCATCCATGTTGTCACAAATGGCTGGATTTCATCGTTTCTTATGGCTGAGTAGTATTCCATTGTGTATATATACCACATCTTCTTTATCCATTCGTCCCTTGATGGGCACTTAAGTTGCTTCCAAGTCTTGGCTATTGTGAATAACGCTGCAATGAACACAGGGGTGCATGTATCTTTACGCATTGGTGTTTTCAAGTTCTTTGGATAAATACCCAGCAGTGGAATAGCTGGATCATATGATAGTTCTATCCTTGATTTTTTGAGGAATGTCCATACTGTTTTCCATAGTGGCTGCACCAGTTTGCACTCCCACGAGCAGTGTATGAGAGTTCCCTTCTCTCCACATCCTTTACAACACATGTTTCTTGTCTTCTTAATTATAGCCATTCTGACGGGCATGAGGTGTTCTCTCATTGTAGTTTTGATTTGCATTTCCCTGATAGTTATTGATTTTGAACATCTTTTCATGTGTCTGTTGGCCATCTGTATATCTTCTTTGGAGAAATGTCTGTTTAGGTCTTTTGCCCATTTATTAATTGGGTTGGTAGTTTTTTGTTGTTGAGATGCATGAGTTCTTTATATATTTTGGAGATTAAGCCCTTATCAGATGTATGGTTTGCAAATATAAAGTAGATTATTCTTTTTGTATAATATTCCAATAGATTCCAAAATATTATTTCAAAAGCACTTTTGTGTCTATGTTCTCAAATTAGATATTTACTTCTAGGTCTCCATTTTTATGTTCCTTTCTGCATGCTAATTCATAGTTGCATCTAAGGAAATACCAGATTTCCCTCAGTTTTTTAGATCCATGTGTTGGAAATGTGATTCATGAAGATGGACATGGCAGTTGGGGGATCGTGCTATTATCAAAAGAGATCTTTTCAGCATCAGGAATCTGACTAGAACCCACTGCTTGTTGGGATTTAATAGTCTATTTGAGGCATCAAGCTTTCACTGTTGGCACTTCTCTTTCTCTTTGGAGGGAAAGTACGGCCTTCCCAGTCTTTCCATTACCAAATCACTTTCCTGGGTGGCTGTGCCATGTCAGGAAGGGCTTGGGATGCCGGGAACCAGGATTCATCCTCAGCTTCTGGCTGTCCTGACAAGGTTTCCTTGGCAGAGTGCAGCCTGTGTGTCTGGGTGACACTTGCACCCATCAGAAAGGAGGGGATAACTCACAAGTGTCAAGCGATTCATCTGGCCCTTGTCTTACAGGGTGTTCCCAAGGGATGAGGTTCAAAATGCCACTTGGTAACCCTTTGAAAGCTCCTAGTCATGGGGTGGGTTTTCAGTGCGAGCTCAGAGCAATGTCTGTTCACTACCAGATGGCAAGCATTTCAGTATTTTAATTGGTAAGGCTGTACTAATGCATGTCCATGGATCATCACTTCCGTGGCATTCCCTACTGTAGCCCCCCACACCCCTGTCATGCCTCATCTTTCAAAGCTCCAAACAGGGTTCACACTCCAGCAAGTGGTGGTAATGTAACCACAGCACAGGACTGGGGGAAAAAAACACAACCACCCAGGGGAGAGACACTTTAAGGGTTCGGGCCCAATTGCCCCATTTGGACGAGTTGGTAATATTAACGCTTAGTGTGTAAACTGGAGGATTGTCCAAGATCATGGACCTCAGAATGACACGGGCTCAGAAGTCACCTTGGACAGCAAGGGACAGTGTGGGGTCACTCACTGGCCAGGATTATGGTCCCTTATACTGGCAAAGTAGAGCTCATCCGGGGTCCATCAGACCAAGCCAAGGAGGAGGCTGGGGGCCTTCTAGGGAATTTCTGCCCTAAACAGAATTGCTTAAGGAAGGCAGGGGTGCTGAAAATCCTAGTCCACAGGGAGCAGTCATGTTTATGGAACGAGGCCCAGCAGTAGCCTTAAAAGCTGCGTCACAAATCTTTCCTCATGGATACAAAACAAGCAGGAAAAGGAATTCAGAGTCCTGGACAAGGCTCCCAGGAGGATTCAAAGCTAGGTCAGGGGTGAACACGGAGCCCCTAGAGGGGCCTCAGGAGGGAGGTCCTTCCTGCTTTGAGTCCATTTGCAAGTGAGCATCCTCGGGCCTTGTCCTCTCCACGTGCACGTTTTGATCTTTTTACATTGTTTTCTCCACTTAGAGCTGATGCAATTCCAGAGATTGAACTAGAAAACTACAAGTTCCTAAAATTCTCTCAAAAGAAATCTCAACAAGAGAAGCAGAAAACGTTCTCTCTTCCTCCAGAATGTAGAAAGGCAGCCCCTGCCTGTGGCACGAATTGGTCCTGGGTAGTGCTGTTTTAAAAACACTCACATTTCAGTGGTTGTTGCTTTGCCTGTGAAAGTACCTTCAACCTTTAAATCCCAAGAGAACGACGGGGGCGACGCGTCTGCTCCTGGAGGAGCTGAATAATACTGAAATGAAATGGTCTTCGGAATTAGGGGGACTTGAGAGTGTCCCCACTAGCCAGGGAAGGGGCTGGCCGTTCTCCCTTCTCCCACATACAATAAGCTGACGACCCAGAAGAGTTTTTGATTCAAGGAGAAATATGAGACACTGTGTCTCACTTACATGCCTACAAAAAGCGACAAAACCACACCACAACTCCCAGGCTGTAAAGGGCACAGGACTTTAATATAATATTCAAATATGGCATTTATTATTGACAACAAATAACTACTGTCCCTCCCCAATGGGTGAATAGGTGCTGGGGTAGAGATGTCAGGGAGCTGGGGTGGGGTCGTTCCTTCTCTCTTGGGCTTCAGGGGACCCCAGGGATCAGCTTACAATTCTCCCCTTCCCTTCAGGTGGGAAGAGATGGCCCAGTGCCTTGCAAGCATCCCAGCTGTGTCCCCACTGCTGAGGATGGTGCTGTGATCAGCCACTGGTACGGGGCTCGGTGTTGGGGCCTGGGGGTTGAGTAGAAGAGTTGGGTTATCTTTGGGGGTCTCCCTCAGAATCATGGCCCCCCACCCTGTCCCCACTGCCCTGGGTATTCCAGACCCTGTGCTCAGTGCTGTCAGCCACCAATACCCCATTTGTCCCTGCCACGTGAGCGATCATTTAGTATCACCTACTTCACAGAGGAGGAAACGGAGTCTCAGGAAGCTGAAGAGAGTCACCCCAGTCACAGGACAGCTCAGTAGTGGAGTTGGGATCCCAGTGCCAGCTGTCCGACTCCCCAAGGGCACGCTTAGCCCGAAGCTTTACTGAACACCTATGAGTCAGTCACCCCGGCCCAGACACTCACTCACACCTGAACTTGATGATGGCGGGTTCTTCTAGGCCTTGAGTATTCTGCAGTCCATATGGGTCTAGGGCTCTGGCTGGCAGGACAGGCTGTAGCTCCAGGAGAGAGAGGGACTTGTGAGCCTACCAGGACCTACACCTCAGGTGTCCTCCGACTGCCTGCCCAGCAGCTGGAGTCTGAGTGTCCCAGATGTGGCCACACGATAAAGCCTGGGGCTGAGTGGGGGTCCATGGAGACAGGTTTTCTGGACTGGTCAACAGCGAGAGTCCACCCCTGCCCTCACCCAAGTCCTGCCCGGCCTCACCTGTCATTCTCATTGAGCAGCTCCATGTCCTGGAACCAGGCCCCATATCGCTCCTCAGTCTCTAGGTTGTAATTCTTTCCAGCCACCTGGAGCAGCAGGATCTCGCTCATGACTGGGTATTCCTGGGACCAGAGAGAAGCAGAGGATGCAGACAGGGTCTGTGTGGGGGATGCTGCAGGGGCCTTGTGGAATGTGAGGAGTGGGGCAGGGGACCAGTCCTGGGAACCCTCCTTCCCTCCAGTTCCATCCAGGCTCTACCTGTTCGCAGAATGGGAATAATCAGCGCCTCCTCCAGGAAGTTTTCCTTGATGCCATCCTCCCCTCAACTCACCTGCCAATTGGATGGGTCTCCCACTTCTCTGTTATCAAACTCTTCCACTCAATGTAAGATACAGGGGCTGGAGCCAGGGACTGTTCTGCCCAGAGGGTCTCTGAATTCCTCCTCCTTCCCCTCCCCTGCAGGGAGTGCCACAGCTGCTCACCTCAGTCCTCTTCTCAAGGTTGCTCTCCTTCCCCTGGAAGGCAGACAGGCAGAGCCCATCAGACGGAGCCCCCTAGCCTGACTAGCCCCCTAGGCCCACCCCTTCTCATGTTGCACTACTGCCAGGTCCCCAGAGGGGACCACGCATGCAGAGAAAACAGGACTTGGACCTAGGGCGGGATCTGGGGTCCAGAGAAGGAGGACATGGGGGTGAGGCTGAGGGACCTGGCAGCACAACCCTCTCTGATGACAGACTTGGAGGCTGAGGCCTCAGGCAGAAGGGACTGCTCAGCCACTTATGTGCTGCCTGACTTGGAGGGGCCCGACTTCTCTCTCCCTCCATGGGCAGCATGAGAGGGAGAGGCTGAGTCCAGCTCAGATAAAACCTCATGCAGCTGTGCCATCAGGCAGCTCTGAGCTTCCCCAGCCTGGGGAACCGGAATGGGTGTCTCAGGTGGAGCCTCTGTTCACTCATCTCTAAGATGGGCCTGATGCCCCAGCTCCCAGGGGTGGCTGCGAGGCTCTCAGGAGAGATATCCCAAGTGCTGGGAGCTCAGAGCTCACTTCGGGGGCTCCCGCATCCCAAGGCTCAGGATTCTGGTCCTTCCTGCCTGGTCCTCAGGTTCACCCACCTCGAGATAATCACCCATCACCAAGTAGACCATCAGCAGGTCACCGAGGAAAGTGCCAAGATAGGGGATGACACTCTGTGACATCGGGGTGTGGGTGGGATGAGCCCTTGCTCTCAGGTCTGCCCCCTGCAGACCCTCCCCTGAAAAGTCCTCACCCTCAGCCTCCTGGCGGACCCCAGGGTTCCCACAGGGAGCAGCCTAGGACCCTTAGCAGCCTCCCTTCAATTCCTCCTTCCTTCACACCCCAAGAACACCACACTCCTCCTCCTCACCTCCCAGAGCCGCCTTCTGGCAAATCACAGGGTATGCGGTCCCTGGCCCTCCCCACAACACACCCATCCTACACCAGATCTCACAGGCTCTCCTCCTGGTCACTTCTACTGGGGGATTCAGGCACTGTGGCAGCAAGAGGAAGGGCCCTCTTGTCTTGATTTGAGGCCTCCAGCTGGGAAGGCAGAGCCCTTACCCCTCAGGCACACTCACATGCTGCTGCTGCTGCTTCTCCTGAACTCTCTGGGGGATGATCTGCGGGGGGGCAAACGTGGAGGGCCCCTCCTGCCAGGGTCAAGGACAGTGTCAGCGGGCCATCCTCCCCTCACCCCATTTCTCTCTGCACCACTGGCCTCCGACCCTGGACGTCTGACTCGAGTCAACTGGTACCAATGCCACTCCATCCCCCAAGGTGTGATTCTAGAACAAGCCTAACTCCAACTCTCACTCTGGGTGTGAGCTTGGGCTTTCGGTCTGGCCTCCCCAAGCCTGTTTCCTCATCTGGAAGGTGTTAGAACTCCAGCTACCTCACAGGTTCCCCTGAGGACTCAGTGTCACATGACTGTCATCATTGTGCTCGCCCTCACCCCTCCAGGTGGAGCAGGCAGAAAGCTCCCACATTCCTTTCCTCCCTCTTACTTCATCACCACCTTGTGAGGCCTGCAACTGACGCTCAACTGGGGGAGGACTGGCCTACAAGTTCTCTCTCAGCCTTCAGGGTTCAGTTTGGACTGAGAGCCTGAGTTTCTTTATGTCGTTGGCCTGGGCACTCCCGTGCTTCTCTCCTCTATAGGGCTCCACATTGGGCAGCCCCACATACTGGTATTTGATTCCTCAGTTACAGGGATTCGACAGAGTGAGAGAGAGAGAGAGAGATGGAACATGAAAGAGGTATTAAGAGGAAGTGAGAGACATTTTTAGTTAAAATTTAGACAAGACATCCCATCACTCTGGCTGTTATTATGTTAAGAAGCCAGTTACTAACTAGTTAGTGGTTCCACTGGGATGGCTATACCATGGGTAGCGCTTACTGAGTACCACTGTGGAGGTTGCCCACCTCATAGGCCAAGACAAGGCACTTGGGTCTCATTCTCCATTAAACAGGAAACAATTGAATGGTTTTATGCTGCAGGATGGCAGTATCCAAATTTCCATTAGTTTCAACCCCCTCATGATGCTGACCTGAAAATGAGGCCAAGTTGGAAGTGACAGTTCCAATATCACATTGCTAGAACCCAGGCCTGCTTTGAGTGGTGTTCTGTGCTACCTGTCACCCCTTCTTGTTATTCTTCCATCTCTAAGTTTGTGCCTTAGGTACATGTGACACCAGCCCACAGGGGTAATAGATATTATGTCATATACACCGGGTGACATCCCTAGGAAGTAGATTCTAGTCTGATCCCCATGGTACTGGTTGAGCCATTGGAGATTTCCAAGTGTTTATAGCAACAGAAGTCTATGCCCAGTTGAAACTCAAAGTGGCCAAAACAGAGCTGCTCTGTAGAGCTGGGGAGTGGAGACCCCACTGACCAACAGGAGAGCTGCCTCCAAGTCCCATCAGACCTTAGCACTCAGAGGAGCCCAGTGAGAACACTCCTCCAGGCAGGTTGAATCTCTTGGGTTGTCAAAGAAAAGGGATTTGCACTCAGACCCTTCACATTTTCCCTAAATTTATCCTTCCCTCTTTCCCCTCCTCTCAGGGAGAGCTCTGAAAAACTGAAGGAGCTCTATAACCAAGACGAGTCCTTGAGCAGAGAACTGATGACCAAGGTAGAGTGGAGGCTGGGGGTCTGGAAAGAGAGGAGGGGGGAGAGGGTCAGGGGGCCTGGGCAGGCTGTGGGTTTAACAGTTTCTCACTTGAACTTTCTCGGAAACATTCCCGCCTATCTTGTCCAGGTTAACAAGCAGAGGGATTTGTTAGGCCCATTGGCCGTTGGGGTGACATTTTTGGGCAAGAGGCCCTGGTCATGGGACACAGTGGTGTTGGCTGGGCTGTTCCAGGAGGAGATGCTGAGCTGGTGCCATCTGGCTTCCATGCATGTCCATCCTGCTGGATGTAGCTTCTTCCAGGATGTTGGGTGATTGGGGTGCATTTAGCCCTCAGCCTAAACCTCTCCTCGGGAAGGGAGGCCTCTGCTGTTCCTTCTGCCTTCACCATGTCTCCAAGGGGAGGGAACCCTGCCTGCCACAGGGACGGGCATGACAGAGGATTCCCATGGCCCAGGTGGACAAACAGGCTGCTCATCTTTGGGTCTGAATGGCTGGACCAGAGACAAATGTGTGTGAATTCTGGGACTCACCCCCGAACCCATAAAGCAGTCACTAGAGTCAACCACAGGAGTCTCACCTGAGTGTCCGGTTGTCAATGACATATGCCCCCGATGGTTTATGAGAAGCATCTAGGCAACTGATGGATTCTTAGTGGATGCTGCTGAAAGGACGTTAGGAGCTTCATGTAAACGAGGAAGCAAAGAGTCCTGTCACCCGCTTCCCTGTGGATCAGAGGTGGTACCTTGGGTGTTCAGTTCCTGAGTGGATAAAGAAAGAGTTCAGTGCAGGGGAATGTCGTGAGGGGTTCCTTGGGGAGGAGAAGGCTTTGGCACGGCCTCTGTCCCAGCCTGGGTCCAGAAACTCCATGGGACTGAGGCAGGCAGGAACCACTCAACAAGACTCCAAAGACACCCCGTCCTCTCTATCCTCGGCTCGGCCCAGGGCCAAGCTTTGAGAGCTCAGAGGACAGGACTCTTGTCTGTGGTGGGGCTGGGGGTTAAGGGAGGGTGTTGGAACAGACCATCTGGCTGGGAGGGGTAAGAAGCCTCTCTTCTATGGGCCCCTGAGCAACTCACTGTACCTGTTTGGGCCTCTGTCTCCTCATCAGGAAAGGGAGGGATGGTGACTGTGTGGTGCAGGCTTCACAGGGTGGTGATGAGATAAGGGGGAGGAAAGGAATGTGGGAGCTTTCTGCCTGCTCCACCTGGAGGGGTGAGGGCGAGCACAATGATGACAGTCATGTGACACTGAGTCCTCAGGAGAACCTGTGAAGTAGCTGGAGTTCTCACACCTTCCAGATGAGGAAACAGGCTTGGGGAGGCCCAGCCACAAACCCAAGCTCACACCCACAGTGAGAGTTGGAGTTAGACTTGTTCTAGAGTCACAAAACCTTGGAGGATGTAGTGGCATTGGTACCAGTTGCTTAGAGTCGGATGTCCAGGGTTGGAGGCCAGTGGTGTTGGAGAGAAATGGGGTGAAGGGAGTATGGCCTGCTGACGCTGTCCTTGACCCTGGCAGGAGGGGGCCTCCACGTTTGTTCCCTCGGAGATCATCCCTCAGAGAGCAGAAGCAGCAGCAGCAAGTGAGTGTGCCTGAGGGTTAGGGGCTCTGTCCTCCCAGCTGGAGGCCTCACATCAAGAGAGGAGGGCCCTTCCTCTTGCTGCCACAGTGCCTGAATCTCAAAATAGAAGTGACCAGAAGGAGGGCCTTGAAGAGCTGGTGCAGGATGAGTTTGTTTTGGGGAGGGCCAGAGACTGCACACCTTGTGATTTGCCAGAAGCCGACCCTGGGAGGTGAGGAGGAGGAGTGTGGTGTTCTTGGGTGTGAAGGGAGGAGGAATTGAAGGGAGGCTGCTAAGGGTCCTAGGCTGCTCCCCGTGGGAAACTTGGGGTGGGCCAGGAGGCTGAGGGTGAGGACTTTTCAGAAGAAGGTCTGCCGGGGGCAGACTTGAGATAAAGGACTCATCCTACCCGCACCCCGGTGTCACAGGCTGTCATCCCCAATCTTCGCAATTTCCTCGGTGACCTGCTGATGCTGCACCTGCTGATGGGTGATAATCTCCAGGTGGGTGAACCTGAGGACCAGGCAGGGAGGACCAGGATACTGAGCCTTGGGATGCGGGAGCCCCCGAAGTGAGCTCTGAGCTCCCAGCACTTGGGATATCTCTCCTGAGAGACTCGCAGCCGCCCCTGGGAGCTGGGGCATCAGGCCCATCTTAGGGATGAATGAACAGAGGCTCCACCTGAGACACCCATTCCGGTTCGAGAGGCTGGGGAAGCTCAGGGCTGCCTGATGGCACAGCTGCATGAGGTTTTATCTGAGCTGGACTCAACCTCTCCTTCTCATGCTGCCCATGGAGGGAGAGAGAAGTCGGGCCCCTCCAAGTCAGGCAGCACATAAGTGGCTGAGCAGTCCCTTCTGCCTGAGGCCTCACCCTCCAAGTCTGTCATCAGAGTGGGTTGTGCTGCCACGTCCCTCAACCTCACCCCCATGTCTTTCTTCTCTGGAGCCCAGAGCCTGTCCTAGATCCAAGTCCTGTTTTCTCTGCATGCGCGGCCCCCTCTGGGGACCTGGCAGTAGTGTAACATGAGAAGGGGTGGGCCTAGGGGGCTAGTCAGGCTAGGGGGCTCTGTCTGATGGACTCTGGCTGTCTGCCTTCCAGGGGAATGAGATCAACCTGAGAAGAGGACTGAAGTGAACATTTGCAGCATCCCCTGCAGGGGAGGGGAAGGAGGAGGAATTCAGAGACCCTCTGGGCAGAACAGTCCCTGGCTCCACCCCCTGTATCTTACATTGAGTGGAAGTGTTTGATAACAGAGAAGTGGGAGACCCATCCAATTGGCAGGTGAGTTGAGGGGAGGATGGCATCAAGGAAATATTCCTGGAGGAGGCGCTGATTATTCCCATTCTGCGAACAGGTAGAGCCTGGATGGAACTGGAGGGAAGGATGGTTCCCAGGACTGATCCCCTGCCCCACTCCTCACACCCCACAAGGCCCATGCAATATCCCCTACCCAGGCCCTGTCTGCATCTTCTCCTTCCCTCTGGTCCCAGGAATACCCAGTCATGAGGGAGATCCTGCTGCTCCAGGTGGCTGCAAAGAATTACAACCTAGAGCCTGAGGAGCAATTTGGGGCCTGGTTCCAGGACATGGAGCTGCTCAACGAGAATGATAGGTGAGGCCGGGCCGGAGTTGGGTGAGGGCAGGGGTGGACTCTCCCTGTTGGCCAGTCCACAGAGCCTGTCTCCGTGGGCCTCCGGTGAGCCCCAGGCCTTATTGCATGGCGACCTCTGGGACACTCAGACTCCATCTGCTGGGAAGGCAACAGGGGGACACCTGACGTGTAGGTCTTGGTAGGCTCACAGGTGACTCTCTGTCCTGTAGCTACAGCCTGTCCTGCCAGCTGGAGCTCCAGACCTAGTTAGCCAGCAGAATACTCAAGGCCAGGAAGTTCCGGCCATCATCAAGGTCAGGGGTGAGTGAGTGTCTGGGCCGGGGTGACTGACTCCTAGGGGTTCTGTAAAGCTTTGGGTTAAGCGTGGCCTTGGGGAGTTGGACAGCTGGCACTGGGATCCCAGCTCCACTACTGAGCAGTCCTGTGACTAGGGTGACTCTCTTCAGCTTCCTGAGACTGTTTCCTCCTCTGTGAAATAGGTGATACTAAATGATCGCTCACGTGGCAGGGATAAATGGGGTACTGGTGGCTGACAGCACTGAGCACAGACTCTGGAGCACCCAGGACAGTGGGGACAGGGTGGGGGCCATGATTCTGAGGGAGGGCCCCCAAGATAACCCTACTCTTCTACTCAGTCCCCAGGCCCCAACACCGAGCCCCATACCAGTGGCCAATCACAACCTCATCTTCAGCAGCAGGGACACAGCTGGGAGGCTTGCGATCACCAGGCCAGCTCCTCACACATGATGGGAAGGGGAGCATTGCAATCTGATCCCTGGGGTCCCTTGAAGCCCAAGAGAGAGGAGATGACCCCACCCCAGCTCCCTGATATCTCTACCCCAGCACCTATTCACCCATTGGGAAGGGACAATAATTATTTGTTGTAAATAATAAATGCCATATATGAATATTATATTAAAATCCTGTTCCCTTCACAGCCTGGGAGTTGTGGTGTGGTTCTCTCGCTTTCTGTAGGCATGTAAGTGAGACACAGACTCTCACATTTTTCCTTGAATCAAGAACTCTTCTGGGTCGTCAGCTTATTGTATGTGGGAGAAGGGAAAATAGCCAGCCCTTTCCCTGGCTAATGGGGACACTCCCAAGTCCCCCTAACTCCGAAGACCAGTTCATTTCAGTATCATTCAGCTCCTCCAGGAACAGACACGGCCCCCGCCCTTTCTCTTGGGATTTAAAGGTTGAAGGTACTTTCACAGGCAAAGCAACAACCACTGAAATGTGGGTGTCTTTAAAACAGCACTACCCAGGACCATGTCGTCCCATGGGCAGGGGCTGCCTTTCTACATTCTGGAGGAACAGGGAACGTTTTCTGCTTCTCTTGTTGAGATTTCTTTTGAGCAAATTTTAGGAACTTGTAGTTTTCTAGTACAATCTCTGGAATTCCATCAGCTCTAATTGGGGAAAACAATGTAAAAAGATCAAAACGTGCACGTGGAGAGGACAAGGCCCAAGGAAGGTCATTTGCAAATGGACTAAAGGCAGGCAGGACTTTCCCTCCTGAGGCCCCTCTAGGGGCTCCGTGTTCACCCTTGGACTGGATTTGAATCCTACTATGATCCTTGTCCAGGACTCTGAATTCCTTTTCCTGCTTGTTCTGTATCCAGGAGGAAAGATTTGTGATGCAGCTTTTAAGGCTACTGCTGGGCCTTGTTCCATAAACATGACTGCTCCCTGTGGACTAGGATTTTCAGCACCCCTGCCTTCCTTATGCAATTCCCTTTAGGGCAGAAATTCCCTAGATGGCCCCCAGGCTCCTCCCTGGCTTGGCCTGATGGACCCCTGGTGAGCTCTACTTTTCCAGTATAAGGGACCATAATCCTGGCCAGTGAATGACCCCACACTGTCCTTTGCTGTCCAAGGTGACTTCTGAGCCTGTGTCGTTCTGAGGTCCATGGTCTTGGACAATCCTCCAGTTTACACACTAAATGTTGGTGTTACCAACTCATCCAAATGGGGCAAATGGGCCCGAGCCCTGAAACTGTGTTGCCCCTGGTGGTTGTCTTTTTTTCCCCAGTCCTGTGCTGCGGTTACATTACCACCACCTGCTGGGGTGTGAACCCTGTTTGGAGCTTTGAAAGATGAGACGTGACAGGGGTGTGGGGGGCTCCAGCAGGGAATGCCACGGAACTGATGATCCATGGACGTGCATGAGCACAGCCTTTCCAATTAAAATACTGAAATACTTCACCTCTGGCGGTGAACAGTCACTGCTCTGAGCTCACACCGAGAACCCACCTCATGACTATGAGCTTTCAAAGGGTAACCAAGTGGCATTTTGAACCTCATCCCTTGGGAACGCCCTGTAAGACAAGGGCCAGATGAATCACTTGGCACTTGTGAGTTATCACCTCCTTTCTGATGGCTGCAAGTGTCACCTAGACACACAGGCTGGACTCTGCCAGGGAAGCCTTGTCAGGACAGCCAGAAGCTGAGGATGAATCCTGGTTCCAGGCATCCCAAGCCCTTCCTGACACAACACAGCCACCCAGGAATGTGATTTGGTAATGGAAAGACTGGGGAGGCGGTACTTTCCCTCCAAAGAGAAAGAGAAGTGCCAACAGTGAAAGCTTGATGCCTCAAATAGTCAATTAAATCCCAACAAGCAGTGGGTTGTTGTCAGATTCCTGATGCTGAAAAGATCTCTTTTGATAATAGCACGATCCGAAATAAGTCAGCAGCAGAAGGTCAAATACCGTATGATTTCCTTCACTAAGTAGTAGATAATAACAACAATAAACAAACACATAGAGACAGAGATTGGATTGGTGGTTAGCAGAGGGGAATGGGGGAGGGAGGAGGGCGAAAGGGATAATTCGGCACATGTGTGTGGTGATGGGTTGTAATTAGTATTTGGGTCGTGAACATGATGTAATCTATGCAGAAATAGAAGTATAATGATGTACACTTGAAATTTATACAATGTTATAAACCAATGTTACTGCAATAAACAAAAAATTAAAAAAATAAAAAGATAATTGCACGATCCCCCAACTGCCATGTCCATCTTCATGGATCAAATTAGCAACACATATGGATCCCAAAAACTGAGGGAAATCTGATATTTCCTTAGGTGCAACTTTGAATTAGCATGCAACAAAGAACATAAAAATGGAGACCTAGAAGTAAATATCTAATTTGAGAACATAGACATAAAAGTGCTTTTGAAATAATATTTTGGAATATTACACAAAAAGAATAATCCACTTTAAGTAGGTTTTACTGTGACTGTGAAGGGAAAAACTGAATCATCCCGTGACGTTGATAACTCGCTGCTGATTTTAAAGTACAAATAAATAATGTACATAGTAAAGGAAAATGAGCGAATGGCATGAAAGAGGAAGATCTCCTTGTTCTCTTCACCTGAAACCCAACCTCTCACCTCAGAAGGAAACTGATGTCTATATTTTCTATGTCATACAGTGGAGTTTAATAAAAGAAAAGTATTCATATGTTTTAAAATTTCAAGAGCTCAAAGCAAGAAAACATTAGAGACGCTGCTAAAACACCTAACTGAGATGCCTGCTCCGTTTCATCTGCTATCATTACGTCCTTCTTGACCCCTCACTTTCTCTGCCTCGCTAGCAAGTCTGTCCGCCATCAGTGCTATCACCAATGTCTCTCCTGTGCTCTTCACTGCCCTGTCCTCCTTCCTGATGCCTTCCTCAGTCACCAGAAATTGTTGGCAGTGGAGCTGTGGAATTCCCAGGTCAGCTCCTGGAATCATCCTTGCCAAATCTGAAGACCGGCAGGAGTGGGCATGAGACCTGGAGTGCAGACCACCTGCGAGCACACCTGGCAGGGATTCACCTGTGTGACTAGGTGCAAGTTTTTGCAACGCTGTGGCAAGATTGAAAGGACTTACCAGTTGTCCTGCACTGCTGCAGACCTGGAGTCCTTGTGGTCTCTCGTGCCAGCAGACCTGGCGGGGCTGGTCCAAGGTGTCCTCCCAGAGATCCGTCATTGCCAGGATGGGATGGGATTCTAGTAACCGGCCTCTTGAATATGTCACTGGGCATCCTTAAAGGGATGAAGATGCTTAAACCAGGCTTTGGTTTGGACTGGTTCCCACAGTCAGGCTGCTTCCTCTGTGAAAACGTGACTGTCATCCTTCTTTTCCTCTTACTCTACAAAAATAAATCATGAAATTGGGTCAAATGATAAAGGAAGCCTGCCATTTTAGGACAATTATCCGGGCTGTTTTGTACTTCCACCCTCCCGTTATCCTCTGGGGATAGATCTGACCTATGTCCTGGGATGTCATCAGGCAGCTTTGCATCAAGAACAGAAAGCTCAAGGTCAAAGCTCAAGGCTTCTCCAGATCATTTCTCCTCCTCCATCCTGTTAACTCCTTCTTTGAGTGTGTTTCTATTCTATTCTTGTCCTTGTCACTCTCAACCGCACAAGTCCTGGCATTCCCTCTCAGGACAGTCGGTCCCTAGTCGTTTACTAAATTCCAAATCCTACCATTTCTGTGTTTTCTGACTACTCATTTGCTTAATCCATTGACCATTTGGTGTTTATAGCTCCTTTAGAAGTTAAATCAATAGTGACATTATCAACCACCCCCTGTTAGTGACTTTCTCCCATATCCCAGATGTTCACATAATCCAAATGGTGATGTTCGAAAGTAAATAATTCAGAAAACATTCACCCACACAAATTCCTGATCTCTAATATTTTTATTCAAATACTCATACAGTAGATACCTGTCCCTCAAGATCAGAAGTAATGACAGATCACCAATCCTCACCTTAATTTCCTCCTACATCTATCAACCCTAGATTCCATGGACTATGATCTCAATAATTTCCTTGGAATAATAAAAAATTCCTTACCACTCATTTATGTTGTAAACCTCCAAACCCAGATGATCCCGATTATCTGCCATGCCACAGCTACTGCTGGTCTTATAACAAGCTGAAGAAAAAGCACGAAACATGACCTTTTGGTACCACTGTAAATACAAAATCATCTGCATCAACTGGGAAGAACCCATAATTCCTGGAAATTTTGTTCTCTTTTTTTGTGTTTACTCAATAGGAAAAAGACAATCAATTTTAAAAATGGGTAAGGGACCAGAAAAGACTTTTTCCAATGAAGGCATATAAGTGGCCAACAGGTGTACAAAAAGGTGTTCGGCATCACTGATCATCAGGGAATGCAAATCAAAACCACTATGAGCTACCACTTCACACCTGTTAAGATGGCGATTATCAAAAAAACCTAAAGATGGTAAATGTTGGTGAGGATGTGGAGAAAAGGAACCCTTGTGGGAATGTAAACTAGTACAGCCATTATGGAAAACAGTATAGAGGTTCCTCCAAAAATGAAAACTAGCATATGATCCAGCAATCCCACTACTGGTATCTACCCACAGGAATTGAAATCTGGGTCTCAAAGAGAGTACCTGCACTCTAATGTTCATTGCAGCTAATTCACAATAGCCAAGATACGGAAGTAACCTAAACATCACTGATGGATGAATAGATAAAGAAATGGAATATTAGTCAACCTTGAAAAAAGAAGGAATTGCTGCTATTTTTGACAACATGGATGGACCTAGAAGACATTATACTAAGTGAAATAAGGCAGACAGAGAAAGACAAATACTCGCTTATATGTGGAATCTAAAATAGTCAAACTCATATAAGCAGAGGTTAGAATGGTGGTTGCCAGGGGCTGGGGGCATGGAGAAATGGGGAGCTGATGGTCAAAGGATACAAAGTTTCAGTTATCAAGATAAATAAGTTCTGGAGATCTAGGGTACGGCATAGTGCCTACAGCTGACAAGACTATATGGTATATGTCACATTTGCTAATAGAGTAGATATTATGTTGTGTTCTTACCACAGAATAATAGTACAAAAGGAGATGAGCGAAAACTTTGGGACGTGATGGATATGTTTGTGGCCCTGATGGTGGTGACAGTCTCAAGGGTGTATACTTATGTCCAAATTCATCAAGCTGTATATGGAAAAGTATGACATCATCATTGATTCTTCTGCACCTTGAAACACACCATGTCCTCGTCACAAGAGAAAAATATTTGTAACTATGTACGGGGACGGATGTTAACTGGACGTATTGTGGTGATCATTTCAACATATATACAAATATTGAATCATTACATTGTACCCCTGAAACTGATATAATATTATATGTCAACTTTACCTCAATTAAAAAAACACAACAGACAAAACCATTTTAATGTTGTAAATGAGTTCAGTGAATCCCTGAAACTGCCCCATTCCCATATGAGAGTTACAAGAAGCAGAGAGGATGAAGTAAGATGGAAGAAATTTGTACAAAACAGTATTCAAATTAAAATCATTTAAGTTGCTATCAGTTCCTTGTGGCAAATTTCTATGAACACTGATCTTTCACATTTTTCTTGGAAAAGCATACCTTCAGATCCAACCCATAATTGTTTCCTCATTTTCTCTAATAAGAAAATTTCAACTTAATAAATAAAACCAAAAGCATCCCTTATGTATGAATAAAGTTAGTGAACTTTACAGAGAAAAGAGCATATTTGCACAATCTCAATAAAGGAAACAGAAGAGCTGAATGATGATTCATTCAAGTTTATCTTTGAAACCCAGTAAAACCAGGTTATCTTTTCAAGGATGTGTGTAGAACTGTCAGCCTTGGAAAATAGAAATAGTGGCCTCCTCTGGAGCAAAGGGCAGGCTTGCTTACTGCCCAGTATAATAAAAATAACACACACCCCCGAGGCAAACGTCAGCAGACTTCCTGCCCGTTATCAAAGATTTGAGTTTCTTAAGCTCTGAGCTCTTGCAACCCTCTGTGTCTCACCTGGCCCACTGTGTATCACCCTGTAGGAAGTGGGATTTAGTGAACCGGTGCAAATGCTGATACTCTGGTCACTGCTATTGTTGTGTCATTAAGTCCTTTGTCTCTTACGCATGGGTCTCGTGTTTTTTGCCAGCATCTGTAAGACCATGGTAGGCTAACTTATTGGTTTGCAGGTAAGGTAAAATATCAGACCTTTCACAGTTTCCGACAAACCCTTAAAGTAACTAGTAGTCTTAGGCACAGAGAGCTATCCAGAACAATATGCATGGATGGTCTCCATAGAAGACGTTACAAGTCTCCAAAACTACAGTAAGTCTCTCTGACCTCTTTTATTTCTACCCCAAGTAGAAGGAGAGGCACCAAGCTGTTATAGACCTAGGGCTTGTGCAAGCCACTGGAGACCTAGTGACCAGAAGCTTTCCGTGGGGAACAAAGACAGACGGGCATATTTTCAAAATGGACCCATGTTCCTCCCGATCATCAAAAAGACAGTACATTATCTTAATTTATGATGATTTGATTAATTAAAATCTTGTGTTGGGCTAAATAGACACTTCTTTTTTTTTTTTACTTTTTGTTTATTGCAGTAACATTGGTTTATAACATTGTATAAATTTCAAGTGTACATCGTTTATACTTCTATTTCTGCATAGATTACATCATGTTCACCACTCAAATACCAATTGCAACCCATCACCACACACATGTGCCGAATTATCTCTTTCACCCTCCTCTCTCCCCCCATCCCCTCTGGTAACCACCAATGCAATCTCTGTCTCCATGTGTTTGTTTATTGTTGTTTTATCTACTACTTAATGAAAGAAATCATATGGTATTTGACCTTCTCCCTCTGACTTATTTCACTTTGCATAATTCCCTCAATGTCCATCCATGTTGTCACAGATGGCTGGATTTCATCGTTTCTTATGGCTGAGTAGTATTCCATTGTGTATATATACCACATCTTCTTTATCCATTCGTCCCTTGACGGGCATGAGGTGATATCTCATGCTAGTTTTGATTTGCATTTCCCTGATAGTTAATGTGTCTGTTGGCCATCTGTATATCTTCTTTGGAGAAATGTCTGTTCAGGTCTTTTGCCCATTTTTTAATTGGGTTGGTAGTTTGGTTGTTGAGATGCATGTGTTCTTTATATATTTTGGAGATTAACCCCTTATCAGATGCATGGTTTGCAAATATCTTCTCCCAATTGTTAGGTTGTCTTTTCGTCTTGTTGATGGTTTTCTTTGTTGTGCAGAAGCTTTTTAGTTTGATGTAGTCCCATTTGTTTAATTTTTCTATTGTTTCTCTTGCCCGGTCAGACATGGTGTTTGAAAATATGTTGGTAAGAACAATGTCGAAGAGCGTACTGTCTATGTTTTCTTCTAGAATTTTCATAGTTTCAAGTCTTACATTCAAGTCTTTAACGCATTTGGAGTTAATTTTTGTGTATGGTGTAAGGTAAGGGTCTACTCTCATTTTTTTTCATGTGGCTGTCCAGTTTTCCCCACACCGTTTGTTGAAGAGATTTTCTTTTCTCCATTGTATGTTCTTGGCTCCTTTGTCAAGGATTAGCTGTCCATAGATGTGTGGGTTTATTTCTGGAGAGAAGGAAGGGGAGAAATAGATAAAAGTTAGCTGCTCTGAAGCTACTCTTAAGACCCCTGGATCTACATGTAACCCAGGAGATCGAGGCAGATGGCTGTGTGCCTAGATCCTCCTGCACTGTGGTTCTCAGGAATGTCACAGGGCTGAAGCAGCTTCCTGAATCATGTTTACACGTTCATGTGTACAATACCCCTGACCATGGGGGTGAACCACTATTCAATCATCCTTTACACACCTCTAATTAACAATTAGATTTCAAAATCATTGTATCATTACATGATAATTTATTCCTCAAACCTCTAGGATGCCAAGCTAAAAGAAAATCAAATTTCAATGGCTTATTTTCTTTGAAGGACCAAGATGTTCTTTCACACTTGGAATACGGATTAGAGGAAAAATCCATCAAATCAATGGAAACAAGTTAAGAAATGGACAGAGGGATATTTCATTCATATATACACAGTTTGCACTGTGGCAAAAATAGAGTTATATTTTTAAAAATTAGAAGTTTTTTAAATTTTATAGATATTAAAGACTTTGTTCTGTTTGTACTGTCTTTGGTTTACCAAATCAAACTCACTCTTTAATGGGCATTTCTAGCATTGAGTGTCAATAACAGCAGCTTTTTTAAATTCTTATTTTTCCCATGTCAATGACCAAGGGCAGAGGTCATCGAGAGGTCAAGTCTAATCTACCTACGGATTTGGCAGCCTTAACTATGGATGTTCAAGCCAGACATTACCAGCAGAGCCACATCTCATCACCCACAGGTGATTTTTTACTAGTAATCACAGATACTTGAGGATATAAAAGGAAATTCTTTATTAAGAACCAAAGTTATAGATTCCTATCTTGGGTTCATTACTTTGATTTTTTGACCCAAATCACATACATCGATTAGACCATGTTCAATTCTATGATCTTTAGATGATGCAGCCTACAGCTGAAGAGAAATAGATACAACAGCAATATCTTATCCTCTCTGAAGTCCAACGGAGAGTCCCTGGATTCAAAAGTTTTCAAGACAAGAAAAAGTCATCCTTCTTCTGAACAGAGAGAGTAGAGGCTAGTCAAACATTCAACTTTAAATTGTTAACATGGGGGCCGGCCCCGTGGCTTAGCGGTTAAGTGTGCACGCTCTGCTACTGGCGGCCTGAGTTCAGATCCTGGGCGTGCACTGATGCACCGATACTCCAGCCATGCTGAGGCCGCGTCCCACATACAGCAACTAGAAGGATGTGCAACTATGACATACAACTATCTACTGGGGCTTTGGGGAAATAAAAGGAGGAGGATTGGCAATAGATGTTAGTTCAAAGCCGGTCTTCCTTAGCAAAAAGAGGAGGATTATCATGGATGTTAACTCAGTGCTGATCTTCCTAACAAAAATAATAAATAAATAAATAAATTGTTAACATGACTTGTTAGAATGTGACGGAACAAGCATAATACATTCTAAGTTTCATAATTTTTCTCCAGAATACTGAGATGAATTACCTTGAATGCCAGTTTCCCCGTAAATGTCTTTATTCAGTGATAAAATTAATTTCCCTATAAATTAATTCCCATAAAAATGTTGAAAATATCATAGTCTCTGACTAAATGGAAACAAAACAAATTGAGCAGTTGAATAGCAGTGTAATAAATTCCATACAAAGATCTTACTGCAGCATTATGTATAATAGTGAAACTGGATGTAATCCCAACTCTATCAAAGAAGAAATAAACAGATCATCGTATTCCTGTTCTTTGCAATACCTCTAAAACATATAAAAAGCTAAGTTAGAGTGACATGCACTGATAAGGAGAGACATTTATGATATATGGTGTGAGAAACAGCAAATTGCAAAACGATATAGTTATGTAACTTAAAATAACTTTGTGTATTTATAAATTCATAGGAAATGTACAGAAGAATAAGCCACAACCTCTTTACAATAGTTCCTTCCGACTAGCAGAGTGAGTTTTAGGGAAGGGGATGGAAGGGGAAGCTTTCACTTTGCTCTACATAGATCTGTTTAATTTGACTTTTTTAATAGTATGTATTTCTTTCATAATTAGAAAAATGAGTGATGTGACCATTTGGTGCAGGGCAACAGTATTATGTTCACCAGTCTCTGTACTGTATGTTACTGCACAGCACGAACTGTAGGAGAAAGCCCAGAGGAGCAATGAAGACAGAAAGACATGACACCTGTAAAAAGTCAGTGGAGTATTTCTCCATAACAAACCTTCCAGGTGAGTGACGGTCAGTATCTTCCACTGTTCCAGCTCTCACAATAAACCTAGAACCTGCCCAGGGTAAGCCTGAGGACCACGCCCTGCTAGTCCACTCCCCGCCCAGGGCCTGTTTGTGCAGGGTGACTTGCATCAAGCAGACAATGGACTCAGGATGGGGCATGTGCCTTTGGGAATCCTGGCAGAGAGGAACAAAGTGAAACACCAGCTAAGTGCACACACCTGAGAGGCGGAGATCCAGGTGGAGGCTCAGAATGTACCAAGAAACTGTGTGAAGTGAACGAAGCTACTCGACCTCTCTGAGCCTCAGTGTCCCCCCTGGAAAATGGGGATCACAGGCCTACTTCACAGAGCTGTTGGGGAAGATACATAAAAGTGCCTGTGACAGCCAGTGTCCACATTATTAACAAAGTCATATCCGACTTCAAAATAATCGATGAAAAGAATAATGTTAATGAGACCAAAGACAAGATGCCCAGCTTCGTAACAGCCCCAGTAGCATGAGAATAAGAGGAGCTCCAAGTAAGCAGGGCTCTTCACAGCTCCACTGGAGACGATGAACACGGGCTACACCAGGATAAGTGGGTGTTGTGTAGTGACTCGTTTAGAGATCGTGGGTCCCTAAAGACACTGAAATACAGTTACATACAGTGGCTCCTAGGAGACAACTACAAAGCAACCAATGCAACAGATAGGAATGAGAAGGGGCCGAGCAGAAGATGGTCAGAGCCACAAAATCTGACGGAAGACACTGAAGCACAAGCGCCCAGCTCTGTCAACAGTTGCTGTGGTTGCGCCAGGGGATCAAACTTCTGAGGCAGCCATTGTGGGGACTCCTGGGAGCACAGTGGTCACTGCGGCCACACCCCAACAGCAGTGCATCGGAGCACACAGACCCCGATACTTTCCTCTCCATTAATCCCGGTTTCAAGATTATGAATATCGTCATGTTACAACGTCTTTTTCCAACCTTTGTGGACGAGTGTCATCAGAACACCCTGAAGAGGGCACAGGCCAGAGTAGTATGGAACACTGGGGGCTGGGGTGGCGGCGCTGCACCTGACTACACGGACTATCACCTGGGCCTATTGAACACGAGAGAAGAACCCGAGGATGTGGTCTAATGAGAATTCCCTGTCTTGTCACATTCAGTGACACTACAGTTTCTCATCCTTTCTCTACAAAAATGTTAAAGAATTCATGTGTCATTAATTCATAAAGAAGCAAATTCTTGACAAAGTGACAGGGTCCAGTTTCCATGACCAGGTTTTTCACTTGTTTTGATAATATCCCACATTGAGGAAGGAAAGATAACCTATCGGGATGTGTACTATAAACAAGGACTTTTCATCATGTAGATCGAAGCCCAGATTTTTAGGGATGACATAAATCATGAAAGCTGCTAACCATTCCTTCACAGGTTTCAATAAGACTTTTAACTTAATTTACTAATCTCAGGAAAAGAGAATTTGGCATTTCAAGTTTTTTGTTTCTGCATTCAAGTGTATGGTACAGGCAAGAGAATGACCGGAAAAAAGTTAACAGGCAGGTCTTGCTTGCATTTTATCTTCTGCAAATAAGCAGGATATTTTATGCTCTGTTCTTTTCACTACTCTAATCAATTTTTAAAGAATACTATACATCTGACTATCCATAGGCGTGTTTATCTGAGAACCTTGCCGGAATCCAAAGCAGAGATGTTAAAGCTGACGGGTTTCAAATGCTGCCCAAGTGCTGTCTACCTTGAACATCCCTCTCCCAAAGCTGGACCACCGTTCTCTTCCTGAGGGATCTGAGTTGCCACCCGTGTCCCTAAGAGACTGGTCGGCCACTCAGGCCTGAGGTGAGATTAGGTGATCAACCTAAAGGGCAAAATGCTTAAGCTATTCTAATCTTAAGGTTGCTGTTTCGGAGGCCTCTGCACTGGAATGGGTTGGTGAAAATGGCCTACTAGATACTTGCCTGGGAATTGGGTTTTTATCCTCCGCTCTTAGCGGATCCCGGGGAAATCAATGATTAACCTCACAGATACCTCAACTTCCACATCTGCAAAAAAGGCAAGCAACAGCCAATGTCACCACCCTGCAAAGCTCCTAAGTTGTGCTTGCAAGAGGGACCACAAGGGCGAATGTCTCCCAAAAGCTGATGAAATGATGGCATTTTGGCTGGAGAAGGCAGAGGGCAGCAGGCAAAGTGGAAAGTTTCTGGGATGTCAAACCAGTTCCCATAAGCAGTTTAGAGAAACACCTGGCCCTGGACTAGGTAGGAGGCTGTGGAAAGACCCACAGGCATGCAGGTGGGAGGAGGAATCAAGCAATGGAGGGAGGCGGTGGGGAAGAGGCACGAGTCCGGCTTCAGTTTTGGACAAAAGTAGTTGCACGCTGCAGGCCCGCAGCTGCCCATGCAGCCACCACACCTTCGTAACGCCGTGGTCCCTCTCATCCCATCACATCCCTCTGGGACTCAGTCCACTCGGAGCGGGTGTAGGACCAGAGTCCTGAGTCAACGGCGGTTTGGCCCTCGGCCAAGCTCACACCGCCCTGCTCCTCCCCCCAGGGCTAGGCATCATCCCGTTCCCAGAGCATCCTTTGAGTTGTAGTCCTGCAGCCATGCAGGCTGCCGGCTGGGAGCGGTTAAGAGACAAAAACTCCCAACATGCACAGCTAGGGACCCCAACTCCCGCCTTGTCTCTCTGCCCCTGGGCCCCGCCCCTCTGCTTCCATATCTCAAATAGAAATACCGGGTTCCTGGGATCCTGGAATTTGCCTTTTCAAAGCCACCTGTCCTACCATCCCCTCCATCCTTCTAGGCTGCCATGATCCCCCCTCTGGACCCCGTGGTCAGGGTCGCTACAGAGACCCTCCCTTTGGATCCCGCCCACCTGAAGTCCCCATACCTTGGTCAGGCGTCTTAGAAGGACTGCCCTGAGCCATGTCATTAAAAGGAGAAAACATCACAGTGGGCGGCCCCATTCCTGCATTATACAGACAGGAAAACCACGTGTACTGGTAAGTGACCCCTAAGCCACTTTGGGGCCCACACGCACGCCCCTTCTCTGAGGCTGCACACAGGCTTGTTCACTGGACTTCCTTATCCCAGTCTGGACCTCTTGACCTCATTGACACAGGCAACAGCACTGAAACTTCCCCTTCGTCCTTCCCACAATGTTAGGCAAGTTCGTCGAGGAATGTAATATGCAATTTCTGGTCTACTATAGGGCTGGCTCCTGGGAACCAGTTTTAATATCCCTTTTTAAATATACCCTCAGAATCACAAAATAATGAAGCAAAATAATTTGTTGCTGTGGGGGCTTATGGTGATAACTCTCTGAAGTCATTTTTCCATTTAGCTTCTCTCCAAAGACTACAAATACTACAGCACTACAAATACAAAGACTCCAAATACTACAGCACCACATGTTTCTCAGACTGGTGGATGCACAGCTCCACTTCTTTGCAGGGAGGACGCACAACAGCAGAATATCCGTGGCCCGACTTTCTGGACCTTCAGTATTACTACAAGATTTGGAAGAAGCAAAGTTAGGTCATTTCCAAGGTAAGGAATTAAAAACTTAACACTAAGATGAGGTGGGAACGTCATATGCCATTAATAATTGTCAGTAACCTGTGCCTGAAATGTCAGACTTCCTCTGAGAAAGATCCCTGAGATCCTATTTCCCATTGTTTTAAATAGGAAAAATTAGAAGTCATAGCAAATCTATTGAAAAACCCTACCAATTTCCTAAGTCACCTTATGGCACCTAGACATAAGTTAGGAACATCATTGCTCCTCGTTTTCTTCCTCATTCAACCCAGTCCCACAAGTCTTGACTTCATGCTGTGAACACGGCACTGTGCTAGGTGTCGAGGCCTTGGTGAGTATCATCATGGGGGTGGGCCTTGCTGGAAAAAGATTGCATCATAAAAACTCAAAGCCATGCCACTTGCCAAATTGAGTCAAAAATGGAAAGACCCTAAGAGTCGCACAAAGGTGAGGGCATTAATAGATACTTGGGAGTATGAAAATCCATCTAATGGTGTCATGAGTGAATGTGTTCCACTTTAAAACAAAACACTGCTGTTAGTCTGAGATAATGAGTTAGCATCTTTGTGCATATATGCAGGATTTAAAATGTTTATTGATGTATAACATATGTACAGAAATATATGCAGAAGTCATCTATGTAAACCTCAAAGAATTATTACAAAGTGAACACACTTGTGTGACTAAGAACTAGCACCAGCTTCACTCAGGCCCCAACAATCCCTTTCTCCTTCCTTCCTCCCCAAATATAACCAGTATCTTACCAGTGAACACTGTATATCAAGTTTGTCTTCTTACACAAGTGTTTTATTACAGAACAATTTAAACAATATACAAAATAAACAAAATAGCATAGTAGGCCCGTCACCCAGCTTCAACAACTACTAATTATCTGCCATTTTTGTTTCATCCATGCTCCATCCCATTCCCACCTCACTTTATTATTCTTTTAGTCTTTTGTGTGTGGGGGTGGGGTAAGATGTATGCACACTGAAAGGCAGAAATAAGAACCGTATAGTTTTGGCAAATAAACATGCCCATATAACTTTCACCCCTTTAAGAATAGGAGATTTCCATCACCCCCAGAAAACTCCTTCCTGTTCCTTCCCAGGCAATTTTTTCGTTCCTCTGAAGCAACCACTGTTCTGGTTTTTTCACCATAGGCTCATCTTGGCTGAAATCATCCCACGTGTATTGTTTTCTGTCCACCTTGCCTCCCTTGGCACGAGGTTGGTGAGACTCACACAGCATGTGTGTGTCAGCGTTTGCTCCTCAGCACAGCTGAGGGCATTCTGTTCTGTGGATGCCCCGCAGTGCGCTCATCTTCCTCCTGGGGACGTGCAGCTCATCTCCTGCGAAAATTCTTGTATAAACGCTTTTTGTATGCCGTTTAATTCCTTTATTAGCATTTAAGTGTCACACCTTTGCAGTTTTTAGTGGTTGGTCCAGATTACAATATGCATCTTTAACATATCACAGTCTACCTGGACTTAATAGTTCACCAGTTTATTCAATGTAAAATATGGAAGTCTTGCTACAGAACAGTTGCATTTATCTCTGTCTGTCCTTTGTGCTATTGTTGTCATAAAATTTACATGTACCCATGTTATAAATCCCACAATACAGTGTTATAATTTTTGCTTTAAATAGTCATAAGTCTTTTAAGAATTTAAGAGAAAAAAGTTAAGTATTTGGAGGGAGATGCTTTGAGGCTCTGCAAAGGTACTGTTTCTTCTTTAAGTTTCACCCACAGTTTTTGCATTCATCAGTCAGTCATGCCCACAGTAATTATTACTGTAGCGTTCTAGTGGCGATTTTCTATTTCATGCTATCCAGCCGCATTTATTATTTGGAATTCTGTGAGGAAGATTCCCCCCCCTTCCTTCTTCCTTTCTTTCTCTTTCTCTCATTCTTTTTTCCCCCTTTTATTCTTTCTTTCTTCCTTTCTTATTTAATCTTTTTTATATCAGTATAGACTCATGGATATTTATTTTATTTTCTGGGTAATAATCCAATGCTACTGTTATTTATTTTGTTGCTCACAGTTTTCTAGCTTGAGCCACTGGGATGTCTTTCAGATTGATTCTTTTTGACACATCTCATCATTTTCTGTGTTTTTTTAAAGCACTTTCTTACTTTCTGGCACTACATGATGCTCCAGGCTCACCTTGTATTTTCCATCTCCAGCCCTAGAATCAGCCATTTCTCCAAGAAAACCTGGTTCTTTTTATTGGAGAATGATATTTAGAAACCAAGATCAGGGAGCTAGGTATGCTCATTGATACTAGAGTGTCATTGCTTCTAGACTCTCTCAGCAGTGCTTGGAAATGTATGTATGAATATAAACTCAGGTATACACATCTATCTATAGATCTTTCAATCTATCTATCAATCTATCTTTCTATTTGGATAGATATATTAAAAGAGACATAGATTCATACTGATACTTCCAACTCCAATCCAGCACCACAGAATTTATTCTAACCTTTTCCTTTTGTTTATTCGTCACTTCTTTCACCAACAGTGAGAAACTTAACTCCAGATATTTGCAATATTTACTAATGTGTCAACTAGTTTCAGAATTACTAATCCATACCCTTATGAAAAACAAATTTACCACCTAGAGTACAGTGTTTGTGTCCAGTACTTTAATTCTACAGTATCCCATCAAAACACTGTCTTCCAAAGTTACTTAGGTTAGGACCTTCCATCCCCAGCCCTTCAGTGTGGTTATGTCACATACTTGTAATACAGTGAGATTCATTTGTCACTGCATTCCATCTGAGTTCCTCAGCATCCTGATTGATTTGTAAAATTTGCAGAGTAAAATTCACTCTTTGTGGTGTACAGTTTTACGGGTTTTGACAAATTTATGGTCGTGTATCCACCTCCACAGTACCATACCGAGCTGTTTTTTTCACCCCCAAAATTCTTTCATACTGTCTCTTTGTAGTCAACCCCTTCCCCCACTCCATCTCTTGGCAACCACTGATCATTTTCCATCCCTTTAATTCTGACTTTTCTAGAAAGTCATGTAAATGGAATCATAGTACATAGCCTTTTGAATCTGGCCTCCTTCACTTAGAGAAATGCATCCAAGATTCATCCATCTTGTTGTGTGAATCAAGAGTTTATCCTTTTTATTGCCAAGTAGTATTCTAATGTCCCAGTGCAACACAGTTTCTTTCTCCATTCACCTGATGAAGGACATTTAGTTTATTTCCAGCTTTTGACAATTATGAATAAAATGGCTATCAATATTCACACAAAGATTTTTGTTTAATTATTAGTTTTCAATTTGCTTCAGTAAATCCCTAGGAGTGGGATATCTGAGTCACATAATAAGTGTAGGTTTAACTTTATAAGAACCTGCTAAATTGTTTTCCGAATGCAACTATCATGTTGCATTCCCAGTTCTAGTTGTTTCTAGTCCTCACCAGCACTTGGTATTTGCAATTTTATTGGTATTTGCAATTTTATTTTTTATTTTAGCCAACTAATAGGTGCCCGGTATCTTATTGTGGCTTCTGCTTCCTTTTTGAAAATGAGTTCTGCTAAATATAGAATCCTGTGTTGACTTTTGGGTTTTCTTTCTGCACCTGAAAGATGTCATTTTGTTGTTGATTTGTCTCTTTGGTTTTTGATAATATATCATTCATCATTCACATTATTTCTCCCTGTATGTAATGTCTTCCCCAGTATTTCCTTGACTGCTTTCAAGTTTTTCTTTTTATCTTTGGATTTTAGCAGCTTGACTATCATGTGCCTATGTATGCTTTTATTTTGTATTTTATTTTGTGAGGTGGCTAACTTTCTTCGATCTAAAATTTTAGATTTTCCACCAAATTTTGGAAGTTTTATGCTACTACCTGTTGATTTGCCTTTCTGCCTCATTTAATTTTTCTGTCTCTCCCCTCTCTGCCGGGGACTCAATCATCTCACATGTAAGGCTCTCTTCATTTTTCTTCAAAATTTTTACATTCTTTTCGTCAGATTGGATAATCTCTATTGCTCTATCTTCATGTTTCTTCTACTATTTCTAATCTACTGGTAAACTCAAAAGTATTTTTTTATTTCATCTTCCTATTTGGTTCTTTTTTGTAATTTCAATTTCTCTGCTGAGTTTCAACATCTGTTCATTCATTATGAGAATATTTTTCTTTACCACCATGATCATCTTTATAATCGCTGATTTCTTATCCTTGTCTGCTAATTGCAACACGCTTGGGATAATTTCTAATGCCTGCTTTTGGTCATATATGGATTACATTTTCCTATTTCTTCAAATATCATGATTTTTTAAATTGTCTACTGGAAACCATGAGTCATAGTTATAGAGACTCTGGATTCTATTGTATTCCTTTGAAGAGTGTTGTTATTTTTCTAGCAAGGAGTTAACTTGGCTGGAGTGAAATTCCAATCTTCTCTCCTTTACAGAGGTCATAGCTGAAATCCTCATTCAGTTCTTTCATCTTCCAACTGCTGATTTTACACTAGGCCCTCTGGGGCCTACCCTGCATGTGTGTTGTTCAAAGATCTGCAAATTTGATGTCTGTGTGTGGGAGACTTACACACATATTTTGAGATTTTTCCTCTTTGTGGTTCCCTCCCTTCCAGAATTTCTCCCCTAACTTTCCAGCTACTCTTCCAGCCCCAAAATACATGCTCTAACATTACAAGTAAGACTGTAGTTTTTCCCCTGTCTGGGCCACGTACAGATTTTGCAATGTTTTGAGGAAAAAGACTCAAGCTTGCAAATATCTCCTGGTGCAATTCTCATCCTTCAAGGGAAGACTCCCTCTCAGTTCTGCTTGCTTTTGGAAGAGATTTATACATACACACGTATACACATTTATTGTATCTGTATTACATATAGATACATGATTCTATGTAAATATATATAATATTTTATGCAGATTTCATCATTGTTATCTGTGAGAGTGTTAGTTCAACAAACTACTCAACCATTACTGGAAGCCAGATCTCAGTATTGTTTCTTTTTTGGATTTTATACAAATGGAATTATAAAATATATAGTTTTTTGAATATAATTTCTTTTATGCAGCACTATGGTTGTGATATTCATCGATGCTGTTGCATGTAGCTAGTGTTTGTTCATTTGTTGAAAATAATAGTTTTAATGGTCATAAAATATTCGTAACATAAAATTGACCATTTTAACCATTTTTAAGTGTGCAGTTCAGTGAAATTCAGTACATTCACATTATTGTGTAACCATAACCTCCAACCATCCACAGAACTATTTTCACCTTGCACTGAAACTCTGTGCCCATTATGCAACAACTCCCTGTTGTCCCTCCCTCTTGCACCAGTCTCCTTTCTGTTCCTATAAATTTGACTACTCTAAGTACCTTATATGAGTGGAATCAAAATATTTTTCCTTTTGTGGCTGGCTTTATTTCACTTAGCATAAAGTCCTCAAGGTTCATCCATGTCATAGCATGTGTCAGAATTCCTTCCTTTTTAAGGGTGAATGGTATTGCACTGTCTGTATACACCACATTTTTTTTTTGTCAATTCATCTATTGATGGATACCTGGCTTGCTTCCAGCTTTTGGTTATTTTGAATAATGCTGTTAACAACACGGGTGTATATATGTCTTTCTACCTCTCTCTTCAATTCTTTTAGGTTTATACCCATAGATGGTGTTCTGAGATTCATTTTTTCACATGTGGGAGAGTTCTTCACACCTCCAACAAGCAATTCTTGGAATGCCAGCTGGTCATCAGATAATTCAACTCAATTTGATGTTGTCAACCCAGAGATACATCTGATTCCACAAGTTGAGGGCTCAGTCCTATAAGACTGCACACCCACCCCAACCTCACCTCAACTTCAGGTGCCAGTTACAAGCCCAGGCTGTTACCTGTACTTCTGACTGACTGGCTGTAAACCAGAGGTTCCCACAACCTCCTCCTTGGGCTTGATTAATCTGCTAGAGTGGCCCACAAAACTCAGAGAAACATTTACTAGATCACCAGTTTATTATAAAAGGATATAACTCAAGAACAGCCTGATGGAAGTGGTGCATAGGGAAAGATATGTGAGAAGGGGCACAGAGCATTCATGCCATCTCCAGGTTCACACTCTCCAAGCACTCCCTGTCATGGCCAACCTGGAAGCTCTGTGAACTTCCTTCTATTGGGATTTTTATGAAGGCTCCCTCACATAGACATGATCAATTATTAACTCAGTTTCTAGCCCCTCTCCCCTTTGTGATGGATAAGGGGTAGGGCTAAAAATTTCAACCTTTTAATCAGGCCTTGGTCTTTCTGGTTACCAGCCCCCATCCAGGAGCCATCCAGGAGCCCACCCAGAGTTGCCTCAATAGAACAAATGATTCTCCTAGTGTTATTATCACTTAGGAAATTACAAGGGTTTTAGGAGCTCTGTGTCAGGGATGGAGTCAAAGACAAATATTAGAACAAGAGATGCTCCTAGTGTCCTTATCGTTTAGGAAAGTACAAGGGTTTTAGTAGCTCTGTGCCAGGAATTGGAGGCAGAGACCAATAAATATATTTTCTATTATTTCAGAACCCATAAGTGGAATTGCTATATCATATGGTAATTCTATTTTTAATTTTTGAAGAAACTGTCATACTGTTTTCCACAGTTTTATGTTCTCACCATCAGAGCACAGCCGTTCCAATTTCTCAACATCCTTGCCAATCCTTATTATTTTCTGATTTTGTGATAGTAACTATCCTAATGGATGTGAAGAGGTATCTCATTGTGGTTTTATTTTGCATTTTCCTGATACTTAGTGATGTTGAGCATCTTTTCATGTGTGTACTGGCCATTTTATATCTTCTTTGGAGAAATGGCTATTCAAGTCCTTTTTGCATTTTTAAATTGTGTTTTTTTTAAATGTTAGGTTGTAGGAGTTCTTTATATATTCTAGCTATTAATCCCTTATCAGATATGTGATTTGCAAATATTTTCAACTGTTCTGTGGGTGACCTTTTTACTCTGTTGATAGTATCTTGTGATACAGAAAACTTTTGCATTTTGATGAAGTCCAATTTGTTATTTTGTTGTTGTTGTTGTTGCTTATGGCTTTGGTGTCAGATGAAAGAAATCATTGTTGGCAATGTCTTTTGGACCCAATGACATGCAGCTTATACCCTGTGTTTTCTTCTAATGATTTATAGCTTCAACTCTAACATTTAGATTTTTGATCCATTTTGAGTTAATTTTTGTATGTGGTGTAGGGTAAGAGTCCAACCTCATTCTTTTGCACGTGGGTATCCAGTTTTCCCAGCACCATATTTGGAAAAACTTATCCTTTATCCAATGAATTGTCTTTGCACCCTTGTCATAATTCATTTGAACATATATGCAAAGGTTTATTTCAGGGCTTTCTATGCTATTTCATTAGTATATTGTGTGTATTTATGCCAGCACTGCACTGTTTTGTTTACTTTGTAGTATGTTTTGAAATCAGAAAGTGAGAGTTCTCCAACTTTGTTCTTCTTTTTCTAGATTGTTTTGGCTATTCAGGGTCCCTTGAGAGTTCATATGAATTTAAGGATATATTTTTCTATTTTTGCAAAAAACATCATTGGACTTTTTAGCTCCTTGAGTAAGTTGGTTCTTAAGTATTTTACTCTTTTTGATGCTACTGTAAATAAAAATATAAAGTTTTTAAATTTCTTTTTCAGATTACTTATTATTAATGTATGGAAGAACAACTAATTTTTGCATATTAATTTTGTGTCCCACTACTCTGCAGAATTTATTAGTTCTAAAAATTTCTTTGTGGAATTTTTAAGGGTTTCAACATATAAGATATTATGTGTGAAAAAATACAATGTTATTTCTTCCTTTCCAATTTGGATGCTATTTCTTTCTTTTTCTTGCCTAATTGCTTTGGCTAGATCTTCTAATACCATGTTGAATAGAAGTGGTGAAAGTGGACCTTCTTGCCTTGTTCCTGATCTTAGAGGAAATACTTTCACTCTTTCACACTTGAATACATTGTTCTTTGTGGATTTCTGTATATGGCTTTTATTATGTTGAAGTAGTTTCCTTTTACTATGAGGGTTTTTTGGTGTTTTTAACATGAAAGCATGTTTACTTTTGTCAATCACTTTTTCTGCATCCATTGAGATGATCATGTGTTTTTTTCCTTCATCCTATTAATGTGGTTTATTACACTGATTCATTTTCATATATTGAAACATGTTGAATTCCAGGAATAAATCCCACTTAAAATGGGCCGGCTCCATGGCTTAGCGGTTAAGTGCACGTGCTCCAGTGTTAACGGCCCGGGTTTGGATCCTGGGTGCGCACCAACGCACCGCTTCTCCAAACATGCTGAGGCCACGTCCCACATACAGCAGCTAGAAAAATGTGCAGCTATGACATACAACTATCTACTGGGGTTTTGGGGGGAAAAATTAAGTAAATAAATAAAATTATTTTAGAAAAATGATGCATAATCCTTTTAATATGCTGCTTAATTTGGTTTGTTATTATTTTATTGAGGATTTTTGTATCACTCTTCATCAAAGATATTGACCTGTAGTTTTCTTTTCTTTTAATTGATTTGGCTTTGATATCAGGGTAGTGCTAACCTCACAGGATGACTTTAGAAGTATTCTCTCCTCTTCAACTTTTGGAAAGCATTTGAAAAGAATTGGTGTTTGTTAATTAAAAAAAAGTCTTTGGGCCCAGGAATAAATTCAGCATAAAATAAATACAAATAAATATTTTTTTAATGTGAAAATGTTATTTCCTAAAAAAAATTAAAAATTAAGCAAGTATATCACTTATCACTTTATTTCTAGAAAATTTTTTTAACCTAATAATAAGCATAAACAAATTGTTAGAATTAAAATGACTCAAGTGTTAATTTTCTTCATTGCAAATTTTCTGACAGAGGTATATGATGTCATCATGTATGTCATCTTTTATGAAAAAATGGTCATTTTTTGTAGTATTTGAGAACATTATGAATTTTCCCAGTGGCATCTGACAATACTCTGATATGCAAAGTTATTTTTCAACATATATGTCTTTACCAAATTAACAAACTCTGTCAGGTGTTAATTAATCAACTACTTTTCATATGATTCAGGCTCTCCACCATCAACTTCCTTAACCATCAAGAAATTCTACAAATTCTGCAAGATTAACCATTTTACTTTACACTGTACTTATCTCATGTGGTTTAAAGCATCCAAAAATCATTGATAAACTGGTCCTGCCTGAACTAAATCATGGTGAATTATAAAAGATTGTCTCTGTTAAGTGGGGAGGGATTTCAGGTTGAACTTAACTTTATAAGTGGTCAATTTATTACAGTGTATTGTTCTGTTATGTATTTCACTTCTTTTTTAAAAAAATGATAGTTGAGGGCACTTACATAATAAAAAGTTGAGAAAATAAGGAACTGATATACTCTGTAAGCTTCAAATGTTTTGAAGCATAAGATACAATAAGAACTAAAAGTAACAGTTGGGAAAGGAGGAGGGAGGAGGATGAAAGGGATAATTCGGCACATGTGTGTGGTGATGGATTGTAATTAGTATTTGGATGGTGAACATGATGCAATCTATGCAGAAATAAATGTATAATGATGTACAACTGAAATTTATACAATGTTATAAACCAATGTTACTGCAATAAACAAAAAATTTTAAAAAAATGAACTAAAACTAAGAAATGGCAAAGGAAATAGAGATAAGAGGATGAAATTGCAAAACTGAATCTATAGTAATATCTCAGTGGCTAGCGTTGTGGTGCCAAGAAGGTGGTGAAGTCAAAGAATTCATAAAGATGATAATAAACAGACTGCAAAGAAAAAATACTGAAATTTTTATAGAGAGAATTTTTACAGTGATATTACAAATAGAGAAAAGGGAAGAGAAGTTGAAGAAAGAGACTATTTGCTGAAATATTTATTCCCCTCTATGACCCTATCTTTACCTGCAAAATCTCGTCCCTAAGCCACATTTTCCATACTTGGGGAAGAGAGCAATTAAGCTCATCTGAAACCTCAACTGCCCAGCCTGTGAAATAAGGCCGGCCATCCATTCTCACAAAGGAGCCAAGTGGAGGTAGGATTTTTGGTTCTGAATTCAGCTAAATATCTTCAAAGAATTGTATCTGACCTTCTTTATCCAGGGCTATCAGTGAAGGGCTGGCTGGCTTTCAGAGAAGAGCAATTCACAGTCAGTGGAGACATTTTCTGTTGAGCTCTCTAGAGAAGGCTGTGGTGCTTGTCAGTAAGAGTTGATTGCTATACGGGTTACATTTTTTTATTTTATTCAGAGATTTATAAAGAAATTTACATGATAAATATTACTTATTATCAAGAAAAAAGGTTGTCTCTTCTCTGGTCATTTAAGCAAAATTCTCCTCTCAGGGCCCACCAATGGACAAAGCCCAGATTTAATCTCCAAGAGTCTGCGGGGCGCTCTGTGGTCTGTGGGAAACCCTCAAGTTGGCAGCCTGTTCCCTTGTGTCCTGTGCTGGTACTTAATCTTCCATCTCTTCAGAGCACAACTAGACAGAAGCTCAAAGGACTTGACATTGGAGAAATGTACTTTTCATTATCTTTAGACTTCTACACTTTTCCAAAAGACTCTCAGCATTTCCAGTAATTGTGCAGCAATTTACCCAACACTAAGGTTCTCACTATTAAAAATTAAAATAAATAAATTTTGAAAATGGAAAAAGTGATCTTTGCAATTTTGTACAGAATCTATATAATTGGTGCATCCTTTAAAAATGGAGGAAAGATAGCAAATTTAACTGTTTTGGTTAGTTAACACAGTAAGTAATATATTGTATATATTATCAATTTGGAGATTATTTGTATTTAAAAATACTGCTTCAAACCCTTAAATCATTGTATGTGGTAGAGTCTGCCATCTGCTTTGGCTGAACAATTAAATACAAGTCAGCCAAAATTCTTCCATTCCTGTATAATCTTATATATGAGTGGTAATGGTTAGTTCTTATAGATTGTTTGAAGACGTGCATATCACAAAATACAAGTGGCCATTAAAAATTAAAATGTTCACCAAATACAAGATCATCTGATTCCCAGAAAAAGAAAAGGTTAATGTAACATTAAGGCTACAACTGTCAAAAAGGAAGCCAAGATACACTCAAGTCAAGCTTTTGTTCAAAAGTTAATTGGCTCATCTTTGAAACTTTATCATGTTTATTATGTAAGCAAGATACTTTCAGAGCCTAGAATATGGAAAGTGCTTATTGGCAAGTTAACATTCTGATCATTTATTTTGTAAATGTTAATATGAGATATATAAGTCATTTTCTACTATATTCAGATTTTCAAGTTCTGCTAAATCTAGGGCCACATTACTGGCAAGTTGGGAATATCTCTAGACATATGAAAAATATGAGTCCTACACAAAAGCTTATACATTCTCTATTCATCAGGTTCTAAATTCTAAAGCTTTCTAAGGTTTTGGAACAAACCAATGGCATTCCAAATTGACAGTAAGGTTGCATGTGCCATACATGATCCTATAGGAAGAGAAATCCAGATTTTAAATAGAGGAGATTATGCACAAGAATACATATTCAAGTCTGAAAGGGGATTTCAAGAAAGAAGGGATTCTCAGAACATGTGGTAAGTGATAAATAACTTACCAAGGGCTCTCTAGAGGAGAACATATTGTGGAAAAAAGAGCTTCACAGGTAGAGAGCTAAAATGGCATCTCTGGAAACCTTATGATGAAACAGATGCTGAACTACTTTTTCCTAAAATTTAAAATGCATCTTATCCTCCAAACAAACACCACCTCCCTGCCTTGTGGCTTACCTGGGCATGGTGACGTGTTGGAATCATTTTTCTAATTCATTGGCTCTTAAACTTGATGGGCACTAGAAGCACCAGAAGCACCTGGGGGCCTTGTTGAAACCCAGATTGCCAGGCCCCACCACAGAGTTTCCAGTTCAGCATGTCTGCAACAGCACCAGAGAATTTGCATTTCTACCCAGTTCCCAGGTGCTGCTGATGTTGCCGGTCCAGGGACCCCACTTTGAGAACCACAGCCTGATTTATACCCTATATATGATTACAAAACCCATTATTTCATCCTTTGGCTGCTACTTTTCCTTTATCACATCAGCACCTTAGCTCTGAATCTCCTCACCTAGCAATGAGAATTCTTAGAGAGTTTCACAGCTGGTCCTCATTTCCGGTTCAGTTCTCCCTCTTCCTCTCAATACCACATTCTCTTGTCAGGTAATTGTTCCTTTAACATCAGTTCATCATAGATCTTCCTTGCTCAAAAACTCATGGCTAGGGGCCAGCCCCGTGGCGTACCAGTTAAGTGCTCACGCTCTGCTGCTGTTAGCCCAGGTTCGGATCCCAGGGGCGCACCAATGCACCGCTTGTCAGGCCATGCTGTGGCAGCGTCCCATATAAAATGGAGGAAGATAGGCACAGATGTTAGCCCAGGGACAGTCTTCCTCAGCAAAAAGAGGAGGATTGGCCATAGATGTTAGTTCAGGGCTGATCTTCCTCACCAAAAAAAAAAAAAATCATGGCTCTTATGCTGAGCACAAGATATTTTAAATTCTCTACTTGGTTCATAACGTCTGTAATAACCTTACTTTAATAGCAAAATATGGACACCCTGTTCCCTACCCTACCTACTATAAAGGAGTATGTGAGGATTACATAAGATACAGACAGTTCTAATTATGCACAGTGTGACATTCTATAAAGTCACTGTGAACACTGAATCAGTGAATATGACCCACTGCTCCTACGGGAAATGCAGTGTTAGGTTCCTGCAAGCCTTAGTCACATTTTCTTCAACTGATCAATACATAACCTTGTTCTCTGTGTTTCTCTTTAAAGTCACCTTATTTAATATATATTGTTGATATATTAACATTGAACTCACACCAACAGCGCTGTAACTCGTGTCTGAAAGAAGCTTGTCGAACACGCATACTTTCTTTGTAAAGGCACGTCACAGCCTCTTGCCCTGAGGAACACCAGGAAGCATTGCAGCACTACACATGGGGCACATAATAAACAGGAAAGTCACCAACACAAGGCACAAAAAGATGAGAAATGGGGCACTAAATAGACTGCAAGAAGGACATTTGTTTACAGTATAGGCTCAACAAGAGGGCAGAGCGTCACCCGGTTCCCCCTTAGTTGGGAACGTGCACGTCGAGTGAATCAAATTTCTCACCACTTTGTGCATATCTGCAAATGGACATGAAAGCCCTGAGAGTGTTCATTTGGGGGCTGCCAGTACATTTTAGCTAGTGGGCAAGTGTGCAAACATGGAGTCCACAAATAATGAGGATCAACTATATTATGAAAACATCTTTTCAAAACCAGAGTGTTGCTCAGAAATAAGAGCAATAATGATAACACAACAGCTAACATTTTAGTGCCTACTATGTGCCAGGAGCTCTTGTAAGCACTTTACATTAGTTAATGCATTTAAATCTCGCTAAAACCCTATGAGACAGGAGTTCTCAGTAGCCCCATTTTATAGATGAGGAAACTAAGGCTCAGAGAGTAAATAATTTGCACAGATTCCCCAGTTAAAAGTGGAATAACTGGGATTGGTGCCCAGACAAACTGGTCCAAAGCTCAGAGTTTCAACTACTATGGTAGGAATGTCAGCGAATTTTCTACCACTCCCCGAAAAGCCCCTTCTGCTCCAGTCAGTGTGGTCTCCCACATACTTATTCAGTCTTCAAACATTTTCTGAGTGCACCAAAGGTGTCAAGTACTGTGTTTAGATACTGGAGGGACAAATAGAATGTCGACGCAAATAATCCATAACCAATCTATAAATGAAAATTGGGGTGAGTTTATTATGAATCAACCTTTGAGGACCACATAGCCCGGGAGAGTCCTTTCATGAAGAAATGGAGCACTCCAACGAAGTGAGGTGTACAGGGTCAGCCCCATGACTTAGCGGTTAAGTGCGCATGCTCCGCTGCTGGTGGCTCAGGTTTGGATCCCGGGCACGCACTGACGCACAGCTTCTCTGGCCATGCTGAGGCTGCGTCCCACATGCAGCAACTGGAAGGATGTGCAGCTATGACATGCAACTATCTACTGTGGCTTTGGGGGAAAAAAAAATAAATAAATAAAATTATTAAAAAAAAAGAAGTGGGGTGTACAGAGTGGTTATATACCATCAAAGAGCATGTACCACATGTGATTGCAATGTCCTTTTTACAATAGCCACGACATTGACCTGTCGGCACATCAATTGTTGGACACGGTGGGTATCAGCTCTGCTGTTTCCATGGGCATGGCTGTTGTCTTGAGTTGGGTGGTCACAGGATGGGCACAGCAATCAAATCCTAGCCTAGGGAGAAATGCTTATCCTTAAAGAAATGCCACTGTGGGGGAAGTTGCATTTACATCTTAAGGGTATTGTTCTTGTCTTTGGGACATGTTAATTGCTTAAAATAGATATATAATGGATGAACAGAGGCTACAGGGCCCTTTTGGAAAAAAAAATCTAGGTCAAGCCCAACTAGTTTTACACCAAATGGCTTCCTCATGTGCTCCAATATATCCTATTGCTTGCCATTTATTTATCATTTTCCCCCTTTTGATGTATAATCTTTTGATAGAAAACATTGATGATCAAAATATTGTCCCTCAGAGTCAGGGTGGTTGCTGCATGCCCTGGGTCTATCACGTCCCTCGGTGCCAGGCTTTTATCTCATCTATTTGCCCAGTTATTCATGTTGGGTGGAATTAGTCAGATATTGTGGACAAGCAAAGAGGTATATATATATAAACAGAGGAAGCATTTCATGGGTTTTGGATTAATTTTAGGTTGTTGCACAAACATTGTATATGTGCTTTTTTTTTTTAATATATATAGCCCCTTATGCTACATTGTGCACAATTATAGAACAAGTACGGTAACAATGATAATAATTAAACATTTTTTTAAAAGATTAGTTTAAAATGAGTTTTTAGGCATAGTCCTTATCAGAAAAGGAAATTTGTCCAGGGTTATAAGATTGATCGGCCATCTCAAGTCACCGAGCCACCATTACTCTAGTTTGCATGCCAGTCTTACAACACTAGGTAAAGAAAACAACAGTTTGAATATAATGATTAGTACAAGAATTCCAAGAAGTAATAGAAATAGGAATTGCAATCCAGATCGAAAAAGGGAACCAATACCAGAAGGGAGCCAACCAAACAAATCAAGGCTGGGTGTAGGATCACTTAAGGCATTCACCTGTTTTTCCATGTGCTTTAGTAGAGGTGACACATTGGAAGACTCGTCTGGTATAAACACACAGCATTCAGTTTGAATGATTGCACATGTACCACCTTGGGGTGCTGTAAGAATATCTAAGCCCATTCTATTTTGAAGGACAGCTTTTCTCATTAAAGACATTTCAGTATTTAAGAAAGCTATTCTTTCCTGACTATCGTTAAGGGCTTGTTGAGTAAATTTTGTCAGAGCCTCTATAGGTGATATGACATCTTCCAGCCCCAAGGAAGGAGCAAATATAGCTACTAGGTGGTCATACAAGTGTAACACTGAATGAGCCCATCTGGCCTTAAGGAGAGGCAGATTGGCAACAGATGTTAGCTCTGGACGACTCTTTCCCTGTATGCAAGAGAAGCCCAGAGTGCAGCGCCCTAGCCATCTTGGTGGCAGCCAAGGTCAGAGGTTTGTTCCACATAACCAGTGAGTTCCATTAGGAGCCATCTAATAGACGCCTGGTCTTCGAGACCAGTCTGTTCCAAACCAATCACTTTTTTATGTATAATAGTATTCTGACATGACTCAGTGGGTATCCAGCCTATCTTTAGAGTGTAATTTGGTAGATTTTGTTTGGAATGATTTCTCTGTAACCAACATAAAGGTGCTGGTATGTTTAAAGATCCATGGTTAGGAGTAAGCCAAACATATCCATCCCAAATTTGTGTGAAACCTTCCATGGTTTTTACTGTAATGTCTGGTTTCTTTTGTTTATCTGCAATTTTTTGGGATAATTGGATGGTTTGAGTAATAGAAAAGAATAACCGTGTCCTGTATTACTAATAGTATGGGCTACTGACCATGTTTCAGGATCATAATTAGTAATATCAGACGAACTGTGAACATTAGAACTAGATCTTCGTATCACAATAAATTGCTTTAGAGCTTTCCAATCTGTGCCTCAAAAGGGAAAGACCCACCAAGGGTCTTAGAAAGTGGAAGTTGGCCACATAACCAACAAGTAGACTGATTTTCATGTGTAGCAAAGGAATGTGCCCATTGCAGAAAAACATTGCCATCAGAGGTCCATTCAGATGTAGATTGGAAAAACAAACATAGCATTAGGGAAACCTTAAATGGCATTTTTTTTTTGTAATCAACAAATGGTTTTGTAATTAGGTTCTAATCTATCTTATAAAGTTGAAGTGTAAACATTGGTGTAGGAAAATGGTAAGGCAATCTAGAAATTGATTATTTTAGCAATTACATAAAGGTTAAACACTACAAGGGTTTAAATGAGGAGATATAAGGTTAGGAATACAGACCTGGTCCAGAGTCTCAGGACAGCTGCCTACAACAGATGTCGTCTTCTTCTCATCCTGATTTGGAGATATTCGTCTTGGTCTGTCAAAGTTGGGTGTCAGAGACTGGAGTTGAAGTCTATTCAGGTGGAGAAGTCTTTTTTAAATGAGAAATGTGAATTCATGAGTTTATGCCTTTTAATTTTGCAGCACATGGATTGGTTAAAAGCACCTGATATGGTCCCTTCCAACGGGGCTGCAAAGAGTCCTTTATCAGGTATCTTTTCCAATAAACAAAATCTCCAGGTTGTAATCCATGATCCTTAAGGTCTTTGTCTCCTGGGAGCTTACAGTGAAAAGAATTAGCTACCAATTTCTCATTTCTCTTAAGAGCCTCAATGAGACCTTGACAATAATGTAAAATATCTCCTTTAAGTAAAGTTGGTTCCTACATTTCTTCATCTAATTGTATAGGTCGTCCAGTTATTATTTCGAAAGGAGACAGTCGATGTTTACCAAAGGATGTAGATCTAAGACTGAGGTGCATTAGTGGAAGAGCTTTTGGCCATGAGAAGCTAAATGCTTCTGAAAGCTTTGCCAACTGAATTTTGATCGAGCTATTAGTTCTTTCCACCGATGCTGAGGATTGGGGATGGTAAGCACAGTGGAAATGCTGCATTATTGGCCAAATACTACATATAGATTTAATTATTTGTCCGGTGAAATGAGTTCCCCGGTCACTATGTAACTCGGTAGGAATTCCCCAAGCAGGAATTATTCTCTCTAATAGTAATATACCTACTGTTACAGCCGTTGCTCTTCTGCAAGGAAAGGCCTCAACCCAATGTGAGGACATACAGATTATTACCAAGATATATTTATATCCTTGAGATGGTGGCATTTAGACCAAGTTCAATTGCCATTCCTCAAAGGGTCACTTAGGAGGGGGAAAGTGGCCTTGTGACCCATGAAGTGGTTTCCCTAGATTATACTTTGGGCATATAACACAACGAGTATAAGTTTTATGGGCCACTGTGGGAAAAAGTTTCCAAAAGTATTGTTTTTCCCATAAAATCACCTTTTCAGGTGCCCAGTGGGTTAGTTGGTGTATATGCTGGAGCAGGGGCAATTGTGCTCCAACAAGTACCATGGGTTTCCTATTGGGTCCAAACCACATCTGTGAGGGGGTGTCAAAAATTCCCCCTTTTGACTGCCATATGTGTTTTTCTTCTTCCATGGCCACTTCTTGGGCCTGTAGAAGGAAGTCTTTTACTGGGTTAGCAGAGTTAATAGGAAGCAGCAGGCATTCTCGAGGCTGGGTAGGGAAAGCTTTCAAGGCTGTTTGTTTAGCAGCTGCATCAGCAAGCTAGTTTCCTTTAGCTTCCAAAGTATCAGATTTTGAATGCCCTGGCATTTTAATAATCGCTAGTTGTCTCGATAGCTGTATAGAATATAATAATTCTGCAACCTGTTTCCCCTTCTTTATAGGCTGATCTGAAGAGGTTAAAAACCCTCGTTGTTTCCACAGCATTCCAAAGTCATGTGCTGCCCCGAAAGGATAACGATTGTCAGTGTCGATATTTGCTACCTGGTCTCTGGCCAATTGACAAGCTCAAGTTAAAGCAGTTAACTCGGCTTGCTGTGCTGACTTTATGTCTGGTAAGTAAAAACTCTCGATTACGTCTATTGAGGACATTACTGCATATCCAGCTCGATAACATCCTTGTTCATCCTTTGAGTAAGATCCATCTGTAAACCAAATTAGATCAACATTATCAACGGGAGTTTCTTGCAAATCATTCCTAGGAGTAAGTAGGTAATTAGTTAATAAATGTAGTCGTGGGCATCTTCTTCTTGTGATGCTAGAAGTAAGGTTGCAGGGATAAGATTATTACACAGGGCTAAGGTAATATTAGGAGCAGAGAACAACAGAACTTCATAGGAGGCTAGTCGGCTGACAGAGTAATGCTGAGTGTGATGAGAATTTAGGAGAGATTTGACTGAGTGAGGAACATAGATAGTCAAAGGAGACCCCATCAGCATTTCTTCACTGGTCTTGCATAAGAGCGCTGCTACTGAAATGGCTCTCATACAAGGCGGAAGCCCTTTTGCCACTGAGTCTAACTGCTGACTATAATAACCTATAGGTCGATGTCGACCTTCATGTTTTTGACTTAAGATACCTAAGGGATTTCCTCTATCTTCATGTATGAAGAGGAAAAATGGCAAGCTGTAATTAGGATTTCCTAAAGCTGGTACTTGGGCCAAAACAGACTTTAAGGTAGTTGCTGCCTTCTCTCCTTCTGGTGTCCATACAATTAAATCAGGCTGGTCAGACTTTAGTAATGTATATAAGGGCTGGGCAATAAGTGAAAAGTTAGGTACCCAGTTCCTGCAATATCCAGTTAGTCCTAGGAATCCTCTTAAATTTGTCTTAGGGAGAGAAAAAACCAGGATTCCTTTAATCATTTCAGAATCAATCAACAGTCCATCCTTAGATATCAAGTGTCCTAGATGTTTTACAACAGGCAGGCAAAAAATGTAATTTGTCCTTGGACAATTTATGCCCCTTAGATGCTAGCTGTTGCAACAGATAAATTGTGTCCTTCTGAGAATCCAACTTAGTGTTTGAATGCAAGAGAAATCATCCACATATTGAATTAAAGTGGAGTCATTAGGAAATTCTATATTCACTAAGTCAGCCTTGAGTATCTGGGAAAAATAAGTGGGCGTCTCAGTATAGCCCTGTGGCATCACTGTCCAGGTATACTGGCGATCTTCTCACGTGAAGGTAAAAAGATATTGACTATTCTTTTCCACGGGAATGCTGAAGAAGACACTGCCCAAATCAGTGACTGAGAAATAGCAGCTGTTATTTGGAATGGCCGAGAGCAAAGTGTGTGGGTTAGGAACCACAGGATGTTGAGGAATCACGATGTTCTTTATAGGTCTCGGATCTCGAAAAAATCTCCCGCCTTTCCCATTCGACTTTTTTACAGGTAAGATAGGTGTATTACAGGGACTAGTACAAGGAATTATAAGTCTCTTTTCAAGAAATTCCTGAACGATAGGGCTTATCCCATTTAATGCCTCTGGTCTAAGTGGATATTGCCGAATATTAGATAGAGGCTTAGAGTTGTCAAAATCACCTTAATAGGAGTGGCTGATTTAATTTTCCCAATATCTGAAGAGGATGATGACCATAATTCTCTAGGAACTTGTAATAACAGGTCATCAGTTTTCTCTTCTATTTGAGTCATTGATTTCACAATCATCAACCTTTCAGCAATTACAGTCTGGTCAGCATCCCGATTTTCTGAATCTAGAAGCATTTCACCCTTTTGTGAAAAGGACGTTGTATGCTTCTAGAAGATCTCGTCCAATCAAATGAATTGGAGCACATTTAACCAGGAGAAACACATTTTTTCCTGTGATGGTTGTTAATTGAAAAATTACTGGTTCTGATTTAAAAACCTGCATTGGAAAATTCGAAACCCCTACCAATTGAACTATCTGTTTACTCCGAGGGAGAGGGCAATGAATAAGGGTAGGGTTGAGGACAGAAAAGGTAGCCCCGGCATCTACGAGGACCTTTAAAGTTTCCTCTCCAATAGTTATCTCAATTTCGCCTATGGCATTTGTGAGGAGGAGGGGAAATACCCTCTCGTAATCTTCTGAGCAGCCCTATTCCTGTTTATTGTTGTCACCCCCTAAATCCCATTTGAGTTTATGGCAGTCTTGTTTGAAATGACCAGACTTTTTGCAATAGTAACAGAAACGGTGATTTCGTTTCTGGTTAGATTATTTTTTTTTAATTTTTTGTTTATTGCAGTAACATTGGTTTATGACATTGTAAAAATTTCAGGTGTACATCATTGTACTTCTATTTCTGCATAGATTACATCATGTTCACCACCAAAATACTAATTACAACCCATCACCACACACATGTACCAAATTATCCCTTTCACCCTCCTCCCTCCCCCCTTCCCCTCTGGTAACCACCAATCCAATCTCTGTCCCTATGTGTTTGTTTATTGTTGTTATTATCTACTACTTAATGAAGGAAATCATACGGTATTTGACCTTCTCCCTCTGATTTATTTCACATTGCATAATACCCTCAAGGATGGCGTTTGTTGGGCCACGAAGCTGTTGTAGCTGTATACTCATAAACTTAGTGGCCTTTTTTTTTCTGGAAGGTTTTAGATGGTTTATGTGTAATAGTGACAAGAGCCTATTAAAGTCCAATCCAGTTCATGTCTCTTAACTAACATTGCTAATTCCTCATCTAATCCTTCGAAGGAAATTGAATTGAAAACTGGATCATTTTATTGATCCTCAAAACATTCAGGAGCCATCCCAGAGTGCTGTTTGAAGGTTTTCTCAAGCCTTTCAAAATAATCAAAGATAGATTCCTCGGGTCTATGCTTACATTGATGGACTTTAGGCCAATCTATCTTCCTGGGAAAAACTACTGGAATGGCTTTGTGTAAGTTTTGAGCGATATCCCTACACTCTTTAAGGTCATGAGGCTCATGCCTATGGAAATCCTCCAGGGGGTCTCCAATCTGCCTCTTTTATCCATTCATTTGCTTTGTTCTCAGACACCAGCAAATGCACAAGCTGATATAAATCTGAATGTCCTGTGCATATGTTCTAACAATAAAATTAAATTCTTGAGCAAACCCTAAAGGATATTGCAAAGGGTCTGGGAAGTCCTTCATCAAATTCTTAAATTCACTTCTAGTCCAAGGAGTATACACAAGAGCAGGCTCACCTCACCCAATAACAGGTTTCTCCTTAGAGGGAACCACTATAACTTTAGGACTTTCAGTATCTGCTCCCTGAGAGTTACTCCTTGTTTTCTCTAGAGGTGGAGGAGGAGGGGAAGGTTAAGGAGGAGGAGGAGGTGAAGGAGGAGGAGGAGGTGAGGGAGGAGGAGGAGGTGAGGGAGGAAGAGTTGAGAGAGGATGAGTTAAAATGGATAGGTCAGGGTACGGAAGCTCAAAAAGGAAAGGATACACGGGTGCTGAGGGAGAAAATGGGCTCTGAGGTGCTGAAAGCGGCGGCGGTGGAGGAGGTAGAGGAGGTGAAGGGGGTGGACAGTTTCTGACTTCTCTCTCTTTAATTCAGAAATGGTCTCAGTCAGTTTATGGTTAGTCTCCTTTAAAGAAGTCATTTTATCATTATTACTCTTTGAAGCCTCTAAATGCCAATCGTAATAAGCTTCCCCTTCTTTTGTTTTGGTTTTATTGCAGGCTTTTTCAACCTGTGTGTGCAAATACAGTAGTTTTCAGAAGTCAAACGTTCCCAATTTTGGCCATTTACGACCTAAGTCATCCTTAGCTAACTTTTCCCATTTAGTTAAATACTTGCAAGGATTGTTTCCGTATGCAGTATACGTGAAAACAGCCGAAGTCCCCGTGGGGGGTTGTCCATCTGGAAGCCAGCAGGCTTTTGAAGCATGGTTTCCCATTTTTAGTTCTGTTTTTTTGTTTGTATTTTTATAAAGTCTGAACAACTTCTAGGAACTGTGTAGTGGGTCACAATTGTGCTGCTTTGAGTGTTATTCTCTAAAGGAATGTCGTAATCACTCTCTTACATGTCTCGATTTCTCCCGCTGGCAGTCTAGGACCACCGAGGGGGTTCAGAGTGCGGGTGACAAACCCTCATGTGCCAGTCCCCGGACGAAGCTATAATTAATTAACGTGAATGATAATGGAACGCCCTATAGGACCGCTATACGTCGTGAGGTTCACCTCTGACACTCCTACTGAGGATTTTCTGTCACCTGTAAAACGCCTTTTCAATCGGCAGGAGCCATGTCTCTTTTCTTCATAGGTGAACAAGTTCAGACTCACATTTCTTTATCAAGCAGTTTTGTTCAGAACTTATAAACATAATTCTTTCCAATTTTAAAGCCAAATTAAAAGGACAACCAACTCAGTTTGCTCCAAGCTTCCCCTAAGGTCCCTTGGCCTAGGAAATTCCCCCTAGGTTTTTCTCCACCTAGGAAATGTACCGGTACCCTTCAAAGCCTTTAGTCTCAAGACCTTAAAACAGCTCATATAAACTCCTGGACCATCAACTTATTTTTTTTTTATTATTTTTATTTTGTGTGAGGAAGATCAGCCCTGAGCTAACTTCTGATGCCAATCTTCCTCGTTTTGCTGAGGAAGATTGGCCTTGGATTAAAATCTGTGCCCATCCTCCTCTACTTTATATGGGATGCTACCACAGCATGATTTGACAAATGGTATGTCGGTGCGCACCAGGATCCAAACCTGTCAACCCGGGGCCGCCGCAGTGGAGCGTGCGCACTTAACCGCTGTGCCACAGGGGTGGCCCCTCTTTTTATTTCTAAAGCTGAAATGTCTAAATCATTCTCTGGGCTAGTTGGAGTTTCCATAAAATGAAAATGTAAATTTCAGGAAAATCCTTAACTTTCCAGAATAATCCTTAATATAGTATGGTAAGCACCTTTGCAAAATGTCACTGATTTTCAATGTCAGTGCCTCCACAAGGGTATCCTTGCATTGTCTTCCCTCCAACCACCTCTCACTTTGCCCCTCCCCAGGCTGATGGGCTCAAAGTGTTTACTGAGCAGTAAGAATGATCAGAGTCTGAAGGAGACTTCAAGGATGACTAAGCCATGTTTTCTGACCCCAACCATCACTCTCCATCTCTCCTTTAACTTCTATTTTTCTTATTCTGGTTTCTATTTTAGTTGTTTACTTGTCTTGTGAATTGTTGTTTAGTGGTTTATAATTACCATGTAAATTCATATTATTTTTTGCCTTAGAGTTTAGAAAGAACTTACATTAAACAAGGTGTTTTTCCCAGGCCTTTGATGTCTCTAATACCTTCCAATGCAATTCAAGTGGCTTCTTGTTTTTACTTCTCCATCATTATTCCTTCAGAATTATGTTCACCCAACACTTTTGATCTGACAAATGCTGCTTTACTCTTTAAACTTTTCTATGCCAAGACTCACGTGAGAAATCCCTCAAGCACCATCAGGAGGAGGAAGTCAAGAAGGCAGCACAGGCAGACTCTGAACTCACCTCCTCCCGCAGACACAGCCAATTTACAACTACTTGTGGAAAAATTACCACTGAGACAGAACTGAAAACAGGATAAGAGGAACCCCTGCAACAACGGACAATCCTAACTGAGGTAGACGAGGAAGAAACTCCCTTCTGGAGAGGAAAAATGCCACCTTCACAAGCTGCAGTGCCTCATGGCCATCCAGGAGTCACCCAAAGTTACGCAGCCCTCCCTGGAGGAGCGGGGCCCTGAACCGGGAAGCACCCCCACTGTGGGCATGTTGTGGACCCAGTACCATCGAGACGAGTGGCAGAATAACTGACTTTGTCTGTTACTAAAACATTAGGGAGTACCCCCAGAAAAGCTGGTTCACAAACAAATTAGAAACCGGCTCTTAAAGGGCCCATGCACAAACTCACCCGTTTTAGAAAGCAACCAAAAATCACCAGAAAGAAAGGTGTACAGTGCTTTGGTGAAAAGAGATTCACCTAATAGGCCCTGTGTGCATCTCGGTGAGAGGTGAGACCTCTCCAGGGACTGGGACATTTGTGGCGAATATTGTTGTGGCCTGGTGTGGGCGTGCTGACATAGACGCCATTGGAGTTCTCCCTGAGGTCTGCTAGCCCAGGGCCTGTCCCACCCTCTAGAGCACCAATTTAATGCAGCTCAGCCAGGGCAGGCAGCCCACCCTAGAGACTGGCCCCACCCAACAACAAGCCCTCAGGCAACTTGTGGGCCTGCATAGATTGGTGACTATAATCTCTGCAGCCTATCAACTGAGACAACTTCATTGGGGCAGGGCGTGCACAAGGAGCAAGTGGAGAGTGTGGGGCAGTGGTGGAGTGTGTGGGGTTCCCACTGTGGAGAGACTGGGTCCTCTTTGGGAGGTTGGGGCACACACACGGGGCGGGACTGTGTTGACGGTGTGTGTGGACCTGTGGGCGGCAAGGCTTGTCAGCTGCAGAAGACTTGTGTTTCTCAAAGACCCACAGAGGGGGTTTGCCCCACCTTCCAAAGCCTGAAACAATTGAGTGCTCCCATGCCTGAGGCCAGCCCCACCCAGCTGCAATCCTCAGAGAGCTGACAAGAGACCCAAAGGCTGGAGGCTTATAGCAATTGTAAGGCCCTGAGCCTAACAACCTGCCACGCTGGGGGCCTACTCACTTAAAAGAAATACTGCAATACAAATGTGGTGTTAGAACTTGCAGCCAAATGTGCTGGGGCTCCCCACACCTCATAAAGAGACTGAAGGACCCACAACAACTACAAGCAGCTGAGCATTACAACAGCTGGCCAGGAGCATAACTCGGCCTCCCTGGGTGCCTACAGGGAGAGCAAACAGGCCACAACAGAAGGCCATGCATAGCTCACATAGTGGTCACCGCTGGAACATTGAGAACTGAGGGAAGCACACTGCAGGCCTCCTAAGCCATCACTTACATAAGGTCAGCTATCCAAGAGCAGGAGACGTAGCTGACCTACCTAATATGTAGACACAAACACAGGGAAAGAGGAAAAATGAGGAGGCAAAGGAATACATTCCAAGTAAGGGAACAGGACAAAACTCCAGAAAAGGAACTAAGTGAAATGGAAATGAGCATCCTACCTGACAGAGTGGTCAAACAAAGAGTGTTAAGGATGCTCACTGATCTGGGGAGAAGAATAGATAAACTCAGTGAGAATGCCAGCTAAGAAATGGAGGATATAAAAAGAACCAATCAGAAAGGAAGAATACAATACTGGAAATGAAAAATTCACTAGAGGAACTCAAAAGCAGAGTAGAGGATACAGAAGAATGAATCTGTGAGATAGACAAAAGACTAGAAGACATTACCCAAGCTGAACAGGTAAAAGAGAAAAGAGTTAAGAAGAGTGAAGGCAGTCTAAGGGACCTCTGCGATACCATCAAGCACACTAACATCTGTGTGATAGGTGTCTCGGAAGGAGAAGAGCGAAAAAAAGGGGCAGAGAATCTATTTCAAGAAATAATAGATGAAAACTTCCCTAACCTAAGGGACAAAACAGACATCCGAGTACAGGAAGCACAGAGAGCTCCAAACACGATAAACCCAAAGAGGCCCACACCAAGACACATCATAATCAAAATGTCCAGAATTAAAGATAAAGAGAGAATTCTAAAAGCTGCAAGAGAAAGACAAGTTACATACAAAGGAAACCCCATAAGGCTATCAGCTGAATTCTCAGCAGAAACCTTACAGGCTAGAAGAGAATGGCATGATATTTAAAGTGCTAAAAAGGAAAAAACTTACAGCCAAGAATACCCTATCCAGCAAGGTTATCATTCAAAATGGAAGGCAAGATCAAAAATTTCCCAGACAAGCAAAAATTAAAAGAGTTTATCACCAACAAACCAGTGTTACATGAAAAGTTAAAAGGACTGATTCAAGGGGAAAAGAGAAGAAAACAAATAGGAAAAATTATTTATTTCCATGATAAGAGGGTAATGGATACAAATGCAGAAAAAAGAAGTTAGATATGATATCAAAAACATAAAAGGAGGGAGGAGGGGAGTTAAAGAGTAGAGCTTTCAGACAGAGGTCAAACTAAAGAGACGATCAATTCTGTATAGAAGAAGAAAGGAACAGAGAAGGACTACTAAAACACTGAGAAAAAAAGTTAAAAAATGGCAGTAAGTACATACTTATCAATAGCTACTTTAAACGTCAATGGACTAAATGCTCCAATTAAAAGGCACAGGGTGGCTGACTGGATAAAAAAACAAGACCCATATATATGCTGCATACAAGAGACACACTTCAGACCTAAAGACACTCGCAAATTGAAAGTGAAGGGATGGAAAAAGATACTCCATGCAAATGGCAAGGAAAAGAAAGTTGGGGTAGCAGTACTCATATCAGACAAAATAGACTTTAAAACAAAAACTGTAAAAAGAGACAAAGAAGGGCATTACATAATGATCAAGGGAACAATCCAACAAGAGGATATAACACTTGTAAATATCTACGCACCCAATGTAGGTGCACCTAAATATATAAAGCAATTATTAACAGACATAAAAGGAGAAATAGACAGTAACACAATAATTCTAGGGGACTTTAACACTCCACTTACACCAACGGATAGATCATCCAAACAGAAGATCAATGAGGAAACATTGGCCTTAAATGATACACTAGAACAGATGGACCTAGTAGATATACACAGAGCATTCCATCCAAAAACCAAAGAATACACGTTCTTTTCAAATGCACATGGAACATTCTCCAGGATTGATCACATATTAAGCCACAAAACAAGTCTCCATAAATTTAAGAAGATTGAAATAATACCAAGCATCTTTTCTGACCACAACGGTATGAAACTAGAAATCAACTATAGGAAGAAACTCAGAAAAGCCACAAATACGTGGAGATTAAAGAAAATGCTACTGAACAACGACTGGGTCAATGAAGAAATCAAAGAAGAAATAAAAAAATACTTGGAGACAAATGAAAATGAAAATACGACATACCAGAATTTATGGTATAGAGCAAAAGCAGTTCTGAAAGGGATGTTTATAGTAATACAGGCCTATCTCAACAAACAAGAAAAATCTCAAATAAACAATATAACAATGCACCTAAAGGAACTGGAAAAAGAAGAACAAACACAGCCCAAAATCAGTAGAAGAAAGGAAATAATAAAAATCAGAGCAGAGATAAATGAAGTAGAGACCCAAAAAATCAATAGAAAAAATCAGTAAAACCAAGAGTTGGTTCTTTGAAAACATCAACAAAATTGACAAATCTTTAGCTAGACTCATCAAGAAAAAAGAAGAGAAGGCACAAATAAGTAAAATCAGAAATGAAAGAGGAGAAATTACAACAGACACCTCAGAAATACCAAAGATTATAAGAGAATACTATGAAAAGCTATATGCCAACCAATTCGACAATCTGGAAGAAATGGATAAATTCTTAGAATCATACAACCTTCCAAAACTGAATCAAGAAGAAGTAGAGAATTTGAATAGACCTATCACCAGTAAGGCGATCGAAACAGTAATCAAAAACCTCCCCAAAAATAAAAGTCCAGGACCAGATGGCTTCCCTGGTGAATTCTACCAAACATTCAAAGAAGACTTAATACCTATCCTTCTCAAACTCTTCCAAAAATTTGATGAGGGGGAGAAGCTCCCTAACACATTCTACAAAGCCGACATTACCCTGATACCAAAACCAGACGAGGACAACACAAAAAAAGAAAATTACAAGCCAATATCACTGATGAACATCGATGCAAAAATCCTCAACAAAATACTAGCAAATCGCGTACAACAATACGTTAAAAAGATTATACACCATGATCAAGTGGGATTTATTCCAGGTATGCAGGGATGGTTTAACATTTGCAAATCAATCAACGTGATACACCAAATTAATATAATGAAGAATAAAAATCACATGATCATCTCAATTGTTGCAGAGAAAGCATTTGACAAGATACAGCATCCATTTATGATAAAAACTTTGAATAAAATGGGTATAGAAGGAAAGTACCTCAACATAATAAAGACCATATATGACAAACCCACAGCTAATATCATCCTCAATGGTGAAAAACTGAAAGCTGCTCCCTCCCCATCAGATCAGCGATCCGGTCCGCGCGGCTCCCAGAGAGGGGGGAGGGGCGGCCCTCGGCGGGAAACTGTAGCTTTTCGGGCGCTCTCAGCCAGTGGGAAACTCCCGCACAGAGGGCTCAGAGGAGCCACAGGGCTACCATCAACATCTGAGCAACCCAGAGAGCGGATAAAGAGGGGCAAACGAGAAGCCTCCCACGTCAGGGACCCAGAGGGCAAAAGAGAGAGCTCCCCCCTCCCCGCAACCCGGAGTCTGCAGCTCGACCAGATCTAGCGGTCCGAGGCAGACCTGAATAAACTGGACTGGACCCGTGGATCGCAGTGGGGAAAAGAAACAAAACAAAACAAAACAAAACTGCGGATCGCAGCAGAAAAACTGGGGCAGAGCGCAGGGGGCTTAGACTACACAGCCCTTTACCACCACACAGTGGCGGCAGGTGGAAATTGCAACCAGAGACTTCCAGGATGAGGAAAATCAAAACCAACACAGGAACCACAATGCAAAAATATATGAAATCACCAGACCAGAAACAAAATGACAAGCACCCAGAAATCAACCCCGAAGACACAGAAATCCATAAACTAAATGACAGAGATTTCAAAATAGCTATCATAAAAACACTCAACGAAATACGAGACAACACAGACAAACAATTAAATGAGATTCGGAGTTTCTTCACAAAAGAGATTGAAATCATAAAGAAAAACCTATCAGGGCTGATGGAGATGAAGAACACAATGGAGGAGATAAAGGAGAATCTGGAATCTTTAAAGAACAGAGCTGACAATATGGAGGAAAGAATTAGTACTTTAGAGGATAGGAATACAGATATACTCCAGATGGAAGAAGAGAGAGAACTAAGACTAAAAAGAAATGAAGAAAGACTCCGAGAAATAGCGGACTCTATTAGAAAATGTAACATAAGAATTATAGGTATTCCTGAGGGAGAGGAGAGGGAAAGAGGAACAGAGAGCCTATTCAAGGAAATAATAGCTGAAAATTTCCCAAATCTGGGGAAGGAGCAGGAAATACCAGTAAGCGAAGCCAACAGGACTCCTATATATATTAACAGACAAAGGCCTTCACCACGACACCTAGTGGTAAGGCTAGCCAGGGTCAACGACAAAGAAACAATATTAAGGGCAGCTAGACAAAAACAAAAAATAACGTACAAAGGAACTCCCATCAGGCTCTCAGCGGATTTCTCAACAGAAACTTTTCAGGCTAGAAGAGACTGGAATGATATATTCAAAATACTAAAAGACAAAAACTTTCAGCCAAGAATACTCTATCCAGCAAAAATATCCTTCAAATATGATGGAGAAATAGTAACTCTCCCAGATAAACAAAAGCTAAGGGAGTTCATGGCCACGAGACCGCCACTACAAGAAATACTCAAGAAGGCCCTCAGGCCTGAAAACAAGAAGAGAAAGGGAACACAAAGCTTGGAGTAAGGAGAAAAGTAGGTAGACAAAATCAGAGAAATAGTAGATCTTTACCGGAATAGGTTAGCAACCACTTAAATACTAAACTCAAAGATCAAAGGAAGAAATTCACCAAAAATAAATTTAACCTCATCACTGTAAACACACAGCCACAACACAAGATAGAATAAGGTATAACAAGAGCAACTTAGAAGGGGAAGAGGAAAGTGACTGAATTGACTTAGTATAAGGAAATAGGAGGCTATCAGATAATGGACTATCTCATACAGAAGATTTTTCGCCCAAACCTCAAGGTAACCACTAAACAAATAATCAAATTAAAACCACATATGATAAACAAAGAGAAAACTAGAAGAATCATAAGACAGAACAACCAAACTGAATTGGCAGTCCAAAACAAATGGGACAAGAAACAAAGGAAATGCAAAAGAACCAGAAAATAAGTGACAAAACAGCAACATTCAACCCTCATGTTTCAATAGTTACCCTAAATGTAAATGGATTGAACTCTCCAATCAAAAGATACAGAGTGGCAGGATGGATTAAAAAGCAAGACCCAACAATATGCTGCCTTCAGGAAACACATCTTAGCACTAAAGACAAGCACAGGCTCAGAGTGAAAGGATGGAAGACAATACTCCAAGCTAATGGCAAACAAAAGAAAGCAGGTGTTGCCATACTCATATCAGACAAAGTAGACTTCAAGATAAAACAGGTTAAGAAAGACAAAGAAGGGAAATATATAATGATAAAAGGGACACTCCATCAAGAAGACATATCACTTATAAATATATATGCACCCAACATAGGAGAACCAATGTACATAAAACAACTATTAACAAACCTAAAAGGAGAAATCAACAACAACACAATAATAGTAGGGGATCTTAACACCCCACTTACAGCAATGGATAGATCATCCAGACAAAAAGTTAATAAGGAAATATTAGACTTAAATGAAAAACTGGACGAGATGGACCTAGTAGACATATACAGAGCACTCCACCCAAAAACAGCTGACTACACATTCTTCTCAAGCGCGCATGGAACATTCTCTAGGATAGACCATATGTTGGGAAACAAAGCAAGCCTCAATAAATTTAAGAAGATTGAAATCATAACAAGCATCTTTTCAGACCATAAGGCTATGAAACTGGAAATAAACCAGGAAAAAAAAACTGGGAAAGTGACAAAAATGTGGAGATTAAACAACATGCTACTGAACAACCAATGGATCATTGATGAAATTAAAGGAGAAATCAGAAACTATCTGGAAACAAACGAAAATGATAACATGCCATATCAAACCATATGGGACGCAGCAAAAGCGGTCCTGAGAGGGAAACTCATAGCGATACAAGCCCACCTTAACAAACAAGAAAAAGCCCTAATAGACAACCTTAAATTACACCTAACAGAACTAGAAAAAGAAGAACAAACAAAGCCCAAAGCCAGCAGAAGGAGAGAAATAGTAAAAATCAGAGCAGAAATAAATGATATTGAGACCAAAAAAACAGTAGAAAGGATTAATGAAACAAAGAGTTGGTTCTTCGAGAAGATAAACAAAATAGACAAACCCTTAGCCAGGCTAACTAAGAAAAAAAGAGAAAAGGCTCAAGTAAATAAAATTAGAAATGAAAGAGGAGAAATTACAACGGATACCATGGAAATACAGAGGATTATAAGAGAACACTATGAGAAATTATATGCCAACAAATTGGACAATCTAGAAGAAGTGGATAAATTCTTAGACTTATACAACCTCCCAAAATTGAACCAAGAAGAAATGGAGAATCTGAATAGACCAATCACAAGTAAAGAGATTGAAATAGTAATCAAAAACCTCCCAAAAAATAAAAGTCCAGGACCAGATGGCTTCTCCAGTGAATTTTACCAAACATTCAAAGAAGATTTAATACCCATCCTCCTCAAACTATTCCAAAAAATAGAGGAAGATGGAACACTTCCTGAATCATTCTATGAGGCCAACATCACCCTGATACCGAAACCAGACAAAGACAATACAAAGAAAGAAAATTACAGGCCAATATCGCTGATGAACATTGATGCAAAAATCCTCAACAAAATATTGGCAAACCGAATACAACAATATATTTAAAAGATCATACACCATGATCAAGTGGGATTTATACCAGAGACGCAGGGATGGTTCAACATCCGCAAATCAATCAACGTGATACATCACATCAACAAAACAAAGAATAAAAACCACATGATCATCTCAATAGACGCAGAGAAGGCATTTGACAAGATACAACATCCATTTATGATAAAAACTCTCAATAAAATGGGAATAGAAGGAAAGTACCTCAACATAATAAAGGCCATATATGACAAACCCACAGCTAACATCATACTCAACGGGGAAAGACTGAAAGCCATTCCTCTGAGAACAGGAACGAGGCAGGGCTGCCCACTCTCACCACTCCTGTTCAACATAGTACTGGAGGTTTTGGCCAGAGCAATTAGGCAAGAAAAAGGAATAAAAGGAATCCAAATAGGTAACGAAGAAGTGAAACTCTCACTATTTGCAGATGACATGATTGTATACATAGAAAACCCTAAAGAATCTGTTGGAAAACTGTTAGAAACAATCAACAACTACAGCAAAGTTGCAGGGTACAAAATCAATCTACAAAAATCAGTTGCATTTCTATATGCTAATAATGAACTAACAGAAAGAGAGCTCAAAAAGATAATACCATTTACAATTGCATCCAAAAGAATAAAATACCTAGGAATAAATCTTACCAAGGAGGTGAAGGACCTATACAATGAGAACTACAAGACATTATTGAGGGAAATCTACGATGACATAAAGAAATGGAAAGATATCCCATGCACGTGGATTGGAAGAATAAACATAGTTAAAATGTCTATATTACCTAAAGCAATCTACAGATTCAATGCAATCCCAATCAGAATCCCAATGACATTCTTCACAGAAATAGAAAAAAGAATACTAAAATTTATATGGGGCAACAAAAGACCCCGAATAGCTAAAGAAATCCTAAAGAAAAAGAACAAAGCAGGAGGCATCACAATTCCTGACTTCAAAACATACTACAAAGCAATAGTAATCAAAACAGCATGGTACTGGTACAAAAACAGACACACAGATCAATGGAACAGAATTGAAAGCCCAGAAATAAAACCACACATATACGGACAGCTAATTTTCGACAAAGGTGCTAAGGACATGCAATGGAGAAAGGAAAGTCTCTTCAATAAATGGTGTTGGGAAAACTGGACATCCACATGCAAAAGAATGAAAGTGGACCATGTGCTATCGCCATTCACAAAAATTAACTCAAAATGGATCAAAGACCTGAAGGTGAGACCTGAAACTATAAAACTCATAGAAGAAAATATAGGCAACACACTATTTGACATTGGGTTTAAAGGAATCTTTTCGGATGACATGCCTACCCAGACTAGGGAAACTAAAGAAAAAATAAACAAGTGGGACTTTATCAGACTAAAGAGCTTTTATAAGACAAATGAAATCAGAATCAAGATGAACAAACAACCAACCAGCTGGGAGAGAATATTTGCAAAACATACATCTGACAAGGGGTTGATCTCCATAATATATAAAGAACTCACACAATTGAACAACAAAAAAACAAACAACCCGATCAAAAAATGGGCAGAGGAAATGAACAGACACTTCTCCAAGGAAGATATACAGATGGCCAATAGGCACATGAAAAGATGCTCAACATCACTAATCATCAGGGAAATGCAAATCAAAACAACACTAAGATACCACCTCACGCCCGTTAGAATGGCTATAATCACCAAGACAAAAAACAACAAATGTTGGAGAGGATGTGGAGAAACAGGAACCCTCATACACAGCTGGTGGGAATGCAAATTGGTGCAGCCTCTATGGAAAACGGTATGGAGATTCCTCAAAGAATTAAAAATAGAGATGCCCTATGATCCAGCCATCCCACTACTGGGAATCTATCCAACGCACCTGAAATCAACAATCCAAAGAGGCTTATGCACCCCTATGTTCATTGCAGCATTATTCACCATAGCCAAGAAGTGGAAGCAACCTAAGTGTCCCTCGACTGACGATTGGATTAAGAAAATGTGGTATATATATACAATGGAATACTACTCAGCCATAAAAAAAGACAAAATCGTCCCATTTGCAACAACATGGATGGGCCTGGAGCGTATTATGTTAAGTGAAATAAGCCAGAAAGAGAAAGACAAACACTGTATGATCTCACTCATATGTGGAATATAAACCAACACATGGACAGAGAAAACTGGACTGTGGTTACCCGGGAAGGGGGGGTGGGGGGTGGGCACAAGGGGTGAAGGGAGTCATATATGGGGTGATGGACAAACAAAAATGTACAACCCAAAATTTCACAATGTTAGAAACCATTAAAATATCAATAAAAATCAAAAAAAATAAACAAAAAAAAACAAAAAAAAAAAAAAAAGAAAAAAACTGATGTTATTTCTGTTACAGAACTGGTTAACAAAAATAGTAATTTAAATGATGGCTAATTTTATCTAATGTCTTATGGAGTCTTATAGGCAATCTAAATAGTTATTAAAAATCAGTAACTAAGTAGTTGTAAAAAAGATGAATGTTGGATCAACTTTAAACAATAATTATATGTTATTGTGGTTACAGCTTCCAAACTCTTTTTGGTGACTTAAAACTTGAGAGTTTTGCTAAGTTTTATGATAAAAATTCTCTGAGTATCATCATTTCCAAATAAGATAAGATATTAGACATTGATTGCTAAATGTACATTTGTCTACTTTTGGCTTTTCATCACAGGAAAACTAAAAGGTGTTTTGGGTCTATTGGTAAACATGTGTTTTATTAAAATATTGTACTATAAAGTAACATGTTTCCAGAAATGATGAAATAAGTGTTCATAAATTTTCCAAGCCACAAGATACTAATGTAAAAGAAAGTTTATAATTGTTTACTTAGTTTTTACTTCCAAATTAAGGTTTCTAAGGGGTAAAATTCCTAATTAGTATATGTGATTGAAGCTACTAAAAATTAAGAAAAATATGTCTGTGTACAAAAAAAAAGTAAGATATATAAAGGTACAAAGAATGAAAATATTTTGTTTGGTTAAGAAAGATAAATTTGTCCTCAAGTACTAGGAGGGAAAAGAAAGACATGGGACAAATTCTGAATGTAAGAGGAAAGTTGTAAAAGGTTTGTGGAAGAGGAATTCTGGAAAAGGAGTTTTATGCATGATCAAGTTGGCTAAGATTGAAATAAATTTAATTAAGTAAATGAGTTTTAATAGCAGAAATAAGCTGGTGCAAAATTAAAATTTGGTCTTCTGTCTCTTAAAATGATAATTTGCTTAAACTTGATAAAGAGGTTACAAAAGATTTTTCTTGACCTTTGAGTAAGTCTACCTAAAAGACAGAAAAAAAAAAAAAACTGTTAAAATAATTTCCTACGTTCAAAAGACTGAGGTCTCTCTATTAAGGCTTTTGGACTGTTAATGCTCTGTTTGCTTTGATTGTTTATATTTTTGACAAGCTCCACCAAAATTCATATCTTAAATAAAGTCTTTTTTTTACTTTTTTCTTTGAGAATTTTCAAAGGGCCCTGGAACTTCTCAAAGAAATTTGCTCTCTTCCTATAAGGAAAAAGATACTAAACTTATTAGGCTTATTCAATATGTTCAATTACATAGAAAGCATTGTCAGAACAGTGATGATAAGCCTGCTTAGGTGCTATTATGTGGGCAAATGTTATTGACATAGGTGTTTTAAAATTGTATAACATTACTGAAATTCTGATCTGTCCTGGTTATCAGTCATAATTCTGGTTATTATTATTTTAAAGTGTTGTATGTCACAAAATTAACCAAATTTCCTTGTCAATTGCCATTTTGAGGTCTTGTTGTTTACAGACTTATTTCTTTGCTCTAATGCTTTTGCAAAATGTTTCAACTTCAGAAAAATTCATAAAAAGGACTCTGACATTTACACTGGAACTGTACAGGTTTCTGACAAACTTTCTGATCATAAAACTGAACTGGGTAAAAAAAAATTATAAAAATCTGATGGAGAGACTGATAACTTCATAAAGCTGCTAACAAAAAGATTGGGATCAAGAATAGATTACACAGGACTGAACCAACTGATAAGGATGATTATAATTTTTATGATTTTTCGTTTGAAGTATTGCTAAATTTTTAATGTTTTTTCAGATTTAAGAAAAACTTTTTCTCTTTTCTCCTGAGCTAGCTATGACTTATAGCAATTTGGTAAATGATACTTTTATAAGTAAAATTAAAATATTTATCTTTTTCTCTCTACCTGATCCCTCAAATTTAAAAACTCTTAATAAGTAAATATTGTTGTTTTCATGACAATATAGTTATTTGCATAAGTTCAATAAAAATCTGTTCTCCTTATAACAGGACACAATTGGAAACACTGGTTCTATTACCAAGGTTGTGACTGGAACATCATATTTACAATATAACCATACAGCTTTTGAGGAATAAAGATTAGACTTTATGGAATAAAGCCACGTAAAAATATTGGCCTGATACCTTATGTTCCAAGCAGCACATACCAGGATAAGTAAAGAATGTCACTTATCTGGCAGGTACAAGGAACCTTGAAATATTTTGGGGAAACCTCGGAATAGAGGAATTCACCCAAATTTATAGGTATTGCAGACAAAGTCTGATGACAAAATCCTTGGCTTGGCTTTCCTGGCCTCGAGAGACCTTTCAAGTTCAATGTGAGATTCCTTATAAAAAGTTCCAGCAAAGCAGATTTAAAAGAGCCTATGTGATCAACTGCTATTCTTGCTGTACTTATGTAAATAATTGAGCCAACTCTATTGGAACTAGACTTATTTTGCAAACTAGTTTTAATTTTGCTATCTTAATAAAAATGAGGGTGATTTTAGAAAAAAAAATTATATTTCAGTAAAAACTATTTCAGTATAAATTTGCGGATATTAGATCCTAGTTTTGTTGTCTTTTGAGGTTTTTGTTTTATATCTGTTGACTGGACTGGATCCTGATTTCTTCTAGTCTCCTGAAATATCTGGCTACAGATGTCCAAACTAACGTTTTTGATTTTTTCCATCATTTTCATTTGAAATCACTGAGAACTGAACCTGCCCTTTTTCCTGAAGCCTTACAAACTGAAGCTGATGAACTTGATATAAACTTAAGAGATGACCTGACGACACCATCAGAGATATTTTAAACTGCAAAAGATACTTTGACGCTGACATCTAAAATTCTTCTTCACTGGCTGTCCTCTGAACTCAAAAACTGGTTTACAATTTGCTCTAACCATTAATCTTGTTTTTCTTTCGTTTACACAAATATGCTTCTAGAGTCTGCCATGCTGTTGACACAATTTAAAAATCCCGTGGATTCTTAACTTCTACAAGAACTCCTATTGCTAATGGACACTTAATTACAGCCTTATTACAAGCTATTCACCTTCCTTCAAAAATTGCCATTGTTCATTGTTCAGCCCATACTAAGGAGACTGATGTCATATCTTTAGGGAATGACAGGGCTGACAGAGCTGCTAAACATGCAGCTCACTATGGACCCCCTTATCCGTTTTCCACCCAATTCTTAAACCTGCCTTTATCCCTGACTGATGTTATTAACTATCAGGCAAATGCCCCACAATCTAAAAAAGACAATTAGATACAAAAAGGTGCCAAACAATTATCAGATGGATTATACATTAGACCAAATGGACTTCCAATAGCTCCTTTTCTTTTGACTTTTTGGCTTGCACTTATCTCCCACCAAATGGGACATATGTGCAAACGGGGGATAGTTAAGGAACTGAAAGACAATTGGTTTTGCCCTGGCATCCACAAAATTTCTGACCAAATCACCTCCCAGTGCACAACTTGCAAATCTTACCAAGTCTCTGGGAGAAATCAGTGTGATCCAAGAAGTCCTCCCAGGCCCACGTTGCCTTTTGCGGCACTCCAAATGGATTTTATAGACTTCCCTTCAGCTTTAGGTTACTCTCACTGTTTGGTTATTGTCTGCATGTTTAGTGGATGGACTGAATGCTATCCGACCAGACATGCAGATGCCACAACAGTGGTAAAGAAATTAATAACTGAAGTTATTCCTCGTTTTGGCATTCCTTTATGGATTGAATCAGACCAAGGAACTCATTTTACAGCAGAGATAAACCACTTGCTTGCAAAAACTCTGGGGTATTCATTAAAATTTCATACCCCATATCACCCTCAGTCATCAGGGCAAGTAGAACGTAAAAATCTAGATATAAAAAGAACTCTAGGAAAAATCTGTCAAGAAACTGGACTTAAATGGCCAGAAGCTCTGCCCTTGGCCCTTATGAAGATTCAAAATACTCCAAATAGAAGGCATGGATTGACTCCTTTTGAAATAGTTTTTGGACGTCCAATGCCTACTGGTGTCTCTAAACCTTCAATTCCTGGATTAAATGAATATTATGGGAACTTAAGTGAACAATTTGATGCTATGACTTGTTATATACAAAAATTAACTAGTATACTTGAAGCATATCGTCAACAGGTAAAAGAGGCATGGCCACCACCTTCTGACAAGCCTTGCCATCCCTTTCGACCAGGAGACCGGGTGTACATCAAGGTCTTTAGAAAAAAACACGCACTGTCACCTCGCTGGGAAGGACCTTATGAAGTTTTACTGACGACCTGCACTGCCATCAAAATAAAAGAAAAATCTTCCTGGATCCATGCGAGCCACGCCAAAATAGACCCAGAACATCGCTCTCAAGACAACTGGGAGATAATCCCCACAGGTGACCTTAAACTAAGGATTTCGAGGGCCAAAACCCAGGCCCCAGAAGCAGCCGACATCACGAAGTAGACAGCTTTTCCCAAGATCACGGATCAAGAAAACCTACTTTGACCCATTTCCTCCCCCTTGCTTCAAAACTCCCTATATATATACACACTCACACACACAAACTATTAGTGGATATATATATATATATATATATTTTTAATCACTTATTAGAAAGCTGACTGGAGAGTGCTGGTCTCTATCTGTCCCTCTTCCCCTCTCTAAGTCTCCGCTATGGGCTCTTTTCCGATCTGTGTCTTGCTTTTACTAACCCTCTCCTTTTCAACAGGTCGGGCACAGACCAAACACCCCCTTATGCCAGTTTACCAAGCCCTAGCCACGCTAACTAATCAATCTGACTGTTGGTTATGTCAACAGCTAGATAGTGCAAAAGAACCTGAACTAGTCTTTGTTCCTGCTGATATGAACACCTGGTGGACTAAGTACGGAAAATGGACGAGTAACAGAGTATGGTATCCGCAAGAAGGGAAACTTCACTCTGCTTCTTCTCCTGGTGAGTCACTTGGGCCCCAGAAAGATTACTTAAAAGGTCAAGGACTGTCCCTTGCCCAAGCACAAACAATAAGTGAAAGTTTTTCCCTCTGCATTGAAAGTAAACATGGCACTGGACCTTTCCTGGGTGATATACCGAGACAATATTGCCGTCAAACTCTGTGGTTTGATTCCACAGGTGGCATCTTCAGAACTCTCAAGGAAATTGTAAGTGACTCTATCACTACTCCCTCTGGCACAAACATTTGCCAAATCACCAAGTGCTCTGGATGGCCTACGAGCCACCCGTGTGCAACTTGGGGTATAGCAGCTATCCGCATGGTTAAGCTGCCCAATGCCACAGACTATATATGAGTGGATCAAAAATCTGGACTCACCTGGTCAGGTGACAAGACCAGGCTTTATAGCTGTCAGAATCAGACTGCAGGCCTCCTGTACCAGCTATTCCGCAATCTGTTCTGTTCTCGCAGACTGACTGGAGTTCAGGGGAAATGGAGATGTTTAGGTAGTAACAGTGCAAGTGGCACAGATCATGAAATAGTCCAGATCCTGGGAACTACAGACTCAATTCTAACCTTGTCTTTAAACTACACTGGTCTTTTCATTTTATGCGGCAACAAAGTGTATAAAGGATTCCCACCTAATTGGTCAGGACGATGCGGACTTGGATACCTGGTTCCTTCTGTCACCAAACACTCCACCTTAAATGCTAGCCAAATTACAAACTTGGGTTCGTTTGTTCATAAGATTGTGCCACATAAACGTGCCAGTCGAAAAATCGTGGAAAATCCACTTGTGTATCACAACTCCAAGTTCTTTTCAGCCTTGAGAGTCCTATTCCCCGGCTTTGGAGATTATGAGTTGGAGAAAACAATATTAAATCTCTCTATGGTAATGGAACAAGAGTTCAACACCACCATGCAAACCTTAAACATACTCCAGTCAGAGATTAACAGCCTAGCATCTGTGGTGCTCCAAAATCGGCGTGCTCTGAACGTACTCACTGCCCAGCAAGAAAGAGCATGCGCAATCATTGGAGAAAAATGTTGTTTTTATGTGAATCAAACAGGTCAAATAATATCTAACTTAAATCTATTAAAAGAGAAGATTGACATTTTTCATCAGATAAACGAAGCTCACACATTTTATTGGACTGACTTGTTTCCAGGATTGGGGGACTGGTTTAATGGAGTGTGGGGAAATGTGCTCCGATTTGTTCTTTTCTGCTTGTTCATCCTCATTCTAATCTATGTTCTTTTCTCTCTTTGCAGACTTCTTATCACCCGGGTACTAACACGATTTCTCTCTCCACAGTCACCAGCTCAGCTTTTAATATGTGAAACTTCTAGGGAAGTTTCAGAGGAGGGAACTGATGGTGCTCAGGGCAAGCTGCCCCAGGAAGCACCACTCTGGTATACGGATTATTTCGAGCTGAAGACAATAAGGACTCAGAGAGCTCAGGAAAAATATTTGAGTTTTCCCTCCCAAACTGCCTAAAGAATTTAAAACCAAAAAAAATCTGTTTTAGGAAGGGGTTATTATCATGACTGCTATAAAAGATAATTTAGGATAGAGGTTACAATAGAAAAGGCACCAACAAGCCCATCTTATCGGGAGTCCTGTCTCTCTGGCCACATTCTTTGGATGGCCCTGCGAGGAGTTGCCAGACAATCATTTACATTTATAAGGGAAATCTCCATTTGTAAAGGTATCTCCCTCTCTGTTTGGAGAAGAGAGGGGGGGGTGAGCTCATTTCTAGTAACTTATCAATGTGGAAGATGAGGCCTTGGGGCTGTATAATAAACCTTACTCTTGTTTACTGTGCTTTAGTGGTAATCTCCTGTAATTGACTCACCCACCCCCAAAATCCTCCTTTGTCATTGGCTGAAAATGATATTTAAGACGAGAATTTCTGCTATCGTGTTGAGAAACGCAGTGTCCCTGCTTTCTCCCATGTATACATGTTATTAAACTTGGTATTATTTTCTCCTGCTAACCTGTCTTGTTGATTATTTGGCCAGCCAGAAGAACCTTAAGGGAAAGGGCAGAGGGAGATTCTCCCTCTTCCCCCGACACAAGATAGCAGGGTTAAAATAGTGGGTAATATTTACCTACGCATTGTAACCTAAGAAGTTTTATCATTTACTTGATAATGCTTCCCATGCAATTTAGCATACTTAACAAGCCTAATTAGTTTAGTATCTCCCTCTTTATAGGAAGAGATCAAATTTACTTGAGAATTGCCAGGGATCTTTGAAAATTCTCAAACAAAAAAGTTATAAGAAAGACTTTATTTAGGATATAATTTTGGGGAGATTGTCCAAAATACAGAGAGGTTTTAAACACTTGGTCAGACAAGATCAAGGAGTTCCTGTTCTTGTCGCAGTGAAACCATGCTTAATTAACAAACAACATTTAAACAGTCAAAAAAAGCTTAATAGAGAAACCTCAGTCTTTTGAACATAGGGAATTACCTTAACAAAACAGATCTCTGTTCTTTAGATAAACTTAACTCAAATGTAAAGAAAAATCTTTTTACGTAATAACCTCTATCAAGAGAAGATTAAGAGTAGAATAGGGCCGGCCCCGTGGCTTAGCGGTTGGACGCGTGTCTTCTGCTGCTGGTGGCCCTGGGTTCCGATCCCAGGTGTGCACCGACGCACCACACTGCTTCTCTGGCCATGCTGATGCCACTTCCCACATACAGCAACTAGAAGGATGTGCAACTATGATGTACAACTATCTACTGGGGCTTTGGGGAAAAAAAAAGTAGAATAAAATTATCCTTTTAAAAGGAAGAAGACCAAATTTGAATTTTGTACTAGCTTACTTTTGATATTAAAAATCATTTACTTAGGGGCCGGCCTGGTGGCGCAAGTGGTTAAGTGCGCGCGCTCCGCTGCGGCGGCCCGGGGTTCGCTGGTTCGGATCCCGGGCGCGCACCGACGCACTGCTTGGTAAGCCATGCTGTGGCGGCGTCCCATGTAAAGTGGAGGAAGATGGGCACAGATGTTAGCCCAGGGCCGTCTTCCTCGGCAAAAAAGAGGAGGATTGGCGGATGTTAGCTCAGGGCTGATCTCCTCACAAAAAAAAAAAAAAAAAAAAAAAAAAATCATTTACTTAGTTGGATTTAGTTTAATCTTAGCCAACTCAACCATGTATAAAACTCCTCAGGGTTTCTCTTCCACAAACCTTCTATAACTTTTTGTTTACATTCAGAATTTGTGCCATGTGCTCCTTTTTTTTCCTTCTAGTACTTTTCAGGGCAAATTTATCTTTCCTACCCAAACAAAAATATTTCCATTTTTTATATCTTCTTAATGAAAACACACATCTTACTCTCCTTGAATACAAACATATTTTTCTTAAGTTTTTAGTAGCTTAATCACATATTAGAAATTTTTAACCCTTAGAAACCTTAATTTTTAAGTAAAAAACTAAGTAAGCAATTATAAAATTTCTTTTACATTAGCATTTCATGGCTTGACAAATTTATATGGACACTTTTTATAATTTTTGGAAACATGTTACTTTATAGTACAATCTTTTAAATAAAACACAAGACATGTTTACCAATAGACCCAAAACACCTTGTAGTTTTTCTGTAATAAGCCAAAAGTAGATAAACCTATATTTAGCAATGTCTAATATCTTATCTTATTTGGAAATGATCTAGATACTCAATGAATTTTTATCATAAAATTTAGCAAAATCCTAAATTTTTAAGTTACCAAAAAGAGTTTAGAAGCTATATACATTATAACATACGATTATTGTTTAAAGTTCACTTAATACTCACCTATTTATTTACCTGTTCTCAATAATTATTTATTTATTATGTTTTAAAGATTTTATTTATTTATTTTTTGCCCCCAAAGCCCCAGTAGATAGTTGTATGTCATAGCTGCACACCCTTCTAGTTGCTATATGTGGGACTCGGCCTCAGGATGGCCGGAGAAGTGGTGCCTCGGTGCGCGCCCTGGATCTGAACCTGGGCCACCAGCAGCGGAGCTCGTGCACTTAACCACCAAGCCATGGGGCCGGCCCCTCAATAATTATTTAGATTGCCTACAAGACTTTATGAGACATTAAATAATATTAGCCATCATTTATTTTTTTTGAGACCAGTTTTGTAGTAGAAATAACATCAGTTTATTTGACGAATAAAAGCTGCATATCTGCATTATATCCAATGCTGAAAACTAACAAGCTTAAATAAGCTTTTATTTACCAAAGATTATTTCATATCACGTTAACTGGAAAAACATTTGGATTTAGAACTAACTTTTGTGAGTGCTTATTTCAAGTTAATTGAATAAACCTCTTGATTTCAACCATAACCTCTGGAGGTAAAATACCGCGCACATATAACATACATGTAGAGACAGACACATAAAGAACAGACAGATGCAACAAAGATTTTACAGCCGCTGTTTTAGAAAATTTAGCAGTTTCCATCTGCAGAAAGCTTCCTTCCAATTTCTTTTTTCTTTCAGTCTTAGGCCCCCTGCTGTCTTAGCACTTGCGCAAGTCTCCTGGGTTCAGAGGCCAGGCAGCCCAGCCGGGAATGATCAAGCAAACTCAATTTCCCACTTTCCTTTTCTTTTATTTTGCTACAAAGTCTGAACAATTTCTAGGGACTGTGTAGTGGGTCAGGAGTGTGCTGCTTGTGAGTGTTACTCCCTAAAGAAAGGTCGTAATCACTCTCTTACATGCCTTGGTTTCTCCCGCTCGCAGTCTAGGTACTGCCGTGGGGGTTTGGAGTGCGGGTGACTAGCCCTCCCGTGCACGTTCCCGGACTAACCTGTGATAAATTAACATGAATGATAGTGGAGCTCGCTATAGGAAGGAGGGTTACAAGTCGTGGGGTTCCCCTCTGACACCCCCGATGAGATTCTCAGTTGCTTGAGAATTCCCGAAAGGTCGGGAGGAGCAATGTCCCTTTTCTTTGGAGCTGAACAGATTCAGTCTCTCATTTCTCTATCAAGCAGTTTTTTTAATACTTTATAAACATAATTTTTCCCAATTTTAAGCCATATTAAAAAGTCACCCTGCTCCATTCACTCCAAAATTTCCCCCTAGGCTCCTCTGGTCTAGGAAATTCTCTCTACGTTTCTCTTTCCTAGGAATTCCTCCCTAGGTTCCTCTGACCTGGGGAATGTATCAGTACCCCCTTAAGACACCTGGCCTTAAGCCTTGAAAACAGCTCAAATAAACTCTGGACCGTCGACTTAAAATAAAAAGGTCCAGGTTTCAGGAGAACTCACTCGTGTCACCTGAAGAATGCAGTGATCTGGGGAGCACAATGGGCTCCTATTGGTACCAAATGCCAGTTCAGTGTAGATTCCAGGTGGTCTCTGGTGGGTTTCTCTGAAATCTTGCCACGACTACACCAACAAATGTCTACATAAATAATCCATAACCAATGTATAAATCAAAATTGGGGTGAATTTATTATGAGCTAACTTTTGAGGACCATGGCCCTGGGCCTTCCTTTCATAAGGAAGGAAGGGCACCGAAGGAGTGGGGTGTACAGAGCGGTTATATACCGTCAAAGAGCAAGTATCACATAGGATTGTAATGTCCCTTTTACAATAGCCACAAGATCGCCCTGCTAGGTTGCCCTGCCAGAATAGCTATAGATGGAAACAGCGTGGAGCAGGTCTGTCATCTCATTGGGCATGGCTGGTGTCAGGTCTGTTGTCTGGAGCTGGGTGGTCACAGGATGAGTCCAGCAGTAAAATCCAAGCCTAGGGAGAAATGCTTATCCTTAAGGCAATGTCAACGAGGGGGAAGTTGCATCCTTATGTTAAGGGCATTTACTCTTCTCTTTGAGACACGGCAAAGCAGATACACAATGCAGGCGACAGGCCCTTTTGGAAAAACAAACTCAGTCCGAATTAGATTTACCCCAAATGACTTCCTCATATGCTCCAATATATCCTATTGTTTGCCATTTATTTATCAAGCTCAGGGTGTGTCTTTCAAACAGAAATCATCGAGAATAGCATGAAGTAGTCACTTACCAACAGATGTCACTGTGGCGACAGAATATTAACAAGTGGCCTTCAAATATAACCTTTTTCCCAAATACTATATTTCACTGAGTTAATCCAAAAGGGATTCTTCTCTCTTATACTGACAAATCTCCACTCTGAACTTAGCACTAGAGGTAGCCAATTTTGAATAAAGACATCAAAGCTAGCCAATAGATCCTATTAAAACAAATCCAAACTTGGGAAAACTTTTGTTTTCAGTCACATGCAAACTCTCTCAAACTCAAGATAAAGTCCTGGTTTTGTGCAGATGGAGAAAAGCATCTCTTCCTCTTTTTCTATTCAGATAGTGCAGGGAAGAGCCCAAGGTGTCTCCTGGAAGAACACTAACAGTTCTTCACATTAGAAATGCATGCAGTGTTTCCTAGATTCTTTTCTATAGGCCGAGACCTGCTGACCTGATCAGAGGAGCAAACTTCTGGGCTCCAACAGTAAATAAGACTCTGTGCAGTTTACCACAACAATGAACTACAAAGATGTATCAGGAAATATTTTGAACACCCACACCTAAGCTCTCAGTTTCCCTCTGTCTAATTCCATGGCTACCTGAACTGAATTCATTCTCCATCTCCATCCCTTTCATGATAGTTTTTATCTCCTTGAATCAGCATGCTATAACATCTAAGAGAAATTTATCAAAATACTCTCTTCAAAATAGCTAACTGAAGTATAAGAATTGTAGAGGGTCAAGATTTTAAGATGAAAGTGATGTACAGAGTAACTGTACTACAAAATAAAAAGAAAAGGAATGAGAACAATAAGAAAGGAAGAAAAAAATGCTAAGGAGAAGGAATATAATAGAGTAAAAGTAAGAAAGAGAGAAAAAGAAGAAAGTAGGTGTAGGAAAGAGAAAGAGGCAGGAGAAGCATGAGAAATGACAAAAAGGGGCACGAGCAGAGGGAAGACACCATGCTCAGAGCGAATGACAAGTCAACTGGCTTCTGAGCAGGGCTCAGGTCTAGAGTCACTGGGCTGCGCTTGAAAACTCCACTCAGTTCTAACATCCAGAGAATGACTACTGCTCATCCAAACTCTGATGACACTGATTACCATCACTGTCCTCTCCCAGGACCTGCTGGAGCTTTGGGAACTGCTTCTCTCAGCAGCTTTGGGACTAACAGAGTCCCCATTAAATATTCATGAAGTAGGATGGTGTTTTTTTTAATTACTTTTTTAAATTTTATTTATTTATTTGTTTTCCCCAAAGGTCCAGTAGATAGTTGTATGCCATAGCTGAACATCCTTCTAGTTGCTGTATGTAGGATGCGGCCTCAGCATGGCCGGAGAAGCCAGTCCGTCGGTTCGCGCCCGGGATCCGAACCAGGGCCACTAACAGTGGAGTGCGATCACCTAACCGCTAAGCCATGGGGCCTGCCCAGGATGGTTGTTTTGAAAGAGTAACTCAGAGAGAGATCTCTCAAGGGTACATATAATCCTGCCAACTCCTACACTCACCCATCTGAAGAATTAAGAAACTAAACTTTTTTTTTTAATTACTGTGAAGAAAAGTAGGAAAAAACTTTCTTGGCAAAACTTTAAATGTTCCATCATTTTTGAAGTTACCTCACAAAATTCTGTGCATGATCTAAAATTCTGGGCTCCCTACAGTTCCAAATATGTTTCAGAAATGATCTCTTTATCATCACAATGTAAGCCTATGCCTTATAAAGCAAAATAAACTTGGATGAGTTTTATCTTGGAGAGAGAGGGCAGCAAGAAAAAGAGTAGGATGTGCCTCTCTGCTATGAAGGAAAATAAATAAAATCACCAAAATATACAAAATATGCCTCTAAAACTGAATAAAGAGCTCTCTAAAGAGTTTTACATTTTAAGTAAAAATGCACCTATATAAAATTACACATCAGTTTGACTAAAATCTGGTCAACTTAATAGAAGAAGAATTCATTCAGTTTCATTTAAATAGCATGACTTATGATTAGCTGCATAATAAATGGTAGATATTTTAATTCTGGTATACCATGTCCTTCCACCAATGAAGGTGGGCTTAAATCTGTCATTTTCCTAAAAAGGGCCAACCAGATGTTCTGCTTATTTGATTACTTAATAGTATGGATCTGCTCCTCATTGCCAACGAAGGATGTCTACAAACAGGCTTTATCTTGTATATGTAATGGGAAACGCAGGCTGAGTTTACAAAAAGAAAAATTGAAAATGGAGCATTGCCTTGAGGAGACGTGGTCAATCTGTTCAAGAACATTTTCTCACTTGGTCAAGTGAAAAGCTGAGAGAGAATGCTGTCGGCCTCTTCCTTGGCCCCTTATAGAATGTGTGCATTACCTCAATTGAACGTGTCCTAAAATGTTTGAACTAAACTTGGAAATGAGTTGATGATACCGCATTTGCATTATGTCACACAGAATCTCTTTCATTAGGCACCGTTCAAAACACTTTTTGGGACATTAGAGACCAGAAAAGTTTTGCTTCTCTGAGAGACTGTTGCTTTTAATCTCATGGACATGAGGTGATAGAGAATTGTTCCCATTACCCTTTCTACTTTAAACCTGAGGGATACATTTCCGATTACCTTTAAAAACTGCAGGTTCTTCTGAGCCGGCCCCGTGGCTTTGTGGTTAAGTGCATGCGCTCTGCTACTTGCGGCCCGGGTTCGGATCCCGGGCGCGCACCGATGCACCGCTTCTCCGGCCATGCTGGGGTCACGTCCCATGTACAGCAACTAGAAGGATGTGCATCTATGACATACAATTATCTACTGGGGTGTTGGGGGAAAAAATAAATAAAAAGAAGGATAAAAAAAGAAAGAAAACTGCAGGTCCTTCCGAAACACCTTTCAGTGCTCTGGTTTACTTCAGCTTCATTTCATTGTTCCATCCTAAACGCCTTTCAGTTTGATCTATTTTCCTTTGTAAACTTTTTGTATACCTAGATATTTAAAAGCTGCTCAAATCTATATTGGAGAAAAGTTGGGTTACAGTACTTTCAGACAGCATGTAAACCCAATTTTTAGGGTTTATACACAAAATGTTTCTGCCATGTTTCTACCAACTCTCCTTCCATATATTTTCCTCCAGGACTTCCTGTGACCAAATTGCCTTTCTAAAAGCCAGTCCTCTGTTCATTCTCTTGGCCAGTGACATTTTCATAGAAACATAAAGGACTGAATTTTCCAAAGATGCAACAAGAATGATCAAGTCCTGATTCACACCTAGATATCCTGCTCCTGTTGTCCATGAATTTTAAAACTAAAGTTAATTATCTCTTTCATTTTATCTAAATCTATTGAGTAACTTGGGCACTGAGTCCCTAAACTGATCCACAGTCTGCTTTAGCAGCCACAAAACTCTCTCTCAAATGCTTGCATTCATGTGCTGAGTAGGTATTTTATTTATTAAGATCTTATTCAAAAAAAGAGCTTCATTTATTTACTCAAATACTTAAGTATATACTATGTGCCCAAAGGTCTTGAAATGTTGGCAGTCTGCAAGTAAGACAGATATGTATAAACAGATAAATTACACTACAGAAATAATTTGAATGAAAGAGATATGAATAAAATGCCATGGGACGCCAGGGAAAGAGCCACCATGGGTTGACATACAACTAAGATATATAACAATGTACTGGGGCTTTGAGGAAAAAAACAACCACCATGAGGGGTGGACAGGTTTTGTAACATCTAGGTAAAGGAAAAGGAAGGGAGAGAAGATAAAGAGAAAACAAGATAAACGGAAAGGTTTTCTTCTTCTTAATGTTTCTGCCACCAACTTTTGGAGCACACTGCTTGCAGATGTCCTTTCTAGCCAGTCTTATCTTTCAGCAGGCTTCTATAGACTTCAAAAATTTGATTGTACCAAGCTGGGCTCCTCCTTGGAGACAATGCCAACTATGTAGGGAGCCAGTAGGGGAGCAAAAGATTCACGGGAATCTGCAGCCCTTCTGCAATTCACTGGTGGGGAGGGGCACCAAGGCTTCACCTTGGCCTCTGTCTCCAAGTTCACATAAAGGAGGGTCGGTTTCTTCCTCGCTAGATGAGCGTGGAGAGAAACATCCTTCACAGAAGGGATTATGGAAAAATTAATGTGAGAGCCATGAAAAAGGCAGAGGAGGTAGCACCATGAATCTGAAGTAACTGGACATGTGAATTAGTAACCAGTAGGAAGAAGAGCTGAAGACAAAAAAATAAAGGCAAAAAACCAGTTCTCAATTTTCTAAGATGGAAATGCAAGCCTTTCTTCTTCAAAAAGAAAAATAAAATTGAAAGTGGTCACATGTTGCAAATAATGATTTTAACCACGATGTCACTACACAATAATGTGTAGCAATCAGTTGTTAAGTGCACTGCAAATAGTTCAAACTTAACAATTATGTTATCAAAGTTTGCAATTGATATATATATTTTAGTAAATAGTAGACTGTGTGCAAAGTTGTCACTATATTATTGACAATGTCACTCTTACTATTGAAAACATGACTAGGAGGGAGAAGATAGTGTGACCTCAGATTGCTAGAGTCACAGTAAGAAAAGTCAAGAAAGTGCCATCAGGTCATTTGGACAAAAGGATGCTATATGGCTGTTGGGTTTATAACAGATCAACTGGAGAAAAACAAGTCACTACATTAAACTATTTTCTACCTACCTCCATCACCCTCTCCAAGAACACATATTTTAAAATGAGACAAGTTATTATATTAAAAATTACTTGCTTTATCGTTTTGAAAACTACATCAAAAAATGAAGAAAAAACTGGGTTACAACCATCCTGGTATCAATTCCAACTACCATCTTTCACCAAACTAAAATTCTAATTATCACTAATTCACTTGCAATCTAGTGCTCCTCCAAAATACAATATCAACAACTTAAAATGTTTCATAACTTTTTTTAAATTGCCCTAGAATTTTAGAGGATAATATAAATATATCTCTTGGAAAAATTGAGAAAGATAAAGACACTAGGACAGGAAAAGATGAAAATATTACCCTAATCGATGATGTAAAACACAAGATATGAACAACTGTTAAAAAAAATTCTCTATGAAATCGATCAATTCTACTATCTCTACACGTGGCTATTTCCTATCAGTAATTTGATGCATAAACAAATAGAATAGTGTATTTAATGGGATCAATTCTTTTAGTTGTGTGCTTTTCCTTGTAAAACTACATATGCTTTTATGTTCTTCCTTTATTTTCAGGTGATGTCACATTAGAACACCCTCATCTCTGAAGATCTTTGCATTAAGGAACTCTACCTTGGCCCTTGATCAACTGTACTCTGCGTTATGATAAACTCAGAGACCTACATAGAACAATGTTTCCTACATCTTATCTCCCATGAGTTGCTCATGTCAGGGAGTATAGTCCACCAAGTAAACACTAAGCAGTGTTTCAAAAACATCGGATACTAAAAGGAGGACATGCAGGGTTGGGTGTGGGCCCCCATTCAGTGCCTAGTGCAAAGAAGAAAGAGGTAAATTCATCCCTCCAGAGACTGGGATAAAACAGGAGGTTATAAGCACGAGGCTCCCTTTGCAGGCCTTTAAGCAGGGACCTAGAATAAAACTGTTGACACTGTGGATCATTGTTGGTTTTACAGGGAACTCATGAGGAAGATAAGGAGATGAAATAATGATAATTATAATAACAGCAGCAAACACTTCTACTGAACCAGGCACTGCAATCTGAATGTTAATTCTGTGCTTGAACATACATGAACTCCTATATCCCTCAAAATATTCTGATGTAGTAGATGTTGTTCTTCTCACCATTTTACAGATGAAGAGACCGGGTACAGTGGCTGGAAAACTCAGCCAGGTTACAAAGCTGCTAAATGGCCGAGCCCAAGATCAGTGCTCTTCTGTGATGCTCTTTGACTAAAACTCCAAGTTAAGTTTCTGATGACTATCTTTCTCTCTATAATCTAATGGGGGAAAAATCAAAATTCTTAACTCTAACATCCATGCTACCATTTAGGAAAAGTCGGTGAGGGAGAGATTTCTGAATAGTAACAATACCCTTCTATTAACTCTTCACTTATAGATCAGACATCAATAGTCCTGCTCAGTCCACCAAGAAGAAACTGGGACTTTATTATGCCAAAAAGAAGAAAAAACAAATAATAAAACAACCAAATTCCTTTATACATCATTACACAAATGTGATTCTTAATTCCGTGTGACAAATATGAAGTGTTTTCCTGGTTTACAGCTCCATATAAAGCTGATGTTAATCTCATGCTATCTTCCCAGCCAATAACACAAAATACTTTAAAACAACGAAAGGCACAATGACAAAAAACAACCACAAAGAAAATTAAATATTACATCTGAACGCTGTACAATTTTTTAAAGATTACTTAAAAGTTAGATTTAGTAAAATTTGTATCTCTATCTTGCCTCTCCCAGTTATCTCTGAAGGTAAAGAAAAGGATTAAGAAAGGCACAAGGAAGCCAGTTAGGGAAGCGAGTCAGCGGGAAGAGGTAAGTTGGCCGCCCCTCTGCAGACAACAGACAGAAATCTTCCCTGGGAGCTGTCTCAGGCCTCACAAGATGTGGAGCTTTGACCTCGGGCAGTGGCTACACCTGGACGCCAGCAGCAGTGAGTCTTAGATTTCAGTCTACACGGTAATAACTGGACAAGTCCAGTGTCCCCTTCCCTGGAATTCTAACTCAGCAAGTTTGAAGTTGGGACATGAGAATTTTCCATTTAACAAGCCTACCAGTGATTTTCCTTGAGTTATCTGCAGATTATGATCAAAGGCATACCTTGAAGAGAAGCACAAACTCACTACCCAGTATGCACTTCACAGATACTTTGTGTCACACACTCTCAGACCATTCCCTGGTCCAGGGGTCCCACATGCCTCAACATCCTTGGGCCTGTGTTGTTCATCAGGAGGTTCCGATGGTGGCAAAACAGACAGGACTCACCTGGGAAACTGCCCCTCTGTGTAATTCAGTGAGTGTGTGGGCTGCCTGCAGCCCAGATGTAAAGTGGGTCTTGCTACATTTAAAAATAAATTTCTTTTTAATTTTATTGAGGTCATATAGCTTATAACTGTAAATTTCAGGTCTACATTACTATATTTCAGTTCTGTATAGACTGGATCATGTTCACCACCAATAGTCTTGTTTTCATCTATCACCATACATATGTGCCCCTTTACACTTTTCTCTCTTTCCCTCTGGTAACCACAACCTGTACTCCCTATCTATGTGTTTGTTTATTTTCCACATATGAGTGAAATCAATCAGTATTTTTCTTTCTCTATCTGACTTGTTTCGCTTAGTATAATACCGTCAATGTCCATCCATACTGTCACAAATGGCATGAGGTTGTCTTCTTTATGGCTGAGTAGTATTTCATGTTATATATGTATATATATCACATCTTTATTCTTTCATCCATTGATAAGTACTTGAGTTGCTACTCAGTGTTGGCTATTGTGAATAATGCTGTGAAGAACATAGGGGTGCATACATTTTTTTGAATTACTGACTTCATATTCTTTGGATAAATATGCAGAGGTAGAATAGCTGGATCTTATGTTATTTTTATTTTTAATTTTTTGAGAAATCTCCATCATTTTCCCCTAGTGGCTGCACCAGTTTGCATTCCCACCAGCAACGTATGAGGGTTTCCTTTTCTCCACATCCTCTCCAACACTTATTATTTCTTGCCTTTTTAATAATAGCCATTCTGATGGGTGTGAGGTGATATCTCATTATAGTTTTGATTTGCATTTACTTAATAATTAGTGATGTTAAACATCTTTCATGTGCCTGTTGGCCCTCTGTATAACTTCTTTGGAAAAATGTCTTTTCATATCCTCTGCCCATGTTTTGATCAGGTCGTTCATTTTTTTGTTGTGGAGTTGTATGAGTTCTTTATATATTTTGGAAATTAGCCCCTTGTCAGACATATGATTTGCAAATATTTTCTCCCAGTTGGTAGGTTGTCTTTTCATTTTGTTGACAGTTTCCTTTGCTGTGCAGAAACTTTCTAGTCTGATGTAGTCCTACTTGCTTATTTTTTCTTTTGTTTCCCTTGCCGGACAAGATACAAAGACAGACATTATATAAAGATAAAAGGGACATTCCACCAAGAAGACATAACACATTAATATACATGCACCTAACACAGGAGCAACAAACTATATAAAGCAACTATTAACAGACTTAAAGGAAGAAATTGACAGCAACGCAATAATTTTAGGGGATTTCAACACCCCACCCACATCAATGGATTGATCATCCAGACAAAAAGCCAACAAGGAAACAGTGGCGTTAAATGAAACATCAGACAAGATGGTCTTAATAGATATATAGAGAACATTTCATCCCAAAACAGCAGAATACACATTCTTCTCAAGTTCACATGGAACATTCTCAAAGATAGACATATGTTGGGAAACAAAGCAAGACTCAATAATTCTAAGAAGACTGAAATCATATCACGCATTTTTCTGACAACAATTGTGTGAAACTAGAAATCAACTACAAGAAACGGTTGGAAAAGTCACAAATATTTGGGCACTAAACAACATGCTACTGAACAACTATTGGATCAATGAATAAAGCAAAGGAGAAAACAAAATATTACTAGAGAAAAATGAAAATAAAAAACAACATATGAAAACCTATGAGATGCAGCAAAAATAGTACTAAGAGTGAAATTTATAGCAATAGAAGCCTACGTCAAGGAACGAGAAAAATCCCAAATAAACAATCTAACACGGTACCTAAAAGAACTAGAAAAAGAAGAATAAACAAAGCCTAAAGTCAGTAGAAGGACAGAAATAACAAAAATCAGAGCAGAAATAGATGAAAGAGAGGCTAGAAAAAGAATAGAAATGTTCAATGAAACTAAGAGCTCTTTCTTTGAGAAGATAAGTCTCTTTCTTTAGAGATAGAGATGGCATATGGGCAGAGATTATAAGATCAGAAAATCCAGACACTCAATCAGAGAAATCTCTGAAATTTAAGCATCATTTAAGCAACTTTTTAGCATCTTTAATACGTTCGAATATGCTGTACTTTTAACATCTGTTTGAATACGTGTGGCAAAGTCAAAGGACAGCCTATACTAGGCACCACAGGATGATAATAGCTTCCCTGCCTTCAACAACAAAAGGTCCAGGAAACTGATTTATCTTGGGTCCAAGTTGGGAACTATTTGGGAGAAATAGAGTGAAAAAGTAAATAAACCAGACAAGAATAAAAGAATTAGACAGGGATCTGATGGCAAAGAATACTTTTCCCAGCTACAGACAAATAGAATCTGGACAGAATGAGAAGGCTCATAACTACACCTGGCACCAGGAAGTAAAGTGGAAATCTCACAAGGGAGGCCACTTTGAGGCCTATAAACACCTTGCAAAACTACTCATTAGGATTTCAGAACAACAACATGTTTAGGATGTGTGTGTTTAATATATGCATGTCCTGGGTTCTCCTCATGATATTTTACTTACTTATATGTATATTTCCCTAAACCTTTGTTGATTATAAAGCAAAGCGAAGAGAATAACTGTGCGGCAGAGGTAAAGAGCAAATTAAAAACAAAAAACATACTGTAGTCACCATGTTGAGACTGTAAAGTAAACTGAATTAACTGATGGACAGGAGATGCTCTTTCTGAAATTTTTTTAACAAATTAAAAAATTCATAAAATATTCTTCAACATTGACGGTAATATACAATGCATAGATCAGTTAGTTCAAGCTTTACCTTCAGGGGGAGTCATTGACCATAATAGAGAATTCAGTTTCCAGGAGTCAGCTAGTCTTGTATCAGAAAGTGTCACATTTCAGACCTGGCTGTGCGTTTCAACTATTCACGTCTCTTTAAGCTAGTCATATCTTGATAAGCACCACAGGCTTTGCTACTTAGCTTACTGAATATCAGAAATAGCTTTTCATTGGTGAAATGAGTGGTTCGTTTAATTAGCATGAATTTAGAAAGGAGCTCTCATTGGTGAAACTGCAGGGATTCCATATATGTGGACTGGCCGAAACATCAGAGAATATCCTCATACTTAGAGGAAGAAGGTAAGAGTCGAGCAAGAAAGGATGTCAGGGGTGATGTCCTGACAGTGCTGCACCAGCTGCTGGTTTAGGAAAATGTCTCCTTGCCTGTTGCCAGCCTTTAGGCACAGGATCCTGCCTCCTTCACATCTGTATCATGTGAAACTTTCATGGAAGGTGTAGCCGGGCATCTATCCAGGTAGCGAGCTGCACATCCCCCGATGAAGGGACTCTTGCCTAGACCGCTTCATCATCCTAACACAATGCCACTCAGTCTTGGACTTCACTGGCTCCATATAAAACAGGCAACACCAACAGCCAAAGGGATAAATGGTTTCACTTAGGATTCCATGTTCACCCCAATGCAATGTATGCTATAAGCACTCTATACAACCCCATATAAACTATATATATATATGGAAAGTTCAGTTGGTCCTCCAGGCTTTCAGACACACCCCAGGACTCTCACATATTGCAGTGCTGTGATGTAATCTCAAAACCTCTCCTTCACCTCATGGATCCAGTAGCAGAAAATAAGGAAAACACATTATCTTTCATGGCTTTTTAGTGTCTACACATGTCATCTCTTCAACCAGACTATCACTTAAATTTTTCTATATGCCTCTCGTCCACCCCCCAAATTCGTCTCTCCCTGTTTCCTGAGTCAAGCTCCACTCCACTAGAAGGCCCTCCCTGGTCCTCCCCTCACAGAGTCTCATCAATCACTAAAGTCAAGTTGAAGCCCCAGCTCACGTGGACCACTCCGGAATCAGCACACAGACACGGCACACCTGCACCCCTCGTTTTGACAATAATGTTGTGCTGTCTGGAAGGGTGGCGGCTTAACACTTTCCTGAGTGTATTTCATTTTCCCTCAAATGCATTTCAGCACAAGAAGTGTGCACACTTGCCCTGTCAATCCACCCACTCTTAACAATATCATGATGACTGCATAACAGCCACTTAATGTCTATTGAATGAACACGCTTGTCAGGTAGAAAAATAATTGAAATGGTCAATATGAGCAGCAGCTGTAGCTGGTAATATCATTTTCCTCATTTGCTTTAAAGGTACCAAAAGACACCGACAAACTTTGTGGGTTTCATTTGAAATGCCAAAGTAACAAGTTATCAGTTATATCGAAACCTAGTGGCAATTACAGAAGATAAATAAAAATAGGGAGTAGACAAAAATCCTAGGATATCATCAATACTGGGGCCCAGACAGATGTCCTAACTTTACAAGTCCTCAGTGTTCTCACCAGGAAATCAGGAATGATACCCGCCTTGGCCCTGTTCATAGGGCAGGTGTGACGCAGGAGCAACTACTATGCGGAAAGAGCTAAGACAATGACAGCTGTTATTCAGAAATAACCCACCAGGAGTACCACTTGTTTTGAGATTTTAAAAATCTATGTTTAGTTAGAATAATCACACATTATTTCCTGTGTTTAAAAAATCCTCTTCAGGGCCGGCCCCGTGGCTTAGCGATTAAGTGCACGCGCTCCACTACTGGCGGCCCGGGTTCGGATCCCGGGCGGGCACTGACGCACCTCTTCTCCCGCCATGCTGAGGCCGCCTCCCACATACAGCATCTAGAAGGATGTGCAACTATGACATACAACTATCTATTGGGGTTTTGGGGAAAAAAAGGGAGGAGGATTGGCAATAGATGTTAGCTCAGAGCCGGTCTTCCTCAGCAAAAAGAGGAGGACTAGCATGGATATTAGCTCAGGGCTGATCTTCCTCACAAAAAAAAAAAAATTTTTTAAATCCTTTTCAGAAGAATTCAACGTCATCACCATATGTCCACATCAAGGTCTCTCCAGAACCAGTGCTGAATCTTTGCTTTATTATGAGATGCTAGTTGAGCAAACTTGAGTCTCCAGAGCTTGCTTGACATTTGTGCTGATTGTCGCTCTTTTGCATTCAATTAATAACTTTGTTGTGGTATTTCCTCAACCATCGAGGCATGTGTCTTTTTCTCTGGTGTATTTCTGTTTAGCATTTCAGAAATGTAGTTATTTTTCAAGTAGGGTTATATGCTCCCTGCCTCCAGGGACCATTGGTATTACCTCTATTTTCCCCAGGATAATACATATTCTATATACATAACAGACACACAATGAGTACTAAGGAACTGATAAATAAATGGCAAGCAATAGGATATATTGGAACACATGAGGAAGCCATTTGGGGTAAAACTAATTTGGCCAGAGTTTGTTTTTCCAAAATGGCCTGTCTCCTGCATATCTGCTTTCCCGTGTCCCAAAGAGAAGAGTAAATGCCCTTAAGATAAGGATGCAACTTCCCCCTCATTGACATTACCTTAAGGATGAGCATTTCTCCCTAAGCTAGGATTTGGTTGCTGCAGTCATCCTGTGACCACCCAGTTCGAGACAACAGACCTGACCCAGCCAAGCTCATCGAGATAGCAGACCTGCTCCCTGCTGTGTCCATCAATAGCTATCCTAGCCAGGTAATCTGACAGGGTGATCTTGTCGCTATAGTAAAAGAGACATAACAAGCCTATGTGATACATGCTCTTTGACGGTATATAACCGCTCTGTACACCCCACTTCTTTGGTGCCCTTCCTTCCTTAGGGAAGGAAAGCCCAGGGGCACAGTCCTCAAAAGTTGGCTCATAATAAACTCACTCCAATTTTGATTTATAGATTGATTATGGATTATTGACGTAGACATTTGTTGGTGTAGTCATGGCAGGATTTCAGAGAAACCCACCAGAGACCACCTGGAATCTACACTGAACTGGCATTGGGTACCAATAGGGGCCCATTGTGCCCCCCAGATCACTGCATTCTTCAGGTGACCCTGGTGAGTTCTCCTGAAACCCTGACCTTCTTATTGTAAGTCAACAGTTCAGAGTTTATTTGAGCTGTTTTCAAGTCTTAAGGCTAGGTGTCTTAAGGGTGTACCGGTACATACCCTAGGTCAGAGGAACCTAGGGGAGCATTCCTAGGAAAGAGAAACCCAGGGGGTATTTCCTAGACCAGAGGAGCCAAGAGAGCACTTTTGGAGTGAATGGGGAGGGCTGACCTTTTTAATTTGGCTTAAAATTGGAAAGAATTGTGTTAATAAGGTCTGAACAAAACTGCTTGATAGAAAAATGAGAGACTGAATCTGTTCAGCTGCAAAAAAAAGGGACATTGCTCCTCCCGGCCTTTTGTGCATTCTCAGACATGAAGTTGTAAAACTTCTAGAAGAAAACATAGGGAAGAGGCTCCTCGACATTGGTCTTGGGAATGATTTTGTGGATATCCCACCAAAACCGCAAACAACAAAAGAAAAAATCAACAAATGGGACTACATCAAACTTAAAAGCTTCTGCCCAGCAAAAGAAACAACCAACAAAATCAAAAGGCTGGGAGAAAAGTTTTACAAACCACATATCAGATAAAGGGTTAAATACCCAAAATTTATAAAAAACTTTTACAACCCATAAGAAAATTTATAAAGAACTCATACAACCCAATAAGAAAAAAGCAATCCAATCGAAAAATGGGCAAATGACTAAGTAGACATTAGTCCAAAGAAGACATCCAAATGGCCAACACACACATGAGAAGGAGATCAATGTCACTAATCATCAGGGAAATGCAAATCAAGACCACAAAGAGCTATCATCTCACACGTGTAAGGATGGTGATCATCAAAGAGACAAGAGATACTAAGTGTTGGCAAGGATGTGAAGAAAAGGGAACCCTTGTGCGCTGTTCATGGGAATTTAAATTGGTGCAGCCACTATGGAAAAGACAGTGGAGGTTCCTGAAAAAATTAAAAATAGATACACTTCAGTGTATTTATCTGAAGAAAATGAAAACACTAACTTGAAAAGATATATGCACCCCTGTGATTATTACAGCATTATTTATATAGCTAAGATATGGAAACAACCTAAATGTCCATCAATAGATGAGTGGATAAAGAAAATGTAGTATGGGCCGGCCTGGTGGCGTAGTGGTTAAGTGCATGTGTTCCGCTGTGGTAGCCTGGGGTTCAGATCCTGGGAGCGCGCTGCCTCACCACTTGTCAGGCCATGTTGTGATGGAGTCCCATATAAAGTGGAGGAAGATAGGCACGGATGTTAGCCCAGGGCCAGTCTTCCTCAGCAAAAAGAGGAGGATTGGCACATGTTAGCACAGGGCTGATCTTCCTCAAAAACAAAGGAAAGAGAATGTGGTACATATTTACAAAGGAATATTATTCAGCAATAAGAAAGAAAAAATCTTGCCATTTGCAATGTCATGTATGGACCTTGAGGTCATTATGCTAAGTGAAATTACTGAGACAGAGAAAGACAAATACCATTTGAGCTCAGTTATACATACAATCTGGCTCTTCAGTTTCTCACCAAACTGCCACTGGCAGGCCGAGTTGAGTACCGGTTTTCTTTTTCTTTTTTTTTTTTGTGAGGGAGATCAGCCCTGAGCTAACATCTGTGCTAATCCTCCTCTTTTTGCTGAGGAAGACCAGCTCTGAGCTAACATCTATTGCCATTCCTCCTCCTTTTTTTCTTCCCCAAAGCTCCCAGTAGATAGTTGTATGTCATAATTGCACATGCTTCTAGTTGCTGTATGTGGGACGCGGCCTCAGCATGTCCAGAGAAGCGGTGCGTCAGTGTCCGCCCGAGATATGAACCCGGGCTGCCAGTAGCGGAGCTTGCGCACTTACCCACTAAGCCACAGGGTCAGCCCCAACATCTGCGTCTTCTTTTTATGTGTCTGTCTACATGTATGTTATATGTGCACGGTATTTTACCTTTGGAGGGTATGGTCAAAATTAAGAGCTCTATTCAATTAACTTGAAGTAAGTGCTTAGAAAAGTTATTTCTAAATCCAAATGTTTTTCCAGTTAACATGATATGAAATAATATTTGGTAAATAAAAGCTTATTTAAGCTTGTTAGTTTTCAACATTGGATATAACACAGACATACAGACTTTCTTTGTCAGATAGACAATCTTGATGAAGAACTAATTGATGAACTCATACTTCTCAATTTCAAGATTAATTACAAAGTCAAGAAACTGTGATATTTTACAATACTACAATAATCAAGAGACCGTGATATTTTAAAATGAATAGACACAGAGGTAAATGAAAAAACATGGAAAGTCCACACATAGACCTCTGCAATTACAGACAACTTGATCTTGGTCATGACAATAAATGCACTCCAACATAAAACATAATAGATTTTTAGTCTCTAGTCATCATCAACCATGGTGATGATACAAAAGGACGACCCTATGGAAATAAATGAACAAAGACACAAATTTTGCACCTTAGAAATAAATGTACTCAAAATCACACATCAACTAAAATATAAAATACAAAACTGTAAAAATCATACTGGGAAATAAGAGAAAATCTTCATGATTTGTAGTTTGATGATTTGTTTTCATATACAACACAAAAAGCACAATCCGTGAAGAAAAGAAATGATCATGTGTACTTGGTTAAATTTACATTCTCCAATCTGGGAAAGACAGCATTCACAGATTGGAAATACAAACTCCTGACTAATATAATACATTTGTAAAACACATATCTGCAGAAAGACTTGTATGCAAATTATTCAAAGAACCACTCAAACGCAGCAACAAGAAAACAAACTCCCCAAATTAAAATAAATAGACCAAAATATGAATAGACAAGTTACCAAAAATATATATATATACACATGGGAAATAAGCAAATATAAATTGCTCAACAACAAGGAATTATTGGAAAATAAAATCCATTATGCATTAAGAAAAAGCAAATTAAAACACCAATGAGATACTCTACTCTTCTAGTAGAATAGCTAAAAACCAAAAACTGACAATACCAATTACTGGTGAGGATGTGGGACAATAGGAAATCTCATTCATTGCTGATGGGAATACACATAGTATAACCTCTTAAGAAGACATCTTGCTAATTCTTGTGAAGCTAAGTATAGTGTTACTATATGATGCACCAATTGTGCACCAGTGTATTTCTCCAACTACCGTGAAAATATACATCCACACACAGACCCCTAAGAACATCTAAAAAGCAACTTTATTCACAATGATCAAAACCTAGAAGGAACCATGATATCCTTTAACAGGTGAATGACACCCAAGTGTGGGACACTGGGTGAAGATACTTGAGGAACACTTGGGCTACAGGCACAGGGTAAGGAAACACACGAGTTCAGACAAGGCCTAGAGGAACAGTAGATGAAAACACTGGTTGTCTAGATGGGCTGGAGGCATAGAGAACGTAGACAAACACGAGCTGGCATGGGCTGGAGCACAGCTGACAGGCACACTCAGGGATGGAAAGGGATGCAGACACATGGAGTGAGAGAGACATGTGAGGTCTGGTATCAAATGTGGGCACAGGAGATAGAGACACTCGAGGAAAGATACCTGCTGCAAGTACGTGAGAGAATGAAATTAGGTGTCTGACATGGGTTTTAGAGAGATGGAATGGAGACTTACATGAGTTGACATGGGCTACAGGAACAAGGAATGGAGACTTTTGAGAGGTGGTATGGACAGAGGGGAGAGAAAACCTTGACAACACAAAAGGTCAGACGTGGGCTGCAATCATATGAGATGGTGACACTGGACAGAAGATATCAGCTTCAGGTAGAGGGATGGAGACACACGAAGGCTGGCATTGTTGCAGGCTCATGGGCTGGAGATCCTATGGGACAGACATGGGTTGCAGCACAGAGTTTAGAAATACACTAGAGAAGACAAGAGATACCAGCTACATCTGTGCTTAGAAGGCAAAGGTGTGTAGCCTTAAATGAATGTATGAATATGGAAGAAAGACAGGAAATCCATAATCTCAGCTTCTGTCTTAAGAATTAAAAGAGAATCACACTGGGAAAAGTACAGAATGGAAACAATAATAAAGATAAGAATTAATGAAATAGAAAAATACTAAAGAAACAAATCAAGCTAAAAGTTATTTTTAAAAATATTAATAAAGTTAATAAACCACTAACAAAACTGATTAAGAAAAAAAAAAAGAAATGAAACACAAATCACCAGTATCAGAAATCAAATAGGAGTTTTTGCGCCCAAGTTGGGGCTACACTGGCTGGCAAGTTGCGTTCTCTGGGTGGAAGAACTGCCTTCTCCCTGGATTACTGCAGCGGATGAAATACGTGAACCCCTGACGAAAGCCGGCAAAATGTAAGACTTCTTACCACGTCAGCCTCCCGGAATCTCTACCTGTGGAGTCCGGTGGAAGGAAGTGGTGAGAAATTTTTTCTCTTTCTAAATTTAGATTGGCAGGAGAAAATATTTGGGAAACTAGTTTCTTGTGCTTTTAGTGACTCTGGTAAATTTGATAGAGTACTCTTGGTTTTGATCTTGATCCCTTTTCCTCCCAGAGGTAGTCTCTGTTTTTCTCTTTTGTCTGTGTCTTTTGTCATAAGAAGGAAATACCATAGAGTAGGACGCAGGCGTAGGCCCTATAAGCCTGCTGTCCAGGCCGGCCCCACAGACTGGTGAGTTTGCGGGTCTCACCAGACTGGTGTCTATTTAGACAAACTTTGCTGTGGGTTAATATGCACATGAAGTGAAGGCCATTGCCAAGGGAATCTTGGAAGCCAAAAAGGCCGCAGATTTTCTGGGCACGGGTCGAGCAGTTAAGAGCCATTAGGTCGCTCGCCACTTTGAGGAGACTCCTGTGACACGATAAGTTGGTCACGGAACGGGGTAGATGACACAGGTTCCCTGCCAACTGCAAGAAAATGTCCGTGCAACGACGAGGTACTCTGTAAAGCACACAGTCCCCAACCCCGTGGCACTTGCCCCCCAGGTATTATTCTAACTCCAAGAGACCTAAGGCGTGGCTAAAGTTGTCATTGTGCACGTAAGAACAAAACCGGATGAGGTTTTTCCTTCTGTCTTGTTCTGTGTCCTGAGAAAACTTGGCTTTGTGACCAGTGAGAATATTCTCCTTTGTCTCCACCATACGGAAGGTGCACTTACCGGGGTGCCCCTTGGTGGCCAGTCGAGTAGACTGGGGTTCTGAACTGTCTCTTTGTCCGGCTGTGCCAAGCTCTCAGGGGAGTTTGTCATAAAGGACCCAGTCCATAAGGGCTTTTGTCGTCTTAACCACCGTTGCTTGTTAGTGCTGAAAAAATCTCATTTCAGTACCACCTGCCCGGTGTCACAGATTAGCGGGTCTGTGACTGGAGGCGTCCCACACTATTGTGGGAGACCGGAGACACCGTTTTCACTACACCATCCTTACCGCCTGTGCAACGAAGGTCTTTACTTTTTCTGAATATCTTTGAGAATAAATTCTGTGGATCATGGGGGCTACATCATCTGCGCCCTCACCAGGGACGCCTCTTGCGTCCATGATAGATTTATTCTAAGCGTGAAAAGTTACCTCCGGGTCTTTCCTTAAAAATGCTTATTAGTTCGAGTCACTATTAGAATAAATATACAAATGAAGATCCTACTCGTCAATGGCCAGACGACGGATCCTTTAAATTAGAAAAACTTCTAAATTGAGAAAAAAAATGTTTTGAGAGCTCTCACATAATTATTTATTTGGTACCTAAGAAAAGGCCAAAAAAAGGGAAGAGAAAAATTTGACTAGCCTTAAGACTTTGACTCAGGTTACAAATAAATTGAAAACATGTAAAAGTGTAAGTGTTGATAAGATTATAAAGGTTAGAATGTTTGAGTTAATTTTATATAAAAAAGTTACATCAACTTTGCCTGAATATGTTTTAAAATGTCTGACTGAAAATGCTTCCCTTGTCCAAAATTAAAAAAACAAGACCTATTGATAAAAATCTTAATAATAACTATGTTTAAAGGTATAAGCAGTGATAAAATTGACATAAAATTTTGTAGAAAAAAACTGATGTTATTTCTATTACAGAACTGGTTAACAAAAATAGTAATTTAAATGATGGCTAATTTTATCTGAAGTCTTATAAAGTCTTATAGACAATCTAAATAATTATTGAAAACAAATAAATAGTTGTGAAAAAAATAAATGTTAGATAAACTTTAAACAATAATTATGTGTTATGGTAGTTACTGCTTCCAAACTCTTTTTAGTGACTTAAAGCTTTAGAGTTTTGCTAAATTTTATAAAAAAAAATTCACTGAGTATCATCATTTCCAAATAACATAAGATATTAGACATTGCTAAATGTACGTTTGTCTACTTTTGGCTTTTCATTACAGGAAAACTAAAAGGTGTTTTGGGTCTATTGGTAAACATGTGTTTTATTAAAGATTATACTATAAAGTAACATGTTTCTAGAAGTTATAAAGTGTTTATAAATTTTCCAAGCCACAAGATACTAATGTAAAAAAAAGTTTATAATTGTTTAGTTTTTACTTACAAATTGAAGTTTCTAAATGTTAAAATTTCTAATTAGTATATGTGATTAAAAATTAAGAAAAATATGTCTGTGTACAAGGAAAATAAGATATATAAAAAAAGAACAAAGAATAGAAATATTTTGTTTGTTTGATTAAAAAGGATAAATTTGTCCTCAAATACTAGGAAAAAAAAAAGACATGAGACAAATTCTAAATATAAAAAAAAGTTATAAAAAGTTTGTAAAAGAAAAATTCTGGAAAAAGAGTTTTTGCATGGTCAAGTTGGCTAAGATTAAAATAAATTTAATTAAGTAAATGAGTTTTAATAGCAGAAGTAAGCTGGTGCAAAATTAAAATTTCTCGTAAAAAGATAATTTGCTTAAACTTGATAAAGAGGTTATAAAAGATTTTTCTTTACCTTTGAGTAAGTCTACCTAAAAAAAAAAAAACTGTTAAAATAATTTCCTGTGTTCAAAAGACTGAGGTCTCTCTATTAAGGCTTTTTAGACTGTTAATGCTATGTTTGCTTTGACTTTTTATATTTTGGACAAACTCTCCAAAATTCATATCTTAAAATAAGTCTTTTTTTCTTTAAAAATTTTCAAAGGGCCCTGGAACTTCTCAAAAAAATTTGCTCTCTTCCTATAAGAGAAAAGATACTAAACTTATTAGGCTTATTCAGTATGTTAAATTACATAGAAAACATTGTCAGACAAGTGATGATAAGCCTGCTTAAGTGGTATTTTGTGGGTTAATGTTAATGATATAGGCGTTTTAAAATTGTATAACATTACTAAAATTCTGATATGTCCTGGTTATCAGTCATATTTCTGGTTATTATTATTTTAAAATGTTGTACGTCACAAAATTAACCAAATTTCTCTGTCAGTTGCCATTTTGAGGTCTTGTTTACAGACTCATTTCTTTGCTCTAATGCTTTTGCAAAATATGTTTCAACTTCAGAAAAATTCATAAAAAAGACTGATATTTACACTAGAATACAGGTTTCTGACAAACTTTCTGATCATAAAACTGAACTTGGTAAAAAATTACAGAAATCTGATAGAGAAACTGACTTCATAAAGCTGCTAACAAAAAGACTGGGATCAAAAATGGATTACACAGGACTGAATGAACTGATAAAGATGATTATAATTTTTATGATTTTTCATTTAAAATATTGCTGAATTTTTAATGTTTTGTTTTTTCAGATTTAAAAAAAACTTTTTCTCTTTTCTCCCGAGATAGCTATGACTTACAGCAATTTAATAAATGATATTTTTATAAATAAAATTAAAATATTTATCTTTTTCTCTCTATCTGATCCCTCAAATTTAGAAACTCTTAGTGAATAAATATTGTTGTTTTCATGACAATATAGTTATTTACATAAGTTCAATAAAAATCTGTTCTCCTTATAACAAGACACAATTAAAAACACTAGTTATATTACCAAGGTTGTGACTGGAACATCATATTTGCGATATAACCATACAGCTTTAGAAAAATAAAGATTAGACTTTATAAAATAAAGCCACGTGAAAATATTGGCCTGGTACCTTATGTTCCAAGCAGCACTTAGCAAGATAAGTAAAGAATGTCACTTATCTGACAGGTACAAAAAACCTCAAAATATTTTGAGAAAACCTCGAAAGAAAAAAATTCACCCAAATCTGTAGATATTACAGGCAAAGTCTGATGACAAAATCCTTGGCTTGGCTTTCCTGGCCTCGAGAGGCCTTTAAAGTTCAATCTGAGATTCCTTATAAAAAGTTCCAGCAAAGCAGATTTAAAAGAGCCTATGTGATCAATTGCTATTCTTGCTGTACTTATGTAAATAATTGGGCCAACTCTATTGGAACTAGACTTATTTTGCAAACTAGTTAGTTTTAATTTGGCTATCTTTGATAAAAATGAGGGTGATTTTAGGAAAAGAAATTATATTTCAGTAAAAACTATAGTATACATTTGTGGATATTAGATCCTAGTTTTGTTAATTGTCTTTTAAGATTTTTGTTTTATATCTGTTGACTAGACTAGATCCTGATTTCTTCTAGTCTCCTAAAATATCTGGCTACAGATATCCAAACTAACGTTTTTGATTTTTTTCCATCATTTTCATTTGAAATCACTAAAAACTGAACCTGCCCTTTTTCCTGAAGCCTTCCAAACTGAAGGTGATAGACTTGATATAAACTTGAGATGACCTGACGACACCATCCAAGACATTTTAAACTGCAAAAGATGCTTTGACGCTGACATCTAAAATTCTTCTTCACTGGCTGTCCTCTAAACTCAAAAACTGCTTTACAACTTGCTCTAACCATTAACCTTGTTTTTCTTTCGTTTACACAAAAATGCTTCTTATTAAATACTTGATTGCTTGCTTCCACAATATAGGCATAACCTTGAGAGCCCACCTACATCACCACCTTCCAAAAAAAACTTAATTAAACTGATCTATTATCAGGACTAAAAAATGGGTTCAGTGAGATAAAACAATCTACCAACTCAGCTTCTGGACTATAAAACTTCTTTAAGTTTCAAAAAGACTGTGAAACTTTTAGTTTCAAAGGTGGGACTGTGGGAGATCAAGATTTGGCCACTCTGAAATCTCTCTCTTTACCTTGGTTGTTTTCTCTAGGGACATTTGACCTCCCCCACTAACTGCCTAAAAAATTTGACATGGTAGCTCCTTCCTGGAACAGATCTATCATGATGGCTGTAAAGATAACGTAGGGTAAATGTTACAATAGGAAAGGCACCAACAAGCCCCTCTTATCAGAAGTTCTGTCTCTCTGGCCACATTCTCTGGATGACCCTGTAAAGAGTTGCCAGACAATCATTTACATTTATAAGGAAAATCTCCATTTGTAAATGTATCTCCCTCTCTGTTTGGAGAAAAGAGGGAGATGAGCTCATTTCTAGTGACTTGTCAATGTGGAAGGTGAGGCCTTGAGCTACATAATAAACCTTACTCTTGTTTACTGTGCTTTAGTGGTAATCTCCTGTAACTGACTCCCCCCACCCCCAAAATCCTCCTTTGTCATTGGCTGAAAATGATATTTAAGACGAGAATTTCTGCTATTGTGTTGAAAAACACAGCGTCCCTGCTCTCTCCCATGGTATACATGTTATTAAACTTGGTATTATTTTCTCCTGCTAACCTGTCTTGTTGATTATTTGGCCAGCCAGAAGAACCTTAAGAGAAAGGGCAGAGAGAGATTCTCCCTCTCCCCCGACATAGGCAATCTAAATAATTATTGGGAACAAGTAACTAAATAGTTGTGAAAAAGATGAATGCTGGGTGAACTTTAAATAATAATTATGTGTTATGGTGGTTACAGCTTCCAAACTCTTTTTGGTGACTTAAAACTTTAGAGTTTTGCTAAGTTTTGTGATAAAAATTCACTGAGTATCATCATTTCCAAATAAGATAAGATATTAGACATTGATTGCTAAATGTACGTTTGTCTACTTTTGTCTTTTGGTTACAGGAAAACTAAAAGGTGTTTTGGGTCTATTGGTAAACGTGTTTTATTTAAAGATTGTACTATAAAGGAACATATTTCTAGAAGTTATGAAGTGTTTATAAATTTTCCAAGCCACGATATACTAATGTAAAAGAAAGTTTATATTGGTTTACTTAGTTTTTACTTACAAATTGTTTCTAAGAGTTAAAATTTCTAATTAGTATATGTGATTGAAACTACTAAATATTAAGAAAAAATATGTCTGTGTACAAGGAAAGTAAGATGTATAAAGAAGGAACAAAGAATGGAAATATTTTATTTGATTGATTAAGAAAGATAAATTTGTCTTCAAGTACTAGGAGGGAAAAGAAAGACATGGGACAAATCTGAATGTAAAAAGAAAGTTATAGGTTTGTGGAAGAGGAATTCTGGAAAAGGAGTTTTTGTATGGTCAAGTTGGCTAAGATTGAAATGAATTTAATTAAGTAAATGAATTTTAATATCAGAAGGAAGCTGGTACAAAATTATGATTTGGTTTCTTTCTCTTAAAAGGATAATTTTCTTGAACTTGATAAAGAGGTTATAAAAGATTTTTCTTTACCTTTGTGTAAGTCTACCTAAAAGACAGAAAAAAAAAAACTGTTAAAATAATTTCCTGTGTTTAAAAGACTGAAGTCTCTGTATTAAGGTTTTCGGACTGTTAAAGCTCTTTTTGCTTTAACGTTTTCTATTTTTGACAAGCTCCCCAAAATTCATATCTTAAATAAAGTCTTTTTTTTACTTTTTTACTTTGAGAATTTTCAAAGGGCCCTGGAACTTCTCAAAGAAATTTGCTCTCTTCCTATAAGGAGGAAGACAAAGAAATTTGCTCTCTACCTATAAGGAGGAAGATACTAAACTTATTAGGCTTATTCAGTATGTTAAATTACATGGAAAGCATTGTCAGACAAGTGATAAGTCTGCTTAGGTGTTATTATGTGGGCAAATGTTATTGACATAGGTGTTTACTGAAATTCTGATCTGTCCTGATTATCAGTCATAATTCTGGTTATTATTAAAGTGTTGTATGTCACAAAATTAGCCAAATTTCTCTGTCAATTGCCATTTTGAGGTCTTGTTGTTTACAGACTTATTTCTTTGCTCTAATGCTTTTGCAAAATATTTCAACTTCAGAAAAATTCATGGAAAGGACTCTGACATTTACACTGGAGTACAGGTTTCTGACAAACTTTCTGATCATAAAACTGAACTTGGTAAGAAATTACAGAAATCTGATGGAAAGACTGAAAACTTCATGAAGCTGCTAAGAGAAAGATTGGGATCAAGAATGGATTACACAGGACTGAATGAACTGATAAGGATAATTATAACTTTTATGATTTTTCATTTGATGTATTGCTGAATTTTTAATGTTTTGTCTTTTCAGAGTTAAGGAAAACTTTTTCTCTTTTCTCCTGAGCTAGCTATGACTTATAACAATTTGGTAAATGATATTTTTGTAAGTAAAATTGAAATATTTCTCTTTTTCTCTCTATCTGATCCCTCGAATTTGGAAACCCTTAGTAAGTGAGTATTGTTGTTTTCATGGCAATATAGTTATTTGCATAAGTTCAATAAGAATCTGTTCTCCTTATAACAGGACACAATTGGAAACACTGGTTATATTACCAAGGCTGTGACTGGAACATCATATTTGCGATATAACCATACAGCTTTTGAGGAATGAAGATTGGACTTTATGGAATAAAGCCACGTGGAAATATTGGCCTGGTACCTTATGTTCCAAGCAGCACTTACCAAGATAAGTAAAGAATGTCACTTATCTGGCAAACACAAGGAACCTCGAAATATTTCGGGGGAACCTCGGATGAGAGGAATTCACCCAAATCTGTAGGTATTACAGGCAAAGTGATGACAAAATCCTTGGCTTGGCTTTCCTGGCCTGGAGAGGCCTTTAAAGTTCAATCTGAGATTCCTTATAAAAAGTTCCAGCAAAGCAGACTTAAAAGAGCCTATGTGATCAATTCCTATTCTTGCCGTACTTATGTAAATAATTGGGCCAACACTATCGGAACTAGACTTATTTTGCAAACTAGTTAGTTTTAATTTGTCTATCTTTGATAAAAATGAGGGTGATCTTAGAAAGAAAAATTATATTTCAGTAAAAATTATAGTGTACATTGGCGGATATTAGATCCTAGTTTTGTTAATTGACTCTTAAGTTTTTTGTTCTATATCTGTTGACTGGACTGGATCCCGATTTCTTCTAGTCTCCTAAAATATCTGGCTACAGATGTCCAAACTAACGTTTTTCATTTTTTCCATCATTTTCATTTGGAATCACTAAAAACCTGCCCTTTTTCTTGAAGCCTTACAAACTGAAGCTGACGGACTTGATATAAACTTAAGAGATTACCTGATGACATCATCAGAGACATTTTAAACTGCAAAAGATGCTTTGATGCTGACATCTAAAAATCTTCTTAACTAGCTGTCCCCTATACTCAGAAACTGCTTTACAACTTGCTCCAACCATTAACCTTGTTTTTCTTTCGTTTACATAGAAATGCTTCCATTAAATACTTGATTGCTTGCTTCCACAATATAGGCGTAACCTTGAGAGCCCACTTGAATCACCACCTTCTAAAATGAACTTAATTGAACTGATCTATTATCAGGACTAAGAAATCTGTTCAGTGAGATGAAACAATCTACCAACTCAGCTTCTGGACTATGAAACTACTTTAATTTTCAAAAGGACTGTGAAACTTCTAAGGAAGTTTCAGAGGAGGGAACTGATGGTGCTCAGGGCAAGTTTCCCCAGGAGGCACCACTCTGGTATGCAGATTATTTCGAGCTGAAGACAATAAGGACTCAGAGAACTCATGAAGAATATTTGAATTTCCCCTTCCAAACTGCCTAAAGAATTTAAAACAAAAGATCTGTTTCAGGAACGAGTTATTATCATGATGGCTGTAAAGATAATGTAGGATAGCGGTTACAACAGGAAAGGCACCAAGCACCTTTTATCAAAAACTTTCTCTCTCCCTGGCCACATTATCTATTGATGACCCTGAGAAGAGTTGCCATGCAAACATTTGCATTTCTATCTCCATGGGAGTTGCCTCTTGCCCTCTGAGGTCCAAGACCACTACCCACCCCCAACACCTTCCTCGCCTTTAACTGCAATACTTTAGGGGACAGCTTAGACAGAGGGAAGAGTTGCTCATTTCTGAGTTTCTCCCAAGTATACCTGTTATTAAACTTGGTATTATTTTATCCTGTTAAAAAAAAAAAAGAAATCAAATAAGAAGTATTCTCTAGAGAGTGCTTAGATTTTAACACGATACACCATTTTGTGAAATACTTAGGACTGCGAATTAGACACCAAACATCAAAATTCACTTTATAAAAAAACAATATACTGAAACTGACACAAAAAATAACATAAAATAGGAAAACTCACATATCTACTAAATAAATTGAATTGTTAAAACGTCAAGCCAACTAACCAACAAAAACCACAAACACTTTCCACAAGCAAAACTCTAAGTCTGGGACTATTAACTATTGCAGACAATAGAGGGAGGAAGGAAGGAAAGGTTCAGATTCCAGATTAGACTGAACACAAAACTAATAGAGATTTTATTCACATTGAATACAATACAAAGAAGATTCTTTACCACACAGGACCTCTGAAGTCATCTTTCCACTATACTGCCCAATAAGTTGAACCTAGAGAAGAACTGGAGAAAAAAAGAACTACACTTATTAAATATTTTTAACACAGTAAAGAAACTGAGGTTATCTAAACTGAAGAGGAAAATGCTAATAGGTGACATTTACCATCTTCAATGTATGAGGAAGTCCAGAGAAGGCTAAATTTAAAAAGTGGATATAAAGTGAAAATTATTTAAATAACACAAAGAAAAATTTTATTATATGGCAAAGTAATATAGCAGACAATCAACCAATAAATAAAAAACAATTAATGTATATCATTGATTAGAGATATTAATAATCAACAGAACTGGTTTCTGGAGGTTGTGGAGTCTTTGTCCCTGGAAACTTCTCAGAAACAAACATTAAGCCATTTGTCCTGGATAGACTTTAGACCTTCTCCTGCTGGGGCTCAAGATCCCTTCAAGTTTCTTCTGTAATTTTAATCTACTGCTAAATTAAATGAGAGAAGGCATGATGAGGTCAATTATGAGTGTGCTCTGGGGGGGTTCCTTAGAGGAGTTGTGGAGAAAGAGTTAACACACCTGGGATCCCGTAGGGTTCTGAGAAGCTGAGAAATAAAAGTATGTAAAGGGCTTGAGACATATTGGGACCTTAGTAAATAACCATTGTTATCAGTAATAATTCGTTTCCAATAGTGTAGATAAAGTTGGCTATTCTGTCTAAAAAACCTCATTCAAAACTGTCTTAGTTGACTGAGGATTAAATAATCAAAGCTGGCTTTGTTTTTAATATTCTTTCCTAGCCAGGTAGGGCTCAAGGGAAGCAAGCAAAGGAATTGAGTGACACTTAGGAGAGTCACAAACCCTGAACTCAGAGTAATGTTTGCTTTAGCCCCTGAAAATTCAGGAGCCTCTAGATCCAAATGCCAACACATTCAAGTTGTTGGTGAATCTTGGTTACGATTTTGATAGTTTTGGCTGTCTGCTCAAGCAAAGCATCCTTTGAAACCTAGGGTTTCTAAGCCGGTGGTTCTCAATGTGTGGCTGGTCAGCAGCATCACCTGAGAAACGGTCAGAGACGTAAATTCTCGTGTCCCCCCATCCTGCTGGATCACAAACTCTGGGATGGGCTCAGCACTCTGTGTTGTAGGGGACCTCCACACGGTTCTAATGCACACTGGAGTTCAGGAACCACTGTCTTAGGAGAATCCAGTCCTAGGTACAACATAGGGTTAGCAAAGATTCCTCCCCCACGAGGGCTTCTCCTGAGGCCCCATGGCCAAAATAAGGATTCCCCATTATGGCCATAAGAAGAACTCCTATGGCTCAACTCCAGGCAGCCATCCTCAGGAATTTTTCCAATATGACCAGGAGCTCTGAAATTTGAATTCAAAAAAGAAAAACATATAAAAAATTGATTCAACATTCAAGAAATTTTCCTGCTTCAGATTGAGGGTGAAGTAACTGAAATAGAGAAATTTTTCCCAGAACACTGATCTGTCATTTCTTCATGGAAACTACTGAGATCTTTCAGTGAAACTAAACAATGACTAGGAAGGTTATGGTTAGTCTGATGTGTAAGAGGAGAAAGAAAACACAAAGATAAAGAAAACAAACAAACAAACAGGAGAGAGAGAGAGTAAGGAAGGGAGATAGAAACAGGGACCATCAGTCAGAGGTAGTGAGAGGAGGGGAAAGGAATAGAAGATGCAGAGGGAGAGAAGCAGGTGCCGCTCGGTAGGAAACATACCTGTGGACACTGTGCACGTGTGGCTTTCATAGAAAGGTGTAAGGTTTCTAAAAAGCAAAGAAAATAAAAACAAATCCAACCAATTTAGTAATTTGTCCTAAATTTAATTGATCAGGTCTGATCTCTCTGATGTCTTCCTTCTCCTTTATTTCATCCATGTCTCAAATTCTATGTCCTGCCCTTGTCTAAGTCTTCAGAAACATACCACAATTCAAACCTTCACAAGGTGAACTTTTTAAATCATTTCAGGGGCCGGCCTGGTGGCGCAAGCAGTTAAGTGCGCGCACTCCGCTGTGGCGGCCCGGGGTTCACTGGTTCGGATCCCGGGCACGCACCAACGCACTGCTTGGTAAGCCATGCTGTGGTGGCGTCCCATATAAAGCGGAGGAAGGTAGGCACCGATGTTAGCCCAGGGCCGTCTTCCTCAGCAAAAAAGGAGGAGGATTGGCGGATGTTAGCTCAGGGCTGATCTCCTCACAAAAAAAAAAAAAATCATTTCAACTTCTTCCTTGCCCTTCTGCACAAAATAGATGCCCTACAGTGTTAGCTTGGTGCCTTTCAAAAAAACTTTAAAACACTTTATTCTGGGCCGGCTCCGTGGCTTGGCGGTTAAGTGCGCGCGCTCTGATGCTGGCGGCCCGGGTTCGGATCCCGGGCGCGCCCCGAGGCACCACTTCTCCGTCCAACCCGAGGCCGAGTCCCACGTACAGCAACTAGAAGGATGTGAACCTATGACATTCAACTATCTACTGGGGCTTTGGGGGGAAAAAATGAATAAATAAAATCTTTAAAACACTTTATTCTTAAAAGTACAGTTTTAGATTTACAGATAATTGAACAGATAGTACATAGAGCTCCATACATCCACTACACTGCCTCTCTCCTCTCTCCCAAGCCCCGTTTCCCCTATTATTAACACCTTGCATTAGTGTGATACGTTTGTTATAATGAATGAACAATATTGAAATGTTGTTATGAACTACAGTCTCTAGTTTAAGGGTCACACTTTGTGTTGTACAGTTCCATGGGTTTTGACACACATATAGTGACATGTAGCCACCATTATGCACAGAACAGTCTCACTACCCTAAAAATCCTCTGAGCATCAGATTAGCTCTTAGTGGCTTTTTAATATATTAACAATTGTCAGAATAACGTAAATTTTTATGATGAAAAATGTTCCACAAGTGCTAAGTTTTGTTAGTCTCACTATTATGATCACTATTAGAAATAATGAAAAAAATGAACCCCTATGTAAAAAGAAAAATCGTAGAATTTTAAAGATAAAAAAGATCTGGAAGATTAGGAAATCCCACATTCTTCAAGACTCTGCCCTTCAGTCTCTCAGCTTTCTGTGTCATCTATCTGCCGACTCTGCTGAGGAGAAAGAAAGAAATCGATAAAGAAAAACAAAGCAAAGAACAAATTTGGGTTCTAAGTAGTCCTCTTGAGCCAAATTTAATCACGCATGGATTCTTCTTTATTGCATATTTACATCAGGAACATAATTACTAGCTAGAGCCTAATTTGAGAATATTCATTACGAATGAAAGATGTCATATCTAAGAACAGAACGGAATTTACTGAGGTTTTACTCTTGGGACATTTGTAGGATTAAGTCAGGACATGCTGTGAGAGTGATAAATAAGTTCTATATATTTTTATTCTCCAAGACCATGGATTTCTGCCACACTTTATACCCATGTACTTTGCAACAATGAAAAACAATTAAACACTGACCTTGAATATTTTGCCCTCAGATTCATTAGTCTTTAAAATATAAATTGAGCAATTTTAATCTAGATGAGTGAAAGACTATGGAGACTTCTAGAATGTCACGTTAGGTCCTTTGGAAGTGAAGAATTGACTTTATAAAGCATTTCTATGCCTTCTCATACCTTGACAATAGTGCTACTGTGACTCTCTTTTAAAGAGGATAATGGCAGGCTTTACTTTGATTTGCACCCTTTTGTTTTTAGTACATTTACTTAATATTTCTCAGTCTTTTGAAAAGTTTTATCATTAAGCTCAACCTTCATTTAAATCATCAGACCTATTTGATGAAGGCGACGTGAACATTTACTTGCAAACTCCTCAGAAAATTACTAATTTAACCTTCAGATGATCCATTGTAGAACTCAAACTGGATTTCCCAGGCCCCTCAAAATGGCTCATAACTATGTGTTTGTACATTTGTCTGGGAAGATATTATCTAAGGGTACTTGTTCTTCCCAAATGCTTTCTTTACCTCAAACAGTGATATTCCCAAAGTTTTAAGGAAAATGTGGCCAATTTGGTGAAAACCAAGTGACTTGTTTGTTTTAGCATGCCAATGAGATTAAGAAAATAAGTAATTTAATTATTGTTATTGATTATAAAAATCAGAAATTAAGCAAGCTTCTTTGTCCAAAGACATTTCTGCGAGTGAAATCGTCGGAAAAACTGACAGCTAGCTTCCCGTTTTAACCACTAAATCATAAGAAATGTAATACCATGGGCAAACACTTGAACGTTGTCACCTGCGCGAGTCCCCAACGGTATAACCCCATCAGGACCACAAATCAGGGGAAGGAGCCGGCAGAATGGAGACAGCTGTGGCCTCAGCATCCTTCCTTCCTGGGTCACAACACGGTCCCAGCTGCTGGCTGTCTAGTTTTCTGGGGAAGCAGAGAATTCTTCTGGGGACACGACACATCAGGTGTTAAGGATGTCATCGTTCTTTTTGAAACAAATGTTAGTTCATGTGATGCACTTCTCAGGACAGGAGGAGCCGCCTCAAGGGAAGGCAGATCTTCTCCAGGAGCTGACGGTCATCCAGGGAGAGCAGAGTCAAGAGCTGCAGAGGGGCAGCCCGCTCCCGCTCTCCCTCTCAGGAACACCTCAGTCCCCAACCCCTCCCGCGCCCACCTCAGCGGTTCCCATTGTATCCTCGGAGACGCCCGAGCATGCGCAGGACGGGAGCTCAAAGCAGCAGAGGGGCCAGCGAGCTGGAGAGCCCCGGAGCGTGTGCACTGGAGGCGGGGTCCCTGGTGTGGACGTGGGTGCCTCGGAGGTTTGTGTGGGGGGATTGGCGATTTCTGGATCCTTCCTCCAGGATTTTCAGCACTGGGGAGCTCTCCTTTCTGTAGTGTGGAGGAGCGCTGGGCAGGAGCGGCGCCGAGGTAGGCAGTGGGCAGCGGGCTTGGCGTGGAGATCTCCGCTGCAGATGGCGGGAGCGCAGTGTCAGGGGCGGGGACCGGGGCTGTTGGTGGGCTGCTCCAGGCGGGGGAGCCCAACTTTGTCCCTTGGAGGAGCAGAGGAGTGCTGCCTGGCAGGCCGGTCCCTCTGTCTTGGCGGGGCCCCACCACAGCGGGGCCTCCTGCCCACCCAGCGGAGGTGCAGGGGGCGGCAGGGAGTCGCCTGCCCTCTGCACGAGCCCTTGAGTTCATGCCACCCAGGACTCCGTCTAGGCCAGGTCGGGATATCTCCCGGTGAACACGGCCCTTCATAAGATGGCCTGTGGTCAGCGCTCCTCTGTCTGACTCTGTTCAGGCTATTGGGCTCCTCATTGCGTTCTTTAAACAAATAAATATTCCTACTTCCTTGGGACCACTTTTATAGAAAAGCCTAATCCCATTAATAGTTTCTGATAATTGACTGTATATTTGCAAGGCGAACTTTGAAGCCTGTGAATTATTGTAAACTGCATTTAATGAAAGGAGCTTTAAACAATCTTTGGTGCAAATTATATAGCTTCCTAATAATAACTCACATTCTGTTAACATAGACTGATGACTGATCAATTGATGATTGACATACTGTGTAGGGAATTTTGGTATCAGTGGAAAGATTTTTCTTGGCAGTTGGTGATAGAATTAAAATCGGATAAGGAGGAGGTTTTTAGAAGTAGTATGTAGTGTGTGTTTTGTCTCCATATTCATTTACAATTGTAAGAATTTAGATTTGGAAAGCTCATAGAACAGGAATTTTCAAATTTTGATTTGACTGATAGGGTGAAAAGTCAAAAGGCCAAAGACGGTAGGATTTCATTTATATGATATTCTAGAAAAGATAAACCATAGGGAAAGAAAACAGGTCGTTAATTGCCATTAGTTTTAATATTTAGTTAATCATTTAGTTTAATCATTAGTTTTAATATTTCTGATTAAAAAAATACATTTTAATGATAGCATCCTAATTATGCTTTTGGATGATAAAGAATTTAACAACCTATTAAATTCTGCAGTAGAAACAAATGATATGTTGGTTATTAGTGTCTTTGAAGTGTAAGTATTGTTGGTAATGAATATAAATGAGCTTTTTCGGATTGTGAACTACTGATTTTTTTACTACATCCTGTTGGACGTGGCATATTATAAGCTTCAAAAGGCTGTTTAAATTATTGTAGCAGGCTGAAGCTATTAAATTGTAATGTAAGATCTTTATAGCTGAAACAAGCAAAAATACAAAAAGCCATTCATCATTTTATCTTTGTTAAAAAAATAAAGCAAATCTTACCATATACATGAATGACTTTTGGCTAGATAGACCTGAACTTGACAAGATGGACTCATTAGTGTCGGGGGAAGAGGGAGAATCTCCCTCGGCCCTTTTTTTTAAGGTTCTTATGGATGGGCAAATAATTAACAAGACAGGTTAGCAGGAGAAAATAATATCAAGTTTAATAACATGTATACATGGGAGAAAGCAGGGACACTGCGTTTTTTAACACAATAGCAGAAATTTTCGTCTTAAATACCATGTTCAGCCAATGACAAAGGAGGATGTTAGGGGTGGGGGGAGTAAGTTATAGGAGATCACCACTAAAGCACAGTAAACAAGAATAAGGTTATTATGTAGATTTAAGGCCTCACCTTCTACATTGATAAGCCTCTAGAAATGAGGCCATCCCCCCCTCTTTCTAAAACAAAGAGGTATATACCTTTATAAATGGAGATTTTCCTTATAAATGTAAATGATTGTCTGGCAACTCCTGGCAGGGCCATCTAGAGAATGTGGTCAGAGAGACAGAACTTCTGATAAGAGGGGCTTGTTGGTGCCTTTTTTATTGTAACCTCTATCTTACATTATCTTTACAGCCATCATGGTAGATCTGTTCCAGGAAGGAGCCACCATGTTAAATTCTTTAGGCAGTTAGTGAGGGAGGTCAAAAGTCCCTCAGAGAAAACAATCAAGGTAAAGAGATATATTTTAGGATGGCCAAATCTTGATCTCCCACAGTCCCGCCTTTGAAACTAAATGTTTCACAGTCTTTTTGAAACTTAAAGAAGTTTTATAGTCTAGAAGCTGAGTTGGTAGATTGTTTTATCTCACCGAACACATTTTTTAGTCTTGATAATAGATCAGTTTAATTAAGTTTATTTTAGAAGGTGGTGATGTAGGTGGGCTCTCAATTATGGAAGCCTATATTATGGAAGCAAGCAATCAAGTATTTAATAGAAGTATTTTTATGTAAACAAAAGAAAAACAAGGTTAATGGTTGGAGTAAATTGTAAACCAGTTTTTGAGGTCAGAGGACAGTCAAGTAAGATGATTTTTAGATGTCAGCGTCAAAGTATCTTTTGTAGTTTAAAATGTCTCTGATGGTGTCGTTAGGTCATTTCTTAAGTTTATATCAAGTTTATCAGCTTTAGTTTGTAAGGCTTTAGGAAAAAGGACAGGTTTAGTTTTTAGTGATTTTAAATGAAAATGATGGAAAAAATCAAAAACGTTAGTTTGGACATCTGTAACCAGATATTTTAGGAGACTAGAAGAAATCAGGATCTAGTCTAGTCAATAGATATAAAACAAAAACCTTAAAAGACAGTTAACAAAACTAGGATCTAATATGTGTAAATGTATATTGTGGGAGATCAAGATTTGGCCACTCTGAAATCTATCTCTTTACCTTGGTTGTTTTCTCTAGGGACATTTGACCTCCCCCACTAACTGCCTAAAAAATTTGACATGGTAGCTCCTTCCTGGAACAGATCTATCATGATGGCTGTAAAGATAATGTAGGCTGGAGGTTACAATAGGAAAGGCACCAACAAGCCCCTCTTATCAGAAGTTCTGTCTCTCTGGCCACATTCTCTAGATGGCCCTGCCAGGAGTTGCCAGACAATCATTTACATTTATAAGGGAAATCTCCATTTGTAAAGGTATCTCCCTCTCTATTTTGGGAAGAGGGGGAGATGGCCTCATTTCTAGAGGCTTATCAATGTGGAAGCTGAGGCCTTAAATCTGCATAATAACCTTACTCTTGTTTACTGTGCTTTAGTGGTAATCTCCTATAACTGACTCCCCCCACCCCCAACATCCTCCTTTGTCATTGGCTGAACGTGGTATTTAAGACGAGAATTTCTGCTATTGTGTTGAGAAACGCAGTGTCCCTGCTTTCTCCCATGTATACATGTTATTAAACTTGGTATTATTTTCTCCGGCTAACCTGTCTTGTTGATTATTTGGCCAGCCATAAGAACCTTAAGGAAAAGGGCAGAGGGAGATTCCCTCTCTTCCCCGACAGTTTTGGCGTAGTTGCCAGGAGCCACACTGGTTGGCAAGTTGCCTTCTCTGGCTGGAAGACCTGCCTTCTCCCTGGATTACTGCAGATGGTGAGATACGGGAACGCCTGACGAAAGCCGGCAAAAGGTAAGACCTCTTAACACGTCAGCCTCCCAGAATCTCTATCTGCGGAAGTAAATGGTGAGAATTTTTTCTCTTTCTAAATTTAGGTTGGCAGGAGAAAATATTTGCGAAACTAGTTTCTTGTGCTTTGAGTTACTCTTGGTTTAAATTTGGTAGAGTACTCTTGGTTTTGATCTTGATCCCTTTTCCTCCCAGAGATAGTCTGTTTTTCTCTTTTGTCTGTGTATTTTGTCATAAGAAGGAAATACCATAGGGTAGGACGCAGGCATAGGCCCTATAAGCCTACTGTCCGGGCCGGCCCCACAGACTGGTGAGTTTGCGGGTCTCACCAGACTGGCGTCTATTTAGACAAACTTTGCTGTGGGTTAATATGCACATGAAGTGAAGGTCATGGCTAAGGGCATCTTGGAAGCCAAAAAGGCCACAAATTTGGTGGGCACGGGTCGAGAAGTTAAGAGCCAATAGGGCGCTCGCCACTTTCAGAAGACTCCCGTGACAGGATAAATTGGGTCACGGAACAGGGTAGATGACCCAGGTCCCCCACCAACTGCAAGAAAATGTCCATGCAACGACGAGGTACTCTGTAAAGCACACAGTCCCCAACCTCTCGGCACCTCCCCCGCTAGGTATTATTCTGGCTCCAAGAGACCTACGGCGTGGCTAAAGCCGTCATTGTGCACATAAGGAAAAAAAAAGGATGAGGTTTTTCCTTCTGTCTTGTTCTGTGTCCTGAGAAAACTTGGCTTTGTGACCAGTGAGACTATTCTCCTTGGTCTCCACCATACGGAAGGTGCATTTACCGGAGTGCACCTTGGTGGCCAGTCTAGTAGACTGGGGTTCCGAGCTGTTTTTGTCCGGCTGTGCCAAGCTCTCAGGGGAGTTTGTCATAAAGGGCCCAGTCCATAAGGGCTTTTGTCATCTTCACCTTTGTTGCTTGTTAGTGCTGGAAAAATCCCATTCCAGTATCGCCTGCCTGGTGTCACAGATTAGCGGGTCTGTGACTGGAGGCGTCCCACACTATTGTGGAGACCGGAGACACCGTTTTCACTACACCATCCTTACCGCCTGTGCAACGAAGGTCTTTACTTTCTCTGAGTGTCTTTGGGAGTGAATTCTGTGGATCATAGGGGCTACATCATCTGCGCCCTCACCACGGACGCCTCTTGCGTCCATGGTAAAGATTTATTCTAAGTGTGGAAAGTTACCTCCGGGTCTTTCCTTAAAAAGGCTTATTGGATCGAGTCACTATTGGAATAAATATACAAATGAAGATCCTACTCTTCAATGGCCAGACGACAGATCCTTTGAATTGGAAAAACTTCTAAATTGGGGGAAAAAATATGTTTTGAGAGCTCTCACATAATTATTTATTTGATACCTAAGAAAAGCCCAGAAAAAAGTAGGGAAAAATATGACTAGCCTTAAGACCTTGACTCAGGTTACAATTGAATTGAGAACATGTAAAAGTGTAAGTGTTGATAAGATTATAAAGGTTGGAATGTTTAAGCTAATTTTATATAAAGAGGTTTTAAAATTTCTGACTGAGAATTCTTCCCTTGTCCAAAATTAGAAGACCAAGACCTATTGATAAAAATCTTAATGATAACTATGTTTAGAGGTATAAGAGATGATGAAATTTACACGAAATTTTGTAGAAAAAAACTGATGTTATTTCTATTACATAACTGGTTAACAAAAATAGTAATTTAAACGATGGCTAATTTTATCTAATGTCTTATGTAGTCTTACAGGCAATCTAAATAATTATTGGGAATAAGTAACTAAATAGTTGTGAAAAAGATGAATGTTGGATGAACTTTAAACAATAATTATGTGTTATGGTGGTTACAGCTTCCAAACTGTTTTTGGTGACTTAAAACTTTAGAGTTTTGCTAAATTTTATGAAAAAAATTCACTGATCATCATCATTTCCAAATAAGATAAGATATTAGACATTGATTGCTAAACTTACGTTTGTCTACTTTTGGCTTTTCATCACAGGAAAACTAAAAGGTGTTTTGGGTCTATTGGTAAACATGTGTTTTATTAAAAGATTGTACTATAAAGTAACATCTTTCCAGAAATGATGAAGTAAGTGTTCATAAATTTTCCAAGCCACAAGATACTAATGTAAAAGAAAGTTTATAATGGTTTACTTAGTTTTTACTTACAAATTAAGGTTTCTAAAGGTTAAAATTTCTAATTAATATATGTGATTGAAGCTACTAAAAAATTAAGAAAAATATGTCTGTACAAGGAAAGTAAGATGCATAAAGAAGGTACAAAAAATGGAAATATTTTGTTTGATTGATTAAGAAAGATAAATTTGTCCTCAAGTACTAGGAGGGAAAAGAAAGACATGGGACAAATTCTGAATGTAAAAGAAAGTTGTAGGTTTGTGAAAGAGGAATTCTGGAAGAAAAGTTATATGCATGGTCAAGTTGGCTAACATTAAAATAAATTTAATTAAATAAAGGAGTTTTAATATCAGAAGTAAGCTGGTACAAAATTAAAATTTGGTCTTTTGTCTCTCGAAAGGATAATTTGCTTAAACTTGATAAAGAGGTTACAAAAGATTTTTCTTTACGTTTGGGTAAGTCTACCTAAAAGACAGAAAGAAAAAAAAAACTGTTAATTTCCTGTGTTCAAAAGACTGACGGCTCTCAATTCAGGCTTTTTGGACTGTTAATGCTCTGTTTGCTTTGACTGTTTATATTTTTGACAAGCTTCCCCAAAATTCATATCTTAAATAAAGTCTTTTTTTACTGTTTTTCTTTGAGAATTTTCAAAGGGCCCTGAAACTTCTCAAAGAAATTTGCTCTCTTCCTATAAGGAGGAAGACAAAGAAATTTACTCTCTACCTATAAGGAGGAAGATACTAAACTTATTAGGCTTATTCAGTATGTTAAAATACATGGAAAGCATTGTCAGACAAATGATGATAAGTCTGCTTAGGTGGTATTATGTGGACAAATGTTATTGACATAGGTGTTTTAAAATTGTATAACATTACTGAAATTCTGATCTGTCCTGGTTATCAATCATAATTCTGGTTATTTTAAAGTGTTGTATGTCACAAAATTAACCAAATTTCTCTGTCAATTGCCATTTTGAGGTCTTGTTGTTTACAGACTTATTTCTTTGCTCTAATGCTTTTGTGAAATGTTTAAACTTCAGAAAAATTCATGGAAAGGACTCTGACATTTACACTGGAGTACAGGTTTCTGATAAACTTTCTGATCATAAAACTGAACTGGGTAAGAAATTACAGAAATCTGATGGAAAGATTGATAACTTCATGAAGCTGCTAACAGAAAGATTGGGATCAATAATGGATTACACAGGACTGAATGAACTGATAAGGATAATCATAATTCTTATGATTTTTCATTTGAAGTATTGCTGAATTTTTAATGTTTCGTTTTCTCAGATTTAAGGAAAACTTTTTCTCTTTTCTCCTGAGCTAGCTATGATTTATAGCAATTTGGTAAATGATACTTTTGTAAATAAAATTGAAATATTTATCTTTTCCTCTCTACCTGATCCCTCGAATTTAGAAACTCTTAGTAAGTGAGTATTGTTGTTTTCATGGCAATATAGTTATTTGCATAAGTTCAATAAGAATCTGTTCTCCTTATAACAGGACACAATTGGAAACACTGGTTATATTACCAAGGCTGTGACTGGAACATCATATTTGCGATATAACCATACAGCTTTTGAGGAATGAAGATTGGACTTTATGGAATAAAGCCACGTGGAAGTATTGGCCTGGTACCTTATGTTCCAAGCAGCATTTACCAGGATAAGTAAAGAATGTCATTTATCTGGCAGGTACAATGAACCTCGAAATATTTTGGAGGAACCTCGGAGGAGAGGAATTCACTCAAATCTGTAGGTATTGCAGGCAAAGTCTGATGACAAAATCCTTTGCTTGGCTTTCCTCCCTTCGAGGCCTTTGAAGTTCAGTCTGAGATTCCTTATAAAAAGTTCCAGCAAAGCGGATTTAAAAGAGCCTATGTGATCAACTGCTATTCTTGCTGTACTTATGTAAATAATTGGGCCAACTCTATTGGAACTAAACTTATTTTGCAAACTAGTTAGTTTTAATTTGGCTATCTTAATGAAAATGAGGGTTATTTTAGAGAGAAAAATTATATTTCAGTAAAAACTATTTCATTATAAATTTGCGGATATTAGATCCCAGTTTTGTTAATTGTCTTTTGAGGTTGTTGTTTTATATCTGTTGACTAGACTGGATCCTGATTTCTTCCAGTCTCCTGGAATATCTGGCTACAGATGTCCAAACTAACGTTTTTGATTTTTTCCATCATTTTCATTTGAAATCACTGAAAACTGAACCTGCCCTTTTTCCTGAAGCCTTACAAACTGAAGCTGATGGACTTGATATAAACTTAAGAGATGACCTGACTACACCATCAGAGACATTTTTAACTGCAAAAGATACTTTACGCTGACATCTAAAAATCATCTTAACTGCCTGTCCCCTGACCTCAGAAACTGGTTTACAATTTACTCCAACCATTAATCTTGTTTTTCTTTTGTTTACATAGAAATACTTCTATTAAATACTTGATTGCTTGCTTCCATAATATAGGCGTAACCTTCAGAGCCCACCTGCATCACCACCTTCCAAAATGAACTTAATTGAACTGATCTATTATCAGGACTAAGAAATGTGTTCAGTGAGATGAAACAATCTACCAACTCAGCTTCTGTACTATGAAACTACTTTAAGTTTCAAAAGGACTGTGAAACTTGTAGTTTCAAAGGCGGGACTATGAGATATCAAGATTTGGCCACCCTGAAATCTATCTCTTTACCTTGGTTGTTTTCTCTAGGGACATTTGACCTCCCGGACTAACTGCCTAAAGAATTTGACATGGTGGCTCCTTCCTGGAACAGATCTATCATGATGGCTGTAAAGATAATGTAGGCTGGAGGTTACAATAGGAAAGGCACCAACAAGCCCCTCTTATCAGAAGTTCTGTCTCTCAGGCCACATTCTCTGGATGGCCCTGCGAGGAGTTGCCAGACAATCATTTACATTTATAAGGGAAATCTCCATTTGTAAAGGTATCTCCCTCTCTATTTTGGGAAGAGGGGGAGATGGCCTCATTTCTAGAGGCTTATCAATGTGGAAGCTAAGGCCTTAAATCTGCATAATAACCTTACTCTTGTTTACTGAGCTTTAGTGGTAATCTCCTGTAACTGACTCCCCCTACCCCCAAAATCCTCCTTTGTCATTGGCTGAACATGGTATTTAAGACGAGAATTTCTGCTATTGTGTTGAGAAACACAGTGTCCCTGCTTTCTCCCATTTATACATGTTATTAAACTTGGTATTATTTTCTCCGGCTAACCTGTCTTTCTAATTATTTGGCCAGCCATTAGAACCGTAAGGAAAAGGGCCGAGGGAGATTCTCCCTCTTCCCCCGACAATATTATAGTTTCTATTGAAATATAATTTTTTTTTAAAAATCACCCTTATTTTTATCAAAGATAGTCAAATTAAAACTAACTAGTTTGTAAAATAAGTCTAGTTCTAGTAGAGTTGGCCCAATTATTTATATAAGTATAGTAAGAATAGCAATTGATCACATAGGCTCTTTTAAATCTGCTTTGTTGGAACTTTTTATAAGGAATTTCAGATTTAACTTTAAAGGCCTCTCTAGGCCAGGAAAGCCAAACCAACGATTTTGTCATCAGACTTTGTCTGTAATACCTATAGATTTGGGTGAATTTTTTTTTTGAGGTTTTTCTAAAATATTTTGAGGTTTTTTGGACTTGTCAGATAAGTGACATTTTTTATTTATCTTGGTAAGTGTTGTTTGGAACATAAGGAACTAGGCCAATATTTTTATGTGGCTTTATTTTATAAAGTTTAATCTTTATTTTTCAAAAGCTGTATGGTTATATCGTAAATATGATGTTTTAGTCACAGCCTTGGTAATATAACTAGTGTTTTTAATTGTGTCTTGTTATAAGGAGAACAGATTTTTATTGAACTTATGTAAATAACTATATTGCCATGAAAAAACAATATTTACTCACTAAGAGTTTTTAAATTTTGGAGGGATCAGGTAGAGAGAAAAAGAAATATTTTAATTTTGCTTATAAAAGTATCATTTATTAAATTGTTATGTCATAGCTGGCTCTGGAGAAAAGAAAAAGTTTTCTTTAAATCTGAAAAAAAAATACATTAAAAATTTAACAATATTTTAAATGAAAACTCATAAAAATTATAATCATCTTTATCAGTTTATTTAGTCTTGTGTAATCTATTCTTGATCTCAATCTTTTTGTTAGCAGCTTTATGAAGTTATCAGTCTCTCTAACAGATTTCTGTAATTTCTTACCCAGTTCAGTTTTATGATCAGAAAGTTTATCAGAAACCTGTACTCCAGTGTAAATGTCAGTCTTTTTTATGAATTTTTTTGAAGTTGAAACATTTTGCAAAAGCATTAGAGCAAAGAAATGTCTGCAAACAACAAGACCTCAAAATGGCAATTGACAGAGAAATTTGGTTAATTTTGTGACATATAACACTTTAAAATAATAATAACCAAAATTATGACTGATAACCAGGACAGATTAGAATTTTAGTAATGTTATCCAATTTTGAAACACCTATATCAATAACGTTTACCCACATCACACCACCTAAGCAGGCTTATCATCACTTGTCTGACAATGCTTTTCATGTAATTTAACATGCTGAATAAGCCTAATAAGTTTAGTATCTTTTTCTTTATAGGTAGAGGCAAATTTTTTTGTCTTCTTCCTTATAGGAAGAGAGCAAATTTTTTTGAGAAGTTTTAGGGCCCTTTGAAAATTTCCAAACAAAAAAAGGAAAAAAAAGACTTTATTAAAGATATGAATTTTGGAGAGCTTGTCAAAAATATAAAAAATCAAAGCAAACAGAGCATTAACAGTCCGAAAAGCCTGAATAGAGAGACCTCAGTCTTTTGAACACAGGAAATTAACAGTTTTTTTTTTTCTTTCTGTCTTTTAGGTAGACTTACCCAAACGTAAAGAAAAATCTTTTGTAACCTCTTTATCAAGTTTAAGCAAATTATCTATTTAAGAGACAGAAGACCAAATTTTAATTTTGTACCAGCTTACTTCTGCTATTAAAACTCATTTACTTAATTAAATTTATTTTAATATTAGCCAACTTGACCGTGCAAAAACTCCTTTTTCACAATTTCTCTTCCACACCTTTTATAACTTTCTTTTTACATTCAGAATTTGTCCCATGTGTTTTTTTTTCTTCTTAGTATTTGAGGACAAATTTATTTTTCTTAATCAACCAAACAAAACATTTCCATTTTTTGTACGTTTATACATCTTATTTTTTTTGTACACAGACATATTTTTTTAATTTTTTAGTAGCTTCAATCACATATATTTATTAGAAATTTTAACCTTTAGAAACCTTAATTTGTAAGTAAAAACTAAGTAAACCATTATAAACTTTTTTTTACATTAGTATCTTGTGGCTTGGAAAATTTATAAACACTTTATAACTTCTAAAAATATGTTATTTTATAATATAATCTTTTAATAAAACACATGTTTACCAATAGACCCAAAACACCTTTCAGTTTTCTTGTAATGAAAAGCCAAAAGTGGACAAACATAAGTTTAGCAATCAATGTCTAATATCTTATCTTATTTGGAAATGATGATACTCAGAGAATTTTTATCATAAATTTTAGCAAAACTCTAAAGTTTTAAGTCACCAAAAATAGTTTGGAAGTTGTAACCACCATAACACATAACTGCTTAAAGTTTATCCAACATTCATCCTTTGTACAACTATTTAGTTACTTATTCCCAATAATTTTTTAGATTGCCTACGAGACTTTATAAGACTTCAGATAAAATTAGCCGTCATTTAAATTATTATTTTTGTTAACCAGTTCTGTAATAGAAATAACATCAGTTTTTTGTACAAAAGTTCATGTAAATTTCATCACCTCTTATACCTCTAAACATAGTTATCATTAAGATTTTTATCAATAGGTCTTGGTCTTCTAATTTTGGACAAGGGAAGCATTCCCAGTCAGACATTTTAAAACATACACAGGCAAAGTTGATGTAACCTCTTTATATAAAATTAGCTCAAACATTTTAACCTTTATAATCTTATCAACACTTATACTTTTACATGTTCTCAATTTAATTGTAATCTGAGTCAAGGTCTTAAGGCTAGTTAAATTTTTCCCTTCTTTTTTTTTTTCACCTTTTCTTAGGTACCAAATAAATAATTATGTGAGAGCTCTCAAAACATTTCTTTTTTTTCCTCCAATTTAGAAGTTATTCCAATTTAAAGGATCTGTCGTCTGGCCATTGACGAGTAGGATCTTCATTTGTATATTTATTCCAATAGTGACTCAATCCAATAAGCCTTTTTAAGGAAAGACCCGGAGGTAAATTTACACGCTTAGAATAAATTTTTATCATGGACGCAAGAGGCGTCCCTGGTGAGGGCGCAGATGATGTAGCCCCTATGATCCACAGAATTCACTCCCAAAGATGTTCAGAGAAAGTAAAGACCTTCGTTGCACAGGCGGTAAGGATGGTGTAGTGAAAACGGTGTCTCCGGTCTCCCACAATAGTGTGGGACGCCTCCAGTCACAGACCCGCTAATCTGTGACACCGGGCAGGTGATACTAGGATGTGATTTTTCCAGCACTAACAAGCAACGAAGGTGAAGACGACAAAAGCCCTTATGGACTGGGCCCTTTATGACAAACTCCCCTGAGAGCTTGGCACAGATGGACAAAGAGAGAGTTCGGTTCGCAGTCTACTCGACTGGCCACCAAGGGGCATCCCGGTAAGTGCACCTTCCATATGGTGGAGACCAAGGAGAATATTCTCACTGGTCACAAAGCCAAGTTTTCTCAGGACACAGAACAAGACAGAAGGAAAAACCTCATCCGGTTTTGTTCTTAATGTGCACAATGACAGCTTTAGCCAAGTCTTCGGTCTCTTGGAGCCAGAATAATACCTGGGGGGGAGGTGCCACGGGGTTGGGGACTGTGTGCTTTACGGAGTACCTTGTCGTTGCATGGACATTTTCTTGCAGTTCGCGGGGGACCTGTGTCATCTACCCCATTCCGTGACCCAACTTATCCTGTCTCGGGAGTCTTCTGAAAATGGCGAGCGCCCTAATGGCTCTTAACTGCTCGACCCATGCCCACCAAATTTGGGGCCTTTTTGGCTTCCAAGATGCCCTTGGCAGTGACCTTCACTTCATGTGCATATTAACCCACAGCAAAGTTTGTAGATGCCAGTCTGGTGAGACCCGCAAACTCACCAGTCTGTGAGGCTGGCCCGGACAGCAGGCTTATAGGGCCTATGCCTGCGTCCTACTCTATGGTATTTCCTTCTTATGACAAAAGACACAGACAAAAGAGAAAAACAGACTATCTCTGGCAGGAAAGGGATCAGATCAAAACCAAGAGTACTGTACCAAATTTAAATCAAGAGTCACTGAAAGCACAAGAACCTAGTTTCCCAAATATTTTCTCCTGCCAATCTAAATTTAGAAAGAGAAAAAATTCTCACCACTTCCCTCCACCGGACTCTGCAGAGAGAGATTCTGGGAGGCTGACGTGGTAAGAAGTCTCACCTTTTGCCGGCTTTCTTCAGGCGTTCCCGTATCTCATCATCTGCAGTAGTCCAGGGAGAAGGCAGGTCTTCCAGCCAGAGGAGGCAACTTGCCAGCCAGTGTGGCTCCTGGCGACTACGCGAAAACTGTCGGGGGAAGAGGGAGAATCTCCCTCTGCCCTTTTCTTTAAGGTTCTTATGGCTGGGCAAATAATTAGCAAGACAGGTTAGCAGGAGAAAATAATATCAAGTTTAATAACATGTATACATGGGAGAAAGCAGGGACATTGCGTTTTTTAACACGCTAGCAGAAATTTTCGTCTTAAATACCATGTTCAGCCAATGACAAAGGAGGATGTTGGGGGTGGGGGGAGTCAGTTATAGGAGATTACCACTAAAGCACAGTAAACAAAAGTAAGGTTATTATGCAGATTTAAGGCCTCTCCTTCTACATTGATAAGCCTCTAGAAATGAGGCCAACCCCCCTTCTTTCCAAAACAGAGGGAGATACCTTTATAAATGGAGATTTCCCTTATAAAGGTAAATGATTGTCCTGCAACTCCTCGCAGGGCCATCTAGAGAATGTGGCCAGAGAGACAGAACTTCTGATAAGAGGGGTTTGCTGGTGCCTTTTCTATTGTAACCTCTATCTTACATTATCTTTATAGCCATCATGATAGATCTGTTCCAGGAAGGAGCCACCATGTCAAATTTTTTTAGGCAGTTAGTGAGGGAGGTCAAATGTCCCTCAGAGAAAACAATCAAGGTAAAGAGATATATTTTAGGATGGCCAAATCTTGATCTCCCACATTAGTATGGTGAATTTGTTTTGGAATGTTAAAATGGGAAAGGACATATGTGTTACCTGAGGGTGACCCAAGTCAATATGGTGGGTTTCGCTGTTTATATGCTCTTTCTGAGTTACAATCTTGATTATAAACAGCTAGTCATAGATGTACCAATAAATTTGGACCATTTTATGTATCAATATTTTAAGATGTCCTATTTCCCTGATAGTTTCTGATTTCAGGGTGTCTGGGAAAAACAGTTTCTCAACATAGGTAAATTGGAATATAACTTTTGATTGTTGACTTATTGAATCATAGAATTGTGGAATTGGAAATAATTTTAGTGGTTGTAGAGACTAATCTCTTCATTTTCCAGGAAATGGAAAGTGAGGTTTCTCAAGTTAAGTCATCCATAGTCTGACTGCTACTTAGTGATAGAGTTGGAACTAAATGCTCGGATGCTTGTCTTCAGATTCCTAGTACAGTGCTGTCTGTGCTATGTACTATTAAGTAGACAAACCAATGAGTTACCTTCCCAGATCATATATGTAGCCAGCAGCGTTGATTCTTTCCCATATGCATTTTTTCCTTTCTCTTTTAAATAACTACTAACCACAATTAATTCATTCCCCTACCATGTTTAATGAATATACTTGTATGTGTCTCTCCTCGAGCACACGTGGACTCCTTAGAATGGACATCTGCCTGTGAGTGGATTGCTGGGCCAGAGGCTGATGTGAATCTGCAACTTGATGAGTTGCAGCCAAATCACCCTCTGAATTTTTTAACAATTTCCATCCCGCCAACAGTGTCTGAGTCATCCTTGCCCTGGGAATTGTCAGATGGGCATTGTCAGATTTTTACATTTTTGCCAATCTGATGGGTGAGAAATGATGTATTTGTTTTTCTCTTTGTTCGTTAGTTTTGACAAATGCATAGAGCTATGCAACTACCAAAATCAAGACACAGAACAGTTCCAGCACCCAGAACTCCCTTGAGCTGCTCTTTTGTAGTCAACTCTTCCCCCACCCTTAACCCCTGGTGGCTAATGATCTGTTGTCTTCCCCTATGGTTTGTCTTTTCTAGAATATCATATAAATGGAATCCTACAGTATTCAGCATTTTGAGTAGTTTCTTTCATTTAGCGCAATACGTATATTTGAGTGTTCATCCATATTGATAACTGTATCAGCAGTTCCTTCTGTTTTATTGCTGAATGTGGTATCCATTGTATGAATTTACCACAGTTTATCCACCCACCAGTTGAAGGACGCTTCAGTTATTTTCGGTTTTGTCTTTTTTGACTGAAAAAAACTACTCTAAATCTTTGCAAACATGTTTTTGTGTGAACATTAGTCTTCTTCTCTTGGGTAAGCACCTAGAAGTGAAATTGCTGGGTCACATGGTATGTGTATGTTTAACCTTATTTTAAAAACTCTTTGTGGTAGCAAAGTCATGGCCCACAAAGATGTCCTAATCACTGAACCTGGGAATACTTTAGTTTACTTGGCAAAGGTGAATTAAATTTGCAGTTGGAATTAAGGTTGCTGATCAACTGCCTTTAAAATAGGGAGATTACCCTGGATTATCCAGGTGGGCCCAGCGCATCACAAAGGCCCTTAAAAGGGAAAGAGAAACAGTAGAGTAGAAAAAAGATGCAACAAGGGAAGCAGGGCCAGAGAGATGCAGAGTTCTTGGTTTTGAGGGTGGAGGAGGGGCGCCATAGGCTAAGGAATGTGGTGTTCTCTAGAAGCTTGAAAGGGCTAGGAAATGGATTAACCTTTATAGTCCCCCCAAAAGAACCTAGTTCTGCCAACACCTTGATTTTAGCCCAAGGAGACCCATGTCAGACTGCTAACCTACAGAACTGTAAAACTATAAATCTGAGTTGTTTTAAGCCATGAAATTTGTGCTAATTTGTTACAGCAGCATAACAAACTCCACTTTAAAACTGTTTTTCCAGGGGCTGGCCCCGTGGCTTAGTGGTTAAGTGCATCTGCTCCGCTGTTGGCGACCCGGGTTCGGATTGAGGGTGCACACTGACGCACCGCTTCTCCAGCCATGCTGAGGCCGGGTCCCACATACAGCAACTAGAAGAATGTGCAACTATGACATACAACTATGTACTGGGCTTTGGAGAGAAAAAAATGGAGGAGGATTGGCAATAGATGTTAGCTCAGAGCTGGTCTTCCTCAGCAAAAAGAGGAGGATTAGCATGGATGTTAGCTCAGGGCTGATCTTCCTCACAAAAAAGTAAATAAACAAAACTGTTTTCCAAAGAGGCTGAACCATTTTGTGTTCCCACCAGCAATGTAGGAGTGTTCTAGTTACTTTCCATCCTCATTAACACTTGGTATGCTCAACCTCTTTAATTCTAGTCATTCTAATAGGTACATAGCAGGATCTCAATGTGGTTTTTATGTGCATCTTTCTCACGATTAATGACGTTGAGCATCTTTTCATGTGCTTATTTGTCATCTGCGTATCTTCTTTGGTGAAGTGTCCAAATCTGTGACCATTTTAAACTTGGATTTTCTTATTGCCGAGTTTTGAGAGTTCTTTATAGTCCTGTCAGATATGTGATTTGCAAAGGTCTTCTCCCAGTCTGTGGCTTGCCTTCTCCATCCTCTCACCAGTGTCTTTGGAAGGTCTGTGTAACATAACTCAAGAGGTTTCACATGACTTTATTTTCCTTCATTGAGAAACAGAGTGAGGTTGGAGCACCTGAGTCCAATCAGACCTTGATCAGAGTTGGGGCTGGGTCTCACTTTTAGTAAACCCAGCCCTTCCACTTTCCCTGTTCCTGTTTGCTGTGCTCCCCTCCCCTGCACAGGCATCTGGTTCTAAGTCTGGTAGATTTCTGTCTCCTCAAGTTTGGGAACCCATAGACAATTCAGCTACATGCTTCAGACATCTCAGCACAGCTCTCCAGCCTCCTACCTGATATTGCTTCACAATATGGGAAATTCCCTGAAGATCAGACTAACGGTATGTTGGACTTAGGCCACTTCCACCACTTCTGGAGGTTTCATTTTGTTTTGTGGAAGCTTTTGGCCTAGTTCCCCAGATTTCTGTGTGGCACCAAAACTTAACACAGGTGCTGTGAGAAAGAGCAGTTGTGTGTCTGAAAGCTCTCAGGTTTCATCTGCCACACCAGTCCTGCAGAATCACTACAAGTTTGGCTAACTTCTCTTTTCCTTAGCCGAGGATCTGACTGAGCAAGCCAGATCCTCGGCAACCACCCAGAATCAGAAAACGCCTGCAGGGCTCACATAAAAATCTTTTTATTCTTTCTGGAATTTTAGTTGGTTGATTCTGAAGTTCTCCAATGCTCTAAAAATATATTTATAATTTATCTGGCTTTGTCCAGTTTTGCAGCGAGTGCTTTCCTGTCCTGGTCTACTCTAAAACAGAAGTTTCCTTGTCATTAGTTTTTAACTCCATCAGTTATACATTGTCAATATTATGATTGTTTGGAAAAATCATGCTTTCAATGATTTATTCAGACGTTTACCCTTTTTTATCCTCAAGATCCATTTTTACCTCTTACCATTTCTTCTTCTATCAGTTTGTTTCTTTTTTTTTTTTTGTGGGGAAGATCTGCCCTGAGCTAACATCCATGCTAATCCTCCTCTTTTTGCTGAGGAAGACCGGCTCTGAGCTAACATCTATTGCCAATCCTCCTCTTTTTTTTTTTTTTTTTGTGAGGAGATCAGCCCTGTGTTAACATCCGCCAATCCTCCTCTTTTTTTTGCTGAGGAAGACGGCCCTGGGCTAACATCTGTGCCCATCTTCCTCCACTTTATATGGGACGTCGCCACAGCATGGCTTGCCAAGCAGTGCGTCGGTGCACACCCGGGATCCGAACCAGCGAACCCCGGGCCACCGCAGTGGAGCGCGCGCACTTAACCGCTTGCGCCACCGGGCCGGCCCCTCCTCCTCCTTTTTTTTTTACCCCCAAAGCCCCAGTAGATAGTTGTATGTTATAGTTAACACAGTCTTATAGTTGCTGTATGTGGGACACGGCCTCAGCATGGCCGGAGAAGCAGTGCATCAGTGCGCACCCAGGATCTCAACCCGGGCCACCAGTAACCGAGCGCGCACACTTAACTTCTTAGCCACGGAGCCCGCCCAGTTTCTTTCTTTTTAAAGTACATTCTTTTTTACTTTTTAAGTCTTTTCCTTGAGGAAGATTAGCCCTGGGCTAAGATCTATGCCAATCTTCCTCTATTTTGTACGTGGGTCATCACCATAGCATGGCTGATGAATGGTGCAGATCCCCTCCTGGGATCCAAACCCACGAACCCAGGCCTTGGAAGGGGAGTGTGCTGAACTTAAACCACTACGCCAGGTGGCTGACCCCCTTTAAAGTACATTCTTTAGGAATTCCTTAATGAGCATTTGTTCGTGGTAATACCCTTAGTAAATGTTTGCATAAAAATGTCTTTAAGTCACCCTAGTTATTGAGATATGGTTTGATTGGGTATACACTGAAAGTTATTTTCTCTCTGTACCTTGAAGATTTAATCCAACTCTCTCTTGCCTTCCATTGTTAAATAATGTATCATAGGTCTAAATGTAAGTCTCTGTAAGTGTTCTGTTCCTCTGAGGGGCTTTGAGTATCTTCTTTTGTATTTAGTGCTCTTTGGTTTCTCTGAATGGATCTGGCTCTAGATTTTTTTTTTTTAATATTGCTTGAGATGTATACAGCTGCCTGAATCTAGAGTAGAAGTCTTTTACCAATTTTGGAAATTTCTGTTATTATATCTGAATATTCCTTTAAATCATATATATATATATTTATATTATTTAATTCAAATATATACATATACACATTCAATATATATTCATTAAATATATATTTATATTATTTAATTCAATATATATTATTCAATATAGTGATTTTTATTATTGAAAAAATATACGAGTATTATTTATATATATAGTTTCCTGTACTTGACCAAACTCAAGCCAGTCTCCTTTGAGCCTATAATAACTTGGCCTATAATAACTACAGTCTCTCAGCACAAATGGTTTCACACCTCCACACATATTATAAGACTTAAACACTTCCACAGTTTCTAACAGCTCAAATCAACATCCTTAGGATGACCCCTGTCCCCTTAAAGTGCCTGCCTGAGAAAGCTCAAGGCAGCCAAAAGAATTGACTATTTGTTCTGGCCAACACTTGATCATTGTCCCCTGACATCCCTTTCTTAGAGCATTTACCCAAAAGTGCTTAGAACTGTGAATCTTTCCTCTGTCCTTTAGAGTTGTAGGTGTGTCTGCTATAACTCAGGAGTGCATTTCTCAAGGTCCTGAGAGCCATTCCTTGAGATGAGGACAGGGTGTCTGTCTCCCAGATGCTGTGAGAGGAGAGAAGTGAAACTTTGATTATTTCCAACTAGCAGACACAACTGGCCAGATCACACTGCACTGACCAACATTCTGTAACTTTTCCCTCCCTGACTCTACTGAGCCCCTGCTCACCCCTCTGCCTGCTCCCTCATTCTCCCTTTCAAATGCCCAGTCACATCTGTACAAATCAAATTGAGTTCAGTTCATCCTGTTCCTACTTCCCTATTGCAGTGGTATATGCCTGATTAAAATCTGTCCTGACCACTTTAACTAGAGTCTGGCTTTGTATATACTCCACATTTAACACACATACAGATAATCTCACGCATATGCCTAGATACGCATATACAAACGTAACCATGGGCCCTCCAGGACCAGTTCAACTGACCCCATCTTATGAACAGAGTAGTTAAGAGTTTTCTTTCAGGAACTGAGACCCCTCTTCCAGTTCAGACCAGTTGGGACCACCAACTCATCAACTGGGAGTTCACAAATGCTTTATATGTGACCTTTATGACATCAAGGAGCTAAAAACTCCATTCTCCGATCATGGTAACACTGCCAATTTGTGAACACACATCTGATGAAGAGCTGCAAAGCTTGACTTTGCTTGCGAAGATCATCAATTACCTCACTTCTCCTTACTTCCAATCATGTACCTCCACACGTCAGAACACCCTGCCCTTCATCCCATAAATTGTACCCCAAGACCTGGATCAGGGAGACAGATCTGACACAGACACATGCCCCCGTCTCCTTGCAGATCAATCTCACAAAATAAAGTTACACTTCATTTCCCAAAAGCTGATGCCAGAATAATTGGCTTTTTTAATGTGCATTGGGCAAGAGAACCCCAATATTGTGCAGTAACATCAATACATGTATATACACTTACTGGTTGTTTTATTTTTTTTTTTTGTCCTCTTTGCTTAAGAGGAGTCACCCTGAGCTAACATCTGTTGCCAATCTTTTTGCTGAGGAAGATTCACCCTGAGCTAACACCTGTGTCAACCTTCCTCTATTTTGTATGCCGGTTGCCACCACAGCGTGGCCACTGGTGAGTGGTGTAGGTCCACGCCCAAGAACTGCACCTGGACCACTGAAGTGGAGTTTTCTAAACTTAACCAATAGGCCATGGGACCAGCCCATGTCTAATTCTTTTGAAGATGTTACTAGATATGCAATTGAAGTTTCACTATGATCTCTGGATTTCCTTGCTGTTTCTTTAGTCCCTCACTTCAGTGTATGTGTTTCTTGCTACATCTTTCATGCTAGAGGAATTCCTCAAATATCAAGTGGTCCTTGGCTACCTGTTCATATTTCTGTGATGGGAAGAAAACAGCTGAGTAAGATCTCTGTGGGCCTGATGGGGCCTGTGAATGTCTGGACTCAATGTTTCTTCAGGGGTGTTGAGAGTTGAAGTAGTAACAGGCAAACAATGTTGGTGCCCACACTGATCTCTAACAACATACTTATTCTACACATTCCCACAATGACAGACATCCTCTGAACACATGGAAATGCTGACAACACACACCCACACACACATACACACTATTTGCAAATGACCAGCAGCATTTAGACTGTAAACTACACATGATAATGCACACTGATACTCAGAACATACACACAAACACACACACACATACAGACCACTCACTGTCTCAGAGCCCACAGTGACTTGAACTCTCTAAACACACACACGTCAACAAAACACACCTTCACATAGAAGCCGTAATAGCCATGCACCCTGTGACCATACAGAATTGCTGAACACACAGACATCCACACAATAAGGGACGTGGCCGTGCACATCTGGGCTTGATCAAGGGGGTTTTCACACCTCAGCATCAACATGGACACCCCGGGGCGAGAGGGAGAGGCAGAGGGCACAGAGAGAACATGTGGGGAGCAGTCAGGAGACACTTGCATAAAGCAAATATGATACCTGTAAAGCTGGTTGCTAAATGACATATGACTCAAGGGTATGAGGACACAAGAGGATCTGAAATGGTACAAAGGAGGTGACTGATACAAACCCATCACAAGATATTTAAAAGTAAGGAACAGTGATATTTTAAAAAGCACTGAAGAGAGTGCATCAAAGCTTAGATATAATTCCAAACAATGAATGACATGGAATTCTGGCCAAAGAACAGCCATTATTGCTGTTAAAATTCCTATTTAAATGTCTCTTATAAAATTATAGAAATACTCCTTGAAAAATGACAAATATTCATTGGTTTAAAATATTTAAAACATTTCAGGATAAAGTTACTTCAGGTTCCACTTTTACTGAGTAGCTTTTCTTGGGCAGCTAGAATAGTTGGACAAAGCACACAGAACAGCTGTTTGAAGGGTTGTAGAACATCCTGTGCAGACAGGACTTGAGGGTCTACAATCTCTGAGACTAGGGAAGCACAAGATTGTGAGCACCATCTCCACGTGGCTTCTCCTCTAAGGCATTTGCTATTTCAACAGTGAGAGAAGAGAGTGAGCAGAATGAGGAGGAAAAATGAACTGAAATTTGGTTCCAGCCAAGTCCAGTAACTTCTGCTTCTAGTCATGTGTGGTAAAGGCAGAGCAACAATTAAACATTGATTTAATAAATACTGCGTGTTTGAAAACACCAAAGGGATGTGGAAGCAAACAGGACTAGATGAAAGGAAATTTCAAAAGGGAAAGAGCCTTTTTAGGTAAGATTGCCACACATGAGCTCACCCGGGAGAATTTGCTTAATCTGGACTCTGATAATCAGACCTGTCTTACCAGAAGACAATTGTAAGTACAGTCTGTCATAATTGATCTATGTTAGCTTTTAAATATCACAAGTTTTGTTTGGCTGTTGTTAATTTTTACTCCCTCCACTAGAAGACTCTATGAAAGGAAAGACATTGTATCATTTGCCACATGATCTTCAGAACATTCTTCAGTTGGGGCTGTATGACTTCTATAAATATTTAATTGTTGATTTCATGAATGCTATAGACTGAATGTCTATGTAATCCAATTTCATACGGTAAAATCCTAATCCCCGACCTGAGGGTATTTGGAATTGGGGCCTTTGGGTGTTAATTAGCTTAGATGAGGCCATAAGTGTGAAGCTCCCACGATGGAATTAGTGACCTTACAAGGAGATGGAGTGCCAGAGCTCTCTCTGCCAAATGAGGGTAGAGCAAGAAGCTGTCCTTCTGCAAAACAGGAAGAGAGCTCTCACCAAAAGCAAATCAGCTTGAACCTAGATCTTGAACAAGCCGGTCTTCAGAACTGTGAGGAATGCACTTTTGTTGTTAAGAGTGCCCAGTCTAGGCAGGGCCCGCTGGTGTAGTGGCTAAATGTGGCTGCTCCGCTTCAGTGGCCCCAGGGTTCACAGGTTCAGATCCCAGGCATGCACCAATGCACCGCTTCTCAAACCATGCTGTGGCAGCATCCCATATAAAAAGTAGAGGAAGGTGGGCACAGATGTTAGCCCAGGGCCAATCTTCCTCAGAAAAAAAGAGGAGGATTGGCATCAGATGTTAGCTCAGGGCTGATCTTCCTCACACACACACACACACACAAAACCCAAAAATGCCCAGTCTAGGGGCCTGCCCCATGGCCTAGTGTTTAAGTTCAATGAGCTTCTCTTTGGTAGCATGAGTTCGGTTCATGGACACAGACCTATACCACTCATCAGCAGCCATGCTGTGGGGGTGACCCATATACAAAAAAGAGGAAGACTGGCACGGATGTTAGCTCATGGTGACTCTTCCTCAGCAAAAATATAAATAAATAAAGTACCCCGTCTATGATATTTTTGTTACAGCGTCCCATACTGAGTAGGACACTGAGTGTGTGAATAAGTTCATTTAGATTGACGATCCTTCTTCTACATGACAAGTTACTGCTGATGATTCCTAAATCGGTGTGAGTCAAATTTCCCTTAAGGATCATAAAGAGGTTAAGGCCCTTCTCCCTAGTTATGCACATATTGATACACATGAAAACATGTTGCATCAAGTGCTTTATTGACACCTTAGTCTCACACCTGATCCCATTGGCCTTCGGTGAACCTCAGTTTTACAGTCAGTGTATTCCCCAAAGGGCAATAAAGGAAAGTCCCTGGACTGAAAAGGGTCGGTATCCATCGTGTAGCTCCTGTCCTCTGCCCAGCCAGCTCTAGAGCAGTGTTAATTTACAAGATAGGCTTTTCTCCAGGCAGCTCTGTCTTTCTGCCAACATGTTCTCATTTAGGATGATCTCACCAGGAGGAATGAGTGGAAATTTGGAGAGAAGAGCTACAGAAGGCATCTGCCAGGGGAAATTCTTTGTGGTTACATGACCTAGGATATGGACACCTGGCTGCTCTAAGGTGTCCTGAAAATGGAACCATTCCCATGTCTGCAATATCCTTCCATGTCCTCTTTCCCCTCCATGTCTCTGTTCTTGGTGGCCAAATTTCCTTGGCAATGACAATAAAAGAATGAAAGTAGGGAATGACCCATTTCCAGTCTCAGAATTCTGTGAAATTTTACTGCCTATCCCCAGTCTCCCAGGACTGACACTCTTTTTATTCTTTTAAGATTAGATTACATTTTAATCTCCTTTAATCAGAGTTTTCTCTCATCCTTGTTATGTATATACATGTTCTAATACATAATATTGAAAACATTATTTTTGACCCTACAATCTCCAGATTCACTCATAGTTATTTTCTGATGGATGCGTGCCTTTGTAATTATGTTTATAACTCCATTAACTATAGAAATTGACTAAATGCTGAGTAGTAATGTACTAATACAGGAAAATGGCCCATTTTTATTCAACATAAAGTTTCATGTTTTCATCAAAACAAATACATGAATACTTAATTGTTCAGCAAAAACTTTTACTATGTACATGTAAGCGATTATAAATCTATTGGAGTTGCTTTACCTTGTCGATTATTCCTTGTTTCTGAATTGTGCATTCAGCATTTCCATGAACACTTTAGAATTCTGCATCTTTATCCTACCATTTTATTTTCTTTATTATAATTTTTTTTTTATAAATTTTTTTTTTTTATAAATTTTCCCCCCCAAAGCCCCAATAGATAGTTGTATGTCATAGCTGCACAACCTTCTAGTTGCTATATGTGGGACGTGGCCAAGCCGGAGAAGCAGTGCATCAGTGCACACCCGGGATCCGAACCTGGGCCGCCGGCAGCAGAACGCGTGCACTTAACCGCTAAGCCACGGGGCCGGCCCTATATGTTATAATTTTTATTAATTTATTTTTTCCCCCAAAGCCCTAGTGGATCGTTGTATGTCATAGCTGTATATCCTTCTAGTTGCTGTATGTGGGAAGCTGCCTCAGCATGGCCGGAGAAGTGGTGTGTCGGTGCGCGCCTGGGATCCAAACCCGGGCCGCCAGCAACGGATTGTGCGCACTTAACCGCTCAGCTACGAGGCCGGCCCTATCCTACCATTTTAAATACTAAATCATCGACAAAAGTCCACATTACTCGTTCAGTTGTGTGTTAGTGGATCCTTTGTAGGGTGTCTTCCTAGGTACGTTTTCACATGGTCATCGACAAAAGTCCACATTACTTATTCAGTTGTGTGCTAATGGGTCCTCCGTAGGGTGTCTTCCCGGGTACATTTTCCAATGTGAACTCCAGCTGAAGGCCTTGTGACACTGATATAAATACTGGTGTCTCCACAAATCATGGGGCCAATGATGTGTGGTCTGTTATGAGAGGTTTGGGGATTCAATCGGAGATGTAAAAGACACTTTCCACTCCAAACAAATGGACTGAAGGTATATTTTATTATATAGAGGATAGTAAAGGTGATAGTCTGCAAACAGATCCGAATAGGTCAAATATTAAGAGGGAAAAAACATCAGCCCGAGTGGAAAGGGAAAACATCCACATCGGCTGAAGAGAAATGACACAAATCAACCGGAAAGAGAAACACCAAGTTGACCGAAAAGAGAAGACATCAAATCAATTACTTAATATCAAATCAATTACTTCACATCAAATCAATCACTCACAACATCCACACCCCACTGCCGGGAAAGCCCTGTCAATCGACGCGGCTGGGCAAGGATCACACGTCCTGGGCAAGGTGTCCCTTCCACAGGTGGAACTCTTACCAGGTCTCAGTTTCCAGCAGTTTATATAAGCAGTTACAGAGTTTACAGAGCAAGCATCCAGTGTTCCCATACACAAAATGGTTATCAGTGGCGTATGTACACTGAGCCCCTTGGCTAATGTCCCAGCCCAGTAGTTGTGTACATGCATTGTTCTCTTTGGTTATCATCTTAGCCCGGCACAGATGGCCAGTCCATCCCGCGCTACGATGCCCCAAGAGCCTTGAAATGTTACAACTTTCAACTCTCTCCGTGGGAAAAAGGCCAGTTCTCGGGAAAAGGCCGGTTCCCACCACACAGAAAGCAGCTTTGTATTTCTTTGTGTGCTGGTGGCTATAGGTCGATGGAGCGGCCAAACATGGCTGTACTCACGTCAAGACAGGTCCTTTACAGAGTCATATAACCTAATACTTTTCATTCAATTAGTGTAAGGAATGCTATGGAAAGTAGATTGATGACAATTAATAAAAGATTGATTATGAACATGCTGTTAGGGAGAAAAAGTTAACCTCTGGGTATAATGGTTTACTTTTTATGCAATTAATCAACCACCTTAACAAACCCCATTTACAGGCAGGTCTATATACATATATATATATTAGATTAAGATTATATCATCTATTAGTTTGAATGTGCTTTTGTAAAGTATGCCTTGTTTCTCTTACCCTTTCGTACTGGGAGAAATATGGAATAGATAGAAACTGACTGGATTACTCTGGTCTGAACTCAGATCATGTAGGGTTTGAATCGTTCAACAAATGAGCAATTAATGGCAGCTACACCACTGGAATTTCCTGATCCAACATCACAGACATACACCCTATTGTGGATACGGAGTGTAGAATAGGATGTGCTGTTATCCCGAGGGTAACATGTTCTGTTGATCAATATTTTGGATCAATAAGTGATAAACTATTTTGACTAGCTGGTCTAGATTTTAATCACTCAGAGGTTATTTTCTTCTCTGAGGTCACCCCAACCAAAATTGTTAGTCCATTTAAGTTTTGTTATCCCTTGATTTGGCTTACCTTTGTTTTTTTTTAATTCATTGAAGCTCCATAGGGTCTTCTCGCCTTATTTTGTCATTCACGCCTCTTCAGGGAAAGGTCAATTTCACAGTTTAAATATAAGAGAGAGTAAAACCCTCGAGTGGCCCTTCATACAAGTTCTCATTTAGACAACAAATGATGATGTTGCCTTTGCAAGGTCTGGTCACCGCAGCCTTTACACCGTGTCACTGGGCAAGCAGTGCCTGTAACACCAGAAATGCCAGAGGAGATGCTTTAGGTAAACAGGTGTGGGTTTGCCGAGTTTCTTTTATTTTTTTTAAAGCTTTGCTTGAATGCCTACGTGTGTTGGGTTAAGAATGAATGTAATATAGTACTGGAGGTTTTGGCCAGAGCAATTAGGCAAGAAAAAGGAATAAAAGGAATCCAAATAGGTAACGAAGAAGTGAAACTCTCACTATTTGCAGATGACATGATTGTATACATAGAAAACCCTAAAGAATCTGTTGGAAAACTGTTAGAAACAATCAACAACTACAGCAAAGTTGCAGGGTACAAAATCAATCTACAAAAATCAGTTGCATTTCTATATGCTAATAATGAACTAACAGAAAGAGAGCTCAAAAAGATAATACCATTTACAATTGCATCAAAAAGAATAAAATACCTAGGAATAAATCTTACCAAGGAGGTGAAGGACCTATACAATGAGAACTACAAGACATTACTGAGGGAAATCTACGATGACATAAAGAAATGGAAAGATATCCCATGCACGTGGATTGGAAGAATAAACATAGTTAAAATGTCTATATTACCTAAAGCAATCTACAGATTCAATGCAATCCCAATCAGAATCCCAATGACATTCTTCACAGAAATAGAAAAAAGAATACTAAAATTTATATGGGGCAACAAAAGACCCCGAATAGCTAAAGAAATCCTAAAGAAAAAGAACAAAGCAGGAGGCATCACAATTCCTGACTTCAAAACATACTACAAAGCAATAGTAATCAAAACAGCATGGTACTGGTACAAAAACAGACACACAGATCAATGGAACAGAATTGAAAGCCCAGAAATAAAACCACACATATACGGACAGCTAATTTTCGACAAAGGTGCTAAGGACATGCAATGGAGAAAGGAAAGTCTCTTCAATAAATGGTGTTGGGAAAACTGGACATCCACATGCAAAAGAATGAAAGTGGACCATGTGCTATCGCCATTCACAAAAATTAACTCAAAATGGATCAAAGACCTGAAGGTGAGACCTGAAACTATAAAACTCATAGAAGAAAATATAGGCAACACACTATTTGACATTGGGTTTAAAGGAATCTTTTCGGATGACATGCCTACCCAGACTAGGGAAACTAAAGAAAAAATAAACAAGTGGGACTTTATCAGACTAAAGAGCTTTTATAAGACAAATGAAATCAGAATCAAGATGAACAAACAACCAACCAGCTGGGAGAGAATATTTGCAAAACATACATCTGACAAGGGGTTGATCTCCATAATATATAAAGAACTCACACAATTGAACAACAAAAAAACAAACAACCCGATCAAAAAATGGGCAGAGGAAATGAACAGACACTTCTCCAAGGAAGATATACAGATGGCCAATAGGCACATGAAAAGATGCTCAACATCACTAATCATCAGGGAAATGCAAATCAAAACAACACTAAGATACCACCTCACGCCCGTTAGAATGGCTATAATCACCAAGACAAAAAACAACAAATGTTGGAGAGGATGTGGAGAAACAGGAACCCTCATACACAGCTGGTGGGAATGCAAATTGGTGCAGCCTCTATGGAAAACGGTATGGAGATTCCTCAAAGAATTAAAAATAGAGATGCCCTATGATCCAGCCATCCCACTACTGGGAATCTATCCAACGCACCTGAAATCAACAATCCAAAGAGGCTTATGCACCCCTATGTTCATTGCAGCATTATTCACCATAGCCAAGAAGTGGAAGCAACCTAAGTGTCCCTCGACTGACGATTGGATTAAGAAAATGTGGTATATATATACAATGGAATACTACTCAGCCATAAAAAAAGACAAAATCGTCCCATTTGCAACAACATGGATGGGCCTGGAGCGTATTATGTTAAGTGAAATAAGCCAGAAAGAGAAAGACAAACACTGTATGATCTCACTCATATGTGGAATATAAACCAACACATGGACAGAGAAAACTGGACTGTGGTTACCCGGGAAGTGGGGGTGGGGGGTGGGCACAAGGGGTGAAGGGAGTCATATATGGGGTGATGGACAAACAAAAATGTACAACCCAAAATTTCACAATGTTAGAAACCATTACAATATCAATAAAAAAAAGAATGAATGTAATAAATAATTATTGGGTTGAAATTATTTTATTGCTAACTTTTGGTGATTATGTGTCCTGATATCAGATTATGCAAGGAGAAACAACTCTTATTCCTCATAGTAACAATACTACTTTTATGAATTAATAGATTAATGCAGTATTAGATTAGGAGTTAGTTTCTGTGACTAAAATCAAGATAAGTATACTGTCGAACCTGAAGGCTTTCTTATTTGGTGGCTGAATTTAGGCCAACTAGGGTATTGTTTGTACTCCCTCTCTAAGGAAGGTTGTATCCTGTATCTAAAAGGCTGTACCTCTTTAGGGCTGGGTCTGGAGGAGGCAGGAGGCTGGACAAGTGTGGAGCTTGCTCTGGCCCAGAGGGATGAGCAAGAGACACAGGGCACCTGCTGCCACACACGGCCGCAGCAGACATCACTCATCAGTCACGACATGCTTGGCTGCAGAGCCAAGAGAGCCCCCAGTCCAACAAGGTGCACTCCGAAGCCACTCCCAGGCAGAGCAGGGGACTGTGATGAACCCATTTGCAGTCCCTGCTCCCCTAAGACGTGCTGCAGGCCTCCTCTCCCCACTTACCTCAGCAGCTCCTCACTGTCCTCGGGACTCAGGACTTCAAGGCCCGCCAGCAGGCTGCTCCAGCACTTCTCCTTCCTTATCATCGTCTCCCCTCTCTGCTCCCAATCTAGTTCCAGGGCAAGTTACTTGTGGCTCCTGAGTGCTGCTACTTGTCCTGGAAGGCCCTTCCTTCACCCCATCTACCCTGTGCACTCCTACTTACCCTTCAAGACTCGACTCCAGTGATGCCTCCTCGGGAAGAACTCCCTGATGCTCCATCTTCCCAGGCATGTTCTGGGCCACCACTCTGCCTCCTGCCCACGTCCATCACTGCCGGGAACCTTGCTGGGATCACTTGTCTGGTCTCGACGTCCAGCCTAGCCCCTCAAGGGGAGGAAATGCTTAGACTCAGGGCAATGGAGCAGACTCCTAGAGACCGTGGTGACACTACCCACCCAAGAAGAGGTCATTTTTGGCCCACTTCCAGCTTGGGCCCAGTGCAGCTCAAGAGGAACCAGGACACAGGGAGGCTGGCTCTGGGCTCCACAGGTCACAGGGTCAGCCTAGAGAAAGGGCACAAGGGGCCACACAAAGGGGCTCAGGAGAGGACCCCAAGTCAACAATACCCTTGCTAAGGGCAGCAGGGGCTAAAGGCACCAGCACAGGCCGGCAGGAGGTGCTGGCGAACTTTTCATCTGCTCAGAGGGTCTCAGGGCTGGATAGAAGGAACTCAGGAGACCCGTCTGAGATGTAAGCCACCTCGGGGGCATGTAAGCAGAAGCTGAGGTTCCCACAGCAAGTGGAATCTGAAGAGGTGACCCTCAGACCCCTGGCAGCTCTAACGTCTCCGAGTTGGAAGTCAGTCCCCTCAGTCACAGCCTCTAGCTGCCCGCTTACAGGGCTGTGCCTCTCAAACACAGCTCCCAAGGCAAGTGGAGGCTGAGGGTGAATCAAACTTCCTACCGGTGAGAACCTCTGTGATCCCGGCCTCCCACAAGGGGCCAAGGATGATGAGCAAGGGACAGAGGGACTGACCCACACGACTTCCCCATGGAGTCTGAACATGCTTGTGATTCACGGGGCCACTAAGTATCTGTCCTCATCTCCACTCCTCTCTCCCCAAAAGGACATGTCAGTGTTTACTATGACATCCACAGACACATCAAGGGCATCTGGGAAGAGTCACGTGTACATCTGGAGAGAAAGGAACTGTGAAAACCAGTAATATCTGTATCCATGTGTGCAGATACTGACATCCACATACAGCTGTCACATTCCTCCAGCAGCCCTGGAATACTCTGCAATCATGCTGACAGGTTTTGGCACATGGGAGCCAAACCAACAGGTGCTGTCCCCGAATGCCACCACTGCTGGGGCATACCTTGAGATTGGGGGTGGCAGGGTGTCATGCCCCATCTCACAAAATTCTGGCTGGTGTCCAGGAGGGTCTCACAGCCTTTGAGGATCATGCACTCCATGGCTATGTTTTCTTGGATGCTCTCTGTCTGGTTTACTTCATTGTTCATTATCCTGTGGGGACAGAAAATAAGCCTGAGACAGGCTGCCCCCACCTCTCAGGGAGAATGGAATGCCGGGCCTCTGGCCAGATGTAGGAAGAAGGCCTGGCACCCAGGATGCTCAGGTGGAGCCTGTGGTCATGAAGGGGGAGAGAGCATGCATATTGAATACCTGCTGTGCTGGACACTCTATGGGCATGATCTCACATCATCCTTCTGACAGCCCAAGGAGACAGATGGCCTTATTTCAGAGAGACGGAAATGGAGATTAATAGCTAGAAAGCAGGTCTGATCTAAAAGTCTGAACCACGTCGAACAGAGATGGCAAAACTGGGAGGAGGACTGGTGTACAGGAAAAAACCTTTCTTCATTACTCTGCCCCCCACACCACTGTTGACCTTATCTACATCCATAGAAGTCCACCCACCCATCCTGCCTCAGGGCCTTTGCACTTGTTATCTCCTCCCTTCACCCAATGCACTTTATACAGTTCTTCCTTAATGTTTGGGCCTTGGAATGGCTTAGCCTTGGAGCACATGGCAATCCTACTTGCTCATGGAAAGACTGACTTCAGTAGGCTCCAGCACACCTGGGGGGGGGAGCAGGATACACCTTGCCCCTTTATCTGAGAATAAGGACAACTCTCCTATTTGTCCTGTTCTGACTGCTGCAACAGCCCTCCTCTCCAGGAGTTTGAGCCATTTAACTGCTTTTGAAAAATAGCATTGGTGGAAAAAGAGGAGTGTGAATTGCCAACTTTGCTAACAGCCTTGGTGGGTTTTCAGGAGTCTTAGGATGTTAGTGATTTTGGAGGGAAGAGCATCTGGAAAAAATACCCCACCTACTCCAAGAAAAGCACAAAACCTCTTATTTGTCTGCTGATGCCTCAAATTCTACAACCATGACCAGATCACCAAGAGAGCTGGTTAATATGTATGGCTTTCGAAGTTCTCTCGTAAACACTGTCCCATTTACCCTTCCCAGCAATAAGAGATGACACTGGTGGGGCTGGATCCGTGATTAACGAACTCAGCATGATGAGCAAATTACTGGGCCCTTCTGACCCTCAGTTTGCTCACCTGTAGAAGATCGGAGTGAGGATGGAAGAGAACGCATTTCACGTGCTGACCTCAGGCCCATCACATGGAAGGTGCTTGAGTAAAGGGCCGTGATGATTGTGGCTATTAACACTGGTTGCAAAGATGTTATTATAAAACTATTATTATCCGTTGTTTTCTGGTTATCAGACTGGGGCATGGAGATGGGGTTTCTTCCTTAGGAGCCTCAGTCCCTCCCTCCAAGCAATGCTCTTCTTAGCAGCCCAGGCCCTAGCCCTGTTCTAGGATTTCAAGGATATGCTAATTCGCTGGATATGGACTCCTTTTTGGAGGTTAGCAAAGGTAAGCAGAACCATTTCTTTTGAAGAGGGTGGGGATTTTGTTGAGGAGGGCTGTATTTGCAAAAAACAAGGTGGCGATTCCAGACTAGCAACACTAGTTTTACTCTTAGACAAGTGCCAGCTTCAGCTGCTCAGGACTACTGCCAGCCCCGGCTGGGGTTTGTACTGAGAGCCACACTGTCCACGAAGCTGGGAAGGAGTTCCCAGGGCCACAGGCTCCCGGGGGGACTGAAAGTGATGACCTGGGTTACAGTGAGCCCAAGAGATGAGGTTCAGGAGAAAAAGCGGGACAAAGGCTAGAGGTAGGAGAGAGTCAGCCCCAGGGGAGGAGTGTTTCTGAGCACAGCCAAGGAGGATAGGTTATCTGATGGCTTCTTGCCGGGCTGGGAGCCTTCCTCAGTCCCCAAAGGGAAGGAGAGAGAAGGATGAAAGGGCTGCTGTCAGGGTGACAGGAAAACCCTCTTCTGTGCTACTAGGGCTGGGTTCAGGCCAGGTGCAGGTGATCAGGTGGGACAATGGAGGAGTAGGCTTCAGGAAAGGGGATCAGGGTCTTGGGACAAAGGGCTTGGCACTCATGTGCCTTCCTCACTCTTGCCCGCACGGGAACAGGGCATCCCGCAGTGACGAGGAGCCTCGCTGGAGCCCCAAGTCTTCTCCTTGGGGAACTGTGCAGGATTTGGCTCCTTGGGGCATGAGAAGACTGGGGTCCCCACCGCACAATGGTTTTTGTTAGTCTGCAATCACGCTCCGATTACATTTGCTCCCTGAATGAACCTCCACTCCGGGGCCTGTGCCCTGCCCTGGTCCAGCATTGTCCTCCCTCTACCCAGCTGGGATCCGTGGCCCTACTGGCTGCCTTTTGCTGGATTCGGGAAGCCATTTAGGGCACTGAGTGGTTGGCAGGGCTGGGTACTGGACCTCACATACTGCACACCAACACTCCTTTGCAGTTTGTGGCAGCCCAACACTGACTAAGAGGCTGCTCATCATCTCTTGGCCTTCATAAAGTGGAGACCCCAGGGCTCAGCTCTTGGTGCGCATCTCGTTTCTGCCTAAACTCACTCCCCTGGTGATCTCACCAATCTTGTGACTTTAAATACCATCTCCGAGCTGATGGTTCCTGAATGGCTCCCTCCCTGAAACCCCAGACTCAAACGCCCTCCTCCCTTCTTGTCCTCTCCACCAGTGTTGTCCATCTCAAGTTCAACATGCCCCCAGTAAAGTTCCAGTGAAGCAAGAAAGACTCCCCCTCCACACCTGCCCTTCCTGCACCTTTCTCCATCCCGGTTAGCAGCAACTCCAACCTTCTGCTTGCTCAGCCAAAAACGCTGGACTCACACTTGACTCCCGTCTTCTCTCTCCTCACATCTAATGCATCAGAAACTCCTGTTGGTTCCATCTTCAAAACACACCCAGAATCTGAACCTCCTCCTCGCCTCCACTGCCACCACCTGGTACAGGCCACCGTCAACTGCTGCCTGGGTTGTTGTAGGCGCCTCCTTCCCTGCCCCTCTGCTTCTGCCCCAGCAGAGGAAGGTTGCCCCGTACTTTGGTGACTGAAAGAGGGGCAGGGGAGGGGCCTTGACCAGAGGGCTGGGGCCACTGACGCTGGACAAGTCATGGGCTTCTCCACCCATGATACTGCCTGCTGTTGACTGCAGCCTTGGGCACATGAAGGCCCATCACCCAGGACCCCCTCTGGGGCTCCTAAACCACAGATTGTGACACGCTGACACTGGAGTCAGACAGAGGAAGTTGGCAGAGTGCCTGTGATGGTTCCCCATTCTGGCAGGTGGGCTCACGTGAGTACCCAGGGCCCTTCTTCGAACCCCATCTGTGCCAAGGACAGCACAGCACCCACACCATCCCACCAAGTGCCCACAGAGCTTCAGCTGTGAACTCCTCAGATTGCTCCGGGGGCCCTGATTGCAGGTGGGGCAAGCTGGGGGTCCCCCAACCCTCACCACTTGGGATCGTAACCTGAACATGAGTTTTTACCATCTGGGGGTCAGCAAACTCCCTCTGGGGAGCATCCTCAGCCCTGGCTTGTCCACTGGCGAGGGCACCCGGAAGCCGAATTCACCCAGACAGCTCCTCCATTTTAGCCCTGGCGTCGTCCAGGCTGTTGGCTCGATGTGCTCGTAAAAAGTGGGCCAGGAGCTCACGCAGTGTCAGAATGTGCCTGGGAATCTGCAGCAGGGAGAGGTAGGGGGAGAGGAACAGAGGCAAAGATGGGGAAGGAGAGAGACAGTGATGAAGCAAGTCAGAGAGAGAGCAGCAATGTAGAGAGGGAGAGAGAGAGAGAGAAAGCAGATGGAGACTGGTTCTCTCAGCTCCCAGCACTCCCACGAGCAGGGCTGAGGACGGACACCCACAGCACTTCTGATCTCAGACTCTAACGTGGAGCCTCGTCTAGGGTCTTGTCTGGGGCAAGAGCCCAGAGCTTGAGGCTCTAAGCCGACAGGAGGAAGGGACTGGAGGTGGGCTTAGGACTCGGAGCTCCCCCTAACCTTCCCACACTGCCTGCTCTGCGGAGCTGGACAGCCTGTGGTCCGCTGGGTCAGGGTCTGGCTCTAACCCCATTCTCCACGCAGCCCACAGCTGGGGCCTGTTAGGGCCTGGGCCCTCCAGGCCATGGGCCCCTGGTGCCCCCAGGTGTGGCTTCCTCCCAGCTGGGGCCCTCACTGCCATGGCCCCCGAGTGGGCTCCCCAGGCATGTGTCCTCAAGGACATTGTTCAGACTTTTAGATCAGACCTGCTTTCTAGCTATTATTCTCCATTTCCATCTCTCTGAAATAAGGCCATCTGTCTCCTTGGGCTGTCAGAAGGATGATGTGAGATCATGCCCATAGAGTGTCCAGCACAGCAGGTATTCAATATGCATGCTCTCTCCCCCTTCATGACCACAGGCTCCACCTGAGCATCCTGGGTGCCAGGCCTTCTTCCTACGTCTGGCCAGAGGCCCGGCATTCCATTCTCCCTGAGAGGTGGGGGCAGCCTGTCTCTGGCTTATTTTCTGTCCCCACAGGATAATGAACAATGAAGTAAACCAGACAGAGAGCATCCAAGAAAACATAGCCATGGAGTGCATGATCCTCAAAGGCTGTGAGACCCTCCTGGACACCAGCCAGAATTTTGTGAGATGGGGCATGGCACCCAGGCTCTCCCCAATCTCAAGGTATGCCCCAGCAGTGGTGGCATTCGGGGACAGCACCTGTTGGTTTGGCTCCCATGTGCCAAAACCTGTCAGCATGATTGCGGAGTATTCCAGGGCTGCTGGAGGAATGTGACAGCTGTATGTGGATGTCAGTATCTGCACACATGGATGCAGATATTACTGGTTTTCACAGTTCCTTTCTCTCCAGATGTACACATGACTCTTCCCAGATGCGCTTGGTGTGTCTGTGGATGTCATAGTAAACATTGACATGTCCTTTTGGGGAGAGAGGAGTGGAGATGAGGACAGATACTTAGTGGCCCCGTGAATCACAAGCATGTTCAGACTCCATGGGGAAGTCGTGTGGGTCAGTCCCTCTGTCCCTTGCTCATCATCCTTGGCCCCTTGTGGGAGGCCGGGATCACAGAGGTTCTCACCGGTAGGAAGTTTGATTCACCCTCAGCCTCCACTTGCCTTGGGAGCTGTGTTTGAGAGGCACAGCCCTGTAAGCGGGCAGCTAGAGGCTGTGACTGAGGGGACTGACTTCCAACTCGGAGACATTAGAGCTGCCAGGGGTCTGAGGGTCACCTCTTCAGATTCCACTTGCTGTGGGAACCTCAGCTTCTGCTTACATGCCCCCAAGGTGGCCTCCACCTCAGACGGACCCCCTGAGCTCCTTCTATCCAGCCCTGGGCCTCTCTGAGCAGATGAAAATCTCACCAGAACCTCCTGTGGCCTGTGCAGCTGCCTTTGGCCCCTGCTACCCTTGGCAAGGGTATTGTTGACTTGGACTTCTGTCCTGATGCCCTTTGTGTGGCCCCTTGTGCCCTTTCTCTAGGCTGACCCTGTGACCTGTGGAGCCCAGAGCCAGCCTCCCTGTGTCCTGGCTCCCCCTGAGCTGCATTGGGCCCAAGCTGGAAGTGAGCCAAAAATGACCTCTCCTTGGGTGGGCAGTGTTACCACGGTCCAGGAGTCTGCTCCACTGCCTGAGCCTAAGCATTTCCTCCCCCCCTTAGAGTCTAGGCTGGACGTGGAGACCAGACAAGGGCCCAGCAAGGTTCCCGGCAGTGATGGACGTGGGCAGGAGGCAGAGTGGTGGCCCAGAGCATGCCTGGGAAGATGGAGCATTAGGGAGTTCTTCCCGAGGAGGCATCACTGGAGTCGAGTCTTGAAGGGTAAGTAGGAGCACACAGGGTGGATGAGGTGAAGGAAGGGCCTTCCAGGACAAGTAGCAGCACTCAGGAGCCACAAGTAACTTGCCCTGGAACTAGATTGGGAGCAGAGAGGGGAGACGATGATAAGGAAGGAGAAGTGCTGGAGCAGCCTGCTGGCAGGCCTTGAAGTCCTGAGTCCCGAGGACAGTGAGGAGCTGCTGAGGTAAGTGGGGAGAGGAGGCCTGCAGCACGTCTTAGGGGAGCAGGGACTGCAAATGGGTTCATCACAGTCCCCTGCTCTGCCCGGGAGTGGCTTCGGAGTGCACCTTGTTGGACTGGGGGCTCTCTTGGCTCTGCAGCCAAGCATGTCGTGACTGATGAGTGATGTCTGCTGCGGCCGTGTGTGGCAGCAGGTGCCCTGTGTCTCTTGCTCATCCCTCTGGGCCAGAGCCAGCTCCACACTTGTCCAGCCTCCTGCCTCCTCCAGACCCAGCCCTAAAGAGGTACAGCCTTTTAGATACAGGATACAACCTTCCTTAGAGAGGGAGTACAAACAATACCTTAGTTGGCCTAAATTCAGCCACCAATTAAGAAAGCCTTCACGTTTGACAGTATACTTATCTTGATTTTAGTCACAGAAACTAACTCCTAATCTAATACTGCATTAATCTATTAATTCATAAAAGTAGTATTGTTACTATGAGGAATAAGAGTTGTTTCTCCTTGCATAATCTGATATCAGGACACATAATCACCAAAAGTTAGCAATAAAATAATTTCAACCCAATAATTATTTATTACATTCATTCTTAACCCAACACACGTAGGAATTCAAGCAAAGCTTTAAAAAAATAAAAGAAACTCGGCAAACCCACACCTGTTTACCTAAAGCATCTCCTCTGGCATTTCTGGTGTTACAGGCACTGCTTGCCCAGTGACACGGTGTAAAGGCTGCAGTGACCAGACCTTGCAAAGGCAACATCATCATTTGTTGTCTAAATGAGAACTTGTATGAAGGGCCACTCGAGGGTTTTACTCTCTCTTATATTTAAACTGTGAAATTGACCTTTCCCTGAATTGGCGGGAATGACAAAATAGGCGAGAGGCGAGAAGACCCTATGGAGCTTCAATGAATTAAAAAAAAAACAAAGGTAAGCCAAATCAAGGGATAACAAAACTTAAATGGACTAACAATTTTGGTTGGGGTGACTTCAGAGAAGAAAATAACCACCGAGTGATTAAAATCCAAACCAGCTAGTCAAAATATTTTATCACTTATTGATCCAAAATATTGATCAAGAGAACAAGTTACCCTCAGGATAACAGCACAATCCTATTCTAGAGTCCATATCCACAATAGGGTGTATAACCGATGTTAGATCAGGAAATCCCAGTGGTGTAGCCGCCGTTAATGGCTCATTTGTTCAATGATTCAAGCTCTATGTGATCTGAGTTAGGACCAGAGTAAGCCAGTCGTTTTCTATCTATTCCATATTTCTCCCAGTATGAAAGGGCAAGAGAAACAAGGCATACTTTACAAAAGCACATTCAAACTAATGGATGATATAATCTTAATCTAATATATATATGTATATAGCCCTGCCTATGAACGGGGTTTGTTAGGGTGACTGATTAATTGCATAAACATAAACCTTTATAGCCAGAGGTTCAATTTTTCTCCCTAACAGCATGTTCATAATCTTCTTTTATTAATTGTCCCCAATCTACTTTCCATAGCATTGTTTACACTGATTGAATGAAAAGTATTAGGTTATGTATGACTCCATAAAGGACCACACACCACTGGCCCCATGATATGTGCAGACACCAGTATTTACCTCAGTGTCACAAGGCCATCAGCTGGAGTTCACATTGGAAAATGTACCCGGAAAGACACCCTACAAAAGACCCACTAGCACACAACTGGATAAGTCATGTGGACTTTTGTCAATGACCTAGTATTTAAAATGGTAGGATAAGGATGCAGGATTCTAAAATGTCCATGGAAATGCTGAAGGGACAATTCAGAAACAAGGAATAATCGACAAGGTAAACCAACTCCAATAGATTTATAATTGCTTGCATGTACACAGTAAGAGTTTTTGCTGAATAATTAAGTATTCGTGTATTTGTCTTGATGAAAACATGAAACATTATGATGAATAAAAATGGGCCATTTTCCTGTATTAGTACATTACTACTCATCATTTAGTCAATTTCTATAGTTAATGGAGTTATAAACGTAATTAAAAGGCATGCATCCATCAGAAAATAGCTATGACTTAATCTGGAAATTGTAGGGCCAAAAATAATGTTTTCAATATTCTGTGTTAGAAAATGTATATACATAACAAGGATGAGAGAAAACTCTGATTCAAGGAGATTAAAATGTGATCTAATCTTAAAAGAGTAAAAAGGGCGTTAGTCCTGGGAGACTGGGGATAGGCAGTAAAATTTCACAGAATTCTGAGACTGGAAATGGACCATTCCTTATTTGCATTTTTATATTGTCGTTGTCAAGGGAATTTTGCCACCAAGAACAGAGAGATGGTGGGGAAAGAGGACATAGAGAGATATTGCAGACATGGGAAGGGTTCCATTTTCAGGACCCCTTAGAGCAGCCGGGTGTCCATATTCTAGATCATGTAACCACAAAGAATTTCCCCTGGCAGATGCCTTCTGTAGCTCTTCCCTTCCAATTTCCACTCATTGCTCTTGGTGAGATCATCCTAAATGAGAACAGGCTGGGAGAAAGACAGAGCTGCCTGGAGGAAAGCCCATCTTAAAAATTGACCCTACACGGGGGCTGGCTGGGCAGAGGACAGGAGCTGCACGATGGATACCAGCCCCTCTTCTGTCCAGGGACTTTCTTCTATTTCCCAAAGCACTGGCTGTAACACTGAGGTTCGTTGAAGGCTAATGAGATGAGGTGTGAGACTAAGGCGTCGATAAAGCACTTGATGCAACGTTTTCATGCGTATCAATATGTACATAACTACGGAGTAGGTCCCTAAGGTCTTTATGATCCTTAAGGGACATTTGACTCACACCAAATTAGGAATCATTGGCAATAATGTGTCACGTGGAAGAAGGATCATCAATCTAGATGAACTTATTCACACACTCAGTGTCCTAGTCAGTATGGGATGCTGTAACAAAAATACCATAGACTGGGTTCTTTATTTATATTTTTGCTGAGGAAGAGTCACCATGAGCTAACATCCATGCCAGTCTTCTTCTATTTTGTATGTTGGTCACCCCCACAGCATGGCTGCTGATGAGTGGTGTAGGTCTGTGTCCAGGAACTGAACCGAGGCTACCAGAGAGGAGCTCACTGAACTTAACCACTAGGTGGTGGGGAAGGCCCCTAGACTGGGCACTTTTGGGTTTTTTTTTTGTGTGTGTGTGTGTGTGAGGAAGATCAACCCTGAGCTAAGATCTAATGCCAATCCTCCTCATTTTTGCTGAGGAAGATTGGCCCTGGGTTAACATCTGTGCCCATCTTCCTCTTCTTTTTATATGGGACGCTGCCACAGCATGGCTTGACAAGCGGTGCGTCAGTGTGCACCCGGGATCCGACCCTGCAAAGCCTCAGGCCACCGAAGTGGAGCACACACACTTAACCACTGCACCACTGGGCTGTCCTTAGACTGGGCACTTTTAACAACAGAAATGCATTCCTTACAGTTCTGAAGACTGGGATGTTCAAGATCTAGGTTCCAGCTGATTTGTTTTTGGTGAGAGCTGTCTTCCTGTTTTGCAGAAGGACAACTTGTTGCTCTACCCTCATCTGGCAGAGAGAGTTCTGGCCCTCCATCTCCTTACAAGGGCACTAATCCCATCATGGGGGCTTCACACTCATGGCCTCACCTAACCTAATTAACTCCCAAAGGCTCCACTTTCAAATACCATCGTGTCAGGGATTAGGATTTTAACGTATGAAATTGGTTTACATAGACATTCAGTCCATAGCATTCATGAAACCAACAATTAACAAATATTTATAGTAGTCATACAGCCCCAACTGAAGAATGTTCTGGAGATCACGTGGCAAATGATACAATGTCCTTCCCTTCACAGAGTCTTCTAGTGGAGGCAATAAAATTTAACAGGGAAACAAAGCTTGTGATATTAAAAAGCTAACATAGATCAATTATGACAGATTATACTTACTATTTTCTTCTGCTAACACAAGTCTGATTACCACAGTCCAGATTATGCAAATTCCCCTGGGTGAGGGTATGTCTGGCAATCTCACCTAAAAAGGCTCTTCCCTTTTTGAAATTTTATTTCATCTAGTCCTGTTTCTTCCACATCCCTTTGGTGTTTTCAAACATACTGTATTTATTAAGTCAATGTTTAATTATTGCTCTACCTTTACCACATCTGACTGGAAGCAGAAGTTACTGGACTTTGCTGGAACCAAATTTCATTTCATTTTTCCTCCTCTTTCTACTCAGACTCTCTTCTCTCACTGTTGAAATAGCAAATGCCTTAGGGGAGAAGCTGCATGGAGCTGGTGCTCACAATCTTGTGCTTCCCTCATCTCAGAATTATAGACCCTCAAGTCCTGCCTGCACGGGATGTTCTCTGACCCTTCAAGCAGCTGTTCTGTGTGCTTTATCCAGTTTTTATAGCTGCCCAAGGAAAGCTACTCAATAAAAGTGGAACTGGCAGTAATTTTATCCTGAAATGTTTTAAATGTTTTAAACCAATGAATATTTGTCATTTTTCAATGAGTATAATTTTATAAGAAACATTTAAATAGGAATTTTAACAGCAATAATGACTGTTCTTTGGCCAGAATTCTATGTCACTCATTGTCTGGAATTATATCTAAGCTTTGATGAACTCTCCTCAGTGCCTTTTAAAATATCACTGTCCCTTACATTTAAATATCTTGTGATGGGTTTGTATCAGTCACCTCCTTTGTACCATTTCAGATCCTCTTGTGTCCTCATACCCTTGAGTCATATGTCATTTAGCAACCAGCTTTGCAGGTATCGTATTTGCTTTATGCAAGTGCCTCCTGTTTGCTCCCCACATGTTCTCCCTGTTCCCTCTGCCTCTCCCTCTCGCCCCGGGGTGTCCATGTTGATGCTGAGGTGTGAAAAAACCCCTGATCAAGCCCACATGTGCATGGCCACGTTCCTTGTTGTGTGGATGTGTGTGTGTTCAGCAATTCTGTATGGTCACAGGGAGTATGGCTATTATAGCATCTATGTGAAGTTGAGTTTTGTTGATGTCTGTGTGTGTTTAGAGAGTTCAATTCACTGTGGGCTCTGACACAGTGAGTGGTCTGTATGTGTGTGAGTTTGTGTGTATGTTCTGATTATCAGTGTGCATTATCAGGTGCAGTTTACAGTCTGAATGCTGCTGGTCATTTGCAAATAGTGTGTATGTGTGCGTGTGTGTTGTCAGCATTTCCAAGTGTTCAGAGGATGTCTGTCATTGTGGGAATGTGTGGAATAAGTATGTTGTTAGAGATCAGCGTGGGTACCAACACTGTTTGCTTGTTTATGTCAACACTCTACACCCCTGAAGAAACACTGAGTCCAGACAGACACAGGCCCCATCAGGCCCACAGAGATCATACTCAGCTGTTTCCTCCCCATCACAGAAATATGAATGGGTAGCCAAGGACCACTAGATATTTGAGGAATTCCTCTAGCATGAAAGATGGAGCAAGAAACACATACACTGAAGTGAGGGACTAAAGGAGCAGCAAGGAAATCCAGAGATCATAGTGAAACTTCAATTACATCTCTAGTAACATCTTCAAAACAATAAGAGATGGGCCAGACCCATGGCCTAGTGGTTAAATTCGGAGAACTCCACTTCAGCGGCCCAGGTTCAGTTCCTGGGCATGGACCTACACCACTCATCAGTTGGCCAGGCTGTGGTGGCAACCCACATACAAAATAGAGGAAGGTTGGCACAGAGGTTAGCTCAGGGTGAGTCTTCCTTTGAAAAAGAAGAAGATTGGCAACAGATATTAGCTCAGGGTGAATCCTCCTCAGCAAAGAAAAAGAAATAGAAGATAAAACATCCATTAAGTATATATATATGTATTGATGTTACCACACAATATTGAGGTTCTCTTGCCCAATCTACATTAAAAAAGGTAATTATTCTGGCATTAGCTTTTGGGGAAAGAATTGTAGCTTTATTTTGTGAGATTGATCTGCAAGGAGACAGGGGGCACGTGTTTCTCTCAGATCTGTCTCCCTGATCCAGGGCTTGGGTTACAATTTATGGGATTAAGGGCAGGGTAGTCTGATGTGTGGAGGTAGATGATTGGAAGTAAGGAGATGTGAGGTAATTGATGATCTGTACAAACAAAGTCAAGCTTCATGGCTCTTCATCAGATGTGTGTTCACAAATTGGCAGTGTTACCATGATCTGAGGATGGAGCTTTTAGCTCGATGTCAAAAAGGTCACTTATCAAGCATTTGTGCAAGCCCGGTTGATGGGTTGGTGGTCTCAACTGGTCTGAATTGGACGAGGGGTGTCAGTTCCTGAAAGAAAATGCAGAACTACTCTGTTGATAAGATGGGGTCAGCTGAACTGGTCTTGGAGAGCCCATGGTTGTGTTGGTATATGCATATATATGCATATGCATGAGATTATCAGGATGTGTGTTAAGTGTAGAGTATACACAAAGCCAGAATCTAGTTAAAGTGATCAGAACAGATTTTAATCAGTAATATACCACTGCAGTAGGGAAGAGGGAACAGGGCTGAACTCAATTTGATTTGTACAGTGGTGACTGGGCATTTGAAAAGGAGAATGAGGGAACAGGCAGAGGGGTGAAGAGGGGCTCAGTAGAGTCAGGGAGGGAAAAGCTACAGAGTGTTGGTCAGTGCAGTGTGATCTGGTCAGTTGTGTCTGCTAGTTGGAAATGATCAAAGTTTAACTTCTCTCCTCTCACAGAGTCTGGGAGACTGACACCCTGTCCTCCTCTCAAGGAATGGCTCTCAGGACCTTGAGAAATGCAGTTATAGGAGACACATACACAACTCAAAAAGACAGAGGAAAGATTCACAGTTGTAAGCACTTTTGGGTAAATGCTCTAAGAAAGGGATGTCAGGGGCCAATGATCGAGTGTTGGCCAGAACAAACAGTCAATTCTTTTGGCTGCCTTGAGCTTTCTCAGGCAGGCACTATAAGGGGGCAGGGGTCATCGTAGGGATGTGGATTTGAGCTGTTAGAAACTATGTCTGTGTTTAAGTCTTTAATGTGTGTGTGTGGGGTGAAACCATTTGTGCTGAGAGGCTGTAGTTATTATAGGCCAAGATCAAGGCCTAGTGAAGAAGAGGGCTCAAAGGAGCCTGGTTTGAGTTTGGTCAAGTAAAGGAAACCATATATGTGAATAATATATGTATTTTTTTGAATAACATAAATCATTATATTGAATAATATAAAATATTGAGTTAAATAATATAAATATATATTTAATGAATATATATTGAATGTGTATAAATATGTGTATATATATTTGAATTAAAAAATATAAATATATATATGATTTAAAGGAATATTCAGACATAATAACAGAAATTTCCAGAATTGATAAAATTCTTCTACTCTAGCTTCAGGCAGCTGAATACATCTCAAGCAGAATTAAAAAAATAAATCTAGAGTCAGATCCATCCAGGGAAACCAAAGAACACCAAACACAAAAGAAGACATTCAAAGCCCCGCAGAGGGACAGAACACTTATGGAGACTTACATTTAGACCCATGATACGTTTCTTAACAATGGAAGGCAAGACAGAGTTGGATTAATTCTTCAGGGTACAGAGAGACGATAATTTTCAGTGTATACCCAATCAAACCATATCTCAAGAACTGGGGTGAATTAAAGATATTTTTATGCAAACATTTACTAAGAGTATTACCACCAACAAATGCTCATTAAGGAACATCAAAGGAATGTACTTTAAGGGGGCCAGCCACCTGGTGTAGTGGTTTAAGTTCACCAAGCACCACTTTGGTTGCCTGGGTTCATGGGTTTGGATCTCAGGTGTGGACCTACAGCATTCATCAGCCATGTCGTGGTGGTGACCCACATGCACAATAGACGAAGATAGGAAAAGATGTTAGCCCAGGGCTAATCTTCCTCAAGAAAAAATTTAAAAAGTGAAAAAGAATGTACTTTAAGAAGAAATTGATAGAAGAAGAAATGCTAAAATGTAAAAATGGATCGTGAGGATAAAAAAGGGTAAACGTCTGAATAAATCATTGAAAACATGACTTTACCAAACAATAATAATGTTGACAGGGTATAACTGATGGAGTTAAAAACTAATGACAAGGGAACTTCTGGTTTAGAGGAGACTAGGACGGGAAAACACTCTTGCTGCAAAACTGGACAAAGCCAGATAAATTATAAATATATTTTTAGAGCATCAGAGAACTTCAGAACCAACCAACTAAAATTCCAGAAAGAAGAAAACTCTTTTATGTGAGCAGGGATTTTTATCTTTCTTTACCCTGCAGGCATTTTCTGATTCTGGGTGCTTGCCGAGGATCTGGCTTGCTCAGTCAGAGCCTCGGCTAGGGAAAAGAGAAACTAGCCAAACTTCTAGTTTGGTGTGGCAGAGGAAACCTGAAGGCTCTCAGACACACAACTGCTCTTCCTCATAGCACCTGTGTTAAGTTTTGGTGCCACACAGGAATCTGGGGAAATAGGCCAAAAGCTTCCACAAAGCAAAGTGAAACCTCCGGAAGTGGTGGAAGTGGCCTAAGTCAAACATATTGCTAGTTGGACCTTCCGGGAATTTGCCATATTGTGAACAATGTAAGGTAGGAGGCTGGAGAGCTACGCTGAGATGTCTGACGGGCATAGCTAAGTTTTCTGTGGGATCCCAAACCTGAGGAGACAGAGATCTACCAGACTTAGGACCAGACCCCTGTGCGGGGGAGGGAAGCACCGCAAACAGGAACAGGGGGAAAGTGGAAGGTCTGGGTTTACTAAAATGGAGACCCAGACCCAACTCTGATCAAAGTCTGATTGGACTCAGGTGCTCCAAGTTCACTCTGTTTCCCAATGAAGGAAGATAAGGTCATGTGAAACCTCTCGAGTTATGTTACACAGACGTTACAAAGACACTCGTGGGAGGCTGGAGAAGGCAAGCCACAGACTGGGAGAAGACCTTTGCAAATCACATATCTGACAGGACTATAAAGAACTCTCAGAACTCGGCAATAAGAAAATCCAAATTTAAAATGGTCACAGATTTGGTCACTTCACCAAAGAAGATACACAGATGGCAAATAAGCACATGAAAAGATGCTCAAGGTCGTTAATCATGAGAAAAAGGCACATAAAAACCACATTGAGATCCTGCTATGTACATACTGGAATGACTAGAATTAAAGAGGTTGAGCATACCAAGTGTTAATGAGGATGGAAAGTAACTGGAACACCCCTACATTGCTGGTGGGAACACAAAGTGGTTCAGCCTCTTTGGAAAACAGTTTTAAAGAGGAGTTTGTTATGCTGCTGTAACAAATTAGCACAAATTTCATGGCTTAAATCAACTCAGATTTATAGTTTTACAGTTCTGTAGGTTAGCAGTCTGACACGGGTCTCTTTGGGCTATAATCAAAGTGTTGGCAGAGCTAGGTTCTTTTTGGGGGACTTTAAAGCTTAATCCATTTCCTAGCCTTTTCAAGCTTCTAGAGAACACCACATTCCTTAGCCTATGGCCCCCCTCCTCCACCCTCAAATCCAAGAACTCGGCATCTCTCTGGCCCTGCTTCCCTTGTTGTATCTTTTTCTCTCCTCTACTGCTTCTCTTTCCCTTTTCAGGGCCTTTGTGATGCACCGGGTCCACCTGGATAATCCAGGATAATCTCCCTATTTTAAAATCAGTTGATCAGTCACCTTAATTCCGTCTGCAAATTTAATTCACCTTTGCCAAGTAAACTAATGTATTCCCAGGTTCAGAGATTAGGACATCTTTGTGGGCCATGACTTTGCTACCACAAAGAGTTTTTAAAATAAAGTTAAACATGCACATACCATATGACCCAGGAATTCCACTTCTATGTGCTTACCCAGGAGAAGAAGACATGTTCATACAAAAACTTGTTTGCCTTCTCAAATCATAAAGATTTATAGCAGCTTTATTCATAGTCAAAAAAGACAAAACTGAAAATAACTCAAATGTCCTTCAACTGGTGGATGGATAAACTGTGGTAAATTCATATAATGGATACTACATTCAGCAATAAAACAGAAGGAACTGCTGATACAATGAACAACATGGATGAACACTCAAATAAACGTATCATGCTAAATGAAAGAAACCAGACTCAAAAGGCCAAATACTGTAGGATTCCATTTATATGATATTCCAGAAAAGACAAACCATAGAGAAAGACAACAGATCATAGCTGCCAGGGGTTAAGGTTGGGGGAAGAGTTGACTACAAAAGAGCAGCTCAGGGGAGTTCTGGGTGCTGGAACTGCTCTGTATCTCAATTTTGGGAGTTGCACAGCTCTATGCGTTTGTCAAAAGAGGAAAACAAATACTTCATTTCTCACCCATCAGATTGGCAAAAATTTAAAAATCTGACAATGCTAATCTGACCAATCCCAGGGCAAGGATGACTCAAACACTGTTGGAGGGAATGGAAATTGTTAAAACTTCAGAGGATGATTTGGTTGCAGCTCGTCAAGATGCAGATGCACATCAGCCTCTGGCCCAACAATTCAATCACAGGCAGGTGTCTTGACATGAGTACGGCCATGTTTGGCCACTCCATTGACCTACAGCCACCAGCACAAAAAGAAATATAAAAGCTGCTTTCTGCGTGGTGGGAACTGGCCCTTCTCCCACGGAGGGAGTTGCAAGTTGTAACATTTCAAGGCTCTTGGAGCGTCGTAGCACGGGATGGACTGGCCATCTGTGCCGGGCTAAGACGATAACCAAAGAAAACAGTGCACGTACACAACTGCTGGGTTGGGACGTTAGCCAAGGGGCTCAGTGCACGTACGCCACTGATAACCATTTGTGCATGGAAACACTGGATGCTTGCTCTGTAAACTCTGTAACTGCTTATATAAACTGCTGGAGACTGAGACCCGGCGAGAGTTGCACCTGTGGAAGGGACGCCTTGCCCAGGATGTGTGATCCTTGCCCAGCCGTGTCGATTGACAGGACTCTCCCGGCAGTGGGGCATGGATGTTGTGAGTAATTGATTTACTGTGAAGTAACTGATTTGATGTGTTCTCTTTTCGGTCAACCTGGTGTTTCTCTTTCCGGTTGATTTGTGTCATTTCCCTTCAGTCGATCTGGTGTTTCCCTTTCCGATCGATCTGATGTTTTTCCTTCTTATTATATGACCTATTCGGATCTGCTGCTATCTCAGCCGATACGTCTCCAATCGAATCCCCAAACCTCTCATAACAGCAGGTTTCCATTCTAGGGAGTTCACACCTGTGCTCGAGGAGACACACACAAGGATAGTCATTAAACATGGCAGGGGAATAAATTAATTGTGGTTAGTAGTTATTTAAAAAAGAAAGGAAAGAAATGCATATGGGAAATAATCGACCCTGCTGGCTACGTATATGATATGAGAAGGTAACTCATTGGTTTGTCTACTTAATAGTATGTAGCACAGAAAGCACTGTACTAGGAATCTGGAGACAAACATCTGAGCATTTAGTTCCAACTCTGCCACTAAAGTAGCAGTCTGACTGTGGACGACTTAACTCAAGAAACCTCACTTTCCATTTCCTGGAAATTGAAGAGGTTAGGCTCTAAACCACTAAAATTATTTCCAACGCAACAATTCTATGATTCAATTAGTCAACAATAAAAAATTATATTCCAAAGTACGTATGTTGAGAAACTGTTTTCCCCAGACACCCTGAAATCAGAAAGTATCAGAGAAATAAGACATCTTATTATATTGATACATAAGATGGCCCAAATATCTTGGAATGTCTATGACCAGGTTTTTAATCAAGATCATAACTCAGAAAGAGTGTAAAAGCAACTAAACCTGCCATATTGACTTGGGTCACCCTCAGGTAAAATTTGTATATCCTCTCCCATTTTAACATTCCAAAAGAAGTTCCCCATACCAATGAGTCCATCTTGTCAAGTTCAGGTCTGTCTAGCCAAAAGTCATTCATGTGTATGGTAAGATTTACTTGATTTTTTAACAAAGATAAATTGATGAATGGCTTTTTGTATTTTTGCCTGTTTCATCTATAAAGAGCTTACATTATAATTTAATAGCTTCAGCCTGCTACAATAATTTAAAGAGCCTTTTGAAACTTGTAACATGCCACGTCCAACAGGATCTAGTAAAAAAATCAGTAGTTCAGAATCCAAAAAAGCTCATTTAAAAGTTTCATTACCGCCAATACTTACACTTCAAAGACGCCAATAACCAACATGTCATTTCTTCCTACTGCAGAATTTAATAGGTTATCAACTTCTGGTATCACCCAAAAGCATAATTAGGATGCTATCATTAAAATGTATTTTTAATAAGAAATATTATAACTAATGATTAGACTATTAAACTAAATGATTAACTAAATATGAAAACTAATGACAACTAACGATCTGTTGTCTTTCCCTATGGTTTACCTTTTCTAGAATATTATATAAATGACATCCTACCGTATTTGACCTTTTGACCTTTCGCCTTGTCAGTCAAATCAAAATTTCAAACTTCTTGTTCTATGGGATTTCCAAATATAAATTCTTACAATTCTAAATGAGTACGGAGACAAAACAGACACTACATACAGCTTCCAAAATCCTCCTCTTTATCCGATTTTAATTTTAGCACCGACTGCCAAGAAAATCTTTTCAACTGAAACCAAAATTCCATACACATTATGTCAATCATCAATTGATCAGTCATCAGTCTATGTTAACAGAAGGTGAGTTAGTATTAGGAAGCTACACAATTTGCACCAAAGACTGTTTAAAGCTCCTTTCATTAAATGCAGTTTACAACAATTCACAGGCTTCAAAGTTCACCTTGCAAATATAAAGTCAATTATCAGAAACCATGAATGCGATCAGGCTTTTCAATAAAGGTGGTCCCAAGGATGTAGAAACCGTTCATTTGTTTAATGAAGGCAATGAGGAGCCCAATAGCCTGAGCGGAGTCAGGCAGAGGAGCGCTGACCACAGGCCCTCTTCCGAAGGAAAGCGTTCACCCAAAGATGTCGCGACCTGGCCTAGACGGGGTCCCGGGGGGCGCGAACTCAAGGGCGGACGCACAGGGCAGGCGACTCCCTGCCGCCCCCTGCACCACGGATGGGTGTGACCCTGCTGAGGTGGGGCCCCGCCAAGGCACAGGGACAGGCTGGCCAAGCGGCGCTCTTCTGCTCCTCCAAGGGACAGAGGTTGGGCTCCCCCGCCTGGAGCAGCCCGCCAGCAGCCCCAGCCCCCGGTCCCATCCGCTGCCCCTGACACCGCGCTCCCGCCATACGCGGCGGAGATCTCCACGCGGACCCCGCTGCCCACCGCCTACCTCAGCGCCGCTCCTGCCCAGCGCTCCTCCACACTGCAGAAAGGAGAGCTCCCCGCGCTGAAAATCCTGGAGGAAGGATCCAGAAACTGCCCGAGCCCCCCACACAAACTCCAGTGGCCACCACTTCCGCATCAGGGACTCCGCCCCCAGTGCATGCGCCCCGGGGCTCTCCAGCTCGGCGGCCCCTCTGCCACTCTGAGCACCGGTCCTGCGCTTGCTCGGGACTCTGAGGATACAATGGGAACCCTTGGGGGGGCACTGGGAGGGGTGTCGGGGATTGGGGACCGAGGTGTCCATGAGATGGAGAGCAGGAGCCGGCTGACGCTGTGCAGCCCTTGACTCTGCTCTCCCTGGATGACCTTCAGCTCCTGGAGAAGTTCTGCCTTCCCTTGAGGTGGCTTCTCCTGTCCTGAGAAGCCCGTTACACGATCTAACATCTGTTTATAAAAGACCAATGACATCCTTAACACCCAATGTGTTGTGTCTCCAGAAGAATTCTCTGCTTCCCCAGAAGATGATACAGGGAGCAGCTGGGACCGGGTTCTGACCAAGGAAGGAAGGATGCTGAGGGCCCAGCTGACTCCCCTCCACTGGCTCCTTCCCCTGATCCATGGCCCTGATGGGGCAACAGTGCTGGGGACTCCTGCAGGTGACAACTCTCAAGTGTTTGCCCACGGTATTACATTTCTTATGGTTTAGTGGTTAAAACAGGGGGCTAGCTGTCAGTTTTTCAGACGATTTCATTTGCAGAAATGTCTTTGGACAAAGAAGTTTGTTTTCTTCATCTCTGATTTTTAAAATCAATAACAATAATTAAAATACTTATTTTCTTAATCTCATTGGCATGCAAAAACAAAAAAGTCACTTGGATTTCACCAAATTGGCCACATTTTCATTAAGACTTTGGAAGTATTGCTGATTGAATTAAAGAAAGCATTTGGGAAGAACAATTACCTTCAGATAGTATCTTCCCAGATAAATGTACAAACAGAGTTATGAGCCGTTTTGAGGGGCCTGGCAAATCCAGTTTGAGTTTTACAATGGATCGTCCAAGGTACAGGTTAAATTAGTAATTTTCTGAGGACTTTTCGAGTAAATGTTCATGTCGGCTTCATCAAATAGGTCTGGTGTACTACAAAGCAATAGTAATCAAAACAGCATGGTACTGGTACAAAAACAGACACACAGATCAATGGAACAGAATTGAAAGCCCAGAAATAAAATCACACATATACGGACAGCTAATTTTCGACAAAGGTGCTAAGGACATGCAATGGAGAAAGGAAAGTCTCTTCAATAAATGGTGTTGGGAAAACTGGACATCCACATGCAAAAGAATGAAAGTGGACCATGTGCTATCGCCATTCACAAAAATTAACTCAAAATGGATCAAAGACCTGAAGGTGAGACCTGAAACTATAAAACTCATAGAAGAAAATATAGGCAACACACTATTTGACATTGGGTTTAAAGGAATCTTTTCGGATGACATGCCTACCCAGACTAGGGAAACTAAAGAAAAAATAAACAAGTGGGACTTTATCAGACTAAAGAGCTTTTATAAGACAAATGAAACCAGAATCAAGATGAACAAACAACCAACCAGCTGGGAGAGAATATTTGCAAAACATACATCTGACAAGGGGTTGATCTCCATAATATATAAAGAACTCACACAATTGAACAACAAAAAAACAAACAACCCGATCAAAAAATGGGCAGAGGAATTGAACAGACACTTCTCCAAGGAAGATATACAGATGGCAATAGGCACATGAAAAGATGCTCAACATCACTAATCATCAGGGAAATGCAAATCAAAACAACACTAAGATACCACCTCACGCCCGTTAGAATGGCCATAATCACCAAGACAAAAAACAACAAATGTTGGAGAGGATGTGGAGAAACAGGAACCCTCATACACAGCTGGTGGGAATGCAAATTGGTGCAGCCTCTATGGAAAACGGTATGGAGATTCCTCAAAGAATTAAAAATAGAGATGCCCTATGATCCAGCCATCCCACTACTGGGAATCTATCCAACGCACCTGAAATCAACAATCCAAAGAGGCTTATGCACCCCTATGTTCATTGCAGCATTATTCACCATAGCCAAGAAGTGGAAGCAACCTAAGTGTCCCTCGACTGACGATTGGATTAAGAAAATGTGGTATATATATACAATGGAATACTACTCAGCCATAAAAAAAGACAAAATCGTCCCATTTGCAACAACATGGATGGGCCTGGAGCGTATTATGTTAAGTGAAATAAGCCAGAAAGAGAAAGACAAACACTGTATGATCTCACTCATATGTGGAATATAAACCAACACATGGACAGAGAAAACTGGACTGTGGTTACCCGGGAAGTGGGGGTGGGGGGTGGGCACAAGGGGTGAAGGGAGTCATATATGAGGTGATGGACAAACAAAAATGTACAACCCAAAATTTCACAATGTTAGAAACCATTAAAATATCAATAAAAATCAAAAAAAAAAAACTAGAAGAAAATATACACAGTACTCTCTTTGACATCGGTCTTAGAAGGATCTTTTCAAATACCATGTCTACTCAGGCAAGGGAAACAAAAGAAAAAAAAAATGAGACTACATCAGACTAAAGAGCCTCTGCAAGTCAAAGGAAACCAGGAGCAAAACGAAAAGGCAACCCACCAATTGGGAGAAAATACTTGCAAATCATATATCCGACAAGCAGTTAATCTCTAAAATATATAAAGAACTCATACAACTCAACAATAAAAAAACAAACCGCCCGATCAAAAAATGGGCAGAGGGCCAGCCCGTTGGCTTAGCGGTTAAGTGTACGTGCTCCACTACTGGCGGCCCGGGGTTCGGATCCTGGGCATGCACCAAGGCACCGCTTCTCCGGCCATGCTGAGGCCACGTCCCACATACAGCAACTAGAAGGATGTGCAACTACGACATACAACTATCTACTGGGGCTTTGGGGAAAAAAAGGAGGAGGATTGGCAATAGATGTTAGCTCAGAGCCAGTCTTCCTCAGCAAAAAGAGGAGGATTAGCATAGATATGAGCTCAGGGCTGATCTTCCTCACAAAAAAAAAAAAAATGGGCAGAGGATATGAACAGACATTTTTCCAAAGAAGATATACAGAAGGCCAACAGGCATATGAAAAGACGTTCAACATCACTAATCAGGGAAGCGCAAACCAAAACTACAATGAGATATCACCTTATACCTGTTAGAAGGGCTATAATTACCAAGACAAAAACAACAAATGTTGGAGAGGATGTGGGGAAAAGGGAACCCTCATACACTGCTGGTGGGAATGCAAACTGCTACATCCACTATGGAAAACAGTACGGAGATTTCTCAGAAAATTAAAAATAGAAATACCATATGACCCAGCTATTCCACTACTGGGTATTTATGCAAAGAACTTGAAATCAACAATTCAAAGAGACTTATGCACCCCTGCATTCATTGCAGCATTGTTCACCATAGCCAAGACTTGAAAGCAACCCAAGTGCCCATCAACTGATGCTTGGATAAAGAAGATGTGGTATATATATACATACAATGGAATACTACTCAGCCATAAAAAAGACAAAATCATCCCATTTGCAACAACATGGATGGATCTTGAGGGTATTAAGTTAACCAAAATAAGCCAGATGGAGAAAGACAAACACCACATGATTTCACTCATATGTGGAAGATAAACAAACACATGGACAAAGAGAACAGATTAGTAGTCACCAGAGGGGAAGGGGGTTGGGGTGGGCATAAGGGGTAAAGGGGCACATATATATGGTGACTGACAAATAATAACGTACGACTGAAATTTCACAATGTCACAAACTATTATGACCTCAATAAAATAATATAAAAAGTAAAAAAAAAAAAAATAGGTCTGGTGATTTAAATGAATGTTGAGCTAAAGATAAAAGTTTTCAAGAGACTGAGAAATATTAGGTAAATGTACTTAAAAAAGGGTGCAAATTAAAGTAAATCTGCCATCATCCTCTTTAAAACAGATTCAGAGTAACATTATTGTCAAGGTATAAGAAGGAATAGAAATGTTTTATAAAAACAATTCTAAAGGACCTAACGTGACATTCTAGAAGTCTCCATAGTCTTTCACTCATCTAGATTTAAATTGTTCAATTAATACTTTAAAGACTAATGAATCTGAGGGCAAAATATTCAAGGTCATTGTTTGTTTTTCATTGTTGCAAAGTAGATGGGTATGAACCGTGGCTGAAATTCATGGTCTTGAAGAAGAAAAATATATAGAACTTATTTATCACTCTCACAGTGTGTCCTGACTTAATCCTACAGATATCCCCAGAATAAAGCCTCAAGGAATTCCATTATGTTATTAGAAATGACATCTTTCATTCACCATGAATATTCTCTAATTCTCTAGCTAGTAATTATGTTCCTGATGCAAATAGGCAAGTAAAAGAATCCATGCTTGATTAAATTGGGCTCATAACATGTATACATGGGAGACACATGAGAAATGGAGTCTCTCAAAAGAATGGCAGAGATGCTCCTCTTAAATACTATCTTCAGATAAGACAAAGGAGGATGTTGGGGGTGGGGTTTGGGATGTGAGACTGGAGAAGACAATTCTCATGGAGAGGGACATGTAAATGTTTGTCTGAACCAACTCCCCTGCACTGGGCTCTGGTCCTGAAGGGACAACAGGGAGGTGACCAGGAACAGGCCTCCCAGTGGTGGTGCCTTCCCAGGGGTAGCATGGGGATGCTGGGGGAAGGGGGATGGTGTGTGACATGGCACCAGCGGTGGAGGCAGCAATGCAGAGGTCAGGGATCTCTCTCATTCTCTCACTCTCTCTATCTCTCTGTCTCTCTCTCTCAGGGACCTGAGAAGAGGATGTTGGCAGAGCCTGCGCCCCTCGCCTACCTCTCTCATGGACCCTTCTTTCTCTGGCCGCTCACTATGGGAGCCCTGTGGCCTTGGGTTTAACCCATGAGGCCAAGGGCAGGTGCACAGCCAGCGGGCCTAGGGGGGGCCTTGGGGGTCCTCAGTGAAGGCCCCACCTGCCCGCGAAGCCTTGACACGGTGACACCACCTGAAAATAAAGCAAACACATATAAGCATATGTAGTTTTAAAAGGAAAAGCACACAACTAAAAGAATTGATATCATTAAATACACTATTCTATTTGTTTATGTGTCAAACTACTGATAGGAAATAGCCCGGTGTAGTGATAGTAGAATTGATCAATTTCATAGAGAATTCTTTTAACGGTTGTTCATATCTTGTGTTTTACATCATTGATTAGGGTAATATTTTCATCTTTTCCTTTCTTAGTGTCTCCATCAATCAGCCTTGAAGTGGAACTGAGTACATGCTTTTCAGAAGCGGCATCATTCTCTACTCAGCCAGAGCATTGGGCCTGACAATAGCTGGATCCAGCAGAAAACTGGGCACTCTAGAAGATGTCATGTGGAGATGTGCCTGGCTGGACTAATAGTCACGTGGACATGATTTTTAAAAAAATCTCTCAGAGCTTTCCCAAAATCAAATAATATTCTTAAGTTGCTTTAGTAGAAGAGACATTAGTTAGTGTCTTTTTAATTTCCACAGAAGCTTTTTTTATGTTACTAAAGAAACTAAACTTTATGTCTTTTGTCTTGTTACCAAAATGGACTTGGTATTAAAAACAAGAAACCTACAAGAAAGGAAACACTCATATGGAATAGAAATTGTGGGTCGCAATTGCTACTTTTTTATATAAAATCATGTTTTATTTATTTACAATTTCTCTCAACTGTGCTTTTGAAAATAACTTAGTATTAGAAATTACCAGTAAGAAGAGGGTGTGCTCCCTTGAGTGTGGTCCAGTAGAAGTCAGGTGACTCAGACCTGAGTTCTAGGCCCAGGTCTGTTTCTGGTTAGTGTGTGACAACGTACTTAGGCTCTCTGGAACGTAGTATTCCTTTCTGTAAAATTAAAGAGTTTGATGATTTTTGAGAACTTTTCCAAATATTAAATGACTTCTCTTTTATATTTTTTATAATTTTATTTATTTATTTTTCCCCCAAAGCTCGAGTAGATAGCTGTATGTCATAGCTGCACATCCTTGATGTATGTGGGACACTGCCTCAGCATGGCCGGAGAAGTGGTGCATCGGTGCGTGCCCGGGATCCGAACCCGGGCCTCCAGCAGCGGAGCGCGCGCAGTTAACCACTAAGCCACAGGGCCAGGCCTGACTTGTCTTTTAAAAAACAAAAAGATCCTTCTCAAACTTATACATTATCAAAAATTTTTTCTGAACTTTCACTTACCAAGAACAACTGATGTCCCTTCAATTATATTGATTGAAAATAAAGATCATAAAAGTATAAATTTGGTAATCTAATAAATGAATTAGCATAAAAATGAGCCAGGAAAAAATTTATGATCAATCAAGATATTACACTATGAAAATATTACTGTTTGTTACAGTACATAAAATGATGACACTGAAATAGTATCTTTTTGCTGTCTGTAAGTTTATATTGTTACTCATATATCACTATTAATCCTATTATGTTTTACAAGTAATAAAATGTCTTGAAAGGAGAGAACAATAAAGCAGCAGCCCTGCATTACACACGAATGTTGTGTTCTCCCTGGAGGGAAAATGAGGATACAACATTGGTCAAGTACTTCGTTTTGTAACCCACTGGTGCCTTTCAAACATATAGCTATTATTGTAAGAGTAAAGATATTCTTTTTTTTTAATAATTTTATTTATTTATTTATTTTTCCCGCAAAGCCCCAGTAGATAGTTGTATGTCATAGTTGCACATCCTTCTAGTTGCTGTATTTGGGACGCGGTGTCAGCATGGCCGGAGAACCGGCTTGTCAGTGAGCACCTGGGATCCAAACCCGGACTGCCAGCAGCAGAGTGCGCACACTTAACCACTAAGCCACGGGGCCAGCCCAAGAGTAAAGATATTCTTAAAAATAGTGCCACAAAACAGGGTTTCCCAGCTACTTGTTGTCAGATCTGAGACAGATATTAGGCCGGGGCACTTGAAGAGGCATGGTGGACTCAGCTGAGGGTGATTTAATTACTGTGAGATGATTAGCCAATAGCGAATAAGACGGAGAAAGATTAAAAAGAGGTAAAGGGAAATAAAGTTGAAAATAATTAAGAAAAATAGTGCCTTCAAAATATCCTCTCATTATTTTTATAGCTCTTTTTTGTTTTTGAGGCATGACTAGGATAGTATGTTAGATTTTTATAAACTCTTTTCTCCTGGGCTTATATTACTGAGTTCTTCATTATTTATGATAATGCCAAAGAAAGTCTGGACAAAAGTATTCTGTACTATCAACAAGCACAAAACATGTACAACATTGCTCTATATATTAAGAGTCCAGCTGTAATAGTCAAGACATATATTCATGTATGTAAAATTATAATGATTTTCTTATTTTCTCCGGCTGTGGACCATGTTAAACTATATAGTAATGAGCAGAAAACCTGAAGAACTAGGTGATTTAAAACACCTGTTGTTACAGCTAGGCCATTCAAAGGTGAAATTAATTTCAATTTCACACTTCTCCTTTCCTTGTAGCCAGTGAAGTGTCTGGAAGACAGAAAACACATAGAATTAATTGAGAGTTAACAGTATTTGGAGGCAGTTGAGGTTAAGCACTCAACAATGATGTCCCTTACTTCAGGAGCCATTGACTATTTTTCATAAGTTTTCTTTATACACGGGTTCTATTCTTAGATTATTTCTGTATGTTTCTTAGAAGAGAGACAGGGAAGGAGAATTAACTATCAATCTACTGTGTGCCAGTTCCTTTACTGTATTACCTTATGCAATTCTTAGAGTAATCCTTTAAAGTAACTGTTATAATTCATATTTAACTGCTAAAGAAAACCATGGTTACAAAATTGATCAAGGGTAAGAGGGAAGATCTGAACATCAGCCCGTTGGGTTATGCCTCATATTCTCTCCACTGTGATAAAAATGGTGCTTCAACATGGGTTCTCACCATCTGGCTATTTAATACCGGCTCCTGCCAACAGCATTGGATGACATGAGATGAGAAGTTTATTTCCAAAGTTATTTTATTATATTTAAACTCTACTATTTATGAGTAGGATGTCAAGACATGTTTTAGAGGCATAGAGAGCAACTGATTAGTTCACCTACACATTTTTCTGGTTTACTATAACCTTCGTGTGCCACATTGTGTCAACTTTACCAACTTTAGTGCTTCACTGTTCTGTTTTATAAAATTCAGAGTTTCACTTTTCATGTAAAGCACTTTGCTGCTCTCTTAGTCACTAGATGGCAGTTTTGTATCTCTGTAAATTACCACTGCAGGAGGAAATGAGAGATCTTAAGCCAGTTTGCTCTGCACAAATGATGGACATAGGAGGACTTCTGGTCCATCAAGACTGCCTGTGTTATTCCGTGGCTGTAACGGGGATGTCCAGGACTGCTTAGTCAGAGGCACGAAGCAGAGTCAGAAAGCATCCTCTAAGTTCTTCTTCAGATGTGAGTTCAGGCACCTGTCTTCTCACCTGAGCACATTGGAGTTTATTGAATGTGTTCAGACTCTTACTCTCTCCCTGTACTTAATAAGTCTGGGAGCTCCATACCCCTAGAAACAACACATGACACATAAAGCCTTTTCTCAACTAAACGGAGTTGAGGGCTATGGTGTTGCCCGAGAGTCTGATGCTTAAAGAAAATACAGCTGGTGCTCAGGCGGAAGGAAAGAGCGTCAGCTACTCCTAGAGGGCTTTTATTGATGCTCCTATGGAATGAGCAAGTTTAAAATAAAACCACATGGCTTAAACCTCACAAACTGATTGTTTTATTTTCAAGTAATAGGCTCTGAAAATCTGCTATGTCTAAAAAGCTATTTCATAAAACTGAAACAGTTCTGTTTTTTATTCTCTGGTATTTGAAATACTATTAAAACTGTAAATCCTTTAACATTCTACAATATATAAATAGGCAAATATTAATTATATTCTCTAAAAATGTCTGCTCCCATGTTAAAGTTTAATATATAGCAGCAGAATCGGTTACCACCCAATTTTTAACTCATTTTTTGCTTTTGAAATTACATATAAAATTTGTGTTTTGAAGTATTTTCCTAAAACTCAGCATCTTTCTGATATAAATAGACTAGTTGAAAGGTAACTAGAATGAAATTTGATCTTTAAAACTTTAGCTTTGTGTAAGAACTGATAACAAGAGGCAGTTGGGTCTCTCCACGTTATGATATTTATTAATTGTGAATAGCCACATCTATTACAAAGTGGTGAATAATAAAAAGAAATTAAACAATATCAGCACTCTCTTTCCCCACAGGTACAGTTTATATGCAAATAAATTCTCAAAGGTCAGAAAAATGCCTATGATTTCAGATAACTGGTAAAATACTATCTCATTCCAGTTTTAATCTCATTTGAAATTGACTTAAAACTCTTCTCTTAGATTCCTGCTCTTATCAGTGCCCCCAGGTCCCCTCAATGCCTCATTTGATTGCAAACTTATCTGAGGAATTGAATATTCTTTTCCATTTCTTCTCTTTAAGGTATCTGTGATAGTGCTTTTTATGCAGTGACCACTTGGTACAATTCAGTATTAGTTTCAGAAACATCTTTAGTTAGGAACAAATCAAGGAAACAGATGTGAGGAATGTGAGGATGCCTAGCTGATGGTGCTTCAGGGATTCCTCACGTGAGTCTTGTCATAGAAAAGTTTAAAGAGTAAAGCAGCATTGGTCAGTTCAAAAGTGTGGGGTGAACATAATTCTAAATAATGATGGAGACGTAAAAACAAGAAGCCACTTGAATTTCGTTGAAAGGTATTAGACACATCAAAGGGCTGGGAAAAAAACATTGTTTAATGTAAGTTCTTTCTAAACTCTAAGGCAACAATATGAATTTACATGGTAATTATAAACCACAAAACAACAATTCACAAGACAAGTAAACAACTAAAGTAGAAACCAGAGTAAGAAAAATAGAGGTTAAAGCAGAGATGGAGAGTGATTGTTGGGGTCAGAAACCATGGCTTAGTCATCCTTGAAGTCTCCCTCAGACTCTGATCATTCCTAGTGCTCAGTAAACAGTTTGACCCCCTGAGCCTGGGGAGGGCCAAAGTGAGAGGTGGTTGGGAGGGGAGACAATGCAAGGATACCCTTGTGGAGGCACTGACATTGAAAATCAGTGACATTTTTGCCAAGGTGTTTACCATATTCGAGATTATTCTGGAAAGTTAAGGATTTTTCTGGAATGTACATTTTCATTTTATGGAAACTCCAACTAGCCCAGAGAAAGATTTAGACATTTTAGCTTCAGAAATAGAGAGAGGGGCGACCCTTGTGGTGCAGCAGTTAAGTAAGCACGCTCCGCTACAGCGGCCCCGGGTTCAGATGTTCGGATCCTGGGCGCACACCAATGCACCGCTTGTCGAACCATGTTGTGGCAGCGTCCCATATAATGTAGAGGAAGATGGGCACAATTGTTAGCCCAAGACCAATCTTCCTCAGCAAAAAGAGGAGGATTGGCCTTGTAAGTTAGCTCAGGGCTGATCTTTCTCATAAAACAAAAAAAAGAAAGAAAGAAAGAATGAGAAACTTTTTTGTCGGTTTTAATGAAAACCAATTAGCAACTGGGAAACAGTTACAATTTGAGATGAGAATGTGAAGAAAGAATTAGACGTCTCATGTTGTTGCTTTTCTCTGGGGCAGTAAGGCTTGCAAGGGAAATGAAGTTCCATCTTTGCTCTATTGAGTTTGAGAAGGTGTAAAATTCATTTGTGCTGGGCAACACTGTTGACCTGTGGAGAAAAACAAATGGTTCAAGCAGCTGATCTAAAGGAATAACTGAACTCATAAAAGTTTTTAGCTTATAAAGTGTGCTTCCAATCTATTTAACTTTACTGGACATCCATTCACCTCTATGTGCAAGGTATTTGTGGTAGGTATCGAAGGAAATATAAAGAATTATAAGGTTCCAAGCTCCTCCACATACATGAAATTGTTTGCAAGATATAATTTGATTCTGCCAAGGTATTTAGTGTATGTTGTATTACAGAACCTTAAAAAAAATGAGAATGTTATAGAGAAATTGTAATTAAAGACAGCTTCTTAGGAGAGGTGGACTAGATCAAGTCCTCAAAGGGACCACTTTTGAGCAGGTGGAGGAAAGAAAGAGTGAGGATTTCAGATGGGAGAAGAGAGGAAAGGTACAGAAGTAGAAAGGAACATGGCATTTGGGCATGGGGGTGGGGAGACCATGACAGGCACAGTCTTCCCATGACTGAGAGGCAGCTCAGTTTCCTCCTGCAGGAGCCCAGCACTGCTTCCCACCTCCTGGCCTCCTCCACCTGCAGACTCCGTGGTTGAGCCAAGGCCTATTTTTTTTTTTTTGTGAGGAGATCAGCCCTGTGCTAACATCTGCCAATCCTCCTCTTTTTTTGCTGAGGAAGACTGGCCCTGGGCTAACATCTGCGCTCACCTTCTTCCACTTTGTATGGGATGCTGCCACAGAATGGCCTGCCAAGCGGTGTGTCGGTGCGCACCCGAGATCCTAACCAGTGAAGCCTGGGCCACCGCATTGGACCGCTCACGCTTAATAGCTTGTGCCACCGGGCTGGCCAAGACCTATCTTATCTGGATTGCTGCCTAGTCTTCCAACAGGTCCCTTTCCTTCAGTCTTAATTTCTTCTAATCTTTCCTCCACCATGCCTCCAGAGTTACCTTCTAGAATCCAAATTTGCTTAAATCTGATATCTGCTTAGACTCCTTCAATGACTGCTCAGAGCATCCGAGAGAACATTCAGACTCCTGAGCTGGACACGCAGGCTTTCTCTTGCTGTCCTCATCTTTAGCCTCATCACCCACTGTGTTCTACATGTTCGCTTTGTTCCAGCCTTAAAAATACCTCCATTTTCTGAAAGCTTTAGCATCCTTTATATCTGTCTTTTTATATGTGTTTCTTCTGCACTCCTACTCCCTTTATTAGTCAACTTAATTCCTATTTCTTGATCTAAACTCATATCAAATGTTCCTTCCTCTTGGAGACATTTCCTGAGAGGTCTCCATATAGACACCCATTTTGATGTCCCCACTCTGGGACCCTGTACTTATTTCCTTTTCCATAACTGTTGTTTTATTCTTGTCTCATAGACAGTGAGCTCCTTAAATCTGAGACTATCCTTCTTCTTGATAAATAAATGGCAAGCAACAGGATACAGTGGAGCATATGAGGAAGCCATTTGGTGTAAAACTAATTGGGCCTGACCCTGTTTTTTTTTCTTTTCCCCAAAAGGGGCCTGTAGCCTCTGTTCATCCATTGTATATCCGCTTTAAGCAATTAATGTGTCCCAAAGACAAAAGCAATGCCCTTAAGTTGTAAATGCAACTTTCCCCACATTAGCATTTCCTTAAGGATAAGCATTTCTCCATAGGCTAGGGTTTGATTGCTGCGCTCATTCCGTGACCACCAAACTTGAGACAACAGCCACGTCCATGGAGACAGCAGACCTGATACCCACAGTGTCCATCAATCCCCATGCCAACAGGTCAACGTCGTGGCTATTGTAAAAGGGACATTGCAATCACATGTGGTCCATGCTCTTTGATGGTATATAATCACGCTGTACACCTCACTTCTTTGAAGTGCTCCATTTCTTTGTGAAAGGACTCTCCTCGGCTATATGATCCTCAAAGCTTGGCTCATAATAAACTCACCCCAATTTTGATAAATTTTTATTTATTTGGTTATGGATTATTTGCGTCGACATTCTATTTGTCTCTCCAGTATCTAAACGCCGTACCTGACACCTTTGGTGCACTCAGAAAATGTTTGATGAGTGAATAAGTATGTGTGAGACCACACAGGATGGAGCAGAAGGGGCTTTTTAGGGAGTGGTAGAAAATTTGCTCACATTCCTACCATAGTGGTTGAGGCTGTGGGCTTTGGACTAGTTTGTCTGGGCATCAATCCCAGTTATTCCACTTTTAACTGGAGAACCTGTGGAAATATTTACTCTCTGAACCTGAGTTTCCTCATCTATAAAAAGGGGTTACTGAAAACTCCTGTCTTGTAGCGTTTTAGTGAGATTTACGTGCATTAACTTATGTAAAGTACTTAGAAGAGCTCCTGGCACATAGTAGGCACGTAAATGTTAGCTGTTATGTTATCATTATTGCTCTTATATATAAGCAATATTCTGGTTTTGAAAAGATGCTTTCATAATATAGTTGATCCTCATTATTTGTGGATTCCGTGTTTGCACACTTGTCCACTAGCTAAAATGTACCAGCAGCCCCCAAATCAACACTCTCAGGGCTTTCATGTCCATTTTCAGATATGCACAAAGTGGTGAGAAATTTGATTCACTCGACGTGCACGTTCTGAGCTGAGGGGCAACAAGATGCTGCTCTGCCCTCTTGTTTCAGCCCACATTGTAAACAAGTGTCCTTCTTGCAGTCTATTTAGTGCCTCATTTCTTATCTTTTTGTGCATTATGTTGGTGACCTTGCCATTTAATATGTCCCCCATGTGTAGGGCTGCAATGCTGCCTGGTGTTCCTCAGGGCAAGAGGCTGTGACGTGCCTTTACTGAGAAAATATGTGTGTTCGACAAGCTACTATCAGACACGAGTTGCAGTGTTGTTGGTGTGAGTTCAATGTTAATATATCAACAATATATATTAAATAAGGTGACTTTAAAGAGAACACACAGAGAACAAGGTAATGTACTGATCGGTTGAAGAAAATGTGACTAAGGCTTACAGGAACCTAACACTGCATTTCTCGTAGGAGCAGTGGGTCATATTCACTGATTCAGTGTACACAATGACCTTATAGAATGTCACACTGTGCATAAAGAGAACTGACTGTATCTTATGTAATCCTAACATAATCCTTTAAAGCAGGCAGGGTACAGAACAGGGTGTCCACATTTTACTATTAAAGTAAGGCTATTAAAGACCTTGTGAACCAAGTGGAGAATTTAAAATGTCTTGTGTTCAGCATAAGAGTCATGAGTTTTTGAGCGAGGAAGATCTATGATGCACTGATGTTTAAGGAACAGTTACCTGGCAAGAGAATGTAGTATTGAGAGGAAGAGGGAGAACTGATCTGGAAAGGAGAACCAGCTGTTAAACTCTCCACGTATTCCCACTGTTAAGTGAGGAGATTCTGAGCTAAGGTGCTGATGTGATAAAGGAAAAGTCGCAGCCAAAGGATAAAATAATGGATTTGTTAACCATATATAGAGTCTAAATCAGGCTGTGGTTCTCAAAGTGGAGTCCTTGGACCAGCAACATCAGCATCACCTGGGAACTGGGCTGAAATGCAAATTGTCAGGTGCTGCTGCAGACCTGCTGAACTGGCAAGTCTGGGGTGGGGCCTGGCAATCTGGGTTTCAACAAGGCCTCCAGGTGCTTCTGGTGCCCATCAAGTTTAAGAACCAATGAATTAGGGGCCGGCCCCGTGGCTTGGCGGTTAAGTGCGCACGCTCTGCTGCTGGTGGATCAGGTTCGGATCCTGGGCGCGCACCAAGGCACCGCTTCTCCTGCCATGCTGTGGCCGAGTCCCACATACAGCAACTAGAAGGATGTGCAGCTATGACACACAACTATCTACCGGGGCTTTGGGGCGAAAAATAAATAAATAAAATCTTAAAAAATAAAAGAACAAATAAATTAGAAAAACGATTCCAACACATCACTATGTCCAGGTAAGCTGCAAGGCAGGAGGTGGTATTTGTTTGGAGGATAAGATGCATTTTATTTTTATTTTTTTTTGAGGATGATCAGCCCTGAGCTAACATCCATACTAATCCCCCTTATTTTGCTGTGGAAGACCAGCTCTGAGCTAACATCCACTGCCAATCCTCCTCCTTTTATTTTCCCCCAAAGCCCCAGTAGATAGTTGTATGTCATAGTTGCACATTCTTCTAGTTGCTGCATGTGGGACGCGTCCTCAGTGTGGTCGGAGAAGCGGTGCGTCGGTGCGCGCCCGGGATCCGAACCCGGGCCGCAGGTAGCGGAGCGCATGCACTTAACTGATAAGGCACGGGGCCGGCCCAAGGTGCATTTTAAGTTTCAGGAAATAATAGTTCAGCATCTGTTTCATCGTAAGGATTCCAGAGATGCCATTTTAGCTCTGGTATGAAGCTCTTTTGTCCACAATATATTCTCCTTTAGAGAGCCGTTGGTAAGTTATTTACCACTTCCCACATGTTCTGAGAGTCTCTTCTTTCTTGAAATCCTCTTTCAGACTTGAAAACGTACTTTATTTTTGTACATAATCTCCTCTATTTAAAATCTGCATTTCTCTTCCTGTAGGATCCTGTGTGGCACATGTAGCCTTACTGTAAATTTGGAATGACATTGATTTGTTCCAAAACCTTAGAATGTTTTAGAACTTAGAACCTGATGAATAGAGAATTTATATGCTTCTGTTTAGGATTCATATTTTTCAGATGTCTAGAGGTATCCCAACTTGCCAGTAATGTGTCTTTAGGTTTAGCAGATCTTGAAAATCTGAATATACTAGAAAATGAATTACATCTCTCATACTAACATTTACAAAATAAATGATCACAATATTAACTTACCCATAAGCACTTTCTATATTCTAGGCTGTATATTATGCTTACATAATAAACATGATAAAGTTTCAAAGAGGAGCCAATTAACTTTTGAACAAAAGCTCGACTTGAGTGTATCTTGGCTTCATTTTGACAGTTGTAGCCTTAATATTATAGTAATGCTTTCTTTTTCTGGGAATCAGATAATCTTGTTGTTGGGGGAAGAGGGAAAATCTCCCTCTGCCCTTTCCCTTAAGGTTCTTATGGCTGGCCAAATAATTAACAAGCCAGGTTAGAAGGAGAAAATAATAACAAGTTTAATAACATGTATACATGGGAGAAACTCAGAAATGAGCAACTCGTCCCTCTGTCTAAGCTGCCTGCTTAAGTATTGCAGTTAAAGGCGAGGAACGTGTTGGGGGTGGATAGTGGTCTGGGACCTCAGAGGGCAAGAGGCATGTCACATGGAGATAGAAATGCAAATGTTTGCCTGACAACTCCTCTCAGGGTCATCTATAGATAATGTGGAGGGAGAGATAGAGTTTTTGATAAAAGGGGCTTGGAGTCTTTCCTGTTGTAACCTCTATCCTACATTATCTTTACAACCATCATGATAATAACTCCTTCCTGAAACTGATCTTTTGTTTTAAATTCTTTAGACAGTTTGGGAGGGGAAACTCAAATATTCTTCCTGAGCTCTCTGAGTCCTTATTGTCTTCAGCTCGAAATAATCTGCATACCAGAGTTGTGCCTCCTGGGGTAACTTGCCCTGAGCACCATCAGTTCCCTCCTCTGAAACTTCCCTAGAAGTTTCACAGTCTTTTTGAAAATTAAAGAAGTTTCATAGTCCAGAAGCTGAGTTGGTAGATTGTTTCATCTCACTGAGCACATTTCTTAGTCCTGATAATAGATAGTTCAATTAAGTACATTTTAGAAGGTGGTGATGCAGGTGGCTCTCAAGGTTACACCTATATCGCGGAAGCAAGCAATCAAGTATTTAATGGAAGCATTTCTATGTAAACGAAAGAAAAACAAGGTTAATTGTTGGAGCAAGTTGTAAAGCAGTTTCTGAGTTTAGAGGACAGCCAGATAAGATTTTTAGATGTCAGCATCAAAGCATCTTTTGCAGTTTAAAATGTCTCTGATGATGTCATCGGGTAATCTCTTAAATTTATATCAAGTCCATCAGCTTCAGTTTGTAAGGCTTCAGGAAAAAGGGCAGGTTCAGTTTTCAGTGATTCCAAATGAAAATGATGGAAAAAATCAAAAACGTTAGTTTGGACGTCTGTAGCCAGATATTTTAGGAGACTAGAAGAAATCAGGATCCAGTCAAGTCAACAATATAAAACAAAAACCTTAAAAGACAATTAACAAAACTAGGATCTAATATCTGCAAATGTACACTATAGTTTTTACTGAAATATAATTTTTCTTTCTAAAATCACCCTCATTTTTATCAAAGATAGACAAATTAAAACTAAGTAGTTTGCAAAATAAGTCTAGTTCCAATAGAGTTGACCCAATTATTTACATAAGTACAGCAAGAATAGGAATTGATCACATAGGCTCTTTTAAATCTGCTTTGCTGGAACTTTTTATAAGGAATCTCAGATTGAACATTAAAGGCTTCTCCAGGCCAGGAAAGCCAAGCCAAGGATTTTGTCATCAGACTTTGCCTGTAATACCTACAGATTTGGGTGAATTCCTCTCTTCCGAGGTTCTCCCAAAATATTTCGAGGTTCCTTGTGCTTGCCAGATAAGTGACATTCTTTACTTATCTTGGTAAGTGCTGCTTGGAACATAAGGTACCAGGCCAATACTTCCACGTGGCTTTATTCCATAAAGACCAATCTTTATTCCTCAATAGCTGTATGGTTATATCGCAAATATGATGTTCCAGTCACAGCCTTGGTAATATAACCAGTGTTTCCAATTGTGTCCTGTTATAAGGAGAACAGATTCTTATTGAACTTATGCAAATAACTATATTGCCATGAAAACAATACTCACTTACTAAGAGTTTCCAAATTCTAAGGATCAGATAGAGAGAGAAAGATAAATATTTCAATTTTACTTACAAAAATATCATTTACCAAATTGCTATAAGTCATAGCTAGCTCAGGAGAAAAGAGAAAAAGTTTTCCTTAAATCTAAAAAGACAAAACATTAAAAATTCAGCAATACTTCAAATGAAAAATAATAAAACTTATAATTATCTTTATCAGTTCATTCAGTCCTGTGTAATCCATTCTTGATCCCGATCTTTTTGTTAGCAGCTTCATGAAGTTATCAGTCTTTCCATCAGATTTCTGTAATTTCTTACCAAGTTCAGTTTTATGATCAGAAAGTTTGTCAGAAACCTGTACTCCAGTGTAAATGTCAGAGCACTTTCCATGAATTTTTCTGAAGTTGAAACATTTTGCAAAAGCATTAGAGCAAAGAAATAAGTCTGTAAACAAGACCTCAAAATGGCAATTGACAGAGAAATTTGGTTAATTTTGTGACATACAACACTTTAAAATAATAATAACCAGAATTATGACTGATAATCAAGACAGATCAGAATTTCAGTAATGTTATACAATTTTAAAACACCTATGTCAATAACATTTGCCCACATAATACCACCTAAGCAGACTTATCATCACTTGTCTGACAATGCTTTCCATGTAATTTAACGTACTGAATAAGCCTAATAAATTTAGTATGTTTCCCCATGTAGGAAGAGAGCAAATTTCTTTGAGAAGTTCCAGGGCCCTTTGAAAATTCTCAAAGAAAAAAAGTAAAAAAAAGACTTTATTTATATGAATTTTGGGGAGCTTGTCAAAAATAGAAAACGTTAGGGCCGGCCCCGTGGCTTGGTGATTAAGTGCACGCGCTCCGATGCTGGTGGCCCGGGTTCGGATCCCGGGCGCGCACCGAGGCACCACTTCTCCGTCCATCCTAAGGCCGAGTCCCACATACAGCAACTAGAAGGATGTGCAGCTATGACATACAACTATCTACTGGGGCTTTGGGGGGAAAAAATAAATAAATAAAATCGTTAAAAAAAAAAAATAGAAAACGTTAAAGCAAAGAGAGCATTGACAGTCCAAACACCTTAATAGAGAGACCTCAGTCTTTTGAACACAGGAAATTATTTTAACAGTTTTTTATTTTCTGTCTTTTAGGTAGACTTACACAAAGGTAAAGAAAAATCTTTTATAACCTCTTTATCAAGTTCAAGAAAATTATCCTTTTAAGAGAAATAAGACCAAATGATAATTTTGTACCTGCTTCCTTCTGATATTAAAACTCATTTACTTAATTAAATTCATTTCAATCTTAGCCAACTTGACCATACAAAAACTCCTTTTCCAGAATTCCTCTTCCACAAACCTATAACTTTCTTTTTACATTCAGAATTTGTCCCATGTCTTTCTTTTCCCTCCTAGTACTTGAAGACAAATTTATCTTTCTTAATCAATCAAATAAAATATCTCCATTCTTTGTTCCTTCTTTATACATCTTACTTTCCTTGTGCACAGACATATTTTTCTTAATATTTAGTAGCTTCAATCACATATACTAATTAGAAATTTTAACTCTTAGAAACCACAATTTGTAAGTAAAAACCAAGTAAACCATTATAAACTTTCTTTTACATTAGGATCTTGTGGCTTGGAAAATTTATAAAGACTTCATAACTTCTAGAAATATGTTCCTTTATAGTACAATCTTTTAATAAAACACACGTTTACCAATAGACTCAAAACACCTTTTAGTTTTCCTGTAATGAAAAGCCAAAAGTAGACAAACGTAAGTTTAATAATCAATGTCTAATATCTTATCTTATTTGGAAATGATGATACTCAGTGAATTTTTATCACAAAATTTAGCAAAACTCTAAAGTTTTATGTCACCAAAAAGAGTTTGGAAGCTGTAACCACCATAACACATAATTATTGTTTAAAGTTCACCCAACATTCATCTTTTTCACAACTATTTAGTTACTTGTTCCCAATAATTATTTAGATTGTCTATAAGACTTCATAAGACATTAGATAAAATTAACCATCATTTAAATTACTATTTTTGTTAACCAGTTCTGTAATAGAAATAACATCAGTTTTTTGTACAAAAGTTCATGTAAATTTCATCACCTCTTATACCTTTAAACATAGTTATAATTAAGATTTTTATTAATAGGTCTTGGTCTTCTGATTTTGGACAAGGGAAGCATTCCCAGTCAGACATTTTAAAATATACTCAGGCAAAGTTGATGTAACCTCTTTATATAAAATTAGCTCAAATATTCCAACCTTTATAATCTTATAAACACTTACACTTTTACATGTTCTCAATTCAATTGCAACCTGAGTCAAGGTCCTAAGGCTATTTAAATTTTTCCCTTCCTTTTTCTAGCCCTTTTTTAGGTACCAATTAAATAATTGTGTGAGAGCTCTCAAAACATATTTTTTCCCCCAATTTAGAAGTTTTCCCAATTCAAAGAATCCGTCGTCTGGCCATTGACGAGTAGGATCTTCATTTGTATATTTATTCCAATAGTGACTCGATCCAATAAGACTTTTTAAGGAAAGACCTGGAGGTAACTTTCCACGCTTAGAATAAATCTTTACCATGGACCCAAGAGGTGTCCCTTGTGAGGGCGCAGATGATGTAGCCCCCATGATCCACAGAATTCACTCCCAAAGATATTCAGAGAAAGTAAAGACCTTCGTTGCACAGGCTGTAAGGATGGTGTAGTGAAAACGGTGTCTCCGGTCTCCACAATAGTGTGGGGCACCTCCAGTCACAGACCTGCTAAACTGTGACACCGGGCAGGTGATACTGGAATGGGATTTTTTCAACACTAACAAGCAACGAAGGTTAAGACGACAAAAGCCCTTATGGACTGGGCCCTTTATGTCAAACTCCCCTGAGAGCTTGGCACAGCCAGACAAAGAGACAGTTCAGAACCCCAGTCTACTCGACTGGCCACCAAGGGGCACCCCAGTAAATGCACCTTCCGTATGGTGGAGACCAAGGAGAATATTCTCACTTGGCACAAAGCCAAGTTGTCTCAGGACACAGAACAAGACAGAAGGAAAAACATCATCTGGTTTTTTTCTTATGTGCACAATGACAGCTTTAGCCACGCCTTAGGTCTCTTGGAGCCAGAATAATATCTAGGGAGGGAGGTGCCACGGGGTTGGGGACTGTGTGCTTTACAGAGTACCTCGTCGTTGCATGGACATTTTCTTGCAGTTGGCGGGGGACCTGTGTCATCTATCCTGTTCCATGACCCAAGTTATCCTGTCACGGGAGTCTCCTGAAAGTGGCGAGCGCCCTAATGGCTCTTAACTGCTCGACCCGTGCCCACCATATTTGCGGCCTTTTTGGCTTCCAAGATGCCCTTGACAATGGCCTTCACTTCATGTGCATATTAACCCACAGCAAAGTTTGTCTAAGTAGACACCAGTCTGGTGAGACCCGCAAACTCACCAGTCTGTGGGGCCGGCCCAGAGAGTAGGCTTATAGGGCCTATGCTTGCGTCCTACCCTATGGTATTTCCTTCTTATGACACACGATACAAAAGACAAAGACAAAAGAGAAAAACAGAGACTATCTCTGGGAGGAAAAGGGATCAAGATCAAAACCAAGAGTACTCTACCAAATTTAAACCAAGGGTCACTAAAAGCACAAGAAACTAGTTTCCCAAATATTTTCTCCTGCCAATCTAAATTTAGAAAGAGAAAAAAATTCTCACCACTTCCCTCCACCGGAATCCACAGGTAGAGATTCTGAGAGGCTGACATGGTAAGAAGTCTTACATTTTGCCGGCTTTCGTCAGGCCTTCCCATATCTCATCATCTGCAGTAATCCAGGGAGAAAGCAGTTCTTCCAGCCAGAGAACGCAACTTGCCAGCCAGTGTAGCCCCACGTTGGGCACAAAAACTGTTGGGGGAGAGAGAGAATCTGCCTCTGCCCTTTTCTTAAGGTTCTTATGGCTGGCCAAATAATTAACAAGACAGTTTAGCAGGAGAAAATAAAACCAAGTTTAATAACATGTATACATGGGAGAAACTCAGAAATGAGCAACTCGTCCCTCTGTCTAAGCTGCCCGCTTAAGTATTGTAGCTAAAGACGAGGAAGGTGTTGAGGATGGGTAGTGGTCTGGGACCTCAGAGGGCAAGAAGACAACTCACATGGAGATAGAAATGCAAATGTTTGCTTGACAACTCTTCTCAGGGTCATCTATAGATAATGTGGTCAGGGAGAGATAGAGTTTTTGATAAAAGGGGCTTGGTGCCTTTCCTGTTGTAACCTCTATCCTACATTATCTTTACAGCCATCATGATAACAACTCCTTCCTGAAACAGATCTTTTGTTTTAAATTCTTTAGGTAGTTTGGGAGGGGAAACTCAAATATTCTTCGTGAGTTCTCTGAGTCCTTATTGTCTTCAGCTCGAAATAATCTGCATATCACAGTGGTACCTCCTGGGTTAGCTTGCCCTGAGCACCATCACCTCCATTTATAAGGATGCACCCATTATATACATTCTGTACAAAATTGCAAAGATCACTTTTTCCTTTTCAAAATTTATTTGTTTTAACTTTTAATAGTGAGAACCTTAGTGTTGGGTAAACTGCTGCACAATTACTGGAAATGCTGAGAGTCTTTTTGAAAAGTGTAGAAGTCTAAAGATAATGAAAAGTACATTTGTTGAATGTCAAGTCCCTTGATGATTTGATAGGCATCTGTCTAGTTGTACCCAGAAGAGATGGAAGATTAAACACCAGCACAGCACACAAGGAAATAGGCTTCAAACTTGAGGGCTTCCCATGGACCACAGAGTGCCTGGCTGACTCTTGGAGATTAAATCTGGGCTTCGTCCATGGGTGGACCCTGAGAGGAAAATTTTGCTTAAACGACCAGAGAATAGACAACGTTTATGTTGATAATAATACTTACCATGTAAATTTCTTTATATATCTCTGAATAAAATAAAAAATTATAACCCGCATAGAAATCAACTCTTACTGACAAGCCCCACAGCCTTCTCTACAGAGCTCAACAGAAAATATCTCCGTTGAGTGTGAATTGCTCTTCTCTGAAAGCCAGCCAACACTTCACTGATAGCCCTGGATAAGGAAGGCCAGATACAATTCTTTGAAGATGTTTAGCTGAATTCAGAACCAAAAATCGTACCTCCAGTTGGCTCCTCTGTGAGAGTGGATGGCCGGCCTTGTTTCACAGCCTGAGCAATTGAGGTTTCAGATGAGATAAGTTGCTCTGTTCCCCAGGGATGGAAAAGCTGGACTGTGACATCGATTCAATGCTGAGATTTTGCAGGTAAAGGTAGGGTCATAGAGGGGAATAAAGATTTCAGCAAATTGAATTTTTGTTCTCAACAGTGGAAATAATTTAAGAAGCAGATAATCTCTCACTCCAACTTCTCTTCCTTGTTCTCTATCTGTCATATCATTGCAAAAATTCTCTCTATGAAAATTTCAATGTTTTTTCTTTGTAGTGTGTTTATTATCATCTTTACAAATTCTTTGCCTTCACCACATTCCTGGCACCACAACATTAGCCATTGAGATATTATTATAGATTCAGTTCTGCAATTTCATCCTCTTATCTCTATTTCCTCTGCCATTTCATAGTTTTAGTTCTTATTGTATCTTATGCTTGAAAACATTTGAAGCTTACAGTGTGTAACAGTACCTTATTTTCTCAAATTTTTATCTAAGTGCCCTCAACTATCACTTTTTTTTAGAAAAGAAGTGAAATACATAACAGAACAATACACTGTAATAAATTGACCACTTATAAAATTAAGGTCAACCTGAAATCCCTCCTCGTTTAACAGAGACCACCTTTTATAATTCACAATGCTTTAGTCTGGACAGGGTCAGTTTATCAATGATTTTTGGATGTTTTAAACCACATGAGATATATACAGTGTAAGGTAAAATTGTTAATCTTGCAGAAGTTGTAGAATTTCCTGATGCTTAGGGGACTTGGTGGTGGAGAACCTGAATCATATGAAAAGTAGTTGAAAAATTAGCACCTGAGTTTGTTAATTTGGTAAGGATGATGATGAGACATACATGTTGAAAAGATAACTTTGCATATCAGAGTTTTGTCAGAGGCCACTGGGAAAATTCATAATATCTTCAAATACTACAAAAAATGATCATTTTTTCATAAAAGATGTCATACATGACTGCATCATATACTTCTGTCAGAAAATTTGCAATGAAGAAAATTAACACTTCAGTCATTTTAAAGATTTTATTTATTTTATTTTTCCCCCCAAAGCCCCAGTAGATAGTTGTATGTCATAGCTGCACATCCTTCTAGTTGCTGTATGTGGGACTCAGCCTCAGGATGGACGGAGAAGTGGTGCCTCGATGCGCACCCGGGATCCGAACCCGGGCAACCAGCATCGCAGCGCGCGCACTTAACCACCAAGCCACGGTGCCGGCCCAAGTCATTTTAATTCTAACAATTTGTTCATGCTTACTAGTAGGTTAAAAAACTTTTTAGAAATAAAGTGATAAGTGATGTACTTAATTTTTAATTTTTTTTAGTAAGAAAACTTTTTCATATTTATAAAAAATATTTATTTGTATTTATTTTATGCTGAATTTATTCCTGGGCCACAGACTTTTTTTTAAATTAACTAACACCAATACTTTTCAAACTCTTTCAAAAAGTTGAAGAGGAGAGAATACCTCTAAAGTCATCCTATGGGATTAACACTACCCTGATATCAAAGCCAAAGACACTAAGAGAAAAGAAAACTATAGGTCAATATCTTTGATGAATATCGATATAAAAATCCTCCATAAAACAGTAATAAACTAAATTAATCAGCATATTAAAAGGATTATACAGCATTTTTAAGTGGCAATTATTCCTGGAATAAAGAGTGTTTCAATATATGAAAATGAATCAATGTAATAAACCATATTAACAGAATGAAGGAAAAAAACACATGATCATCTCAATGGATGCAGAAAAGGCGTTTGACAAAACTCAACATGCTTTCATGCTAAAAACACTAAAAAACCCCTCAGAGTAAAAGAAAACTACTTCAACATAATAAAAGCCATATATAGAAATCCACAGAGAACATCATATTCAAGGGTGAAGGAATGAAAGCTTTTTCTCTAAGATCAGGAACAAGGCAAGAAGGTCCATTTTCACCACTTCTATTCAACATGGTATTAGAAGTTCTAGCCACGGCAAGTAGGCAAGAAAAAGAAAGAAATAACATCCAAATTGGAAAGGAAGAAGTAATATTATATTTGCTTACAAATAGTATCTTATATGTTGAAACCCCTAAAAATTCCACCAAAAATTTGTTAGAACTAGAAAATTCTGCAGAGTAGTGGGACACAAAATCAACATGTAAAAACTAGTTGTTCTTCTATACATTAATAATAAGTAATCTGAAAAAGAAATTTAAAAACTTTACTTTTTTATTTACAATAGCATCAAAAAGAGTAAAATACTAAGAATCAACTTACTCAAAGAGGTAAAAATTCCAGTGATGGTTTTGCAAAATTAGAAAAATCTATCCTAAAATTCATGTGGACTCTCAAGGGACACTGAATAGCCAAAACAATCTAGAAAAAGAAGAACAAAGTTAGAGAACTCACACTTCCTGATTTCAAAACTTACTATAAAGTAATCAAAACAGTGTGGTATTGGCATAAATACACACACTATACTAATGAAATAGCATAGAGACCCCAGAAATAAAACTTTGCATATATGGTCAAATGATTTTTGACAAAGGTACAAAGACCATTCATTGGAGAAAAGATCAGTTTTTCAACAAATATTGTTGGGAAAACTGGATATTCATATGCAAAAGAATGAGGTTGGACTCGTAATTTACACCATATACAAAAATTAACTCAAAATGGATCAAAGATATAAATGTTAGAGTTGAAGCTATAAAATTCTTAGAAGAAAACACATGGTAAAAGCTGTGTGTCATTGGGTCCAAATGCCATTGTAACAATGATTTCTTTAATATGACACCAAAGACATAAGTAACAAAAAAAAATAACAAATTGTACTTCATCAAAATGAAAAAGTTTTCTGTATCACAAGATACTATCAACAGAGTAAAAAGGCAAACCATGGAATGGTTGAAAATATTTGCAAATCACAAATCTGATAAGGGATTAATATCTAGAATAAATAAAGAACTTCTACAACTCAACAATAAAAAAACAACTCAATTTAAAAATGCACAAAATACTTGAATAGACATTTCTCCAAAGAAGATATAAAATGAACAGGAAACACATGAAAAGATGCTCAACATCACTAAGTATCAGGAAAATGTGAAATAAAACCACAATGAGATACCTTTTCACACCCATTAGGATAGTTACTATCACAAAATCAGAACATAACAAGTGTTGGCAAGGATGTTGAGAAATTAGAACCCTTGTGCTCTGATGATGAGAATATAAAACTGTGGAAAACAGTATGGAAGTTCCTTCAAAGATTAAAAATAGAATTACTATATGATCTAGAAATTCCACTTATGGGTTCTGAAATAATAAAAAACATATTTATCAGCCTCTGCGTCCAGTTCTTGGCACAGAGCTCCTAAAACCTTTGTAATTTCCCCAGTGGTAAGAACACTAGGAGAATCTTTTGTTCTATTGAGGCAACTCGGGGTGGGCTTCTGGATGCCTCCTGAATGGGGGCTGGTCACCAGAAAGACCAAGCCCTGATTAGAAGCTTGGAATTTTTAGCCCTACTCCTTATCCTCCAGAGAGAGGAGAGTGGCTGGAAACTGAGTTAATAATTGATCATGCCTATGTGAGAGAGCCTCCATAAAAATTCAAAGAGAGGGCGGTTCAGAGAGCTTCCAGGTTGGCAATGACAAGGACTGCTTGGAGAGTGGTGCACCTGGAGATGACATGAAAGCTCTGTGTACCGTCTCCATACCTTTCCCTATGCACCACTTCCAACAGGCTGTTCTTGAATTATATCCTTTTATAATAAACTGGTGATCTAGTAAATGTTTCTCTGAGTTTTGTGAGCCACTCTAGCAAATTAATCAAACCCAAGGAAAAGGTTGTGGGAACCTCTGGTTTTTAGCCAGTAAGTCAGAAGTATAGGTAACAGCCTGGGCTTGTAACTGGCATCTGAACTTGAGGTGAGGTTGGGTGGGTGTGCAGACTTACAGGACGGAGCCATCAACCTGTGGAATCTGATGTATCTCTGGGTTGTCAGCATCAAATTGAGTTGAATTATCTGGCGACCAGCTGGCATTCCAAGAATTGCTTGCTGGAGGTGTGGGAAACCCTCCTACATGTGAAAAAGTGAATCTGAGAACACCATTTATTGGTATACACGCAAAAGAACTGAACGCAGAGGTATAAAGACATATATGTACACCCGTGTTCTTAACAGCATTATTCAAAATAGCCAGAAGCTGGAATCAAGCCAGGTGTCCATCAATGGACGAACTGACAAAAAAATGTGGTGTATACACATAGTGGAATACTCTTCAACCTTTAAAAGGAAGGAATTCTGACACATGCTATGACATGGATGAACCTTGAGGAATTTATGCTAAGTGAAATAAAGCCAGTCACAAAAGGAAAAATACTGTATGATTCCACTCATATAAGGTACTTAGAGTAGTCAAATTTATAGGAATAGAAAGGAGAATGGTGGTTCCCAGGGGCAAGAGGGAGAGATAACAGGGAGTTGTTGCTTAATGGGCACAAAGTTTCAGTGCAAGGTGAAAATAGTTCTGTGGATGGTTGGAGGTTATGGCTACACAATTATGTGAATGTATTGAATGTCACTGAACTGTACACGTAAAAATGGTTAAAATTTTATGTTATGCATATTTTATGACCATTAAAAAATTAATTATTTTCAACAAATGAACAAACACTAGCTACATGCAATAGCATGGATGAATATCACAACCATAATGCTGCATAAAAGAAATTATATTCAAAAGGCTATATCTATTATAATTCCATTTATATAAAATCCAAGAAAGAAACAAAACCGAGGTCTGGCTTCTAGTAATGGTGGAGTAGCCTGTTGAACTAACACTCTCACAGATAATGATAAAATCTGCACAAAATAGTATATATATTTATACAGACTCGTGTGGCTATATGTAATACACGTATAATAAATGTGTATTTGTGTGTATGTATAAATCATTTCCAAAAGCAAGCAGAACTGACAGGGAATTTTCCCTTAAATGATGGGAATTGCACCAGGAGATATTTGCAAGCTTGTGTCTTTTGCCTCAAAGCATTCCAAAATCTGCACATGGCCTAGACAGGGGAAAAACTACAGTCTTACTTGTAATGTTAGAGGATGTATTTTTGGGCTGGCAGAGTAGCTGGAAAGTTAGGGGAGAAATTCTGGAAGAGAGGGAGCCACAAAGAGGAAAATCGCAAAATATATATGTAAGTCTCTCCTCCACACACTCCAAATTGGCAGATCTTTGAACAACACACATGCAGGGTAGGCCCCAGAAGGCCTAGTGTAAAAACAGCAGTTGGAAGATGAAAGAACTAAACTAGGATTTCAGCTATGCTCACTGTAAATGAGATAGGATTGGAATTTCAGTCTAGCCAAGTTGATTCCCTGCTAGAAAAATGACAAAACTCTTCTAAGGAATACAATAGAATCCAGAGCCTCTATACCTATCTTTCATGATTTCCAGTACACAATTTAAAAGAAGCATGAGATTTGACGAAATAGGAAAATGTAATCCATATGTGACCAAAAGCAGGCAGTAGAAACTCTCCCCAATGTGTTCTAATTAACAGTCAAGAATACGAAAGCAGTTATTATAAAGATGATCATGGTGGTAAAGAAAAATATTCCCATAATGAATGAACAGATGTGGGAACTCAGCAGAGAAGTGGAAATTACACAAAAGAATCAAATAGGAAGATGAAATAAAAAAAATACTTTTGAGTTTACCGGTAGATTAGAAATAGTAGAAAAAACATGAAGATACAGCAATAGAAATTATCCAGTCTGAAGAAAGGATGTAAAAATTTTGAAGAAAAATGAAGAGAGCCTTATGACCTGTGAGATGATTAAGTCCCAAGCAGAGAGGAGAGAGACAGAAAAATTAAATGAGGCAGAAAGGCAAATCAATAAGTAATAGCATAAAACTTCCAAAATTTGTTGGAAAATCTAAAATTTTAGATCCCAGAAATTCAGCAAACCCACAAAATAAAATATAAAATAAAAGCATACTTAGGTACATGATAGTCAAGCTACTCAAATCCAAAGATAAAAAGAAAATCTTGAAAGCAGTCAGGGAAATACACACATACAGTGGAAGACGTTACATACAGGGAGAAATAATGTGAATGATGGATGATGTACTATCAAAAACAAAAGAGACAACTCAACAACAAAATGACATCATTCAATTGCAGAAAGAAAACCCAAAAGTCAACACAAAATTCTATATTTAGCAGAACTCACTTTCAAAAAGGAAGTAGAAGCCACAATAAGATACTACACGCCTATTATATGGCTGAAATAAAAAATAAAATTGCAAATACCACGTGCTGGTGAGGACTAGGAGCAATTAACAATTAGAACTGGGAATGCAACATGATAGTTGCATTCAGAAAACAGTTGAGCAGGTTCTTATAAAGCTAAACATACACTTATTATATGACTCAGATATCCCACTCCTAGGTATTTACTGAAGAAAATTGAAAACTAATGTTTAAACAAAAATCTTTGTGGGAATCTTTATAGCCATTTTATTCATAATTGCCAAAAGCTGGAAATAAACTAAATGTCCTTCATCAGGTGAGTGGAGAAAGAAACTGTGTTGCATTGGTACATTATAATACTACTTGGCAATAAAAATGATAAACTCTTTTTTTTTGTGAGGAAGATAAGCCCTGAGCTAACATCCTTTGCCAATCCTCCTCCTTTTTCCGCCCAAAGCCCCGGTAGATAGTTGTATGTCATATTTGCACACCCTTCTAGTTGATGTATGTGGAACACGACCTCAGCATGGCCTGAGAAGCGATGTGTCAGTGCGCACCATGGATCCGAACCTGGGCCGCCAGTAGGGGAGCGCACGCACTCAACCGCTAAGCCACGGGCTGGTCCCAGGATAAACTCTTGATTCACACAACAACATGGATGAATCTTGGCTGCATTTCTCTAAGTGAAGGAAGCCAGATTCAAAAGGCTGTATAGAATATGATTCCATTTATATGACTTTCTAGAAAAGGCAGAATTACAGGGATGGAAAATGATCAGTGGTTGTCAAGGGATGGAGTAGGGGAAGGGGTTGAATACAAAGGGATAGCATGAGAGAACTTTGGGGGTGAAAAACACAGCTCTGTGTGGTACTGTGGACATGGATGCATGACCATAAAGTCGAAACCCATAGAACTGTACACAGTAAAGAGTGAATTTTACTCTGCAAATTTTAAAAATCAATCAGGATGCTGGGGAACCCAGATGGAATGCAGTGATAAATGAATCACACTGTATTACAAGCATGTGACATAACCATACAGAAGGAGTGGGGATGAAAGGTCCTGACCGAAGTTACTTTGGAAGACAGTGTTTTGACGGGATACTGTAGAACTAAAGTACTGGACACTAACACTGTACTTTAGGTGGTAAATTTGTTTTTAATAAGGGTATGGATTAGCAATTCTGAAACTAGTTGACACAGTAAACATATTGTAGCTAACTGGAGTTAAGTTTCTCACTGTTGGTGAAAGAAGTTACAAATAAACAAAAGGAGAATGCTAGAATAAACCCTGTGGTGTTGGCTTGGAGTTGGAAATATCAGTATGAATCCATGTCTCTTTTAATATATCTATCAAAAATAGATAGATTGATAGATCGATAGACAGATGTGTATACTTGAGTTTATATTCATACATACATTTCCAAGCTCTGCTGAGAGAGACTAGAAGCAGTGACACTCTAATATTAATGAGCACATCTAGCTCCCAGATCTTGTTTTCTAAATATCATTCTCCAATAAAAGAAACCAGGTTTTCTTGGAGAAATGGCTAATTCTAGGGCTGGAGATAGAAAATACAAAATGAGTCTGGATCATCTTGTAGTGCCAGAAAGTAGGAAAGTGTTTTAAAAAAAACCACACACACAGAAAATGATGAGACGTGTCAAAGTGAATCAGTCTAAAAGACTTCCCAATGACTCAAGCTGGAAAACTGTGAGCAACAAAATAAATAATGGTAGCATTGGATTATTACCCAGAGAATAAAATAAATATCCACGAGGCTATACTGATATAAGAAAGATTAAATAAGAAAGGAAGGGAAGGAAGAAAGAAAAAAGGGAAAAAAAAGAATGAGAGAAAGAGAGAAAGAAAGGAAGAAGGAAGGGAGAGGGAGGGTGGGGAATCTTCCTCACAGAATTCCATATAATATATGCGCTAGATAGCATGAAATTGAAAATCCACTAGAACGGTACAGTAATAATTACTGTTGGACAGATTGACTGATGAATGCAAAAACTGTGGAGGAAACTTAAAGAAACAGTACAATTGCAGAGTCTCAAAGCATTTCCTTCCAAACACTTAACTTATTTCTTTAAAATACCTATGACTATTTAAAGCAAAAATTATAACACTGTATTGTGGGATTTATAACATGGGAAGATGTAAAATTTATGACAACAATAGCACAAAGGACAGACAGAGGTAGATGGAACTGTTCTGTAGCAAGGCTTCCATATTTTACATTGATTAAACTGGTGAACTATTAAGTCTAGGTAGGCTGTGATATGTTAAAGATGCATATTATAATCTGGACCAACCAGTAAAAATGCAAAGGTGTGTCACTTAAATGCTAATAAAGGAATTAAACAGCATACCAAAAAACGTTTGTATAAGACTGTTCACAGGAGATGACCTGCACGTCCCCAGGAGGAAGATGAGTGCACTTTGGGGCATCCACAGAGCAGAACGCCCTCAGCCGTGCCAAGGAGCAAATGCTGACACACACATGCTGAGAGAGACTCATCAACCTCGTGCTGAGGGAGGCAAGCTGGACAGAAAACAACACACATGGGATGATTTCAGCCAAGATGAACCTATGCTGAAAAAACCAGAACAGGGGTTGCATCGGGGGAAGGAAAAAATTGCCTGGGAAGGAGCAGGAAGGAGTTTTCTGGGGGTGATGGAAATATCCTATTCTTAAAGGGATGAAAGTTATATGGGCATGTTTATTTGCCAAAACTGTACAGTTGAGATTTGTGCCTTTCAGTGTGCATACATCTTACTCACCCACACACGCACAAAGGCTTAAAAGAATAATAACGTGAGGTGGGAATGGGATGGAGTGTGACTGAAACAAAAATAGCAGATGATTAGTAGTTGTTGAAGCTGGGTGATGGGCCTACTATGCTATTTTGCTTATTTTGTATATTGTTTAAATTGTTCTGTAATAAAACACGTGTATAAGAAGACAAACTCGATATATAGTGTTCGCTGGTAAGATATCAGTTACCTTTGGGGAGGAAATAGGGAGAAAGGGATTGTTGGGGCCTGAGTAAAGCTGGTGCTAGTTCTTGGTCACACAAGTGTGTTCACTTTGTAATAATTCTTTGAGATTTACGTGGATGACTTCTCCATATATTTCTGTATGCATGTTATACATCAATAAACATTTTAAATCCTGCATATTTGCACAAAGATACTAACTCAATATCTCAGAATAACAGCAGTGTTTTGTTTTAAAGTGGAACACATTCACTCTTGACACCATTAGATGGATTTTAATACTCCCAAGTATCTATTAATGCCCTCATCCTTGCGTGGCTCCTGGGTCTTTACATTTTTGCCTCAGTTTTGTAAGTGGCATGGATTTTTCATGATGCCATCTTTCTCCAACAAGGTCCACCCCCACCACGATGCTCACCAAGGCCTCGACATCTAGCACAGTGCCGTGTTCACAGCATGCACTGAAAACCTGTGGGACTGGGTTAAATGAGGAACAAAATGAGGAGCACATGATGTTCGTAACTTATGTCTAGGTGCCATATTGTGACTTAGGAAATTGGTAGAGTTTTTCAATAGATTTGCTATGCCTTCTAATTTTTCCTATTTAAAACAATGGGGGGCCGGCCCCGTGGCTTGGTGGTTAAGTGCGCGCGCTCCGATGCTGGTGACCCGGGTTCGGATCCCGGGCGCGCACCGAGGCACCACTTCTCCGTCCATCCTGAGGCCGAGTCCCACATACAGCAACTAGAAGGATGTGCAGCTATGACATACAACTATCTACTGGGGCTTTGGGGGGAAAAAATAAATAAATAAAATCTTTAAAAAATAAATAAATAAATAAAACAATGGGAAATAGGGTCTCAGAGTTCTTTCTCAGAGAAAGTCTGACATTTCAGGCACAGATTACTGACAATTATTAATGGCATATGACTTTCCCACCTCATCTTAGTGTTAAGTTTTTAATTCCTTACCTTGGAAATGACCTAACTTTTCTTCTTCCAAATCTTATAGTAATACTGATGCTCCAGAAAGTCAGGCCACGGATATTCTGCTGTTGTGCGTTCTCCCTGCAAAGAAGTGGAGCTGTGCATCCACCAGTCTAAGAAGCGTGTGCTGCTGTAGTATTTGGAGTCAATCAGAAAGGCTAAATGGAAAAACGACTTCAGAGAATTATCACCATAACCCCCCACAGCAACAAATTATTTTGTGATTCTGAGGGTATATTTAAACAGGGATATTAAAATTAGTTCCCAAGGAGCCAGCCCTATAGTAGAGCAGAAGTTGCATATTACCTTCCTGCAAAAACTTGCCTAACATTGTGGGAAGGACTAAAGGGAAGTTTCAGTGTTGTTGCCTATGTTAACGAGGCTAAGAGGTCCACACTCGTATAAGGAAGTCCAGTGAACCAGCCTGTGTGCAGCGTGGGAGAAGGGGCACGTGTGTGGTCCCCTGAAGTGGCTTAGGGGTCACTTACCAGTGCACCTGAGTTTCCTGTCTGTATAACGCAGGAATTGGGGCTGTCCAATGTGATGTTTTCTCCTTTTAATGACATGGCTCAGGGAAGTCCTTCTAAGACTCCTGACCAAGGTATGGGCCCTTCAGGCAGATTGGGTCCAAAGGGAGGATCTCTGCAACGACCCTGACCACAGGTCCAGAGGGAGGATCATGGCAGCCTGGAGGGATAGGGGGAATGGTAGGACAGGTGGCCTTGAAAAGGCAAATTCCAGGATCCCAGGCACCTGGTATTTCCATTTTAGATATTGAATTCACATTTCAAATACTGGCCAGGGGGCTTCCACCAGGGCTGCAAGCAACCTCAGCAATAGCCAGGCTGGTGAGCCCCACCCCTACCTGAGTACTGGCCTCAAAGGATGCAGCCCAACCACACTGCGCATACTCTGGGAGGTGGGCAGGGCATGGAGAATGGGCATGGTATAGAGAAGAGGGTTGGATGGAGAATCAGAGGCATGGAGCCCAGGGCCTGAGAGATAAGGCATGAATTGGGGCCACGAGATGTGCATGCTGGGAGCTTTTCTCTCTTAACCGCTCCCAGCTGGCAGCCCGCAGGGCTGCAGGACTAGAACTCCCAGGATGCTCTGGGCGCGGGGCCGTGCCTAGCTCTGGGGGGAGGAACAGGGCAATGTGAGCTTGGCCGGGGGCCAAACCCCAATTGAATCAGGACTCTGGCCCTGCACCCGCTCCAACTGGACTGAGCCCCGGAGGGATGTGACGGGATGAGAGGGACCAGGGAGTTAGGAGGGTGTGGCGGCTGCATGGGCAGCCGCGGGTCTGCAGCGTGCAACTGCTTTTGTCCAAAATTGAAGCTGAACTCACGACTCTTCCCTACCACCTCCCTCCGTTGCTTGATTCCTCCTCCCACCTGCATGCCTGTGGGTCTTTCCACAGCCTCTTACCTAGTCCAACGCTAGGTGCTTCTCTAAAGTGCTTATGGGAACAGGTTTGACATCCCAGAAACTTTCCACTTTACCTACTGCCCTCTGCCTTCACCAGCGAAAGTGCCATCATTTCATCAGCTTCTGGGAGACATTCGCCTTTGTGGCCCCTCTTGCAAGCACAGCTTAAGAGTTTGCAGGGTGGTAACATTGGCTGTTGCTTGCCTTTTTCACAGATGTGGAAGTTGAGGCATCCTTGGGGTTAATCATTGGTTTCCCCAGGATTTGCTAAGAGCAGAGGGGAAAGACACAATTCCCAGACAAGTATCTAGTAGGCCGTTTTCACTAACCCATTCCAGCGAAGAGGCCTCCAAAACAGCATCCTTAAGATCAGAATAGCTTAAGCATTTTGCCCTTTAGATTGATCACCTAATCTCAGCTCAGGCCTGAGTGGCCAGTCTCTCAGAGACATGAGTGATGACTCTGATCCTTCAGGAAGAGACCGGTGGTCCAGCTTTGGGAGAGGCGTGTTCATGGTAGACAGCACCTGGGCAGCATTTGAAACCCATCAGCTTTAACATCTCTGCTTTGGATTCTGGCAAGTTTCCAGGATAAACATGCCCAGGGATAGTCAAATGAACCGTATTCTTTAAAAATTGATTAGAGTAGTGAAAGGGACAGAGCATAAAATATCCTGATTATTTGCAAAAGATGAAATGCAAGCAAGACCTTCTTGTTAATTTTTTTATGCTCATTTCTTGGCTGTACTATACGCTTGAATGCAGAAACAAAAATTTGAATTGCCAAGTTATCTTTTCCTGAGATTGGTAAATTAACTTAAAAGTCTTATTGAAACCTGTGGAGGAATGGTTAGCAACTTTCATGATTCATGTCCTCCCTAAAAACCTGGGTGATGATCTACATGAAAAAAAGTCCTTGTTTATATTACACATCCCAATAGGTTACATTTCTGATTCCTGAATGTGGGATATTATCAAAACAACTGAAAAAGCTGGTCATGGAAACTGGACCCTGTCACTATGTGAAGAATTTGTCTCTTTATTAATTAATGACTCGAATTCTTTAACATTTTTGTAAAGAACGGACGAGAAACTCTGCAGTGTCTCTGAATGTGGCAAGACGGGGAATTCTCCTTAGACCACATCCTCGAGTTCTTCTCTCGTGTTCAATAGACCCGATATAGTCCGTGTGTTCAGGTACAGCGCCGCTCCCCCAGCCCCCAGTGTTCTATCCTACTCTGGCCTGTGACCTCTTCAGGGGGTTCTGATGACACTCATCCACAAGGGTTGGAAGGAGACATTGTAACATGAGGATATTCATCATCTTAAAACAACGATTAATGGAGAGGAAAGTCTCGGGTTCTGTGTGCTCCGATGCAACTGCTGTTGGGGTGTGGCTTCAGTGACCACTATGCTCCCAGCAGTCCCCACAATGGCTGTCTCAGACATTTGATCTCCTGGTGCAACCACAGCAGCTGTTGACAGAGCTGAGCGCTCATGGTTCAGCGTTTTCCGTCAGATTTTGTGGCTCTGACCCTCCTATGCTTGCCCCCTTCCCATTCCTATCTGCTGAGTTGATTGCTTTGTAGTTGTTTCCTAGGAGCCACTGTGTGTAACTGGATTTCACAGTGTCTTTAGGGACCCACCCTCCCTACACGAGTCACTGTACAACAGTGACTTATCCTGGTGTAGCCCGTGTTCATCGTCTCCAGTGGAGCTGTGAAGAACCCTGCTTACTAGGAGCCTCTCTCATTCTCATGTTGCTGGGGCTGCTTATGAAGTTGAGCATCCCGTCTTTGGTCTCATTCCCATTATTCTTTTCATCGATTATTTTGAAGTCGGATATGACTTTGTTAATAATGTGGACACTGGCTGTCACAGGAACTTTTATGTAACTTCCCCAACAGCTCTGTGAAGTAGTCCTGTGATCCCCGTTTTACGGGGGGGGGGACACTGGAGCTCAGAGAAATGGAGTAGCTTCCTTCACGTCACACAGTTTCTTGGTACATTTTGTGTCTCCACCTGGAGCTCCGCTTCTCAGGTGTGAGCACTTAGCTGGTGTTCCACTTTATGCTTCTCTGCCAGTCTCCCCAGAGGCACACGCCCCATCCTGAGTCCATTGTCTGCTTGATGGCAGTCACCCTGCACAAACAGTCTCCGAGCAGGGATTGGACTAGCGGGACGTGGTCCTCTGGCTTACTCTGGGCAGGTACTAGGTTCATGGCGAGAGCTGGAGCAGTGGAAGATACTGACTGTTGCTCACCTGGAAGGTTTGTTATGTAGAAATACTCCACTGACATTTTGCAGGTGTCATGTCTTCTTTGTCTTCATTGCTCCTCTGGGCTTTCTCCTACAGTCCATGCTGTACAGTAACATAGAGTACAGAGACTGGTGAACATAATACTGTTGCCCTGCACCTAACAGTCACATCACTCATTTTTCTAATTATGAAACAAATACACACTGTAAAAAAAGTCAAATTGCACTGATCTGTGTAGAGTAAAGTGAAACATTCCCCTTTCATCCCTTTCCCTGCAAACTTACTGTCCTACTCAGAAGGAACTATTGTTAAGAGGTTGCGGGTTATTCTTCTGGAAATTTCTTATGAATTTATAAATACACAAAGTTTTTTTTAAACATAAATTACATAACTACATCGTTTTGCAATTTGCTGTTTCCCAAACCATATATCATAGACCTCTCTCCTTATCAGTGCACATCACTCTAACTTACCTTTTTAGAAGTTTTAGAGGTACTCCAAAGAATAGGCATACCATGATCTGTTTATATCTTCTTTGATAGCAAAGGGATTACATCCAGTTTCACTATTATACATAATGCTGCTATAAGATCCTTGTATGGAATTTATTACACTGCTTTCAACTGCTCAATATGCTTTGTTTCCTTTTAGTCAGAGACTATGATATATTTTTAACACTTTTATGGGAATTATTTTATAGGGAAATTAATTTTATCACTGAATAACGACATTTATGCGGAAGCTGGACTTCAAGGTCATCCATCTCAGTATTCTGGAGAAAAATCATGAAACTTAGAAGGTATTATGCTTGCTCCATCACATTCTAACAAGTCATGTTAACAATGTGAGTTGAATCTTTGAATAGCCTCTACTCTATCTGTTCAGATGAAGGATGACTTTTTCTTGTCTTGAAAACTTCTGACTCCAGGGGTTCTCAGTTGGGCTTCAGAGAGGGTAAGATATTGGTGTTGTACCTATTTCTCTTCAGCTGTAGGCTGCGTCTTCTAAAGATCATAGAATTGAACATGGTCCAATCGATATATGTGATTTGGTTCAAAAATTCAAAGTAATGAACTCAACATAAGAATCTATATCTTTTGTTCTTAATAAAGAATTTCCTTTGATATCCTTAAGTGTCTGTGATTACTAGTAAAAACTCACCTACGGGTGAAGAGATGTGGTTCTGCTGGCAATGTCTGGCTTGAACATCCATAGTTAAGCCTACCACATCTGTAGGTAGGTTAGACTAGACCTCTTGATGACCTCTGCCCTTGGTCTTTGACCTGGGAAAAATAAGAATTTAAAAAAGCTGCTGTTATTAGCACTCAATGCTAGAAATGCCCATTAAAGAGTGAGTTTGGTTTGGTAAACCAAAGGGAATATAAACAGAACAATGTCATTAATATCTATAAAATTTCAAAAAATTCTAATTTTTAAAAATATAACTCTATTTTTACCAGAGTGCAAACTGTGTATATATGAATGAAGTATCCCTCTGTCCATTTCTTAAGTTATTTCCATTGATTTGATGGATTTATCTTCAAACCTGAATTCCAAGTGTGAAAGGACATCTTGGTCCTTCAAAAAAAAGAAACCATTGAGATTTAATTTTCTTTTAGCTCAGCATCCCAAAGATTTGAGGAATAAATGATCATGTAATGATACAATGATTTTGAAATCTAATTGTTAATTAGAGGGGTGTAAGAGATGATTGAATGGTGGCTCATCACCATGGTCAAGGGTATTGTACACATGGACATGTAAACACGATTCAGGTAGCTGCTTCAGCACCGTGACATCCCTGAGAACCACAGTGCAGGGGGATCTAGGCACAAAGCCGTCTGCCTCGATCTCCTGGGTTACATGTAGATCCAGGGGGCTTGACAGTGGCTTCAGAGAAGCTAACTTTTATCTATTTCTTCCCTTCTTTATCTCCAGTTTATCTCAAGCAGTCCTGACTACCATATTTTAAAGTAAGACCAATTATAGTTATCTACGTGAGTTTCTTGTTCATTATTAGAGAGTGATAATCAAGGATACCATCAAATATCATTTAATTGACCTAATTAAATTTGTTGTACCTTATAATTGATTAGAACACTACGTTTCGTTGAGCGTTTGATATTCACCAAGTGTGTTAATCTGCTTACAACTGTTATGTGCTTGACTCCTCATAGAAGTGTATCTTTGGCCCATCACAAGATTTTAATGAATAAAATCATCATAAATTAAGATAATGTACTGTCTTTTGGATGATAGGGAGGCATATGGGTCCATTTTGGAAATATGCCCCACTGTCTTTGCTGCCCATGAGAAGTTGCTGGTTATTAGGTCTCCAGGTGGCTTGAACAAACCCTAGGTCTGTAATAGCTTGGTGCCTCTCCTTCTACTTGGGGTAGAAATCAAAGAGATCAGAGAGACTTATTAAAGTTTTGGTTGCATGAAGTCTTCGATGAAGACCATCCATGCATATTGTTCTGGATAGCTCTCTGTTCCTAAGACTACTAGTTACTTTAAGGGCTTGTTGGGAACTGTGAAAGGTCTGATATTTTACCTTTCCTGCAAGCTAATAAGTTAGCCTACAATGGTCTTACAGATGCTGGCAAAAGACACGAGACCCATGGGTCAGAGACAAAGGACTTAATGACACAGCAATAGCAGTGGCCAGAGTATCAGCATTTGCACTGGTTCACTAAATCCCACTTCCTACAGGGTGATACACAGTGGGCCAGGTGACATGCAGAGGGTTGCAAGATCTCAGAGCCTAAGGAACTCAAATCTTTGATAACGGGCAGGATGTCTGCTAACCTTTGTCCTGGGAGGGTGTTATTTTTATTATACTGGGCAGTAAGCAAGCCTACCCTTTGCTCCAGAGGAGGCCACTATTTCTAGCTTCCAAGGCTGACAGCTCTACACACATCCTTGAAAAGATAACCTGGTCTTACTGGCTTTCAAAGATAAGCTTGAATGAGACTTGATCATCATTCAGTTCTTCTGTTTCCTTTATTGAGATTGTGCAAATATGCTCTTTTCTCTGTAAAGTTCACTAACTTTATTCATACATAAGGGATGTTTTTGGCTTTATTTATTAAGTTGAAATTGTCTTATTAGAGGAAATGATGAAACTGTTATGGGTTGGATCTGAAAGTATGCTTTTCCAAGAAAAATGGGAAAGAAGATCAGTGCTCACAGAACTTTGCCACAAGGAGCTGATAGCAACTTAAATGATTTTAATTTGAATAGTGTTTTGTACATCTTTCTTCCATTTACTTCATCCTCTCTGCTTCCTGTAACTCTCGTATGGGAATGGGCCACTTTCAGGGATTCACTGAACTCATTTACAATATTCAAATGGTTTTGTTTGTTGTGTTTTTTTTATTGAGGTAAAGTTGACATATAATATTATATCAGTTTCAGGGGTACAACGTAATGATTCAATGTTTGAGTATATATTGAAATGATCACCACAATAAGTCCAGTTAACATCCGTCCCCATACATAGTTACAAATGTTTTTGTCTTGTGATGAGGACATGGCATATTTCAAGGTGCAGAAGAATCAACAATTCTGTAATACTTTTCTATATACAGCTTGATGTATACACCCTTGAGACTGTCACCACCATCAAGGCCACAAACATATCCATCACCATCCAAAGATTTCTCTCACCTCCTTTATTACTATCATTCTGTGGTAAGAACTCTTAGTATCTACTCTAGTAACAAATGTGACGTATGCAATAGAGCTTTGTTACCTTTAGGCACTACGCCATATCCTACATCTCCAGAACTTATTTATCTTGATAACTTAAACTTTGTATCCTTTGACAATCAGCTCCCCATTTCTCCATCTCCCCAGCCCCTGCCAACCACCATTCTGACCTCTGCTTGTATGAATTTCACAATTTTAGATTCCACATATAAGTATTTGTCTTTCTCTGTCTGCCTTATTTCACTTAGCATAATATCTTCTAGGTCCCTCATGTTGTCAAAAATGGCAGGAATTCCTTCTTTTTTCAAGGTTGAAGAATATTCCATTTCTTTATCCATTCATCATCAGTGACGTTTAGGTTACTTCCATATCTTCGCTATTGTGAATTAGTTGCAATGAGCATTAGAGTACAGGTATCTTTTTGAGACCTTGATTTCAATTCCTGTGGGTATATACCAAAAGTGGGATTGCTGGATCATATGCTAGTTTTCTTTTTTGGAGAAACCTCCATACTGTTTTTCATAATGGCTGTACTAGTTACATTCCCACAAGGGTTCCTTTTATTCACATCTTCACCAATATTCGTCATCTTTAGTTTTTCTGATAATCTCCATCTTAACAGGTGTGAAGTGATAGCTCATTGTGGTTTTGATTTGTATTCCCTGATGATTAGCGATGCCAAACACCTTTTCATAGACCTATTGGCCACTTGTATGTCTTCATTGGAAAAACTCTATTGTGGTCCCTTGCCCATTTTATAAATTGATTTGTCTTTTTGTAATTGAGCCAACACAAAAAAAAGGAGAACAAAATTTCCAGGCATTATAGATGCTTCTCAGTTGATGCAGATGGTTTTGTGTTTACAGTGGTACCAAAAGATCATGTTTCGTGTTTTTTTCTTCAGCTTGTTATAAGACCAACAGTAGCTGCAGCATGGCAGATAATCGGGATCTTCTGGGTTTGGAGGTTTACAAAATAAATGAGTGGTAAGGATTTTTTTTATTTTTCCAAGGAAGTTATTGTGATCATAGTCCATGGAATCCAAGATTAGATAGGTGGAGGAGAAAATTAAGGTGAGGATTGGTGATCTGGCATTACTTCTGATCTTGAGGGACAGGTATTTACTGTATGAGTGTTTGAATAAAAATATTAGAGATCAGGGATTTGTGGTGGGTGAATATGTTTTCTGAATTATTTACTTTTGAACATAACCACTTGGATTATGTGAACATCTGGGATATGAGAGTAAGTCGTTAGCAGGGGGTGGTTGATAATATCACTATTGATTTAACCTCTATGAACACCAAGTGGTCAATGGATTAAGCAAATGAGTAGACAGAAAACACAGAAATGGTAAGAATTGGGATTTAGTAAAGGACTGGGGACTTACTGTCCTGAGTGGGAGTGCCAAGACTTGTGCGGTTGAGAGTGACAAAGACAAGAAGAGAATAGAATCACACTCAAACAAGGAGGGAGTGTTAACAGGATGGAGGGGGAAATGATCTGGAGTAGCCTTGAGTTTTGACCTTGAGCTTTCTATTCTTGCTGCAAATCTGCCTGATGACATCCCAGGACACAGGTCAGATCTATCCCCAGAGGATAGAGGGAGGGTAGAAGTACAAAACAGCCAGGATAATTGTCCTAAAAAGGCAGGCTTCCTTTATCATTTGACCCACTTTCATGATTGGTTTTTGTAGGGTAAGAGGAAAAGAAAGATGATAAGAAGGATGATAGTCACGTCTTCGCAGACGTGGTGAACACAGAAGGAGCAGTAGGGGCCTGGCTTCCTGAGGACAGTTTTAGGCTGAGGGCTAAACCCACCGCAACAGCCTGGAAGAAGCTACATCCAGCAGGATGGACGTGCACGGAAGCCAGAGACCTGCTGATGGCACCAGCTCGGCAACTCCTCCTGGAACAGCCCAGCCAACACCACTGTGTCCCATGACCAGGGCCTCCTGCCCAAAAATGGCACCCTGCCGCCCATGGGCTGAACAGATCCCTCTGCTTGTTAACCTGGACAAGATAGACGGGAATGCTTCAGAGAAATTTCAAGTGAGAAACTATCAAACCTACAACCTGCCCAGTCCCCCTACCCCTCTCTCCCCTCCTCTCTTTCCAGACCCACAGCCTCCACTCTATCTTGGTCATCAGTTCTCTGCTCAAGGACTCGTCTTGGTTATAGAGCTCCTTAAGTTTTTCAGAGCTTTACCCGAGGGGAGGGGAAAGGGGGAAGGATAAATTTAGAGATAATGTGAGGGGTCTGAGTGCAAATCCCTTTTCTTTGACAACCCAAGAGATTCAACCTGTCTGGAGGAGTGTTCTCACTGGGCTCCTCTGAGCGCTAAGGTCTCATGGGACTGGGAGGGGACTCTCCTGGTGGTCACTGGGGTCTCCACTCCCCAGCTCTACAGAGCAGCTCTGTTTTGACCACGATGAGTTTCAACCGGCCATAGAGTTCTGTTGCTATAAACACTTGAAAATCCCCAATGTGGCTCAATCTAGTAGCTGACATTTAGGGAAACGGAGTACTGAAGCAGAACTGGTTCACGAAGGTCACCAGGAGACTTAGAGACCAACTGCCAACGCCCAGGCCCTGTCCCCAGCATTTGCTGCCTCTCAAGAGTCCCCAGCTGACTGAGGCGCCAATGGCAGTCATACAGGAGATCCCCCATCCATCCTGGTCCTCCTATGGAGAGATGCCTACCCACGGGGAAACTTCCCCCTATGTGTTCTTCAGGTGGCTTGTGGAAGTTTTCTGCAGAGCAGAGATGACAGTGCAGGGCGAGGAGAAGTTCTTCCAGATCTCGCACTCCTGGGGAAGGGAAGAGAATGAGGTGTGAGGTTGGGCACTGGATCCCCGCTTGCTCTAGCTTCAGTCCCCTTCTATTTAAATCTCCCCTCCCGGATGAGACAGATGCTCAGGGAGCCCCAGAAGGACATTTAGGACCCAGAGAGTAACACTCACAAGGAGGAGGAGTTTAGCTCAACCCAGGGAATTAGGCAGGTAGGAAGTGAGCATCCTCCCACTGGGACCTGGAGTCAAGGTCAGTGGGCCCCTGGCAGGAAGGGCCTAAGGACTTGCAGGAGCTTAGACCACACACTGCAATCCTGGGAGCTGATAAAGGTGGAGAGGCAGTTCCCAAGTCTCCAGAGAGGGGCTCCACTGGGCCTCCCACAGCACACCTGGGCCACCTGGGACCCAGTGCTCTACCACCCTCGCCCTGTCCTGGGCTGTCATGCTCGGGTCCCCAAGGCAGGTGGTGATGACGAGGCTGGCCACCCTTCTGAACTGGTCGATGGTGGCCTGGATAGTGGGTGTCTAGTGCTCACTGCTAGGCTTGTTCTTCTTGTGCCAGGTGGATCCCAGGCATTGAGAGGGCACCACTTTCCAGAAGAGCTCCTGGGGAACAGAGGGAGTGTCATCCAGCCCTGCCACAGGCCACCTCTGTGTCCACAGCCCCTAAAGTCCGACACAGGTGTCACAGTTTAGAGCTAGAGCTCAGGAAGCTCAGGATGTGGCCTGAGCCTTGTGAGAGTCCCTGGGTTTTCTTCTCTGTCCACCGAGGGTACTCAGCACAGGATGACCCAGGACCCAATCCCGGCAGAGAAGGGAGAGGGGCATTTGCACCCAGCCCGTCCTGGCTAACTCCAAGCTCCAGACAGTGGCTCAATTCTGCTCATGTCAAGGAGGCATCTTCCACCACCCTGATCTCCGCTCTGGTCCCACTCCCCATTCTGATGTACATTCCCCCGTGGCAGCTACAACCACTGGCCTTGTCTGTCTCCCTTGTAGTGAAGCACACATCAGGTGTGAAGTCCTGAGGCTGTTGAGCCTCCTGAGGAGACGGCTGGGCCACCGTAGACCTGGCTGCACACAGTGAGTTCCCCTCCACCACTGATGGGCCAAGCCCTGCCCATCTTTCCATCTCTTCTACCTCATGGAGCTGGCACAGTCACTCTGTGGAGCAGGTCCTGTTAGTGTCCATCTCTACGATCTGCAGGTGGACAGCAAAGGCTTGGGGGTTCCGGAAGTTGCCCAGGTCATATGGTTGGTAAGGGGTGTAGCTAGGATTTGGGCCCAGATCATGGGAGTCTGGATCAGGTCTGGGGCAACGATGACAGAGGGAAGGCCTGTTCCACCCCGCCCTGAGAGCCCAGTTGCTCACTGCATCCATCACGGTCAACCGCTCTACCACCTGCTTAGGAGAGAAGGCCGTGAGGATGGGCTTCTTCTCACGCTCCTTAACAGCCACAGGTGGAGACGGACTTCCCACTAGAAATGATGGTTCAGGTGACTCCAGCTCAGCAGCTCCCACTCCTGCTGGAGCCGATGTTGGCCCTTGCTCCAGCTCCAACACTGCTGATGGAGGGGACGCTGGCTCCAACGCTAGAAGGGGTGATGTTAACGGAGCTGTAGCCAGCTCTACCTCCACCACTGCACACTGCTCTGCTTCTGCCACTGGCTGGAGCTCTGCAGCTGGTGCTAGAGTGGGATAAAGAGAAAGATTCACCCACATAGCTGACTTTCCATGTGTCCTTCTAAACACAAGAAAGATCCCACTTCCCTTCCAGGAATATCCAGCCTGCAGTCCCCCTTACCCTCTGCCTCTGCCTCAGTGGCTTCCAGAAGCTCACACCGGGCAAGGGTAAGAGGGTCATGGCAGTTCAGCTCTGAACCAGGCAAGGTTACCTGCGTGTACATCCCCTTTAGCTTGAAAAAGGGACAGCCCCAGTCTGGTCATGCCCTAGTTCTGGTCCAACCTGGTTATCTCAAGGTCCTGAGTGTGGAGACCTTCTGCTCCTGCTCTCATCTCAGAGCAGCACTGGATGGTGTTTGTGGCCTCAGGCACCTTCCCCTTGCCTAGTGAGTTGGTGAAATTGAAACCATTGGGCAGCTCCTCGATGACCTTCTGATTGGAGTTCTGCAAAGACTGCTCTGGAGCTGGGCCAGAAGGAATCAGGGGCTGCCTGCACCTGCACACTGCCACTGGGGTCAACCCCCAAGAGAAAGTCTGCTCCTCAGTTCAGGCACAGAGGGACATCCCTGCAAAGAACTGTGGTCAGGCAGGAAAAGAGATGAAACCTCTATGGCTCAGTAACATAAGAGTAGAGGAGCTCACCTTCTCATGCTGCCAACCATGACCTGGGCTATGAACATGACAGGCCCACCATGCTTCCAACACCTGACAACCAGCTCCAGCCCAGGAATGGCCTACCCCTCATACCCTGCCTTCTCCCCTCCACACAAACACACACAGACACACACACACACGATGAAGTGTAAGGGGTGTGGGGCTGATCAGGTGGGATCACAGTTGTGTCCTGGCCTGCACTAGCCTTTCCTGGGCTGCCCCGTGTTACCCTTCACTGCCTCCTGCCAGACGCCCAGAGGCATCGGGGATGAGGTCTGTGCCAACGTCGGCAACGACCAAGAAGTTTCTCTTTCTGGGTTTTTTTGAGCCTAGATCCTCCAAAAGTTGGGATATAACAACAAAATATTTTTTCCTGTTGACTGTCTCCAGTCAAGTGAGCTGGATGGGGGGCTGTGGGTGCCTGGTTACCAGAGTTCTAAGATCTGTTGAGGTCTATGACCAAGGAAGTGAGGTCATTTTTCAAGATTCCTTTACCTGGGCCCCTTCCCTCAATCAGACTTGTCCAGAGCTGCCTCCTGTACCCTGGCTGCTAACCCTCCTCCCCCATGTCATCTCCTCAACTGTACACAAGGAGCCTAGCCACAGCCCTAGCCACAGCTCCCTGGAAACCTAAGTCGAGTCTTAACTTTGAGGAGACAGAGATGAATGCTGACCTACTTTTTCTTACCAGTTCTTCATCCTGAGAAAGTCCCTGTACCTCTCAGGTCCTCCCCAGTCTCTAAACCTGCACCATAGGGATCAGACTAGAATCTACTTCCTAGGGATGTCACCCGGTGTATACGACATAATATCTATTACCCCTGTGGGATGGTGTCACATGTACCTAAGGCACAATCTTAGAGATGAAAGAATAATAAGAAGGGGTGACAGGTAGCACAGAACACCACTCAAAACAGGCCTGGGTTCTAGCAATGTGATATTGGAACAGTCGCTTCCAACTTGGCCTCATTTTCAGGTCAGCATCATGAGGGGGTTGAAACTAATGGAAATTTAGATACTACCATCCTGTGTCATAAAACCATTCAATTGTTTCCTGTTTAATGGAGAATGCGACCCAAGTGCCTCGTCTTGGCCTATGAGGTGGGCAATCTCAACAGTGGTACCCAGTAAGCCACACCCATGGTATAGCCATCCCAGTGGAACCACTAAGTAGTTAGTAACTGGCTTCTTAACATAATAACAGCCAAAGTGATGGGATGTCTTGTCTAAATTTTAGCTAAAAAAGTCTCTCACTTCCTCTTACTCCCTCTTTCATGTTCCATCTCTCTCTCTCTCTCTCTCACTCTGTCAAATCCCTGTAACTGAGGAATCAAATATCAGTGTTTTCGGGTTTCTCAATGTGGACGCCTAGAGAGGAGAGAAGCACGAGATTGCCCAGGCCTACAGACAGAAAGAAACTCAGGTTCTCAGTCCAAACTGAACCCTGAAAGCAGAGAGTGAACTTGGTGGCCAGTCCTCCCCAAGTTGAACCTCAGTTGTAGACCACACAGGGCGGTGATGAGGTAAGAGGGAAGAAAAGACTGTGGGAGCTTTCTGCTTGATCCACCTGGAAGGGTGATGGCGAGAGCAGTGTCATGTGACACTGAGTCCTCAGGAGAACATGTGAGGTAGCTGGAATTCTCACACCTTCCAGATGAGGAAACAGGCTCGGAGAGGCCTGGCCCAAAGCCCAAGCTCACACCCAGAGTGAGAGTTGGAACTTGGCTTGTTCTAGAATCACAACACCTTGGAGGATGGCGTGCTATTGGTACCAGATGCCTGGAGTCAGATGTCCACGGTCAGAGGCCAGTGGTGCTGGAGAGAAATGGGGTGAGGGGACTATGGCCTTACTGACACTCACCTCGACCCTGGCAGCGGAGCCCCTCCACGTTTGCTCCCCCGCAGATCAGCCTCCAGAGAGTGCAGGAGAAGCACCAGCAGCAGCAGGTGAGTGTGCCTGTGGGGGAGGGGCTCTGCCCTCCCAGCTGGAGGCCCTCAAATCAAGAGAGGAGGCCCCTTCCTCTTGGTGCCACAGTGCCTGAATCCCCAAGTAGAAGTGACCGGGAGGAGGGCCTGGAAAAGCTGGTGCAGGATGGGTTTGTTGTGGGGAGGGCCAGGGACCGCACACCCTGTGATTTGCCAGAAGCCGGCCCTGGGAGGTGAGGAGGAAGAGTGTGGTTTTCTTGGGCTGTGAAAGGAGGAGGAGTTGAGGGGAGGCTGCTAAGGGTCTTGGCTGCTCCCCGTGGGAACCCTGGGGTGGGCCAGGAGGCTGAGGGTGAGGACTTTTCAGGGGAGGGTCTGCAGGGGGCCGACTTGAGAGCAAGGACTCATCCCACCCACACCCCGATGTCACAATGTGTCGTCCCATATCTTAGCACTTTCCTTGGTCACCTGCTGATGCTGCACCTGCTGATGGGTGATAATCTCAAGATGGGTGCACCTGAGGACCAGGCAGGGAGGACTAGGATCCTGAGCCTTGGGATGGGGAGCCCCCGAACTGAGCTCTGAGCTCTCAGCACTTGGCACATCTCCTGTCATAAGAGCCTCTCAGCCACCCCTGGGAGCTGGGGCATCAGGCACATCTTAGGGATGAGTGAACAGAGGCTCCACCTGAGACACCCATTCCGGTTCCTCAGGCTGGGGAAGCTCAGAGCTGCCTGACAGCACAGCTGCTTGAGGTTTTATCTGAGCTGGACCCAGCCTCTCCCTCCCACGCTGCCCATGGAGGGAGAGAGAAGTCAGACCCCTCCAAGTCAGGCAGCACATAAGTGGCTGAGCAGTCCCTTCTGCCTGAGGCCTCAGCCTCCAAGTCTGTCATCAGAGAGGGTTGTGCTGCCAGGTCCCTCAGCCTCTCCCCCATGTCCTGCTTCTCTGGAGCCCAGATCCCGGCCTAGGTCCAAGTCCTGTTTTCTGTGCATGCCCGGCCCCCTCTGGGGACCTGGCAGTAGTGCAACATGAGAAGGGGTGGGCCTAGGGGTCTAGTCAGGCTAGGGGGCTCTGTCTGATGGACTCTGGCTCTCTGCCTTCCAGGGGAATGAGATCAACCTGAGAAGAGGACTGAAGTGAACAGCTGCCGCACTCCCTGCAGGGGAGGGGAAGGAGGAGGAAATCAGAGACCCTCTGGGCAGAACAGTCCCTGGCTCCACCCCCTGTATCTTACATTTAGTGGAAGAGTTTGATAACAGAGAAGTGGGAGACCCAACCAATTGGCGGGTGGGTTGAGGGGAGGATGGCATCAAGGAAAACTTCCTGGAGGAGGGGCTGATTATTCCCATTCTGCAAACAGGTAGAGCCTGGATGGAACTGGAGGGAAGGAGGGTTCCCAGGATGGTCCCCTGCCCCACTCCTCACCACCCACAAGGTGCATGAAGCATCCCCCACCCAGGCCCTATCTGCATCCTCTCCTTCCCTCTGGTCCTAGGAATACCCAGTCATGAGGGCGATCCTTCTGCTCCAGGTGGCCGCAAAGAATTACAACCTAGAGTTCGAGGAGCGATTTGGGCCCTGGTTCTAGGACATGGAGCTGCTCAACGAGAATGATAGGTGAGGCCGGGCAGGAGTTGGGTGAGGGCAGGGGTGGACGCTCCCTGTTGGCCAGTCCAGAGAGCCTGTCTCCGTGGCCCCCCACTCAGCCCCAGGTCTTATTGCATGGCGACCTCTGGGACTCCTAGACTCCAGCTGCTGGGCAGGCAGTGGGGGGACACCTGAGGTGTGTCTCCTGGTAGGCTCACAGGTGCCTTTCTGTCCTGGAGCTACAGCCTGTCCTGCCAGCTGGACCCCCCAGACCTTGTTGGCCAGCAGAATACTCAAGGATAAGAAGAACCCGCCATCATTAAGATCAGGGGTGAGTGAGTGTCTGGGCCGTGGTGACTGACTCCCAGGGGTTCAGTAAAGCTTCGGGCTAAACGTGCCCTTGGGGAGTTGGACAGCTGGCACTGGGATCCCAGCTCCACTACTGAGCAGTCCTGTGACTGGGGTGACTCTCTTCAGCTTCCTGAGACTCCGTTTCCTCCTCTGTGAAATAGGTGATACCAAATGATCTCTTGCGTGGCAGGGACAAATGGGGTACTGGTGGCTGACAGCACTGAGCACAGAGTCTGGAGCACTCAGTGCAGTGGGGACAGGGTGGGGGCCATGATTCTGAGGGAGACCCCCCAGGGTAACCCGACTCTTCTACTCAGTCCCCAGGCCCCAACACCGAGCCCTGTACCAGTGGCCGATCACAGCCCCATCCTCAGCAGCGGGGACACAGCTGGGAGGCTTTCGATGCACTGGGCCAGTTCCTCCCACCTGACGGGAAGGGGAGCATTGTAAGCTGATCTCTGAGGTCCCCTGAAACCCAAGAGAGAGGGGACGACCCCACCCCAGCTCCCTGATGTCTCTACCCCAGCACCTATTCACCCATTGGGGAGGGACAGTAGTTATTTGTTGTAAATAATAAATGCCATATTTGAATATTATATTAAAGTCCTGTTCCCTTTAGAGCTGGGAGTTGTGGTGTGGTTCTGTCGCTTTCTGTAGGCATGTAAGTGAGACACTGAATCTCACATTTCTCCTTGAATCACGAACTCTTCTGGGTCGTCAGCTTATTGTCTGTGGGCGAAGGGAGAAGGGCCAGCCCCTTCCCTGGTTAGTGGGGACACTCCCAAGTCCCCATAATTCCGAAGATCAGTTCATTTCAGTATCATTCAGCTCCTCCAGGAGCAGACATGGCCCCCGCCCTTTCTCTTGGGATTTTAAGGTTGAAGGTACTTTCACAGGCAGAGCAACAACCACTGAAATGTGGGTGTCTTTAAAACAGCACTACCCAGGACCATGTCGTGCCACAGGCAGGGGCTGCCTTTCTACATTCTGGAGGAACAGGGAACTTTTTCTGCTTCTCTTTTTGAGATTTCTTTTGACTAAATTTTAGGAACTTGTAGTTTTCTAGTTCAATCTCTGGAATTGCATCAGCTCTAAGTGATGAAAACAATGTAAAAAGATCAAAACGTGCACGTTGAGAGGACAAGGCCCAAGGAAGGTCATTTGCAAATGGACTAAAGGCAGGCAGGACCTCGCTCCTGAGGCCCCTCTAGGGGCTCCCTGTTCACCCCTGACCTGGATTTGAATCCTGCTGGGATCCTTGTCCAGGACTCTGAATTCCTTCTCCTGCTTGTTTTGTATCCAGGCGGAAAGATTTGTGACGCAGCTTTTAAGGCTACTGCTGGGTCTCGTTCCATAAACATGACTGCTCCCTGTGAACTAGGATTTTCAGCACCCCTGCCTTCCTTATGCAATTCCCTTTAGGGCAGAAATTCACCAGAAGGCCCCAAGCATCCTCCCTCGATGGATCCCGGGTGAGCTCTACTTTGCCAGTATAAGGGACCATAATCCTGGTCAGTGAGTGACCTCACACTGTCCCTTGCTGTCCAAGGTGACTTCTGAGCCTGTGTCATTCTGAGGTCCATGGTCTTGGACAATCCTCCAGTTTACACACTAAGTGTTGGTGTTACCAACTCGTCCAAATGGGGCAATTGGGCCTGAGCCCATAAACTGTGTTGCCCCTGGGTTTTTGTGTTTTTGTCCCCAGTCCTGTGCTGTGGTTACATTACCACCACCTGCTGGGGTGTGAACACTGTTTAGAGCTTTCAAAGATGACGCACGACAGAGGTGTGGGGGACTACAGCAGGGAATGCCACTGAACTGATGGTCCATGGACGTGCATGAACACAGCCTTACCAATTAAAATACTGAAATGCTTCCCATCTGGTGGTGAACAGACACTGCTCTGAGCTCGCACCGAGAACCCACCCCATGACTAGGAGCTTTCAAATGGTTACCGAGTGGCATTTTGAACCTCATCCCTTGGGAACACCCTGTAAGACAAGGACCAGATGAATCGCTTGGCATTTGTGAGTTATCCCCTCATTTCTGATGGCTGCAAGTGTCACCCAGACACACAGGCTGCATTCTGCCAGGGAAGCCTTCTCAGGACAACCAGAAGCTGAAAATGAATCCTGGTTCCCAGCATCCCAAGCCCTTCCTGACATGGCACAGCCACCCAGGAAAGTGATTTGGTAACAGAAAGACTGGGAAGGCTGTACTTTCCCTCCAAAGAGAAAGAGAAGAGCCAACAGTGAAAGCTTGATCCCTCAAATAGACAATTAAATCCCAACAAGCAATGGGTTCTTTCCGCATTACTGATGCTGAAAAGATCTCTTTTGATAATCGCACGATCCCCCAACTGCCATGTTCATCTCCATGAATCAAATTTCCAACACATATGGATCTAAAAAACTGAGGGAAATCTGGTATTTCCTTAGATGCAACTCTGAATTAGCATGCAACAGAGAACAGAAAAATGGAGACCAAGAAGTAAATATCTAATTTGAGAACATAGACACAAAAGTGCGTTTGAAATAATATTTTGGAATCTATTGGAATATTATACAAAAAGAATAATCCATTTTTAGTAGGTTTTACTGTGACTGTGAGGGGAAAAACTGAATCATCCCGTGACATTGATAATTCGCTGCTGACTTTAAAGTACAAATAAATAATATACATAGTAAAGGAAAATGAGAGAGCAGCATGAAAAAGGAAGCTCTTTCTCTCCTCCCCTGAAACTCAACATCTCACCTCAGAAAGAAACTGTTGTCTATATTTTCTATGTCTCGAAGCAGAGTTTAATAAAAGAAAAGTATCAATATATTTTAAAGTTTTCAAGAGCTTAAAGCAAGGAAACATTAGGGATGCTGCCAAGAGACCTCACTGAGGTGCCTGCTCCATTTCGTCTGCTGTCAGGATGGCCTTCTTAAACCCTCACTTTCTCTGCCTTGCTAGCAAGTGTGTCCGCCATCAGTGCTATCACCAGTCTCGCTCCTGTGCTCTTCACTGCCCTTTCCTCCTTCCTGATACCTCCACAGTGGAGCTGTGGAATGCACAGATCAGTTCCTGGAATCATCTCTGCCAAATCTGAAGACCAGCAGGAGTGGGAATGGGACCTGGAATGCAGACCACCTGCGAGCACACCTGGCAGGGATTCACCTGTGTGACTAGGTGCAAGTTTTTACAACGTTTTGGCAAGATTGAAAGGACTTACGAGTTGTCCTGCACTGCTGCAGGCCTGGAGTCCTTGCGGTCTCTCGGGCCAGCAGATCTGGTGGGGCTGGTCCAAGTTGTCCTCTCAGAGACCAGAAATTGCCAGGATGGGATGGGATTCTAGTAACTGGCCTCTTGAATATGTCACTGGACAACCTCAAAAGAATGGAAATGCTTAAACCAGGCTTTGGTTTGGACTGGTTCCCACAGTTACGCTGCTTCTTCTGTGAAGACGTGACTTATCATCCTTCTTTTCCTCTTACCCTATAAAAACAAATCATGAAACTGGGTCAAATGATAAAAGAGGCCTGCCTTTTTAGGACAATTATCCTGGCTGTTTTGTACTTCCACCCTCCCTCTACGCACTCGGGATAGATCTGACCTGTGTCCTGGGATGTCATCAGTCAGACTTGCATCAAGAACAGAAAGCTCAAGGTCAAAACTCAAGGCTCCTCCAGATCATTTCCCCCTCCATCCTGTTAACACGCCCTCCTTGTTTGAGTGTTAGTCTATTCTCTTCTTTTCCTTGTCACTCTCAACCGCACAAGTCCTGGCACTCCCTCTCAGGACAGTCGGCCCCCAGTCCTTTACTAAATCCCAAATCTTACCATTTCTGTGTTTTCTGTCTACTTATTTGCTTAATCCATTGACCACTTTGTGTTCATAGAGGTTAAATCAATTGTGATATTATCAACCACCCCCTGTTAGCAACTTACTCACATATCCCAGATGTTCACATAATCCAAATGGTTATGTTCAAAAGTAAATAACTCAGAAAACATATTCCCCCATCACAGATGCCTGATCTCTAATATTTTTATTCAAACATTCATACAGTAGATACCTGTCCCTCAAGATCAGTAGTAATGCCAGATCAACGATTCTCACCTTAATTTCCTCCTACACCTATCAATCCTGGATTCCATGGACTATGATCACAATAATTTCCTTGGAAAAATAAAAAATTCCTTACCACTCATTTATTTTGTAAACCTCCAAACCCAGAAGATCCTGATTATCTGCCGTGCCGCAGCTACTGCTGGTCTTATGACAAGCTGAAGAAAAAGCACGAAACACGATCTTTTTGTACCACTGTAAATACAAAGCCATCTGCATCAACTGGGAAGCACCCATAATGCCTGGAAATTTTGTTCTCTTTTTTTGTTTGGCTCAAAAACAAAAAGACAAATCAATTTAAAGAATGGGCAAGGGACCAGAGTAAAATTTTTCCAGTGAAGACATACAGGTGGCCAGAAGGTGTATGAAAAGTTGTTCAGCATCACAAATCAGGGAATGCAAATCAAAACCACAATGAGCTATCATTTCACACCTGTTATGATGGCGATTATCAAATAAACTAAAGATGACAAATGTTAGTGAGGATGTGGAGAAAAGGAACCCTCGTGGGAATGTAAACTAGTACAGCCATTATGGAAAACAGTATGGAATTTCCTCCAAAAGTGAAAACTAGCTTATGATCCAGCAATCCCACTTCTGGTAGACACCCACAGGAATTGAAATCAGGGTCTCAAAGAGATATCTGCCCTCTAATGTTCATTGCAGCAAATTCACAATAGCCAAGATATGGAAGTAACCTAAACGTCACTGATGGATGAAGGGATAAAGAAATGGCATATTCTTCAACATTGAAAAAAGAAGGAATTGTTGCTATATTTGACAACATGAATGCACCTAAAAGACATTGTACTAAGTGAAATAAGGCAGACAGAGAAAGGCAAATATTCCCTTATTTGTGGAAGCTAAAATAGTCAAACTCACACAAGCAGAGGTTAGAATGGTGGTTGCCAGGGGCTGGGGAGATGGAGAAATGGGGAGCTGATGTTCAAAGATACAAAGTTTCAGTTATCAAGATAAATAAGTTCTGGAAATCTAGGATACGACATAGTGCCTACAGCTAACAAGACTGTATTGCATACGTTACATTTGCTAATAAAGTAGATATTAAGAGTTCTTACAACAGAATAATAGTAATAAAGGAGGTGAGAGAAAACTTTGGGAGATGATGGATATGTTTGTGGCCTTGATGGTGGTGACAGTCTCAAGGGTGTATGCTTAAGTCCAAATTCATCAAGCTGTATATGGAAAAGTATGTCATCATCGTTGATTCTTCTGCACCTTGAAATATGCCATGTCCTCATAACAAGAGAAAAAATTTGTAACTCTATATGGGGACGGATGTTAACTGGACTTATTGTGGTGATCATTTCAACATATATACAAACATTGAATCATTATGTCGTACCGCTGAAACTAATTTAATGTTGTATGTCAACTTTATCTCAATTAAAAAACCACAACAGACAAAACCATTTGAATACTGTATATGAGTTCAGTGAATCCCTGAAACTGCCCCATTCCAATATGGGAATTACAGAAAGCAGAGAAGATGATGTAAGATGGAAGAAAGTTGTACAAAACAGTCTTCAAATTAAAATCATTTAAGTTGCTATCAGCTCCTTGTGGCAAAGTTCTACGAGCACCGATCTACTTTCACATTTTTCCTGAAAAAACGTACTTTCACATCCAACCCATAATAGTTTCATCATTTTCTCTAATAAGAAAATTTCAACTTAGTAAATAAAACCAAAAGCATCTCTTATGTATGAATAAAGTTAGTGAACTTTACAGAGAAAAGAACATATTTGCACAATCTCAATACAGGAAACAGAAGAACTGAATGATGATCAAGTCTCATTCAAGCTTATCTTTGAAAGCCAGTAAAACCAGGCTGTCTTTTCAAGGATGTGTGTAGAGCTGTCAGCCTTGGAAGATAGAAATAGTGGCCTCCTCTGGAGCAAAGGGCAGCCTTGCTTACTGCCCAGTATAATAAAAATAACACCCCCCCCCCAGGGCAAAGGTTAGCAGACATCCTGCCCGTTATCAAAGATTTGAATTCCTTAGGCTCTGAGATCTTGCATCTCTCTGCATGTCACCTGGCCCACTGTGTATCACCCTGTAGGAAGTGAGATTTATTGAACTGGTGCAAATGCTGATACTCTGGCCACTGCTATTGTTGTGTCATTAAGTCCTTTGTCTCTGACGCATGGGTCTCTTGACTTTTGCCAACATCTGTAAGACCATTGTAGGCTAACTTATTGGTTTGCAGGTAAGGTAAAACATCAGATCTTTCACGGTTTCTGACAAGCCCTTAAAATAACTAGTAGTCTTAGGAACAGAGAGCTATCCAGAACAATATGTATGGATGGTCTTCATAGAAGACTTCATGCAACCAAAACTTTAATAAGTGTCTCTCTGACCTCTTTTATTTCTACCCCAAGTAGAAGGAGAGGCACCAAGCTATTACAGACCTAGGGCTTGTGCAAGCCACTGGAGACCTAGTGACAAGAAACTTCCCATGGGGAGAAAAGACAGATGGGCATATTTCCAAAATGGACCCATGTGCTTCCCGGTCATCAAAAAGAGAGTGCATTATCTTAATTTATGATGATTTGAGTCATTAAAATCTTGTGATGGGCCAATGATACACTTCTAAGAGGAGTGAGGCACATGGCAGTTGTAAGCAGATTAACGCACTTGGTGAATATCAAACTCTGAACCAACTTTAGTATTCTAATCAATTAAAAGGTACAACAAATTTATTTAAGTAGATTAAATGATATTTAATGTTATGCCTGATTATTACTCTTCAATAATGAACAAGAAGCTCATGTAAATAACTATAATTGGCCTTACTTTAAAACATGATAGTCAGGACTGTTTGAGATAAGCTGGAGAGAAGGAAGGGGAGAAATAGACAAAAGTTAGCTGCTCTGAAGCCACTGTCAAGACCTCTGGATCTACATGTAACCCAGGAGATCGAGGCAAAGGGCTGTGCCCCTAGATCCTCCTGCACTGTGGTTCTCAGCGATGTCACGGGGCTGAAGCACCTTCCTGATTCGTGTTTACATGTCCATGTGTACAATACCCCTGACCATGGGGATGAACCACCATTCAATCATCCCTTACACTCCTCTAATTAACAATTAGATTTCAGAATCATTGTATCATTACATGATAATTTATTCCTCAAACCTGTAGGATGCCGAGCTAAAAGCAAATCAAATATCAATGGCTTCTTTTCTTTGAAATACCAAGATGTTCTTTCACATTTGGAATCCTGATTAGAGGATAAATCCATCAAATCAATGGAAACAAGTTAAGAAATGGACAGAGGGATATTTCATTCATATATATACATTTTGCATTGTTGCAAAAATAGGGTTACGTTTAAAAAATTTAGAACTTCTTGAAATTTCATAGATATTAAAGATTTTCTTCTGCTTATACTCCCTTTGGTTTACCAAATCAAACTCACTCTTTAATGGGCATTTCTAGCATTCAGTGCTAGTAACAATAGTTTTTTAAATTCTTATTTTTCCCACGTCAAAGAACAAGGGCAGAGGTCATGGAGAGGTCAAGTCTAATCTACCTAGGGATGTGGCAGCCTTAACTATAGATGTTCAAGCCAGACATTGCCAGCAGAACCACATCTCTTCATCCACAAGTGAGTTTTTACTAGTAATCACAGAGACTTGAGGATATCAAAGGAAATTCTTCATTAAGAACCAAAGTTATAGGGCCGGCCCAGTGGCTTAGCAGTTAAGTGCGCGCACTCCACTGCTGGCAGCCCGGATTCGGATCCCGGGTGCGCACCGACACACCGCTTCTCCGGCCGTGCTGAGGTCGCGTCCCACATACAGCAACTAGAAGGATGTGCAGCTATAACATACAACTATCTACTGGGGATTTTGGGGAAAAAATAAATAAAAAAAAAACTTTAAAAATGAACCAAAGTTATAGATTCCTATCTTGGGTTCATTACTTTGAATTTTTGACCCAAATCATATATATAGATTGGACCATGTTCAATTCTATGATCTTTAGAAGATGCAGCCTACAGCTGAAGAGAAACAGATACAACACCAACATCTTATCCTCTCTGAAGCCCAACTGAGAGCCCCTGGAGTCAGAAGTTTTCAAGACAAGAAAATGTCATCCTTCTTCTGAACAAAGACTGTAGAAGCTATACTAACATTCAATTTTATTTATTTTGTTTTTTATTTTTGCTTTGTGAGGAAGATCGGCCCTGAGCTAACATCTGCCAATCCTCCTCTTTTTGCCGAGGAAAACTGGCCGTGGGCTAACATCCATGCCCATTTTCCTCCAATTTATATGGGACGTCGCCACAGCATGGCTTGACAAGCAGTGCGTCGGTGAGTGCCCGGGATCCGAACCCGCGAACCCCGCGCCGCCGCAGCGGAGCACGTGCACTTAACGGCTTGCGCCACCGGGCCAGCCCAAACATTCAACTTTAAATTGTTAATGTGACTTGTTAGAATGTGATGCAGCTAGCATAATATCTTCTAAGTTTCATGATTTTTCTCCAGAATACTGAGATGGATGACCTTAAAGTCCAGTTTCCCCATAAATGTCTTGATTCAGAGATAAAATTAATTTCCTTATAAAATAATTCCCATAAAATTGTTAAAAATATATCATAGTCTCTGACTAAAAGGGAACAAAGCAAATTGAGCAGTTGAATAGCAGTGTAATAAATTCCATACAAGGATCTTACTGCAGCATTATGTATAATAGTGAAACTGGAAATAACCCCATCTCTATCAAAGAAGAAATAAACAGATCGTGGTATTCCTGTTCTTTGGAGTAGCTCTAAAACTTCTAAAAAGCTAAGTTAGAGGGACGTGCACTGATAAGGAGAGACGTCTATGATATATGTTTTGGGAAACAGCAAGCTGCAAAACGATGTAGTTATGTAATTTATTTATGTTAAAAAAATCTTTATGTGTATTTATAAATTCATAGGAAATGTCCAGAAGAATAAGCTGCCACCTCTTAACAATAGTTCCTTCTGAGTAGGGGAGTGAGTGTGCAGGGAAGGGGATGGAAGGGGAAGGTTTCACTTTACTCTACATAGATCTGTGTAATTTGCCTTTTTTCTTTTACAAAGTATGTAATTCTTTCATAATTAGAAAAATGAATGATGTGACCGTTTGGTGCAGGGCAACAGTATTATGTTCACCAGTCTCTGTACTGTATGTTACTGCACAGCACGGACTATAGGAGAAAGCCCAAAGGAGCAATGAAGACAAAAAGACATGACACCTGTAAAAAGTCAGTGGAGTATTTCTACATAAGAAACCTTGCAGGTGAGTGATGGTCAGTATCTTCCACTACTCCAGCTCTTGCAATAAACCTAGAATCTGCCCAGGGTAGGCCGGACGACCACACCCTGCTAGTCCAATCCCCACCCAGGGCCTGTTTGTGCAGGGTGACTGCCAACTAGCAGACAATGGACTCAGGATGGGCCGTGTGCCTTTGGTGAGGCTGGCAGAGAAGGACAAAGTGGAACACCAGCTAAGTGCACACACCTGAGAGGCGGAGTTCCAGGTGGAGACTCAAAATGCACCAAGAAACTGTGTGAAGGAAGCTACTCGACCTCTCTGAGCCTCAGTGTCCCCCCTGTAAAATGGGGATCACAGGCATACTTCACAGAGCTGTTGGGGAAGATACATAGAAGTGCCTGTGACAGCCAGTGTCACATTATTAACAAAGTCGTATCCGACTTCATAATAATCGATGAAAAGAATAATGTGATGAGACCAAAGACGAGATGCCCAGCTTCATAAGCAGCCCCAGCAGCATGAGAGTGAGAGGAGCTCCGAGTAAGCAGGGTTCTTCACAGCTCCACTTTAGAGGACGAACATGGGCTACACCAGGATAAGTGGCTGTTGTACAGTGACTCATGTAGTGAAGGTGGGTCCCTAAAGACACTGTGAAATCCAGTTACACACAGTGGCTCCTAGGAAACAACTGCAAAGCAATCAAGGCAGCAGTTAGGAATGGGAAGGGGCTGATCAGAGGAGGGTCAGAGCCACAAAATTGATGGAAGACACTTAACCATGGTGAGCGCCCAGCTCTGTCAACAGCTGCTGTGGTTGCACCAGGAGATCAAATGTCTGAGGCAGCCACTGTGGGGACTGCTGGGAGCACAGTGGTCACTACAGCCACACCCCAACAGCAGTGCATCGGAGCACACAGACCCAGAGACTTTCCTCTCAATTAATTCTTGTTTCAAGATGAGGAATATCCTCACGTTACAATGTCTCCTTTCAACACTTGTGGACGAGTGTCATCAGAACCCCCTGAAGAGGTCACAGGCCAGAGTAGGATGGAACACTGGGGGCTGGGGAGTGGTGCTGCACCTGACCACACGGACTACCACCCGGGCCTGTTGAACACGAGAGAAGAACCCGAGGTTGCGGTCTAACGAGAATTCCCCGTCTTGCCACATTCAGAGACACTGAAGAGATTCTCATCCTTTCTTTACAAAAATGTTGAAGAATTCATGTGTCATTAATTCATAAAGAGGCAAATTCTTGACAAAGTGACAGGGTCTAGTTTCAATGACCAGGTTTTCCAGTTGTTTTGATAATATTACACATTCAGGAATCGGAAATGTAACCTATTGGGGTGTTTGATATAAACAAGGACTTGTTTTCATTTAAATCAACGCCCAGACTTTTAAGGATGACATAAATCAGAAAAACTGCTAATCATTCCTCCACAGGTTTCAATAAGACTTTTAAGTTAATTTACTAATCTCAGGAAAAGAGAATACGGCAATTCAAGTTTTTTGTTTCTGCATTCAAGCGTACAGTACAGCCAAGAGAATGAGCAGAAAAAAATTAACAAGAAAGTCTTGCTTGCATTTTATCTTTTGCAAATGAGCAGGATATTTTATGTTCTGTTCTTTTCACTGATGTAATCAATTTTTAAAGAATACGGTTCATCTGACTATCCCAAGGTGTGTTTATCTGGGAAACTTGCCTGAATCCAAAACAGAGATGTTAAAGCTGACGGGTTTCAAATGCTGCCCAGGTGCTGTCTACCACGAACATCCCTCTCGCAAAGCTGGACCACCGGTCTCTTCCTGAGGGATCAGAATCACCACCCATGTCCCTGAGAGACTGGCCACTCAGGCCTGAGCTGAGATTAGGTGATCAATCTAAAGGGCAAAATACTTAAGCTATTCTCATCTTAAGGATGTTGTTTCGGAGGCCTCTGCACTGGAATGGGTTGGTGAAAACGTCCTACTAGATACTTGCCTGGGAATTGATTTGTTCTCCTCTGCTCTTAGTGGATTGTGGGGAAACCAGTGAGTAACCTCATAGATGCCTCAACTTCCACATCTGCGAAAAAAGCAAGCAACAGCCAATGTTACCACCCTGCAAACTCTTGGGTTGGGCTTGCAAGAGGGGCCACAAGGGCGAATGTCTCCCAAAAGCTGATGAAATGATGGCACTTTGGCTGGAGAAGGCAGAGGGCAGCAGGCAAAGTGGAAAGTTTCTGGGATGTCAAACCAGTTCCCATAAGCACTTTAGAGAAGCACCTGGCCTTGGACTAGGTAGGAGGCTGTGGAAAGACCCACAGGCACACAGGTGGGAGGAGGAATCAAGCAACGGAGGGAGGCGGTGGGGAAGAGGCACGAGTTCAGCTTCAATTTTGGACAAAAGCAGTTGCACGCTGCAGGCCCGCAGCTGCCCATGCAGCTGCCACACCCTCCTAACTCCCTGATCCCTCTCGTCCCGTCACATCCCTCCAGGACTCAGTCCAGTTGGAGCGGGTGCAGGACCAGAGTCCAGAGTCAACAGCAGTTTGGCCCTCAGGCAAGCCTTCACAGCCCTGCTCCTCCCCCCAGGGCTAGACACCGCCCCATGCCCAGAGCATCTTGGGAGTTGTAGTCCTGCAGTCCTGCAAGCTCCCAGCAGGGAATGGTTAAGAGACAAAAGCACCAAGCATACACAGCTAGGGGACCCCACTCCCACCTGTCCCTCCACCCCTGGCCCACGCCCCTCTGCTTCTACACCCCACCTTCTACTCCGCCTCTTCTCTATACAATGTCATCTCTCCATGCCTTGCCAATCCCCCAGAGTTGTGCAGTGTGGTTGGGCTGCATCCTTTGAGGCCAGTACTCAGGTAAGGGTGGGGCTCAGCAGCCTGGCTATTGCTGAGAATGCTTGCAGCCCTGGTGGAAGCTCCCTGGCCAGTATTTGAAATGTAAATTCAATATCTAAAATGGAAATACCAGGTGCATGGGATCCTGGAATTTGCCTTTTCAAGGCCATCTGTCCTACCATCCCCTCCATCCATCCAGCCTGCCATGTTCCTCCCTCTGGACCTCGTGATCAGGGTCGCTGCAGAGATCCTCCCCTTGGAACCCACCCACCTTAAGGGCCCATACCCATCATAAAAACTCAAAGCCATGCCACTTGCCAAATTGAGGCAAAAATGGAACCACCCAGGGGGGCCACTCAAGGGTGAGGGCATTACTAGATACTTGGGAGTATTAAAATCCATCTGATGATGGCCAATAGGCACATGAAAAGATGCTCAACATCACTAATCATCAGGGAAATGCAAATCAAAACAACACTAAGATACCACCTCACGCCCGTTAGAATGGCTATAACCACCAAGACAAAAAACAACAAATGTTGGAGAGGATGTGGAGAAACAGGAACCCTCATACACAGCTGGTGGGAATGCAAATTGGTGCAGCCTCTATGGAAAACGGTATGGAGATTCCTCAAAGAATTAAAAATAGAGATGCCCTATGATCCAGCCATCCCACTACTGGGAATCTATCCAACACACCTGAAATCAACAATCCAAAGAGGCTTATGCACCCCTATGTTCATTGCAGCATTATTCACCATAGCCAAGAAGTGGAAGCAACCTAAGTCTCCCTCGACTGACGATTGGATTAAGAAAATGTGGTATATATATACAATGGAATACTACTCAGCCATAAAAAAAGACAAAATCGTCCCATTTGCAACAACATGGATGGGCCTGGAGCGTATTATGTTAAGGGAAATAAGCCAGAAAGAGAAAGACAAACACTGTATGATCTCACTCATATGTGGAATATAAACCAACACATGGACAGAGAAAACTGGACTGTGGTTACCCGGGAAGTGGGGGTGGGGGGTGGGCACAGGGGGTGAAGGGAGTCATATATGGGGTGATGGACAAACAAAAATGTACAACCCAAAATTTCACAATGTTAGAAACCATTAAAATATCAATAAAAAAAATCCATCTGATGATATCATGAGTGAACGTGTTCCACTTTAAAACAAAACACTGCTGTTATTCTGAGATATTGAGTTAGGATCTTTTTGCAAATATGCCGGATTTAAAATGTTCATTGATGTATAACATGCGTATAGAAATATACGCAGAAGTCATCCATGTAAACCTCCAAGAATTATTACAAAGTGAACACACTTGTGTGACCAAGATCTAGCACCAGCTTCACTCAGGTCCTGACAATCCCTTTCTCCCTCCTTCCTCCCCAAAGGTAGCTGACATCTTACCAACGAACACTATATATCGAGTTTGTCTTCTTATACAAGTGTTTTATTACAGAACAATTTAAACAATATACAAAATAAACAAAACAGCATAGTAGGCTCGGCACCCAGCTTCAACAACTACTAATCATCTGCCATTTTTGTTTCTTCCACACTCCATCCCATTCCCACCTCACTTTATTATTCTTTTAGTCCTTTGTGTGTGTTGGGGGGGGGTAAGAAGTACGCACACTGAAAGGCACAAATCTCAACCTTATATTTTTGGCAAATAAACATACCCATATAACCTTCACCCCTTTAAGAATAGGATATTTCCATCACCCCCAGAAAACCCCTTCCTGTTCCTTCCTAGGCAATTTCTTCCTTCCCCCGAGGCAACCACTGTTCTGGTTTTTTCAGCATAGGTTCATCTTGGCTGAAATCATCCCACGTGTATTGTTTTCTGTCCAGCTTGCTTCCCTCGGCACGAGGTTGATGAGTCTCTCCCAGGATGTGTGTGTCAGCGTTTGCTCCTCGGCACAGCTGAGGGCGTTCTGCTCTGTGGATGCGCCGCAGTGGGCTCATCTCCTCCTGGGGACGTGCAGGTCATATCCTGTGAACAGTTTTGTACAAACGTTTTTTGGTATGCTGTTTAATTCCTTTATTAGCATTTAAGTGACACACCTTTGCATTTTTTAGTGGTTGGTCCAGATTACAATATGCATCTTTAACACATCACAGCCTACCTAGACTTAATAGTGCACAAGTTTAATCAATGTAAAATATGGAAGACTTGCTACAGAACAGTTCCATTTACCTCTGTCTGTCCTTTGTGCTATTGTTATCATAAATTTTACATCTTCTCATGTTATAAATCCCACAATACAGTGTTATAATTTTTGCTTTCAATAGTCATAGGTCTTTTAAAGTAATTAACATAAAAAAGTTATATATTTTGAGGCAGATGATTTGAGGCTCTGCAAATGTATTCTTTTTTTTTAATTTCACCCACAGTTTTTGCATTCATCAGTCAGCCTTACCCACAATAATTATTACTGTGGTGTTCTAGTGGCGATTCTCTATTTCATGCTATCCAGCCACATTTATTATTTGGAATTCTGTGAGGAAGATTCCCTCCCTCCTTCTCCCGTCCTTCTTCCTTTCTTTCTCTTATTCTTTTTTATTCCTCTTTCTTTCTTCCTTTCTTATTTAATCTATTTTATGTCAGTATAGACTCATGGATATTTATTTTATTCTCTGTGTAATAATCCAATGCTACCATTATTTATTATGTTGCTCACAGTTTTCCAGCTTGAGCCATTGAGAAGTCTTTCAGATTGATTCCTTTTGACACATCTCATCATTTGCTGTGTTTTATTTAAAGCACTTTCCTACTTCTGACACTACAAGATGGTCCAGGTTCATATTGTATTTTCCATCTCCACCCTAGAATTAGCCATTTCTCCAAGAAAACCTGGTTCTTTTTATTGGAGAATGATATTTAGAAACCAAGATCTGGGAGCTAAGTGTGCTCATTGATACTAGGATGTCACTGCTTCTGGACCCTCTCAGCAGAGCCTGGAAATGTATGCATGAATATAAACACAGGTATACACATCTATCTATTCATCTATCAATCTATCCATCTATCTGGATAGATATATTAGAAGTGACATGGATTCATACTGATACTTCCAACTCCTATCCAGCACCACAGAGTTTATTCTAGCATTCTCCTTTTGTTTATTTTTAACTTCTTTCACCAACAGTGAGAAATTTAACTCCAGTTAGCTACAATATATTTCCTAATGTGTCAACTAGTTTCAGAATTGCTAATCCATATCCTTATGAAAAACAAACTTACCACCTAGAGTAGAGTGTTTGTGTACATTACTTTAGTTTTACAGTATCCCATCAAAACACTGTCTTCCAATGTAACTTAGGTCAGGACCTTTCATCCTCACCCATTATGTGTGGCTATGTCACATGCTTGTAATACAGTGAGATTCATTTGTCACTGCATTTCATCTGAGTTCCCCAGCATCCTGATTGATTTTTAAAATTTGCAGAGTAAAATTCACTCTTTGTAGTGTACAGTTCTGTGGGTTTTGACAACTTTATGGTCATGTATCCACCTCCACAGTAGCATACAGAGCTGTTTTTTTCACTCCCCAAAATTCTCTCATACTGTCCGTGTGTAATCAACCCCTTCCCCCATTCCATCCCTTGGCAACCACTGATCATTTTTCATCTCTGTAATGCTGACTTTTCTAGAAAGTCATACAAATGAAACCACATACTGTACAGCCTTTTGAATCGGGCTTCCTTCACTTAGAGAAATGCAGCCAAGATTCATCCATGTTGTTGTGTGAATCAAGAGTTTATCCTTTTTATTGCCAAGTAGTATTCTAATGTCCCAATTCACCACAATTTCTTTCTCCATTCACCTGATGAAGGACATTTAGTTTATTTTCAGCTTGTGGCAATTATGAATAACATGGTTATGAATATTCACCCAAAGATTTTGTTTAAACATTAGTTTTCAATTTGCTTGAGTAAATCCCTAGGAGTGGGATATCTGAGTCATATAATAAGTGTATGTTTAACTTTATAAGAACCTGCTAAATCGTTATCCGAATGCAACTATCATGTTGCATTCCCAGTTCTAGTTGCTCCTTGTCCTCACCAGGACTTGATATTTGCAATTTTATTTTTTATTTCAGCCACCTAATAGGTGTGCGGAATATTATTGTGGCTTCTGCCTCCTTTTTGAAAGTGAGATCTGCTAAATATAGAATCTCGTGTTGACTTTTGGGTTTTGTTTCTGCACTTGAAAGATGTCATTTTGTTGTTGATTTGTCTCTTTTGTTTTTGATAATATATCATCCATCAATGACATTATTTCTCCCTGTATGTAATGTCTTCCCCTGTATATATGTATTTCCCTGACTGCTTTCAAGATTTTGTTTTTATCTTTGGATTTTAGCAGCTTGACTATCATGTGCCCAGGTATGGTTTTATTTTGTATTTTATTTTCTGGGTTTGCTGACTTCCTTGGATCTAAAATTTTAGATTTTCCACCAAATTTTGGAAGTTTTATGCTATTACTTATTGATTTGTCTTTCTGCCTCATTTAATTTTTCTGTCTCTCCCTTCTCTGCTGGGGACTCAATCATCTCACAGGTAAGGCTCTCTTCATTTTTCTTCAAAATTTTTACATTCTTTTGTTCAGACTGGATAATATCTATTGCTCTATCTTCATGTTTCTTCTACTGTTCCTTTTTATTTTTAATTTTATTTACTTATTTATTTTTTGCCCCAAAGCCCCAGTAGATAGTTCTATGTCATAGCTGCACATCCTTCTAGTTGCTGTATGTGGGACGCAGCCTCAGTATGGCCAGAGAAGCAGTGCATGCGTGCGAGCCCAAGATCCGAACCCGGGGTCGCCAGCAGTGGAGCCCACACACTTAACTGCTAAGCCCCAAGGCCGGCCCTCTTCTACTGTTTCTAATGTACATGTAAACTCAAAAGTATTTTTTTTATTTAATCTTCCTATTTGGTTCTTTTTTGTAATTTCCACTTCTCTGCTGAGTTTCCAGATATGTTCATTCATTATGAGAATATTTTTCATACCGCCTTGATCATCTTTATAATAGCTGCTGTCTTATCCTTGTCAGCTAATTGCAACACCATGGGGAGAGTTTCTCCTCCCTGCTTTTGGTCATATATGGATTACATTTTCCCATCTCTTCAAATCTCATGATTTTTTAAACTGTGTACTGGAGGGCCGGCCCCATGGCTTAGCAGTTAAGTGTGCATGCTCTGCTACTGGCGGCCTGGGTTCAGATCCCGGGCGCGCACCGAGTCACTGCTTCTCCGGCCATGCTGAGGCCACGTCCCACATACAGCAACTAGAAGGACGTGCAGCTATAACACACAACTATCTACTGGGGCTTTGGGGGAAAAATAAATTAAAAAAAATTAAACTGTGTACTGGAAACCATGAATGATAGTTATAGAGACTCTAGATTCTATTGTATTCCTTTGAAGAGTGTTGTTATTTTTCTAGCAGGGAGTTAACTTGGCTGGACTGAAACTCCAATCTCTCCTTTACCGTGAGCATAGCTGAAATCCTCATTCAGTTCTTTCATCTACCAATTGCTGTTTTTACACTAAGCCCTCTGGGGTCTACCCTGCATGTGTGTTGTTCAAAGATCTGCCAATTTGGTGTGTGTGTGGGGGAGACTTACGTACATCTTTTGAGATTTTCCTCTGTGTGTCTCCCTCCCTTCCAGAATTTCTCCCTTAACTTTCCAGCTACTCTGTCAGCCCCAAAATACATCCTCTAACTTTACAAGAAAGACTGTAGTTTTTCCCCTGTCTCGGCCATGTACAGATTTTGGAATGCTTTGAGGCAAAAGACTCAAGCTTGCAAATACCTCCTGGTACAATTCCCATCATTTAAGGGAAGGCTCCCTGTCAGTTCTGCTTGCTTTCGGAAGACATTTATACATACACACATATACACATTTATTATATGTATATTACATATAAATACATGATTCTATATAAATACATATAATATGTATTCAGATTTTATCATTGTTATATGTGAGAGTGTTAGTTCAACAAGCCACTCCACCATTACTGGAAGCCAGACCTCGGTTTTGTTTCTTTTTTAGATTTTATATAAATGGAATTAAAAAATCTATAGCTTTTTGAATATAATTTCTTTTATGCAGCATTTTGGTTGTGATATTCATCTATGTTATTGCATGTAGTTAGTGTTTGTTCATTTGTTGAAAATAATTAATTTTTTTAAATGGTCATAAAATATGCATAACCTAAAATTGACCATTTTAACCATTTTTAAGTGTACAGTTCAGTGACATGCAGTACATTCACATTGTTGTGTAGCCATAACCTCCAACCATCCACAGAACTATTTTCACCTTGCACTGAAACTCTGTGCTCATTAAGCAACAACTCCCTGTTATCCTTCCCTCTTGCCCTTGGGAAACACCATTCTCCTTTCTATTCCTATGAATTTGAGTACTTTAAGTACCTTATATGAGTGGAATCATACAGTATTTTTCCTTTTGTGGATGGCTTTATTTCACTTAGCATAAAGTCCTCAAGATTCTTCCTTGTCATAAAATGTGTCAGAATTTCTTCCTTTTAAAGGGTGAATGGTATTCCACTCTGTGTATACACCACATTTTTTTTGTTATTTCATCTGTTGATGGACACCTGGTTTGCTTCCAGCTTCTGGCTATTTTGAATAATGCTGTTAAGAACACGGGTGTATATTTATGTCTTTATACCTCTGCATTCAATCATTTTTGGTGTATGCCCATAAATGGTTTTCTGAGATTCATTTTTTCACACGTGGGTGGGTTCCCCACACCTCCAACAAGCAATTCTTGGAATGCCAGCTAGTCGTCAGATAATTCAACTCAATTTGATGCTGTCAACACAGAGATACATCAGACTCCACAGGTTGAGGGCTTAGTGCTATAAGACTGCACACCCACCCTACCTCACCTCAACTTCAGATACCAGTTACAAGCCCAGGCTGTTACCTGTACTTCTGACTGACTGGCTATAAACCAGAGGTTCCCACAACCTCCTCATTGGGTTTGATTAATTTACTAGAGTGGCTCACAAAACTCAGAGAAAGCTTTACTACATCACCAGTTTATTATAAGAGGATATGACTCAAGAACAGCCGATGGAAGTGGTGCATTGGGAAAAGTATGTGAGAAGGGGCACAGAGCTTTCATGCCATATCCAAGTGCACCATTCTCCAAACACTCCTTGTCATTGCCAACCAGGAAGCTCTCTGAACCTCCTTCTATTGGGATTTTAATGGAGACTCTGTCACGTAGGCATGATTAATTATTAACTCAGTTTCCAGCCCCCCTCCCCTCTCTGCAAGATAAGGGGTAGGGCTAAAAATTCGAATCTTCTAATCAGGGCTTGGTCTTCCTGGTGACCAGCCCCCATCCAAGAGCCATCCAGAAGCCCATCCAGAGTTGCCTCAATAGAACAAAAGCTTCTCCTAGTGTTCTTATCAATTAGAAAATTACAAGGAGGTCAGCCCCGTGGCTTAGCAGTTAAGTGCACATGCTCCGCTACTGGCGGCCCAGGTTTGGATCCCGGGCGTGCACTGATGCACCGCTTCTCCGGCCATGCTAAGGCCACATCCCACATACAGCAACTAGAATGATCTGCAAGTATGACATACAACTTTCTACTGTGGCTTTGGGGAGAAAAAAGGAGGAGGATTGGCAATAGATGTTAGCTCAGAGCCGGTCTTCCTCAGCAAAAAGAGGAGGATTATCACGGATGTTAGCTCAGGGCTGATCTTCCAAAAAAAAAAAAAAAAAGGAAATTACAAGGGTTTTAGGGTCTCTGTGTCAGGGATGGTGTCAAAGACAAATATTAGAATAAGAGTTGCTCCTAGTGTTCTTATCATTTAGGAAATTACAGAGTTTTAGGAGCTTTGTGCCAGGAACTGGAGGCAGAGACTGATAAATGTATTTTCTATTATTTCAGAACCCATAAGTGGAATTGCTAGATCATGTGGTGAATTCTAGTTTTAATTTTTGAAGGAACTGCCATACTGTTTTCCAATTTTATGTTCGCACCTTCATTGCACAAGCGGTCTAATTTCTCAACATCCTTGCCAACACTTGTTATTTTCTGATTTTGTGATAGTAACTATGCTAATGGGTGTGAACATGTATCTCATTGTGGTTTTATTTTGCATTTTCCTGATAGTTAGTGATGTTGAACATCTTTTCATGTGTTTACTGGCCATTTTATATTTTGTTTGGAGAAATGTCTATTCAAGTCCTTCGTGCATTTTTAAATTGGGTTGTTTTTTTATTGTTGAGTTGTAGGAGTTCTTTATATATGCTAGATATTAATCCTTTATCAGATATGTGATTTGTAAATCTTTTCAACCATTGCCTTTTTACTCTGTTGCTAGTATCTTGTGATACAGAAAACGTTTCATTTTGATGACGTGCAATTTGTTATTTTTTTTGTTGCTTATGTCATTGGTGTCATAGTAAAAAAATCATTGTTGGCAATGGCATTTGGACCCAATGACATGCAGCTTTTACCTTGTGTTTTCTTCTAAGGATTTTATAGCTTCAACTCTAACATTTATATCTTGGATCCATTTTGAGTTAATTTTTGTATATGGTGTAAGGTAAGGGTCCAACATCATTCTATTGTATGTGGGTATCCAGTTTTCCAGCACCATTTGTTGAAATCTTATCCTTTCTCCAATGAATGATCTTTGCACCCTTGTCAAAAATCATTTGACCATATATGCAAAGATTTATTTCAGGGCTCTCTATAATATTTCATAAGTATATTGTGTGTATTTATGCCAGTACCACACTGTTTTGATTACTTTGTAGTAAGTTTTGAAATCAGGAAATGTGTGTTCTCTAACTTTGTTCTTCTTTTTCTAGATTGTTATGGCTATTCAGGGTCCCTTGAGAGTCCATAGGAATTTTAGGATAGATTTTTCTATTTTTGCAAAAAAATCATTGGAATTTTTACCTCCATGAGTAAGTTGATTCTTAAGTATTTTACTCTTTTCGATGCTATTGTAAATAAAAATGTAAAGTTTTTAAATTTCTTTTTCAGATTACTTGTTATTAATGTATAGAAGAACAACAAATTTTTGCAGGTTAATTTTGTGTCCCACTACTTAGCATAATTTATTAGTTCTAAAATTTTTTTGTGGAATTTTTAGGGGTTTCAACATATAAGATATTATGTGTAAACAAATATAATATTACTTCTTCCTTTCCAATTTGAATGCTATTTCTTTCTTTTTCTTATCTAATTGCTTTGGCTAGAACTTCTAATACCATGTTGAATAGAAGTGGTGAAAGTGGGCCTTCTTACCTTTCTCCTGATCTTAGATAAAAAGATTTCAGTCTTTCACCCTTGAATACGATGTTCTCTGTGGATTTCTGTATATGGCTTTTACTATGTTGAAGTAGCTTCCCTTTACTCTGAGGGTTTTTTAGTGTTTTTAACATGAAAGCATGTTTAGTTTTGTCAAACGCCTTTTCTGCATCCATTGAGATGATCACTTTTTTTCCTTCATTCTGTTAATGTGGTTAATTACATTGATTCCTTTTCATATATTGAAACATCCTTGTATTCCAGGAATAAATCCCACTTAAAAATGATGTATAATCCTTTTAATATGCTGCTGAATTTGCTTTGTTACTATTTTATTGAGGATTTTTGTATCAATATTCATGAAAGGTATTCACCTGTAGTTTTCCTTTCTCTTAGTGTCTTTGGCTTTGATATCAGGGTAGTACTAACTCCATAGGATGACTTTAGAAGTATTCTATCCTCTTCAACTTTTTTAAAGAGTTTGAAAAGAATTGGTGTTAGTTAATTTAAAAAAAGTCTATGGACCTAGGAATAAATTCAGCATAAAATAAATACAAATAAACATTTTTTTAAATGTGAAAAAGTCTTTTCCTAAAATAATTAAAACTTAAGCAAGTACATTTATCACTTTATTTCTAAAAATTGTTTTTAACCTAATAGTAAGCATGAACAAATTGTTAGAATTAAAATGACTCAAATGTTAATTTTCTTCATTGCAAATTTTCTGACATAAGTATTCGATGCCATCATGTATGACATCTTTTATGAAAAAATGGTCATTTTTTGTAGTATTTGAGAACATTATGAATTTTCCCAGTGGTCTCTGACAATGCTCTGATATGCAAAGTTATCTTTTCAGCATGTATGTCTTATCATCATCTTTAACAAATTAACAAACTCTGTCAGGTGCTAATTAATCAACTACTTTTCATATGATTCAGGTTCTCCACCATCAACTTCTCTAACCATCAGGAAATTCTACAACTTCTGCAAGATTAACAATTTTACCATATTGTATTCATCTCGTGTGGTTTAAAACATCCAAAAATCATTGATAAACTGACCCTGCCCAAACTAAAGCATGACGAATTATGAAAAATGGTCTCTGTTAAGTGGGGAGGGATTTCACGTTGAACTTAATTTTATAATTGGTCAATTTATTACAGTGTATTGTTCTGTTATGTAGTTCACTTCTTTTTTTAAGAAAGTGATAGTTGAGGGCACTTAGATAATAAAAAGTTGAGAAAATAAGAAACTGATACACACTATAAGCTTCAAATATTTTCAAGCATAAGATGCAGTAAGAACTAAAACTAAGAAATGGCAGAGGAAATAGAGATAAGATGATAAAATTTCAAAACTGAATCTATAATAACATCTCAATGGCTACCGTTGTGGTGCCAAGAAGATGGTGAAATCAAAGCACTCATAAAGATGATAAAAAACAGACTGCAAAGAAAAAAGACTGAAATTTGTGTGTGTGTGTGTGTGTCAGGAAGATCAGCCTTGAGCTAACATCTGTGCTAATCCTCCTCTTTTTGCTGAGGAAGACTGGCTCTGAGCTAAGATCTATTGCCAATCTTCTTCCTTTTTTTCCTCAAAGCCCCAATAGATAATTGTATGTCATATTTGCACATCTTTCTAGTTGCTGTATGTGGGACGCGGCCTCAGCATGGCCAGAGAAGCAGTGCATCCGTGTGCACCTGGGATCCGAACCCGGGCCGTCAGTAGCGGACCGCACGCACTTAACCACTAAGCCACGGGGCTGGCCCAAGACTGAAATCTTTAAAGAGAGAATTTTTACAGCGATATTACAGATAGATAACAGGGAAGAGAAGTTGGAGTGAGAGACTATCTGTTTCTTAATTTACTTCCACTGTAGAGAACAAAAAACCAATTTGCTGAAATGTTTATTCCCTTCTCTGACCCTATCTTTACCTGCAAAATCTGAGCACTGATTCAATGTCACATTCCTCCTTTTCCATCCTCGTGTAACAGAGCAATTAAGCTCATCTGAAACCTCAACTGCCCAGTCTGTGAAATAAGGCCGGCCATCCATTCTCACAGAGGAGCCAACTGGAGGTATGATTTTTGGTTCTGAATTCAGCTCAACATCTTCAAAGAGTTGTATCTGGCCTTCCTTATCCAGGGCTATCAATGAAGGGCTGGTTGGCTTTCAGAGAAGACCAATTCACAGTCAGCTCAGACATTTTCTGTTGAGCTCTCTAAAGAAGGCTGTGGGGCATGTCAGTAAGAGTTCATTTCTATACGGGTTATAATTTTATTTTATTCAGAGATTTATAAAGAAATTTACATGGTAAATATTACTTATTAACAAGAAAAAAGGTGGTCTATTCTCTGATCATTTAAGCAAAATCCTCCTCTCAGGGCCCAGCCATGGACAAAGCCCAGATTCAACCTCCATGTGTCTGCCAGGCACTCTGTGGTCCATGGGAAGCCCTCAAGTTGGCAGCCTGTTCCCTTGTGTCTTGTGCTTGTACTTAATCTTCCATCTCTTCAGAGTACAACTAGACAGAAGCTCAAAGGACTTGACATTGGAGAAATGTACTTTTCATTATCTTTAGACTTCTACACTTTTTCAAAAGACTCTCAGCATTTCCAGTAATTGTGCAGCAATTTACCCAACACTAAAGTTCTCACTATTAAAAATTAAAATAAATAAATTTTGAAAAGGAAAAAAGTGATCTTTGCAGATTTGTACAGAATCTATATAATGGGTGCATCCTTATAAAGGGAGGAAAGATAACAAATTTAACTATTTTGGTTAGTTAACACTGTAAGTAATATACTTTACATATTAGCATTTTTGAGATTATTTGTATTTAAAGATACTGCTTCAAACCCCTAAATCATTGTATGTGGTAGAGTCTACCATCTGCTTTGGCTGAACAATTATATACAGTAAGTCAGCCAACATTCTTCCATTCCTGTATAATCTTATATGTGGGTGGTAATGGTTAGTTCTTATAGATTATTTGAATACGTGCATATCACAAAATACAGGTGACCATTAAAAATTAAAGTGTTCACCAAATAGAAGATTATCTGATTCCCAGAAAAAGAAAACATTACTGTGACATTAAGGCTAAAACTGTCAAAAAGGAAGCCAAGATACACTCAAGCAAAGCTTTTGCTGAAAAGTTAATTGGATCATCTTTGAAACTTTATCAGGTTTACTGTGTAAGCAAGATACTTTCAGAGCCTAGAATATAGAAAGTGTTTATTGCTACGTTAACAATGTGATCATTTATTTTGTAAATGTTAACATTACAGATGGAATTCATTTTCTACTATATTCAGATTTTCAAGTTCTGCTAAATCTTAAGGCCACATTACTGGCAAGTTGGGATACCTCTGGACATCTGAAAAATATGAATCCTACACAGAAGCATATAAATTCTCTATTCATCAGGTTCTAAATTCTAAAATATTCTAAGCTTTTGGAAGAAACCAATGGCATTCCAAATTGACAGTAGGGCTGCATGTGCGATACATGATCCTATAGGAAGAGAATTCCAGATTTCAAATAGAGGAGATTGTGCACAAAAATAAAGTATATTCTGACGTCTGAAAGGGGATTTCAAGAAATAAGGGACTCTCAGAATATGTGGTAATTGGTAAATAACTTACCAAGGGCTCTCTAAAGGAGAACATATTGTGGAAAAATGAGCTTCACATGCAGAGAGATAAAATGGCATCTCTGGAATCCTCATGATGAAACAGACACTGAATTACTTTTTCCTAAAATTTAAAATGTGTCTTATCCTCCAAACAAATACCAGCTCCCTGCCCTGTGGTTTACCTGAGCATGGTGACGTGTTGGGATCATTTTTCTATTTCATTGGCTCTTAAACTTGATGGGCACCAGAAGCACCTGGAGGCCTTGTTGAAACCCAGATTGCCAGGCCCCACTCCAGAATTTCCAGTTCTGCAGGTCTGCAGCAGCACCTGACAATTTGCGTTTCTTCCCAGTTCCCAGGTGATGCTGATGCTGCTGGTCCAGGGACCCCACTTTGAGAACCACAGCCTAACTTACACCCTATATATGGTTACCAAATCCATTATTTTATCCCTTGGCTGCTACTTTTCCTTTATCACATCAGCACCTTAGCTCCGAATCTCCTCACCAAGCAATGGGAATACTTGGAGAGTTTAAGAACTGGTCCTTCTTTCTGGCTCAGTTCTCCCTCTTCCTCTCAAAACTACAGTCTCTTGCCAGGTAATTTTTCCTTAAACATCAGTTTATCATAGATCTTCTTTGCTCAAAATCTCATGGCTCTTATGCTGAACACAAGACTTTTTAAATTCTCTACTTGGCTCATAAGGTCTGTAATAGCCCGTAGAATGTGGACACCCTGTTCCCTACCCTGCCTGTTATAAAGGAGTATGTGAAGATTACATAAGATACAGTCAGTTCTCGTTATGCACAGTGTGACATTCTACAAAGTCACTGTGAACACTGAATCAGTGAATATGACCCACTGCTCCTACAGGAAATGCAGGGTTAGGTTCCTGCAAACCTTAGTCATATTTTCTTCAACTGATCAATACATAACCTTTTTCTCTGTGTGTTTCTCTTTAAAGTCACCTTATTTAATATATATTGTTGATATATTAAAATTGAACTTAGACTAACAGCACTGTACCTCGTGTCTGAAGGAAGCTTGTCAAACACAAATACTTTCTCTGTAAAGGCACGTCACAGCCTCTTGCCCTGAGGATCACCAGGCAGCACTGCAGCACTACACATGGGGAACATATTAAACAGCCAAGTCACCAACACAAGGCACAAAAAGATAATAAATGAGGCACTAAATAGACTGCAAGAAGGACACTTGTTTACAGCATGGGCTGAAACAACAGGGCAGAGCGTCACCTTGTTCCCCTCAGCTGGGAACGCGCACTTCGAGTGAATCAAAATTTTCACCACTTTGCGCTTATCTGCAAATGGACATGAAAGCCCTGTGAGTGTTGATTTGGAGGCTGCCAGTACATTTTAGCTAGTAGGCAAGTGTGCAGACACAGGATCCACAAATAATGAGGATCAACTATATCATGAAAACATCTTTTCAAAACCAGAGTATCGTTCAGATATAAGAGCAATAATGATAACACAACAGCTAACATGTTAATGCCTACTATGCGCCAGGAGCTCTTCTAAACACTTTACATAAGTTAATGCATTTAAATCTCACTAAAACCCTATGAGACAGGAGTTCTCAGTAGCCCCATTTTATAGATGAGGAAACTAAGGCACAGAGACTAAATACTTTGCACAGGTTCTCCAGTTAAATGCGGGATAACTGGGATTGGTGCCGAGACAAACTGGTCCAAAGCCCACAGCTTCAACCACTATGGTAGGAAAGTGAGTGAATTTTCTACCACTCCCCAAAATACCCCTTCTGCTCCAGCCAGTGTGGTCTCCCACATACTTATTCACTTATCAAACATTTTCTGAGTGCCCCCAAGGTGTCAGGTACTGTGTTCAGACACTGGAGGGACAAATAGAATGTCGACGCAAATAATCCATAAAAAATCTATAAAACCAACTTGGGGTGAGTTTACTATGAGCCAACCTTTGAGGACCATATAGTCCGGGAGAGTCCTTTCACAAAGAAATGGAGCACTCCAAAGAAGTGGGGTGTACAGCGTGGTTATATACCATCAAAGTGCATGTACCACATGTGATTGCAATGTCTCTTTTACAATAGCCGCAACCTTGACCTGTCAGCACCTCCATTGATGGACACAGTGGGTATCAGGTCTGCTGTCTCCATGGGCGTGGCTGTTGTCTGGAGTTGGGTGGTCACAGGATGAGTGCAGCAATCAAATTCTAGCCTAGGGAGAAATGATTATACTTAAGGAAATGCCTATGTGGGGGAAGTTGCATTTACAACTTAAGGGCATTGCTTTTGTCTTTGGGACATGTTAATTGCTTAGGGCAGATATACAATGGATGAACAGAGGCTACAGGCCCCTTTTGGGGAAAAAAAAACAATTTCAGGCCCACTTAGTTTTACACCAAATGGCTTTCTCATATGCTCCAATGTATCCTATTGCTGGTCATTTATTTATCAAGAAGAAGGATAGTCTCAGCTTTAAGGAGCTCACTGTCTATGAGACATGAATAAAACAACAGTTATGGAAAAGTAGATAAGTATATGGTCCCAGAGTGGGGACATCAAAATGGGTCTCTAGGTGGAGACCTCTCAGGAAAAGTCTCCAAGAGAAAGGAACATTTGACATGAGTTTAGATTAAGAAATAGGAATTAAGTTGATTAAAAAACTGGGTAGGAGGACAGAAGAAGCACATATAAAAAGACAGTATAAAGGATGCTAAATCTTTCCGAAAATGGGTGGTATTTTTAAGGCTGGAACAAAGCAAACATGTAGGACAGAGTGGGTGATGAGAGTAAAGATGAGGACAGCAAGGGAAAGCCTGTGTGTCCAGCTCAGGAGTCTGAATGTTCTCTAGGCTACTCTGAACAGTCATTGAAGGAGTCGAAGCAGATATCAGATTTAAGCAAATTTGGATTCTAGAATGTAACTCTGCAGGCAAGGTGGAGGAAAGATTAGAAGAAATTAAGACTGAAAGTAAAGGGACCTGTTGGGAGACTAGGCAACGATCCAGATAAGATAGGCCTTGGCTCAGGCGTGGGGTCTGCAGGTGGAGGAGGCCAGGAGGTGGCAAGCAATGCTGGGCTCCTGCAGGAGGAAACTGAGCTGCCTCTCAGTCACGGGAAGACTGTGCCTGTCATGGCCTCCCCACCCCCATGCCCAAATGCCATGTTTCTTTCCACTTCTGTACATTTCCTCCCTTCCCCCATCTGAAATCCTCACTCTTTCTTCCCTCCACCTGCCCAAAAGTGGTCCCTTTGAGGACTTGATCTAGTCCATCTCTCCTAAGAAGCTGTCTTTAATTACAATTTCTCAATAACATTGCCATTTTTTTTAGGTTCTGTAATGCAACATACACTAAATACCTTGGCAGAATCAAATTACATCTTGCAAACCATGTCATGTATGTGGAGGAGCTTGAAACCCTATAATTCTTTGTATTTCCTTCAATACCTACCACAAATACCTTACACATATAGGTCAATGGATGTCCAGTAAAGTTGAGCAAAGAAGAAACAACCTTTATAAGCTAAGAACTTTTATGAGCTCAGTTATTCCTTTAGATCAGCTGCTTAAACCATTTGTTTTTCTCCACAGGTCAACAGTGTTGCCCAGCACAAATGAATTTTACACCTTCTCAAACTCAATAGAGCAAAGATGGAATTTCATTCCCCCTGCAAGCCTTACTGCCTCAGAGAAAAGGAAAAACAACATGTGACATCTAATTCTTTCTTCACATTCTCATCTCAAATTGCAAGTGATTTCCAAATGCTAACTGGTTTTCATTGTAAAACTGACAGAAAAAATTTCCCATTCTGGCTTTGTTTCTTTCTTTTTTTGTGTGAGGAAGATCAGCCCTGAGGTAACTTTTGATGCCAATCCTCCTCTTTTTGCTGAGGAAGATTAGACATGGGCTAACAACTGTGCCAATCTTCCTCTACTTTATATGGGATGCCACCACAACATGGCTTGACAAGCGGTGTGTCTGTGCGTGCCCGGGATCCGAACCTGTGAACCTGAGGCCACCACACCGGAGTGTGTTCATTTAACTGCTGCACCACGGGGATGGCCCCTCTCTTTATTTCTAAAGCTGAAATGTCTAAATCTTTCACTGGGCTTGTTGGAGTTTCCATAAAATGAAAACGTACATTCCAGAAAAATCCTTATCTTTCCAGAATAATCCTTAATATATTATGGTAAACACCTTTGCAAAATGTAACTGATTTTCAATGTCAGTGCCTCCACAAGGGTATCTTTGCATTATCTCCCCTCCCAACCACGTGTCACTTTGTTCCTCCCCAGGCTCATGGGGTCAAAGTGTTTACTGAGCACTAGGAATGATCAGAGTCTGAGGGAGACCTCAAGGATGACTAAGCCATATTTTCTGACCCCAACCATCTCTTTCCATCTCTCCTTTAACCTCTATTTTTCTCACTCTGGTTTCTACTTTAGTTGTTTACTTGTCTTTTGAATTGTTGTTTTGTGGTTTATAATTACCATGTAAATTCATGTTACTTTTTGCCTTAGAGTTTAGAAAGAACTTACATTGAACAATGTTTTTTCCCAGCTCTTTGATGTGTCTAATAACTTCCAACGCAATTCAAGGGGTTTCTTGTTTTTACGTCTCCATCATTATTCCTTCAGAATTATGTTCACCCCACACTTTTTATCTGACCAATGCTGCTTTACACTTTGAACGTTTCTATGCCAAGAGGCACATGAGGAATCCCTCGAACACCATTAGCTAGGTGACCCCACATTCCTCACATTTGTTTTCTTGATTTGTTCCTAAATAAGCATGTTTCTGAAACTAATAATGAATTGTACCAAGTGGTCGTTGCATAAAAAGCACTATCACAGATACCTTAAAGAGAACAAATGGAAAAGAATATTCAATTCCTCAGATAAGTTTACAATCAAATGAGGCATTGAGGGGACCTGGGGACACTGATCAGAGCAAAATCCTAAGAGAAGAGTTTTCAGTCCATTTCAAATGAGGTTAAAACTGGAATGAGATAGTATTTTAACAGTTATCTGAAATCATAAACATTTTTCTGACCTTTGAGAATTTATTTGCATATAAACTGTACAACATGTGGGGAAAGAGAGTGTTGATATTGTTCAATTTCTTTTTATTTTTCAGCACTTTGTAATAGATGTGGCTATTCACAATTAATAAATATCATAATGTGGAGAGACCCAACTTTCAACTGCCTGATATTATCAATTCTTACACAAAGCTCGAGTTTTAAAGATCAAATTTCATTTTAGTTACCTTCCATCTAGTCGATTTATATCAGAAAGTTGTTGAGTTTTAGGAAAATACTTCAAAACACAAATTTTATATGTAATTTCAAAAGCAAAAAATGAGTTAAAAACTGGATGGTAACCAGTTTTACTACCATATATTAATCTTTAACATGGGAGCAAACCATTTTAGAGAATATAATTGATATTTGCCTATTTGTATATTGTAGAATGTTAAAGGATTTACAGTCTTAATAATAATTTCAAATACCAGAGAATAAAAAACTGAAGGTTAAGCTTTATGAAATGTTTTTTTATTGATTTTTTTTAAAGATATTTATTTATTTTCCCCCCAAAGCCCCAGTAGATAGTTGTCTGTCATAGGTGCACATCCTTCTAGTTGCTGTACATGGGACGCGGCCTCAGCATGGCCGGAGAAGCAGTGCGTCAGTGCGATCCCGGGATCTGAACCCCGGGCTGCCAGCAGCAGAGCGCGTGCACTTAACCGCTAAGCCATGGGGCCGGCCTGAAATGGTTTTTTAGACATAGCAGATTTCAGAGCATATTACTTGAAAATAAAACAATCAGTTAGTGAGGTTTAAGCAATGTGGTTTTACTTTAAACTTGCTCATTCCATGGGAGCATCAATAAAAGCCCTCCGGGAGTGGCTGACGCTCTTTCCCTCCACATGAGCACCAGCTGTATTTTCTTTAAGCATCAGACTCTCGGGCAACACCATAGCTCTCAACTCCGTTTAGTTGAGAAAAGGCTTTATGTGTCATATGTTTTTTCTAGGGGTATGGAGCTCCCAGACTTATTAACTACAGGGAGAGAATAAGAGTCAGAACACAGTCAATAAACTCCAGTGTGCTCAGGTGAGAGGACAGATGCCTGAACTCACATCTGAAGAAGAATTTAGAGGATGCTTTCTGACTCTGCTTCGTGCCTCTGACTAAGCAGTCCTGGACATCCCCGTTACAGCCATGGAATAACACAGGCAGCCTTGATGGAGCAGAAGTCCTCCTATGTCCATCATTTGTGCAGAGCAAACTGGCTTAAGACCTCTCGTTTCCTGCTGCAGTGGTAATTTACAGAGATACAGAACTGTCATCTAGTGAATAAGAAGAAAACAGCAAGGTGTTTGACACGAAAAGTGACATTTTGAGTTTTTTCAAAAAGAACAGTGAAGCACTAAAGTTGGTAAAGTTGACACAAAGTTGACACGATGTGGCACACGAAAGTTATAGCAAACACTAATAATGTGTAGGTGAACTAATAAGTTGCTCTCTATGCCTCTAAAGCATGTCTTGACATCTGACTCATAAATAGTACAGTTTAAATATAATAGAATATCTTTGGAAATAACTTCTCATCTCATCTCATCCAATGTTGTTTGCAGGATCCGGTATTAAATAGCCAGATGGTGAGTACCCATGTTGAAGTACCATTTTTATCACAGTGGAGAGAATATGAGGCATAAGCCCAACGGACTGATGTTCAGATCTTCCCTCTTACCCTTGATCAATTTTGTAAACATGGTTTTCTTTATCAAATATGAATTATAACAGTTACTTTAAAGGATTACTGTAAGAATTGCATAAGGGAATACAGTAAAGGAACTGGCGCACAGTAGATTGATAGTTAATTCTCCTTCCCTGTCTCTCTTCTAAGAAACATACAGAAATAATCTAAGAAGAGAACCCGTGTATAAAGTAAACGTATGACAAAAAGTCAATGGCTCCTGAAGTAAGGGACATCATTGTTGAGTGCTTAACCTCAACTGCCTCCAAATACTGTTAACTCTCAATTAATTTTATGTGTTTTCTGTCTTCCAGACAAATCACTGGCTACGAGGAAAGGAGAAGGTGTGAAATTTAAATTGATTTCACCCTTGGATGGTCCAGCTGTAATATTAGGTGTTTTAAATCACCTGGTTTTTCAGGTTTCCTGCTTATTCCTGTATATTTTACCACGGTTCACAGCCCGAGAAAATTAGAAAATCATTATGATTTTACACACATGAATATATATCTTGACTATTACAGCTCGACTCTTAATATATAGAGCAATGTTGTACATGTTTTGTCCTTGTGGATAGTACAGAATACTTTTGTCCAGGTTTTCTTTGGCATTATCATTTATAACGAAGAACTCAGTAATATATGCCCTGGAGATAAGGGTTTAGAAAAATCTAACATACTATCCTAGTCATGCCTCAAAAAAAAAAGTAAAATAAATAAAAAGCTATAAAAATAATGAGAGGATATTTTGAAGGCACCATTTTTCTTAATTATTTCCAACTTTATTTCCCTTCACCTCTTTTTAATCTTTCTCCGTCTTATTTGTTATTGGCTAATCATCTCACAGTAATTAAACCACCCCCAGCTGAGTCCCCCATGCCTCTTCAAGTGCCCCAGCCTGATGTAGGTCTCAGCTCTGACAAAAAGAAGCTGGAAAAACTGTTTTGTGGCACTATTCTTAAGAATATCTTTACTCTTACAATAATAGCTATATTTTTGAAAGGCGCCAGTGGATTACAAAATGAAGTACTCGACCAATGTTGTATCCTCATTTTCCTTCCAGGGGGAGCACAACTTTCATGTGTAATGCAGGGCTGTTGCTTTATTGTTTTTTCCTTTCAAGACATTTTATTACTTGTAAAACATAATAGGGTTAATGGTGATATATGAGTAACAATATAAACTTACAGACAGCAAAAAGATACTATTTTACAGTCATAATTTTGTATACTGTAACAAACAGTAATACTTTCATAATGTACTATCTTGATTGATCAGGAATTATTCCTGGCTCATTTTTATGCTAATTCATTTATTAGATTACCAAATATATACTTTTATGATCTTTATTTTCAATCAATACAATTGAAGGGACATCAATTGTTCTTGGTAAGTGAAAGGTCACAAAAAATTTTTGATAATTTATAAGTTTGAGAAGGATCTTTCTGCTTTTTAAAAGAGAAGTCATTTAATATTTGGGAAAGTTCTCAAAAATCATCAAATTCTTTAATTTTACAGAAATGAATACTACATTCCAGAGAGCCTAAGTACGTTGTCACACACTAACCAGAAACAGACCTGGGCCTAGAACTCAGATCTGAGTCACCTGACTTCTACTGGACCACACTCAAGGGAGCACATCCTCTTCTTACTGGTAATTTCTAATACTAAGGTATTTTCAAAAGCACAGTTGGGAGAAAGTGTAAATAAATAAAACAGATGATTTTATATAAAAAAGTAGCAATTGCTACCCACAATTTCTATTCCATATGAGTGTTTCCTTTCTTGAAGGTTTCTTGTTTTTAATAGTAAGTCCACTTTGGTAACAAGAAAAAAAGACATGAAATTTGGCTTCATTAGTAACAAAAAAAAAAAGCTTCTGTTGAAATTAAAAAGACACTAACTAATGTTTCATCTACTACAGCAACTTAAGAATATTATTGGATTTTGGAAAAGCTCTGAGAGATTTTTTTAAAACTCATATCCATGTGACTATTAGTCCAGCCAGGCACATCTCCACATGACATCTCCTAGAGTGTCTAGTTTTCTGCTGGATCCAGCTGTTGTCAGGCCCAATGTTCTGGCTGGGTAGAGAATGATGCATCTTCTGAAAAGCATGTCCTCAGTTCCACTTCAAGGCTGATTTTCTCTGTAAAGTGTAAGTGGAAGAAAACATCCCCTTCCACCTGACTGGATTCCCTTGCAGGCTTAGAGAAACAAGGTGGCCTAGTCAGATGGGCAGACAGGAAGGTAAATGAGAGTCTGTCACAATTTTATGATAAATAAGAGAGAAAAGGATTTGACATCCTAACAAGATTTTCTTACCTATTGAACAACATCTGAACATATTTTTCAGAGTTTCCAAAATAGCAGATTGAGATTCTAAGTTGGAAAGGAAGAAGATAGTCAATATATTAAAAAATAAATTTTCTCATTTCCTCAATTGGAAAACAAAACTAAATAAAATATATCTTTAACCATAAGTACCAATAACATCCAGTTTATCTTCCAGTTATAATTCTATTATGAGAACATGAATACTTTTCAATATATTTAATATGTACAGTGACTAACACTCATGCCTTTAATTACTTTTGAATTAGACTAGCCCTATGCCCTATTTGATAGACATCAATCATAATTACTTTTCTCAATTCCTAGTTTCCATTTTGTGTCAGAGAGTACCTGCTGAGACATTCACTTTTTATATTATTCACTTAGCATAAGTCTGTAAAATGATGGACGACAACTCAGCCATCTTGAAGGATGGGGTCTCAAATGCTATATCTCACTATTGACAAATCACCTTCTGGTTTGAATGAGCGACAATGAGCACTGTCACAAGAGACACTCGGAAAAAAGGGATCTTGCTCCTTTTGTCTGTCCTTTGGGAGTCTGTGAGACTGCAAATTCTTCATATTAGAAAACCTAAGTGAGGACCAAGTCCAGGAATCTTTTTAAAACTAGGGGACACTCTCTTCTACGTGAAGCTTGCATCGAAGTTTATAAACATAAGAAAAAAAACAAAGAGCCTTCAGGGCCAGCTGGGTGGGGCAAGCGGTTAAGTGCGCCGCTCTGCTGCAGCGGCCCAGGGTTCACCGGTTCGGATCCTGGGCGTGCACCGACGCACCACTTGTCAGGCCATGGTGTGGTGACATCCCATATAAAGTGGAGGAAGATGTGCATGGATGTTAACCCAGGGCCAGTCTTTCTCAGAAAAAAGAGGAGGAGTGATAGATGTTAGCTCAGGACTGATCTTCCTCACAAAAACAAACAAACAAAAACCAAGAGCCTTCAGGAATATCCAGCGCTCCATGGATCGGAGTCTGAAAACCACTCATCTTTTCCGTCCTCCGCATTTTACAGATGAAACATAACACAAACAGTTGGCGACAACCTGAAGACTAGAGTTCGTCTCCTGACTGTCACATCACTCCCACTCGACTGCTGTGCAGACCAGACGCCTGACAAGATACAGCAGTCACTCCTGGGGATAATTTAGACATTCCCATTTTAGCAGCATTTTAGTTTATGTACTTGACAAGACTATAGAAAAACAAAAGGTATTTACTGCTTAAATTGTATAACGTATAGTTAAATGACATTGAAAGTTTTCATTTCACTTACAGCAGAGTTTTGATGGGCCCAGGGGCCTTCTTTCATCTGCTCACCCTCCCAGGCATCTCAAACCTTCTCTGCCTTTCCCCTCTTGCTCACTGTGCTCCAGCCACACTGGCTTCTTGCTGCCCAACAACATCCGAGTCACGGTTCCTCCACAGCATCTCTGCAGCCCTGGGATATCTGCATGTCCTCCTGCTCTGTCCCTTCCCTCTGGGCCTTGCTCCAGCCTCCCTGGTCTCTCTAATTAAAGTAGCAACCCACTCACTCTCTAGCTCTCCCCATTGCCTGTCACTTACCTTCTTCTTGACACACATCATCACACGATAGACTATGTAATTCACTTGTCTGCCTACTGATCCATTATCTCATTTAACCAACAAAAACAAGTTCTGTGAAGACAGATTTTGTAGAAAATTTTTTCCTTAGTGTATCCCAAGCCTGGCATACAGTAGGTGTTTAAATATTTGTTGAGTAATTGTAAGAGGGAATGAAAGGAGTGATCAGAAGAATGATGACACCATGGAAGTAGGTGCCACCATGAAGAGTGGGTATCCTGGGAAGGGAAAGAGGGAGGAAAGATTTTATGTCAGGCAACACGGGTACCACTGTGCCTTTACTACTTCCTGCACATCAGCTTGTGGACGTAAATAATCCATAATCAATCTATAAATCAAAATTGGGGTGAGTTTATTATGAGCCAACTTTTGAGAACCATGACCTGTGGCCTTCCTTCCCTAAGGAAGGAAGAGCACCGAAGAATTGGGGTGTACAGAGCAGTTATATACCGTCAAAGAGCATTTATTGCAAGTGATTGCAATGTCCCTTTTACAATAGCCATGAGATCAGCCCTGCCAGATTGCCCTGCCAGAACAGCTATTGATGGACACAGCGGGGGAGCAGATCTGCTGTCTCGATGGTCACGGCTGGTGTCACGTCTGTTGTCTGGAGCTGGGTGGTCACAGAATGACTGCAGCAATCAAATCCTAGCCTAGGGAGAAATGCTTATCCTTAAGGAAATGCCAATGAGGGGGAAGATACATTCTTATCTTAAGGGCATTTACTCTTCTCTTTGGGACGTGGCAAAGCAGATACACAGTGCAGGCGACAGACCCTTTTGGAAAAACAAATTCAGGCTGAATTAGCTTTACCCCAAATGGCTTCCTCATGTGTTCCAATATATCCTATTGCTTGCCATTTATTTATCAAGCTCAGTATGTCTTTCAAACAGAAATCATCGAGAATAGCATGAAGTAGTCACTTACCAACAGATGTCACTGTGGCAACAGAATATGAACAAGTGACCTTCAAATATAACCATTCTCCCAAATACTGTATTTCAGTGACTTAATCAAAAAGGGATTCTTCTGACAAATCTCCACTCTGAACTTAGCATTAGAGGTAGTCAATTTTGAATAAAGACCTTTAACATCAAAGCCAGCCAATAGTTCTTGTTAAAGCAAATCCAAACTCGGGAACACTTTTGTTTTCAGTCACCTCCAATCCTCTCAAACTCAAGATAAGGTCTTGGTTTTGTGCAGATGGAGAAAACCTTCTCTTCCTCTTTTTCTAGTCAGATAGTTCAGGGAAGAGCCCAAGGTGTCTCCTGGTGGAACACTAACAGATATTCACATTAGATATGCATGCAATGTTTCCTAGCTTCTTTTCTATAGGCCGAGGTCTGATGAGTTGCCGCAAGGAGCAAACATCTGGGCTCCAGCAGTAAATAAGACTCTGTGCAGTTTACCACAACAATGAACTACAAATATGTATCAGGAAATATTTTGAACACCTAGACCTAAGCTCTCAGTTTCCCTCTGTCTAATTCCATGGCTACTTGAACTGAATTCACTCTTCATCCCCATCCCATTTGTGATAGTTTTTATTTCCTTGAATCAGCATGTTATAACATCTAAGAGAAATTTATCAAAATACTCTCTTCAAAATAGCTAGCTGAGGGCCGGCACCGTGGCTTAGCAGTTAAGTGCACACGCTCCGCTGCTGTCGGCCCGGGTTCGGATCCCGGGCACGCACCGACGCACTGCTTCACTGGTCATGCTGGGGCAGCGTCCGACGTGCAGCAACTGGAAGGATGTGCAGCTGTGACATACAACTATCTACTGGGGCTTTGGGGGAAAAAAATAAAAAATAGATAAAATCTTTAAAAAACATAGCTAGCTGAAGTATAGGAGTTGTAGAGGGTCAAGATTTTAAGATGACAGTGATGTACAAAGTAACTTTACTACAAAATAAAAAGAAAATGAATGAGAACAATAAGAGACAGAAAAAATGATAAGGAGAAGGAATATAATAGAGAGTAAAACTAAGAAAAAGAGAAAAAAGAAGAAAGAAGGTGTAGGAAAGAGAGAGAGTCAGGAGAAGCATGAGAAATGGCAGAAAGGGGCACGAGCAGAGGGAAGACACCAGGCTCAGAGCGAATGACAAGTCAACTGGCTTCTGAGCAGGGCTCAGGTCTAGAGTCACTGGGCTGCATCTGAGAACTCCACTCAGTTCTAACATCCTGAGAAAGACCATGCCTCATCTAAACTCGGACGGCAATGGTTACCAACGCTCTCCTCTCCAAGGACCTGCTGGAGTTTTGAGAACTGCCTCTCTCAGCTCTGGGACTGACAGAGTCCCCATTAAATATTCATCAACTGGGATGGTTGTTTTGAAAGAGTAACCCAGAGAGAGCTCTATCAAGTGTACATTTAAACCTGCCAACTCCTTCACTCATCCTTCCAAAGAATTAACAAACTAAACTGTTTAAAAAAGATAAAAACTACTGTTAAGCAAAGTAGCAGAAAACTTTCCTGGTAAACTTTAAATGTTCCATCTTTTTTGAAGTTACCTCACAACATTCTGAGCATAGTCTAAAATTCTGGGCTCCCTACAGTTCCAAATATGTTTCAGAAATGATCTGTTTTTCATCACAAAGTAAGCCTATACCTTATGAAGCAAAATAAACTTGGATGAGTTTTATCTTGTAGAGAGAGGACAGCAAGAAAAAGAGTAGGATGTGCCTCTCTGCTATGAAGGATAATAAATAAAATCACACCAAAATATACAAAATATGCCTCTAAAACTGAATGAAGCAGACTCTAAAGAGTTTTACATTTTAAGTAAAAACGCACTTATATAAAATTATACATCAGTTTGACTAAAATATAATCAATTTTATAGAAGAAGTATTCATTAAGTTTCATTTAAATAGCATGACATGATTAGCTGCATAATAAATGGTAGATATTTTAATTTGGGTATGCCATGTCCTCCCACCAATGAAGGTGGGCTTAAACCTGTAATTTTCCTAAAAGGCACCAACCGTATATTCTGCTTATTTGATTATTTAATAGTATGGATCTGCTCCTCATTGCCAATGAAGGATGTCTACACACACGCTTTAGCTTGCATATGTAAGGGGAAATGCAGGATGAGTTTATAAAAAGAAAAATTGAAAATGAGCATTGTCTTTAGGAGAAGTGGTCAATCTGTTCAAGAACATTTTCTCCCTTGGTCAAGTGAGAAGCTGAAAGAGAGAATACTATCAGCCTCTTCCTTGGCCCCTAAGAGAATTCTGCATTACCTCAATTAAACGTGTGCTAAAGTGTTTGTAATAAACTTGGAAATGAGTTGATGATACTGTATTTGCATTACATGACACAGACTCTCTTTCATTAGGCACGATTCAAAACACTTTTTTGGACATTAGAGTCCATACAAGTTTTGCTTCTCTGACAGACTGTAGCTTTAATCTCATGGACATGAAATGATAGAGAATTGTTCCCCTTTCCCTTTCTACTTTAAACCTGAGTGATAAATTTCCAACTACCTTTAAAAACTGCAGGTCCTTCTGAAACACATTTTAGTGTGCTGGTTTATTTTAGCTTCATTTCTTTGTTCTATCCTAAACTGCTTTCAGTTTGATCTATGTTCCTTTGTATTCCTTTTGTATACCTAGATATTTAAAATCTGCTCTAACCTATATTGGAGAAATGTTGGGTTACATATCTTTCAGCCAGCATGTAAACTCAAGTTTTAGGGTTTCTACGCAAAAAGTTTCTGCCATGTTTCTACCAGCTCTCCTTCCATATATTTTCCTCCAGGATTTCCTGTGACAAAATTGTCTTTCTAAAAACCAGTCCTCTGTTCACCCTCTTGGCCTGTCACATTTTCATAGAAAAATAAAGGACTGGATTTTCCAAAGATGCAACAAGAATGATCAAGTGCTGATTCATACCTAGATATCCTGCTCCAGTTCTCCATGAATTTTAAAAATAAAGTTAATTATCTCTTTCATTTTGTCTCAAACTATTGAGTAACCTTGTCACTGAACCCCTAAATTGGTCCACAGCCTGCTTCAGCAGACACAAAACTCTCTCTCAAATGCTTGAATTCATGTGCTGAGTAGGTATTGTATTTATTTAGATTTTATTCAACAAGAGATCGTCATTGATTCACTCAAATACTTAAGTATATATTATGTGCCCAAAGGTCTTGAAATTTTGGGGGTCTGCAAGGAAGAGAGATATGTATAAACAGATAAATTACTCTATAGAAATAATTTGATTGAAAGAGATATGAATAAAATGCCATGGGACTCCAGGAAAAAGAACCACCATAGGTTGACCTACAACTAAGATATATAGCAATGTACTGGGGCTTTGAGGAAAAAAAAAAAAACACTATGGGGGGTGGATAGGGTTTATACCATATAAGTAAAGGAAAATGAAGAGAGAGAAGATAAAGAGAAAACAAGATAAATGGAAAGGTTTTTTCCTTATTAATGTTTCTGCCAACAACTTTTGGAGTACACTGCTTGCTGATGTCCTTTCTAGCCAGTCTTATCCTTCAGCCAGCTTCTATAGACTTCTCCGTGCAGACAATGCCAAGTATGTAGGGAGCCAGGAGGTGAGCAAAAGATTCACAGGAATCTGCAGCCCATCTGCAGCTCACTGCTGGGGAGGGGCACCGAGGCATCACCTTGGCCTTTCTTTCCAAGTTCACATAAAGGAGGGTCGGTTCCTTCCTCAATATATGAAGGTGGAGATAAACCTTTTTCACAGAATGGATTATGGAAAAATTAATGTGAGAGCCATGAGAAAGGCAGAGGCGATAGCACCATGATTCTGAAGTAACTGGACATGTGCATTAGTAACCAAGATAAAGAAGAGCTGAAGACAAGAAAAAGGGCTAAAAAGAAGTTCTCAATTTTCTAAGATGGAAATGAAAGTCTTTCTTCAAAAAGAAAAAAGTCATTGAACCCTTTCCTTTAAAATATAATTGAATGGGGCCACATGTTGCAAATAATGGTTTTAACCATGATGTCAGTACACAATAATGTGTAGCAATCAGCTAAGTGCACTGCAAATTGTTCATTCCTTAAAATTACGTTACCAAAGTTTGCAATTGATATATATATTTTAGTAAATAGTAGACTGTGTGCAAATTTGTCACCATATTACTGACAATGTTACTCTTACAACTGAAAGCATGACTAGGAGCGAGAAGGTGGTGTGACACTAGATTGCTAGAGTCACAGCAAGAAAAGTCAAGAAAGTGCCATCAGGTCATTTGGACAAAAGAATGCTATATGGCTGCTGGGTTTATAACAGATTAATTGGAGAAAAACAAGTCACTACAGTAAATTATTGTCCACTTACCTCAGTCACTCTCTCCAAGAACACATATTTTAAAATGAGACAAGTTATTATATTTAAAATTACCAGTTCTGGCATTTTAGATACTACATCAAATAATGATGTAAAAACTAGGTTACAAACATCCTGGCATCAATTCCAACTACCATCTTTTACCAAAATAAAACTCTAATTATCACTAATTCATTTGCAATCTAGTTGTCCTCCAATATACAAAATCAACAACTTCAAATGTTTCATAACTTTCTTAACTTTCCCTAGAATTTTAGAAGATAATATAAATATATCTCTTGGAAAAATTGAGAAAGATAGAGACACAAGGAAAAGTAAAGATGAAAATATTACCCTAATAAATGATGTAAAACACAAGATATGAACAACTGTTAAAGGAATTCTCTATGAAATTGATAATTCTACTATCTGTACACCTGCTTATTACCTATCAGTATAACAATGTTTCCTAAATCCTATCTCCTGTGCGTTGTTCATGTCAGGGAGTATATTCCACCAAGTAAACACTAAACAGTGTTTCAATAGCATGGGATATTAAAAGGAGGACATGCAGAGTTGAGTGTTGGACCCCATTCAGTGCCTCAGTGCAAAGAAGAAAGAGGTAAATGCATCCCTCTAGGGACTGGGATAAAAATAGGAGGTTATGAGCCCAAGGCTCCCTCTGCAGGCCATTAAGCAGGAACCTGGAATAAAACTTTTGACACCATGGACCATGGTTGGTTTTACAGGGAACTCACGAGGAAGTGAAGAACATGAAATAATGATAATTATAATAACAGCAGCAAACACTTCTACTGAGCCAGGCACTACACTCTGAATGTTAATTCTGTGCTTGAACATATATTAACACACATAATCCTCAAAATATCCTGACGTAGTAGATGTTGGTCTTTTCACAAGTATATAGATGAAGAGACTGGGTACAGTGGCTAGAAAACTCATCCAGTTTACACAGCTCATAAATGGTAGAGATCAAGCTCAATGCTCTTATGTTATGCTCTTTTACTACAACCCAAAATTAAGTCTCTAACGACTATCTCCACTGGCAACTGCCAAGACCTTAGTAGTCCCTCCATGGAGGCAGGCATGGGCATGGCAGGGACCCGGCTGAGGGAGGCTAAAACACCCGAGGTGTGGCAGAGCAGTTGCCAAGTGGCTTCCTCCTCTGACAGGGGCAAGAACACACCCAAAAAAACTTGGCGGCAGGCACCAAGGCTCATTCCTTCGGAACTGGTCCAGAACGAAATGGGCCTGGAGCAGGAGGATGAGCGAATAGGCCAGCCTCCTTTGAAAAAAGCAGGCGATCTGTGGCAGCCTTCCTGCCGTCCTGGCGTGGCACATGCGCCCTCAAGCAGAGGGCTTCACGCCTGTCTTCCATGGCGGAATTCTCGCCAGTCCATGGCCTGGGCACTAGGAAGGCTAGGCCTTACTGACTTCAGAGATGAGGCAGGGATCTGTTGCGGGAAGGACTTCCCCAGTTTGGCCCAGGATCCCTAACCCTGGGGTGCCATATGCCGGTTACAGCTCTTCAGACTCTACAGAGCCTTTCCTACACCTGGCCTGGCTGCAGACGCAAAGTGCAGGGGTGGGGTGAGGCCGTGGCTTTGTCTTTCCAGGAAGAAATGAGCCCCTGGACGAAGCAGCTGGCCCAGGCAGAGCCTTGAGCTTCAAGCCCGGAACGCCTGTGGCCATCAGGGCCAGATCAATGCTTCCAAGTTAGAGAAGCGGGCTTCAAGCTGAGTGGGAGCGGGGGAGGGGAGGGAGACAACAGCTGAAGCCAAGGCCAGAAGGGCGGCGATGGAACAGCTGCAGCTGGGTGGCGCCAGCCGGTCAGAGGCTGGCGGGAGGGCGGTGCCTTCACTGAGGACCCTCGAGGCCAACCCTAGGCCCTGGCGTTCGCGCATGCACCCTAGGCCTGTGAGGGGCTGTGGGGGTTTGAATCCAAGCCTGCAGGGCTCCCGGAAAGGACAGAAAAAGAAGGGCACATGGGAGAGTTAGGCGAGGTGGGCAGGGTGTGCCACCTTACTCTCCTCAGGTCCCCGAGGGAGAGGGAGAGAGAGACAGAACCCTGACCTCTGAGTAGCTTCCTCCACTGCTGGCTACTGCTAACTGGTCGGACCAACCTTTACATGTCTCTCTGCATGACAATCGTCTTCATCCCTTCTCCCATCCCACAGGCCCACCCACGACATCCACCTTTGTCATTAGTGCAGGAGAGGATGCAAGATGAGATTCTCTGCCATTGTGGCGAGAGACTCAGTTTCCCTGGTTTCTTCCATGGACTCATGTTCTTCAGCTGGGTCTGATTTTCTCCAGACAACCTGTCTTTTTAAGGATTTGACCAGCCTACGAACCTACAGGGAACAGTAAGTGGGGGATTCTCTCTCCCCCTTCCTCCCCCTCTCTCTCCTCATCCAGGTTTGGATGAGGGAATTCCCCTCTCCCCCTCCCTTGCTCAGATTTTTTCTCTCAGAACAGACAGTTTTCTTCTCTTCTTCCTTTCTCTCTCCTCTGTTTCCTGGGCTCCTTGCTACTCCTTCATTTATTTATTTATTTATTTTTAATTTTTGTGTATTGCAGTAACATTGGTTTATAACCTTGTATAAATTTTAGGTGTATATCATTATGCTTCTATTTCTGCATAGATTACATCGTGTTCACCACTCAAATACCAATTACAAACCATCACCACTCCTTTCTAATCATTGGTTTGATTTCCTGTTTGACCAAACAGTTATGCATGAGAGTGCTTATTGGCTTATAAATTGTCTGATTTGTTTAAGATATGTTGGCAGTTAATGAGCATTTTTGCGTTCAAGTTGGTTAAGGAACTGGATTTCAAATCTGCCCTTTCCTCTGATGCACTACTGAGTCCGAATTTCTGTGGTTGGCCATCTATCTCTCTTCTGGCGGCTTCAGGTATTGATTGCTATGTCGAAATTGCTTGCTGGAGAAGGATAGGACCTAATTTTATAATAATATGCTTTCTTTGCTTTGGAGTAGGATGTTTGATATTTATATGCAAACACGTGTGTGTGTATGCTCCAAACATATTTAATGATAAATCAAGATTAACAATATATATGATTCCTATATTGACTTTTTTTGGACAAATACTGAGAAGTTAATTGAATACTCTTACTTTGGTTGCAGTTAGGTTCACTTTACTTCATATTTTTAAAATCCTTTTTAAAATATATGATACTATAATTGAACATATACATTTTGACTGCTAACCACCTTTTGCCTTCAGATATGTGTACCATTATACACATTCATATATAAAAGTTTCATATTAGTTGTGGCTTTACTTTTGTGAGCATGTGTATGGAATATCACTGACAATCTCCTTTCTTTCAGCATCTATGCTCAGTGTTAGTTTCCTTTGTCTTCGTGGAATGTAGAGTAACATTCAATATTGAAAAAGTGATTTAAGTAACTTCAGTATAGTATAACTGCTATATGTAGCATTATCTCTGTGGTTCTATTTTTAAATTTTGTACTTTGCTTTTTTTCTTTTTTCCTTGTTTTGCTCCATTTAAAGTAATTTTCCTTATTAACCTTTTCTCCACCATGTTGGATATATACATCTTTTTCACATTCTATTTTAGAATTTTTTTTTCTGCTGAGGAAAATTGGCCCTGGGCTAACATCCATGACCATCTTCCTCTACTTTATATGGGACACCACCACAGCATGGTTGATGAGCGGTGCAGAGGTTCGCACCCAGGATCCAAAGCCATGAACCCTAGACCACCAAAGCAGAGCGTGCAAACTTAACCACTATGCCACCAGGGTGGCCCCTATTTCACAATATTTTTAATTTGAGAAATAAGAAGAACCCAGCATCTGAAGTCTTGCCTCACTGCCACCTCAATGTTAGATGAAAAATTAATTAGTATTTTACTTCTTTTCTTTTTCTCCAAATCCAGTGTCTCTAGGTATAGATTAAGCTCTTGGTTCAAGATGGCTTTAAATTTTATGCACATTCTTTAAAGTAGTTTGTGTTTTGCATTTTTTAAAAATCACATTAACACAAAGTACTGAGACAATTGTTTTAATTTTTCAGTGTTCACTTCTTTGGTACGGTGCTTTTTTTGGAACCCGTCAACCTCAAACTTGATTATGGATCTGAATTATCTGGAAGGCTTGTTAAAACACAGAAGATTTGCTGTACCCCACCCCAAACATTCTAATTCAGTAGGTCTCCGGTGGAGACTAACATCTCCACATTGTGATTCAAAGCTCCTCTGCCTAACATTCCTTATTTTTTTTTTTATTTCAGAGGCAGTAAAATCCGTATCTGAGTCTGTGGGCTGTCCCTACCCAATTCTTTGATTCCTCACAGGTGTTATGCCACAATAATCTTCTTGTACTCCTAACTCTACCTCAGCATTTGGAGGCCCCAACTGACGCAAAAACGTTCTTCATTTTTCCTCTGAAAGGGGTGCTTTGTTTTCAGAAATGTGACACCATCTGCAATAAGTTTAATGTGGATGCTGTTCTCTGCTCTTTAGACATTGCAATTTACTGATACAACACCTGCACCATTCTTCCTTGTTCTCAGTATTTAATGCTCTAACATTGGAAACACATGGGGCTTCTGGACATTCTGGACACTCTCCCTTCTTCAAGTTTAATTGATCATATCACACCTGAACTAAGTTGAACTGAAGTTGGCCATATCATGGCTTCTCACATGACGATCAGGTATATGTGTAGTATGTGTGCACCTCACAGAAACAGAATGTTCCTGGAGTGTGCATCTCAATGATTCTTCTCCTAAAATTTGATTAAATATGTTCTAAATAGAGGTTCTTAGTTTCAGTTAAATGTACCTAATCCATACATACATTTCTGTAAAATTTTCTATATCTTAAATTTATTTTGTTGAATAGCATGTAAATTATTTCTATACCCCCAAGCTCACACGTTTGATTTTAAAATTTATTTTCTTTTCAAGTTAAAGAAAGAATTTTTATTAAAAGAAAGAAATGCAAAGAAGTATCCAAAAGAATGAAATACTAGGAGTATGGAGGACTAGATACCTCAAAGGGGTTTCCCTCCACATAACACTATCTTCCATAAAATATAATGTTATTGCATTCTTGAGTTCACATGGTGTAAGCCAAGTCTCAAAGGACAGAAGAAGGAAATTGTAAGCACTAGACAAATTTGGATTCACCCAGTGGTCAAAGGCCAGTATGATCCTCTAATGAAAGGATTTGTCTTTGAATCACCAGTGACTTGAGGGAATGAATCTGGGAGTCACAGATTAGTTGTGAGTCACACAAAAAAGGCACTTAACTTGGTGTCATCTCACATGACTGTGAGCAGAAACCAGTGACATTCTTCTCTGGAGGAAAGAATCTAAACTAAAGCCTTACATTCTGTGCACATTAAAATCAGACAAAAATGAGCTCATAATCAAAGTTCTCCAAACAAATAAGGAATACATGCCATTGTCGATAAGAGTCATAAGACATAAGAAAATTAAAAATAAAACAATAGATTTAAACACTAAAACCTTCACTATTAGACTTACCAACTTCAAGATATAAAATAACTGTGTATAAAAAATGGAACAACAAAAAATGGAATAACAAAATCAAACAGGAGACTCTAGAAATGATCTGACATATATGGCAAAGGGCCTTATAGAACTTTAAGAGACGAAAAATACATAACTGTTGAGTTTTAAAACTTCATAGATGGGTTCTACAACAGAAGAGAGAATATAAAACCAAATTTGAATTCTGAAGGAAATAGAATGCAGCATAGAAAGACAAGGAAGTAAAAAACATGAAAGATAAATTAGATATGGAGATGATGAGAGAGAGTAAAGAAAAAGGAGAAATAAAGTACTGTACAACAAAAACAAGTGAGTCATGAGGGTAAAACTGAAAGTTAGAGGGTCTATAAATTTCTCAGGAGATGAGAAGCTATATCCACTTCAGGCAATGTGGGCTGGTGGTAAAATAGAAGTAAAGAATATAACTGTCATCCAAATAGAGGAGATACAATAAAATATGGAAAACAAGTATAAATCAATAAATTTTAAAGGGAAATAACATAATAAAACTTGTGGAAAAAATAGAAGGAAAACATATAGATAGTGGGAGCAAAAGAAGGATATAAATAATCACAACAAATGTAAATGGAATAAATTCTCCAGTTAAATACAGATTGTTAAATTTGATGCGACAATGATAAATTTAGCTGTATCTTGTTTACAAGACTTATGAAAACTAAAAAACATGGAAAACTAGAAATTCAAAACAGAATAGAAGATATAAAGATAAGCTAGGAAAATATCAATCAAAAATCAACCCAGGGTAGCTATAATAATATGAGATAAAACAGATGCGGAACAAAGCATCATTAGGAATTAAGTGGTTAATCCCCACTGGTATATAAATTCAACTTATCATGAAGATATAGTCGTTATACTACACATGATGTCATGTGAAGATAATATAGCCTCAACTAGGAAAGGAAGGAGGAGAAGGAAGAGGAGGAGAAGGAGAAGAAGAAGAAGACAAGAAGAAAAAGTTGGAGGAGGAGGAGGAGGAAGTACAGGAGAAGGAGGCAGAGGAGGAGCAGAGGTAGACATAATATATCATCATAGTGGAGAATTTCAACTTTCCTCTGAAACAAAGAATAACATATATCTAATAATAGAGTATTTGAAAATCAAATAGCAAGTTTGATTTAATGGATACACATTGAACCCTATACCCAACAAGTGAAGAACACCTATTCTTCACAGGGACATGGGGAGCATTAACAAGCAGTGAGCATGAACTAGGGTACTAATCAATCCTCAAATAATAGAACACTTGAAATAAATACAAGTGACTGCTCTATTTTATTCTTGATGCTATTACAAATCCCAGGCAATAGAAATTCAGAGAATTTTCTTTGGCCTAGGTGTTATTTGTGTTTAGAATGTCTGTAGAAAAGATGAAGACAATATGGGCTATCAGGAATAGGTACCGTTAAAGATGTTAATGATTAATTTTAATTTTATATTTTTAAAATAAGAAATGGATGAGAAGCTTTTTAAACTTGACAATGTTCTCTCTCTTAGATTCCTAAGTGTTTCTAGTCCCTTCAGTCCTTCTTGATTCTTTCAATTGTTCCTGCCTGTTGATGATTCCTCCTTCATTGGATCTCTGAAGTTCACCTTAGTTTCCTGGTTTTGATGGTGACAGACGCACAGGTTTGAGGGGACAGAGGTTTAGGCAATTTGATTGATAGCCTTCTGTTGCACCATTCTCAACGTGCACATGTCATGCGTCTATGCTTGTCACGTATCTTCCAGTTACAATTATTCTTCCTCCTCAGGGCTTTCTCCAATCTCGTGCTAATATTGTTGCTCTTCTAGGAAGGATTTAATGGTGTGCTCATATTAGCAAGCATTTTGGATCCTGAGCCAAAGAGCCATTTACAAGTCTACTCTGAATGTGATCTGTTTTTCCATTCATTGTACTTTCTTCTGTGTATTTAACCAGTTACTTTCATGAGTGTGGAATTCAGTAAGGATGTTCCACAGCTGGAGTCATGTTATTTTCTTTAGTTATAAATTCTAAGGTTTCAGGAGTACCATCTGTTGCCACAGACATTCGAGTCAATAGCAAATTCATTTTAATAAAGTCATTGTATTGCATTTGAAGGAAATCATTTTGAGTATTTTCCCTAAGGATCCTCATCCCTCTATGCAGGTTTCAGTACAAGAACTACCAGTATGTTCTGTCCTTGGTTTTCGCCATTGAGGAAATCAGCAGGGACCCTCATATCTTGCCCAACATGTCTCTGGGCTTTGATCTCTATAATGCCCTACCCAGTGAAAGGAGGACATTGGAGAGTTCCCTGATTTGGCTCTCAGGGTTGGGCAAGGACATCCCTAATTACGACTGCAGGAGAGAGAGTATGTCTCTAGCGGTCCTTACAGGAACCACCTGGGCAATTTCTGCCCAGATTGGAACACTGCTGGAACTGTACAAATTTCCACAATAAGACTGGGTGGGATGGGGAGAGATGAAACCACGTCTCCTTTGGTGCCATTCTCAGGGGCCTAAAAAGGAAGAAAGGAGGAGACTGAGTTTGTGCATCTCTCAAAGGATATGATCTCAAAGGGTCCGTGTACAGGACCTCGATGGAGTATGACATTTCCTTTATTTAGAGTAGAGAGAAGTTTGAGGGGGAAGGAGATAAAGCAGTTTCCTGGAACTCTGACTGATCTTATTTTATAGAAAGCTTTCAGGGAGTGGAAAATGATTAGAAAATGAAATGAGCAAGTGTCCCCTTCTACCACTCCAGGTGTTGCTGAACAGCCTTCAGGACTGAGAGCGTGATTTTTGCCAATCCCCTTCCTCATATTGCTTCCAATTGTCTTTTCGTTTTAGCTTACCTATGGTCCTTTTGAGCTTACCCTGAATGATGATGAGCAGTTTCCATCTCTCTATTAGATGGCCCCCAGGGACACATCTCTAGCCATTGGCATGGACTCTTTGCTGCTTCATTTCAATTGGAGTTGGATAGGGCTGGTCATCTCGGAAGACAAGAAAGGTGTTGTGTTTCTCTCAGACTTGAGAGGAGAGATGGACAGGAATGGAATCTGTGCAGCCTTTGTGGAAAAGATTCCTGTGACTGAAAAGTCATATTACTCAAGGACATGGCCATACAATTTCCAAGTAGAGGAAACAGAAGGGACTGTGGTTATCATTTCTGGTGATGCCAACTCTCTCATAAGCTTGAGCTTTTCTACTTGGGAGTATTTAGTGATATGGAAAGTCTGGGTCACGACATCAGAGTGGGATTTTATCCACAGTGAGAGAGATTTCATCCTTGACTTATTCCATGGGGCTATCATTTTTTCACACCACCGTAGTGAGGTTCCTGGCTTTGAAAATTTTATCCAGACAGTTAACCCTTCCAAATATCCAGAAGACATTTACCTCACTATGTTGTGGTTTCCCTTTATTCCTTGCATGACTTCTGAGTCTTACTGAAAAACACTGGAGAATTGTCCACCTAATGCCTCCTTAGGATGGCTGCTTTGGCAGATTTTTTGACACAAGCATGAGTGAATTGAGTTACAGTATGTAAAATGCTGTGTATGCTGTGGCCTGGAACCTTCACAAGATGCTTCTTCAACATGCAGAAATGCAGCCAATGCGAAGTGGGAAGGTCTGGTGTTTTGTCCCTGGCAGGTAAAGTCTCTTCGACTTAACAGAACGTACACTCATCAAAATGACTTTCTTATGGTTCCACAGGTGCTCAAACCAAGCAGTTAGGATTCTTTCTCCAAGAAAAGCACAAGAGTTTCTATACTTGTTTCACTCTCTAGGAGGTATATCTAGTCCTGGGTAATAAATCATCTACAAGAAGTTTCTAGTGGCAACGAGGAAGTGAGCTATGAGTCAATATCAATGCTTTGTTTTACAAAGGATCCCAACATCTTGCCTGCCTAACGTTTCAATAGGGAATATCCTGTCTTCTCCCATGAATCACCTCAATGACAAGAAGAGAACTTGTCCTTTATGTGCCTATCTGGTGCTGAACATCATAGTGAATACTTTACATAAATGATCTTATTTAATTCTGCAACAACTTTAGGTATTGCTAACATCATTTTGCAGATTGATGGTCTGGGAAAATTCAGAGAGTGCATGAGGGTGGCTAGATTGGACTTTGTACTCGAGATTTGTCTGAATCCTATCACCACTGATCATCTTGATATTCTTGTCTTTAGGCATTTTCTCTTGAAACTAACTGATATTTTAGAAACATTATATTTTAGTTCTCCGTATGATATCATTTGCTTTACTTCTTTGGATACTTGTAATAAAGGTACGTTATGAAGCAAGGATTACAGACAATGAAAGGCTGTCTCCAATTCAGGGTTTTTCTCTTTAACACCCGGGCCCACTTCACCACAGGATGATGTGTCTCTTTTAGCTGCACCCCTTTCTGAGGAACATAGAATTTAACAATCCTGTTGGTGACTCAGTGAATTTGGCTGATGAAGGAAAATCAGATTCAGAGTAAACCATTCTCAACTTTTGGAATTTTCCCGAAGGTCTTGGACTTAAGGTGAAAGTAGGAGAATATTCCCAACATGCTCCACGTGGTCAAGAATTGTCTTTATCTGAGGATGTGATAAAGTGGGACACAGGAATTACTGAGGTGGGTTGAACCCAATCACAATTACTTAACCACACATGAATAACCAAAATCTTGTTGGGGTTTTGTGTCCCCTCAGAGCTTCGTAAAGGACCACATATGGGAATTTAACAATTCACTTCCAACTGAAGTAATTTTTTCATTTACCAACAATCCAAGATGGAAGCAAAACCTTCATGAGCAAAAGATTGCAAGTTGCTGAAGGTTCAGAAGGTGGTTAGTAATTTTCAGGAATAATTGTTTTAAAAAAATTAAGTTATGTACATGTTTTCTAGAGATAATGTTATTGCACACTTAGTACATTACAGTATAGTGTAGACATAACTTCTTTATGCACTAGGAAATCAAAAAATTGGTGTGACTCACTTTATTGCAATATTTGATTTATTGCGGTGCTCTGGAAACAAACCCACAGTATTTCTGAGGTGTACCAGTGTTTTATATCATATAATAAGCATGGCGTCCAACCAATGAATTGGATTTAGATATTTCAAGATTAAGTTTGTTAAGGCCCAATACTCTAAAACACTCTAGTTACTTGAAAATTAGGTAAAAGTCACAGCTGTTACCAAGTGTTATCTGATTTTCTCCAGACTCCACACTCTGTATGCAGTGAGAGTTGCAGTCCGGGATTCAGGAAGAGCCCTCAAGAGAGCAAGGCTGCCTGTTGTTTTGCTTGCATTCCCAGCCCAGAGAATGTGATTTCCAATGAAATAGGTGAGTATATGCCTTGCAGCCACATTCTCCACTTCTATTTTATTTTTGAAGGGAAACATTTGTCCTGAGCTATCTAACATCTGTTGCCAAGCTTCCTCTTTTATTATTGTCCCCAAAACCGTAGTACATAGTTTTATATCTTAGTTGTAAATCATTCTAGTTCTTCTATGTGAGCCACCACCACAGCATGGCAATTTACAGAGAGATGGTGTGGTTCCATGACCGGGAAACCAACATGGGCCACCGAAGTGGTGAGCACTGAACTTTCACCACTAGGCTATCAGGGCTGGCTCTCCACCTCTCTTTTGTATGCACCGTTCTCCCAAAGAAAGGAAAAAGCTTTGATGAGGACTGCAGGGTCAAAATGTTGCCTTCCTCCATTTAGTAATTTAACTTTTATAGCCAATAATATTTCCTCCCAAAATGATACCCTCTCTCTCTACCTTGAACTAGCTTGCTTGTCTCATTTTAACATCATTGCAGGCATTATGATCTCAAGGAAACCTTTTATTACCACTCCACAGTAACTAACTTAAATCTCTCTCATGGAATCTAACACATGGTATTGTAAGTCCTTACTTTTCATCTTCTTTAAAGCTACATTTAGATCACATTGAACAAATCCTTATTTTTCCAGTGTCTGGTGCTGTTCTTGGCACAGAGCAGGAGCACAGAAAGGTTGTGTTTGATTTAAGAAGTAAGTATTTCCATGGTGTACAGTGAGCTTATGGTACAGCTTGGTTTCTGATCTCCTCGAGTTCACAGGTGAGTAGGGGAGACAACATGCAGTGATGCAAATTCAAGGTGGTGACATAGGGCTGCAATATAGGTATGCAGAGACCCATGGGATGAAATAAGTGATAGTATATATGTTTGTGGGGAGGGAAGCATTATGGACTTCTTCACAGAGGCAGTAGCATTAGTATTATATCAGACTAATGAAAGCGGATTAAATTCTTGGTGGAATTCTTAGAAATGGCAAAAACTGGCAAATTAGCCCTGCATTTAATATTCTAGGGAGCTGAGAAAAGGTTCAACATGACTAGAACACAGACAATGTGGGTTCGGGAGTTGGGTCATGAAATAGAAGAGGGACAGAAAACCAACACTGAAGATTTTTCATACAATAATTAACATCTTGGAATTACTCAGATTTATGGTATTAAATGGTGCAATGCTGGAATCCCCTCAATGTTGGCATTATCTAATTTTATTTTTGTGATTAATATGAAGCTTAATTTCACAACATCTTTTGTATAATTTCAATTTTTTTGAAATGTACTGAGATTGATGATATAGTCTGGCATATCGTCAATTTGGATAAAGCTTCCACGTGCACATTTGGCGTGTGGTAAGTTTGGGTATATGTTCCATATGCACATCTAAAGAACACTACGTCCACTAACTTCAATTCCTACATGCTTGGAGATTAATAAATATACTTGTAAACAACCGATGATTAATGAGTAAACTATGATGGAAATTAGAATGTATTTCCAATTAAAAATACTATTCATCAAATCTTATGGGGTGGAGTTAAATCTATCCTTAAAGAGAAATGTATAATACTAGATTGTATATATTTATATATTATTGTATATATTTAAATAAAGAAAGGTTGAATTTCTAAGTTCTAAGCATTCATCATAAACTAGAAAAAGAGGAGAAAAGTAAACACAAGGAAAAGAGAAAACACAAAATGATAAATATTAGAGGAAGAGTTAACAAAATAAAAGACAAACATCAAAAAGATAAATAAAACTAAATTAGATTCTAATAAATGACAAATATGCTCAATAAAATCCTAGTACTAGTGTTCAAAAAAAGAGAAAAATTGCAACAAAATAATACCAAGGTTGAAAGTGGAGTAATCTGTGCAGATCATATGGAAAATTTTTAACATGAAGAAAACATAAATAACATCATGTTGATACAATGAAAATTTAGAGGATATTCACAAATTTCTAGGCAAATAAAAGTTACCAAACTGCCTCAAGAAAAAATGAAGAATCTGAATATTGCCATACCTATTACAGAAATTGAAACCATCCTTTAAAACATTTCTACAAAATTTTATTGTAAGCTGTTTATTTGGTACAAAGCTGATGAATCTGCCAAAATATTCAAGAAAAAAATAATATACATCTACTCAAACTCTTCCAGAGAATAGGAAAAACTGAAAACTTTTTGACTCACTTTGAGAGACTAGATTAACATTGGTACCAAAATCTAACAAAATCATTGCAGGAAAGGAAATTACAGGCCACTGTCTTTCTTGGATTAAATTCATTTATCCTAAAAAAAAAAAAATCAAATCAAATCAAGGTTCCCAATCTAGCTATATCTAGCTATAAGAATGACATATAATGACCAAATTAGATTCATGCAATGTAATTCAGTACACTAATCTCTGAAAAAAGAGAAATAATAATCTCAATAACTGTAAGAAACACTAGTAAAATTAAACACCTATTCATATTTTAAAACAAACAGCAACAGAAACAACACTTACCAAATCAGGAACAAAAGGAAACTCTCTTACTCCCATACACAGTATTCACAGAATGGAACTTTAGGGTGCACTGTTGAAAGCAAGGATAAGAGAAGAATGTTCAACATCACTGCCTCTATAAGCCGTTATGCTGGAGGTCTTGCCTGATACAATATTGGCAGGAAAAGAAATAAAAGGAATAATTTACTTCAAAGGAAGAAGTAAAATTGATGTTATCTTCAAATGATATTATGGTATAAATGTAAAATCCATATAAATTAAGGTATTAACTGAGTTTATTGGTGGCTGAATACAACGTTAATACAGAAAGTTTTGCTTCCATCTACCCGTCATAAGCATTCAAAATTTAAATTTTAAAAAATGACATTTACAACATCTTAAAGTATGAAGTACCTAGAAATAACTTTAATGAGATTTTCAAAAGATTTCTGTCCATAAATTTATAGAACAGCATTTAGAAAAATGGAGGAAGACTGAAAGAAGTGGAGGGATAAATCAAATTCGTGACTGAACAGACTCAAAATTCTACAGATATCAAAACTGTCCAAATTAATCTACAGCTTCCACAAAATTGCAGCTAAAATGATGACCCATTCTGTGTAGATTACAATTGATACAATTCTTATGGAAATGATAATGGAAAAACTTAGCTAAGAAAATCTTGAAGACAAAGAATAGAGTGGGAGGACTTACTCTACCTGACATCAAGTATTACACCATCACAATAGAGGAGGTTCATCAAGACGATAAACACGAAAATCAACGGAACCAAATGGTAAGTTCAGATACAAGCTGTTCATATAAGGACTCACGTATAGACGTCTGATTTACAAGGAAACACTGAGGAGGAGTGGGAAAATGAAAGCCTTTTCAATAAACCATGTTGGGTAAATTGGTTGTTTTCATGGAGAAGACAATGACTCGCCAACCCTAACTCACACCATCCACAGAAAATGTTATCAGGCAGATTGTAGTTCTAAACGTGAAAAGTGAGAGAATTTAAGGGGACGTAAAGAGGAAGGAGCAATGCCCCTGTAGAAGGAAAAAGCATATATTGATACCTGCAGGGATGAGTGGGCACGGAACAGTTTCAGAACCACATGAAGATTTGGGAATCTTAAAAATCAGAGCAGAGGTAGTAGAGGTAGGCAAGACCAAGGTTATACAGTCTTTTTGGTCTTCCTAAGAGTTTGTCGGATTTTTTAATGGAGGATAAACATGATCCCACTTACATGTAGAAGTATCACTTGTGATAAAGGACAAGGGCAGGGAACCAGAGTAATAAGATCTTATGATAACATAGGAGAGAAGTGACTAAAATCTTAACAGAAGTGGTGGAAGTGAAATCAAGATGAAATGTTTTGGAGAACATTTTAAATGGTAGAAATGGTCTCATTTTGAAACTCCCGAGGAGTGAGGTCTATGACTTGGTCATCTCTGTTTCCCTAGAATGTAGCATATTATCTGGCTCATGGAGGTTTTCCAATAACTGCTTGCTCATTGAATGAGTAAATCTAAGCCATAGCTTACAACGGTATAGCTCAGAGAGACAGGGAGGACATTAAGTTTTCTGCTGAGAAAAAAGTGCTTTCATGAATATGCAAGATAAATATTGAGAAGGATAATAGCTTTGTTTACTTAACCAGAAAGAAGATGGGCAGTATTAACTGGGAATGGTTCTCTGCAGAGTATTCTGTTATTTGGTGCCTGGAGCAACAAAGGAATACAATTGGCTAAACTTACCTAATGCCTTCTTTGGGGGCATGCGAATGAGAGAGAATGACTGAACCTGGACTGAGGACACTTTGCATCTCTCCCCAGACATGGATCAGTGTGTGAAGTGTCCAGATCATCAGTATGCCAACAGAGGGTGAGATTGCTGCCTCGAAAAAGCTGTGACCTTTCTGGCTTATGAGGACCCCTTGGGGATGGCCTTGGCCTGCACAGCTCTGTGCTTTACTGTCCTCACAGCTGTGGTCCTGGGGGTCTTTGTGAAGCACCAAGACACTCCCATAGTCAAGGCCAATAATCGGACTCTCAGCTACATCCTGCTCATCTCCCTCACCCTCTGCTTCCTCTGCTCCTTACTCTTCATTGGTCGTCCCAAGACAGCCACCTGCGTTCTTCAACAAATCACATTTGGAGTTGTATTTACTGTGGCTGTTTCCAGTGTCTTGGCCAAAACTATGACTGTGGCTGTGGCCTTCAAGGTCACTGCACCAGGGAGAAGGATGAGGCAGTGGTTGGTGTCAGAGGAACCTAACTTCATCATTCCCATCTGCTCCTTTATCCAGCTGAGTCTCTGTGGAATCTGGCTGGGAACCTCTCCTCCCTTCATTGACACAGATGCACACTCTGAACACGGCCACATCTTCATCGTGCACAATAAGGGCTTGGTCACTGCACTCTACTGTGTCCTGGGATACCTGGGCTCCTTGGCCCTGGGCAGCTTCACTGTGGCTTTCCTGGCCCGGAACCTGCCTGACACCTTTAATGAAGCCAAGTTCCTGACGTTCATCATGCTGGTGTTCTGCAGTGTCTGGGTCACCTTCCTCTCCGTCTACCACAGCACCATGGGCAAGGTCATGGTGGCTGTGGATGTCTTCTCCATCTTGGCCTCCAGTGTGGGGCTATTAGGCTGCATCTTTGCTCCCAAGTGCTACGTTATTTTCCTAAGGCCAGAGAGAAACACATCAAATGTGTTAACGAATAAAACACACTCAGCGAGAAAATAATCGAAATGTAAGTTATTTTCATAGGTCACAAGAACTTGCCTACACTTGAAAAATAAACTACCACATTTGTGCAGACCCACTTTAAGTACCAACAAAACTTACCTTACATGTCCACTTAATTTTTTGCTTTACGTTACTTTTGGCTTTGTACAATTTTCCTCGGGCATTCAAATGAACAAATACACAAACATTCATACTAATTCTCCTCTAAAATTATGTGTGAAAGATTGCGAAAATGGCCACACATTAGTCCTCTCCCACTGTCTCTTTGGTCGTAGCATCCCACGTTGACTCTGGGTAAACTTTGCCTTGTAACTTGCTTTGGCCAATGGGACATTAGCAAATGACATAAGCAAAGGCTTGAAAAACACTTGCTCATTGTTGGTATTTGTCCTTCTCTGGCTGCCCTTGGGAAGCCTGAGGCCATCAATATGTGAATGAGTCTAGATAGACTGCACATCTCCATTACTCCAGGTGACTTCAAGTCAACAATCAGATATGTGAGTAAGGCCGTCCTAGACCAGCCAATCCTAGCTGAGCCACCAATAGCTCCAGATCAAAATAGCTGCCCAGTTAACCCACAGAATCTTGAGAAAAAATCAACTATTCTTATTTGAAGCCACCAAATTTTAGGATGGTTTGTTATACAGCAGAAACTAACTGATACATTATGCTACCATTTATATATGTCATCTCAGTATTTGTGTAATTATCACAGATTTCTATTTCTTTATCCAATATCGTAGACTGGAATATTCGTCTCTAGATTAAGTCTCTGAAAGAAAATCAGAGACCATGTCACGTTCCATTTTACTTTTTCTCCTTCCTCTTTTCAACCAGACATCTTTAAGCATATATATTAAGAATATCTTCACTAATTTTAAGATTATGGATATTCTTCTATACTGTCATCCACTACTGTTATACGTGGGGGATTTTTACTTTTAATTTTAGCCCTTATAATCCATTTGGAATGATTTACTTGTGAATAATGTTAGTTGAAGTTCCAGCGTTTTATTTTACAAATGGATATCTTTTAGTCTATAAAACAAACACTACATCATTTTAAAAGTTGATTTGAAGCATATGGAATCTGAATAATGTTTGAAAACTTATATCTTTGAAACACTGTTTTCAATCACAAGTATAGTATATCTCTCCATTTAATCAGAGTTTTTACAGGCTTTGTATCTCTTTATAATCTTCTTCATATAACTAACGTGTAGTTCCAATTATTTTCACTACTCGTCTTAAATAATTCATTGCTCTTATGAATGGAATAATTATTTACATGTTTAAACTAATTCTTGCTCATGTAACAGTATTTTTGATATTTCATATAGGAATCTAGCTTCCTTATACATTACTGCACTTATTTACCAGTTCTAAACTTTATAAGTTATGTCCCACTAAAATAATAGATTTTCTCTTCTTCTTTAATATTATTTACCTCTTATTCTTTTGATTCTCACTTTTTCATGACTGTGCTCGCCAGTGCCACACTGAATCACAAGTGTTTGCCAGGAGCATTTTCCTCTTCTTAAGTTTAGCGTAAACATCAGATAAACTCCTTGTCAGGGCAGAGCAGGCATCTAAGGGAGAAAAAGTAAAAACGTGAAGGGGAATCATTTCTGCCTGGAAATCAACAGACTTGCTTCTCTTGGTTGTTTGGAGCTGGAGATCTTATGACAATGTGGCCAGCTGAGAATCAGAGGATCTTTCTCTAGTCCCAGGAATTAGTTTTGGTCAAATCTCTCAACCTCTTTAGACCTCAGTTTCTTCACCAGTAACATGAAGAGTTGGACGAGTCTTTTTGAGTTCTGAAATCCAGTGACAAAAAGATACCCTTCACGCAGATGCACTTGACAAAGACCAGAGAGAATTTTCACTTGTCTTCTTCTGCATCAACATTATTATCCATATCACCCCTTAAAGACATATCAAATGTCTACTTTCACATGACACTGATAAAATAGTTTCCATACCAAATCGCTGTTCATTGGGATAACAAATCTATAGTTCATTGTTTAGAGGTAAGTATAGAGATGGGCCCTGCTGGAAACAGCAATCAATGGGCCAAAAAGTCTTGCTTTATTTTACAGCAAGGCTGTGGAAACACTCCCTAATATAGCAGAATGCTGAAGTACTTAGAAAGTATGAAATAAATGGGAGCCTTGTATCCATGGTTATGAGCTAATAAGGATATGATTTTTAAAATTTTGTTAATGATGCCATTTGCCTGCTGTGGGGCTGTTCTCTGGTGAGTAAAGAGCAGATGTATTCAAGGCCACTTTCATGCCTTTAATAAATATTTACTCAGCGCCTACCACTTGCTGCACGATAGCAGTCATCTACCCTAAGAGCTTTTATATTCTAGTAGGGTGACACAGAACATAAAGAAAAAGAGAAACTTGAGGTGATCAATAAAGTTACATATATGTCAAACTTTTTTCATTCTGGACTATTTTTCACACTTTCCCTTCTTTGACTGTTTACCAGAAGTCTAATCATGGACTTGAAAACCCAGAAAGCATTGGTCCCAAGTTTCTTCTCGCAACACCCCTGTTTTAAAGACATAGTGTTTATCATCTGAGAGTATGTCTCTTTAAGACTAAGTTCCTATGAATCAGCATTATTTCATCACTTTCTTGAGAGGACCGATGATATTATGAAGGGGAAACAAAATATCATATGGGATTTATACTTGAAATGATGTTTCCACTCTAATTGTGTTATTTAATGTAGTGTGATTTGGGGAAAGTCAGTTACTCCTTCAGAGACAGTGCTAATAATACCCTGAAAAGCATTCTATAGAGATTAAATGAAACAAAGTATGAGAAACTGCTTTGTAAATTGCAAAGCAATCTATTTCAGCTTATTTTTTCTAATAATATTTTCATTTATCCAATCCTTTTTGACTCTACACAACCTGCCTAGACTGAGTTTTATCATTTATTCAACAATAATAATGGGTCAAAATGGTTGAATATTAGAAATTTCATATGGTTCAACTTAATTAATAGGCCATCACAATATTTAATTTGGTTATAATTACAGTTAAATTTTTCATGATGCCTTATCATATTCCAGGCATATTCTAGGCATCTGACATGTATTCACTCATTTAATCCTCACAACAATGCCATGGAGACAATACTATTAACCTCTATTGTATGGATGAGGAATATTAGAGGTTATATAATTGACCAAGGTCACACAGCTGGTAACCAGGCAGTCCACCTCCAAAATCTCTTTTAGGGATCCATTACAGGTTGTGGCACTTACATTGTGAGGATCACCCTGGTTCCTGGTTGGCAAATGGATCAGAGGGTACTAAGGAAGAAAGCACATGGCCACTGAAATGATCCAGGCAAGCAATTCTGAATACAGGATTTCCTTCCTTTTTAAGGCTGAATAATATTCCATTGAATAGATGCCCCAGATTTTCTTCATCCTTTCACCCACGGATGCACAATTAGGTAGTTTCCATCTCTTGGCTATTGTGAATAATATTGCAGTGCATTTTGTCAAATGATTTCCTGGCACTTAGTGAGTTTGAAAAAATTCTTCTTATACACATTAGTTATTGTAATGACATACCTTTCTAAATGTCTAAAGTTTAAATATTTGTCATTCTACAGAAATACCTTGCCTAATCATGATTTGTGTTGTTATCAGTTCATGAATGATCTAAGATTTTTGTACAAAAATTTGTTATAATGGCTTTTTTGCATGTATTCAGGAACCTTGCATAATATGGGTATTCCCTGATCCTTGATTTTTAGTAGAGATTTCTAGTAAGCCTTTAGGATAGGAAGTATCTTCGTAGATGTGAGACAGAGAGCAGAAAAATAATAAAGTGATTGTTATATTTAATTATATCAAAAGAAAACTGTCGTTTTGCTAAATTGTTTTTACACAGCCTTTGCTTATTTGTAAGAGTGACACATATCATTTTATTAATGAAAAGAAAATTCAATAAACAATTTTAACATAAAACAATATCTATTGAGAACTTATATGAAAATTTTAGCAATATGCTGTCACCAATTTCCTCATCTGCAAAATGGAGATAGATAATACCATCTTCCTTATGAGTTGCTGTGAGAAAACTCAAAAGTAGTGTATGTAAAATGCTTATCACCATGTGGGTTGGAAAGTGATGCCCCATTCATCTTTCCACCTGGATGATGACAGCTTTTTTAATGCTTGAAGTCTGTACTTTTCAAAATATGTTCTACTGTTATAAAGTGAATCATTTTTACAAGTTCTTTGTAGAGTTAGAGGATCCCTTTGGAATACAAATTCAGGCTCCCGTGTGTGTGCGTGTGTGTATGTATACGCACATCTCTCAAATAATACTCCAAGCCTTATAATGAAAAGCTACCATCCCCACTCTTGACTCTGGTTCCAAAAACAACTTCTTTAATTTTCTGGTTGAAAAATCTATATTTCTAAATTAGCTACTCATACAGTGTTTTCATTTTTCAGATTTTGACTATTTATAGTTTCTTTCTTCTCTGAAAAAATCAGCATGAAGAGTTCTTACATATGTTAAAAACATAATTCCCCTTGCCCAATATAACTATTTAATGAATTAGGATAAATCAAAATTCAATGTCTACTGTTTTATGACATAAGTGTTTACCATTTTATAGCATATGAATCTTATCCAGAGATGTGCTACGTCAGATAGTATGAATACATTTTCTTTCTCACTTTTTCCTTTGACCTTTTAAATGGTAAAAGTCTCTTGTTTCTTTGTTGTCTTCCTATGGATTCATCACTGGTTCATCTCCTTCCACCAGAAAATTAAATCTCTTCTCATTAACTTCTGATGCATGAGACAATTCATGGGCTTCAGGTTTTGCTTGGGGACATCCCTCTTGGGCTTGAACATATACACAGTCCCACATATACGCAGTATGTCTGGAAGGATAGAGGAGGAAAGGATGTTTATCTCTGTGCAAAAGTACCGGGAGACAGTGGTAGAGTGAGAATATTTTATTGACTTTGCACCACTCTTTGAAGTTTTCCTATACGTGCACCTACGACGTAGGCCTCCCTCCCCCCAGATTTTTAAAATTAAAATAGCATTATATCCTTATCTACTGGCTTGGAACAGTAAGTTGTAGAGAAATGTGAATATATGATCCAATTTTTTAATGAAATTAAGAACAGCAAACGCACAAAATATATAGAATTCTAAATATGGGCACATCATTCTATGAGGCTGTGTAAAGGTGGGGAAAGGAGTGAAGAACAGCTGTTCAACATCCAGCTACCTGTACAGTCTAGGGGTCCATGGAAAGCCTCGCCTCCAGCCCCGCCCCTGGAGCTGATTTCCTCCCCCTGTGAAGTCTGCCTGACTTATTCCAGCCACACCCCCGCCTCTTCCTGCCCCTGGAACTGGTCTCCGCCCACAACGTTCGGGCCTGGCTCCGCCCACAACCTCGTCCCCGCCCACAGCCTGGTCCGGGCTCATGGCCCTGCCCACACCCTTGTTCCCGCCCACAGAACCACCTCCCCAGCCTGCTGTCACTCACAGCCTTGTCCCCGCCCACAGCCCGCCCTTAGAACTGGTTCCCGAACACAGTCCTTCCCTTAGATTTTGTCCCTGTCCCTGGTGCTGACCCAGCCCGCTTTCCAGCTTCTCACTCACTCTAGAAACTAGACACCTCCCCCGAGGCTGGGGTGCGCGGCATCGCCACGCCCGCCGCCTCAACCCGCAGCCCCCAAACGTTCGTCCTCCCCGAACGACCGCCCAAGACTGGAACCGGAAGCGCGGGCGGAGCCTTGGATGGAGCGGGCGTTCTGCGTGGTGTGTTCCGTCTTCTCGGCGCGGACCACATTCCCGTGGACGTTCGCCCAAAGGACCGGGGCTCAGTGAGCGGCGGGCGGTCCCGGATCCAGTCGCGGTCCAGGTAGGGGCCTGGGCCAGGGGCAGCCTCGTCAGGGCCCGGCGTCCCTCCGTCCTCCCGGAGCCCCGTTTCCCCCGGGCTGTTCGCTCAGGGCGCCCGATGCTGCTGTTCCTCCTGGCTCCAGGCGCCGTCGTCCCTTCCTCAGAGTCCCCGTCATCGTCCTCCGTGTGATTTTGTCCCCAGGGGGCTTATCCACGTCTGCAGACGGTGTTTGGGTTGTTACAAATGTGGCGCTCCTGGCATCTAGAGGGGGAGGCAGGGATGCTGCTCAGCATCCTCCAGGGCCCAGGACGGCCCGACAGAGAATTATCCGGCCCCAAATGTCAGTGGTGCCGAGGTTGGGAAACCTGCTCCAGGGCCTGAAAATCTCCCGAGCCCTCAATGAAGTGTGGAAATTGTTGACAAGTCAACGAGTCACTTACAGGGTCCCTAAATGACAAGCTTGTTTAAAGGGTCCAGAGTCACCAAAAAGTCTCTGTCCAGCCAAGTGAGTTGAGCGACTCAAGTGCATACAGCACGAAGCTGCTTTCTCCCATCTCTGGGAGCAGCAGGTGGCTGGATAGGAATCGGGAAAATCCAGTCACAACCAACGGTTACAGTTAAATCAGTAAATACAAAAAAGAAAAGTGAATGGGGTGAACTTTCCATCCAACATCCTATAAAAGGCCTCAAAAGCTTGTTTGCGCCTTTTTTCCCCCCTCAGACACGAGAAGCATCCGTGGAGATCAAGTTTGAGGTGAAACCAGGCTCAGGGTCCACCTGTCCTCGCTGATCCATGGATTTCTGTGTGACCAGGTGAGTACCCTGTGGACCTGGTACCAACAGGTTCCGGCAGCCTCCGCTGTGCAGAAGACCTGCCAGTGGGCTTTCCTGGGTTCAGGTTGTCACCACATGGAGTCATTGAGAGTGAGGGTATCTTGAGAGATATTATTGATGTTTGATGGATAGAAAGATGGTAAGCTGTGTGTGGTTCTGTGTGGTAAATATTTCAGTAAGCACAGTTATATGCAAATAAAAACACATGAAACCAACGTAAATAACTGAAAATGTGTATTATAGTAGAAAATATAGATTTACTTGCATTGCATAATACTCAAAAGTCAAGATTTACATATAGTATAATAACAGAAATGTTTTGCGTGTGTATGTAGTATTAGAAGACATCCCATGAAATATTAGCAGCGATACTCAGCAACGTTCCTTAGACCCATTCAATTGACTTCTAAAGTCCTATAAATCCTCCACAAAAATTTGAAATAAAGGAGCATTCAGGGAAAAAGATGATTGGAACTTCTTTGTATTAATAACAAATTTAAAATTGAATTTGCCAGTAGCCAGATTTATTTTGAGCATTTTTTTCTTTATGACATTTCAAATCATTTGGAGGAGTACTAAGCAACACTGTAGATTGCAGGGAAGGGCGCTAGTCTCCAAAAAGACTGTCCTCTCCACCTTGCCTTGTAAAGGGAATTAACTTTGTTTCTGAAACTTTTCTGAAATAACGGTCTGGTGATTCACGTTGCAGAGAATCTTGTTAAGTAATTTTGTATTTAGTTGTTGGCCTCTACTAATTGTGTGTGTATGTGTGTGTGCCTTTTTCATTCTAGCTTTCCTGTGATGTTCTTGAGGGGAATGTGTGCTTGTCATGCAATAGATAGTCTTTGAGTGTATAATTTATGGTGACCAACCATCCTTGTTTATTCAGGACAGTGGGGTTTTCCAGGACACAGGACGTTTAGTGTTCAAACCAGGGCAGTCCTAGACAAACCGAGATGGTTCCTCATCTCATGAGCCAGGCCCTGGGACACATGCACGGGGACCTGGAGAACCAGAGAGACCTTGTCCCACTTCCATGGAATATATATTGTATTTGGGAATTTGGATTTTGAAAAGTTAATGATGAGAGTGATGTGAGAGTTTGGCACAAGGGGAATCAAACTGAGGGTGCAGAGAAGCCCTCTTGAGAAGGACTGATATTTAGCTTGAGAGCTGGAGTTGGGACTGGATTTAGCTGGTCGGAGGGTTAGACTGGAGTGAGGGTGTGGGAGTGTGTTCAAGAGAGCGTTTCAGGCAGAGGGACCCGCATGAGGACACCCCTGAAGCAGAGAGCCTGGTGTGTCCATGAACTGAGAACAGGGATGGCCGAGCCGAGTCAACTCAGGGGGAGCGGTGTGAGCCACACTTGCGAGGGGAGGACAGGCAGGACCAGATCAGGGGTGACTTGGGACTCTGTTCTAAGACCAGTGGGAAGACTCTGGAGAGATGCGAGTAGGATGATGTGATTAGCGTTTGGTCTAAGCACGTGGGTTAAAATGGACTTCATGGTTAAGAATGAAGACTTAATAGGCAAGATGGGAGGTGCTGGGAATAAGATTAGGAATAAGATGATTGTTCCCTAGGCCTGGGTGATGGCTGTGGAGTAGGAAAGAAGTAGAAAGAAAAGACTTTGGAGTGTAGAACCGAGAGAACATAACGGTACTTTCTTGCCTGCATGTGTCAGATGGCACAGGGCACTGACTGTTCTCGCTGCTGTCCGTGCAGACCTGCAGACGCCCCCTCACCCAGGTCTGTGTGTTCACCCCTCTTTGCCACTCACAGGCCCCCCTCCACATCCTAAAAGAAGTCAGGCTTTACTTGTCAGGGGGTTGTCTGACACGGGAGACACCTAGGAGAGCCCCTGCAGGCATCAGAGCAGCCCCTTCAACATCTCCCTCAGCCTCCTCCCTTCCCCTCTCTTGCTTTCCACACCCAGAACGACCCTGCTCAGTATTCCACATCCCCATGATCTTCCTTACCCAGCCTTGAGAAGGGTGGGGTAGCCACTGGGGTGGACATCATCTGCGCCTTCCACTCTGACCTCCGCAGGTCCCAGGCTGGACAGAGAGTGACTCTACTGGGAGCTAAGCCATGAGACCTAGCGCGTCACCCACCTGGGCTCCTTTACCCTGGACGGGGACAGCCTCTACGTCAGTGGTGAGGGGCTGTGCTACAGCCACACTCTCTCTCCCAGTCGGAGTTCTGAGGTCCCTCCGTTGCTCTAAAGTGAGCTATGATCCATCTCTCTATCCTCCTGGTCTGGGTTCAGTCTTCTCATCACTGTGTGATCACTGGGTCCAGCCACCTTCCATCTCGTTGCCTTCCCCCTGAACACCCCTCCACTCGTCCCCGCTGCTTTCCTCTCTGCTTTTCCCACAAAGGTCCCTACATCCTTCCTCTCCCTTAATTCTTTATGTTCACCCCAACTCTTGCTCAGCTCCTCTCGCCTTCTCTCCACAGGTTACACCTATGGAGCGTGGCCCCGACTACCACCAGTGAGTATTCCTGGCCCTGATCTCCTGTGTCCCGTCTGCATTTGGGGTTGGGGAGCACTTGTCCTCCTTCACCTGCTGTCCTTGGTGAGGGAAGCACCTGGAAGCGCCCTAACTCATCTCTTCTCTCTATCCCAGGTTCTGGTGGAGAGTCCCAGCCCAGTGTAAGAAAGCCTTAGACACAGACATGTTCTCCATCACATTCTGACCACACGTGGTTTTCACTTTAATTCTGCTAAAGCCCCGCCCTTGGTCCTCCTTTTCCAGGTATCCCATCCATCTGCCCATTTTTCTGCCTGTCTATCTGTCTCTCCTCCAAGTTCAGTGTCTCTTGTTCACCTATCTCTCTCTCTTGGGCTCCTCTCATCCACAGGCTTGCTCATCCCTCTGCTCGCACAGTCACCCGTCCCCTCACTCTCATTTATGCTTCACCTGTGAATGGTGGTCCTGAGACAGCCAGTGCTGGAGCCCGTGTGAGCCTGGGGGCTCCTCCCACTCTGTCCCTCCCTGATGACAGCCCTCTCCACAGCTCCCGAGCCGGCCACCACGTCCCTGCATACTTGATCATCGCCTGTGCCACCAGAAGCCACCACAGGTATCTGGGGACCCCTTTTCCTTCCCAAGAGAAGCTCTCTGGCCCCACTCCCCCACGAGCCAGTTGTGATCCAGGAGCTGGGAATCCAGGGTGTGAAATTCTGGTTTTATGGCAATCATGCTGATCACAAAGATTATACCAACGATTCAGTCTAAGGCCAGCCCTCAGAGAGCCCTTAGTCTTGTGAAATTAACACACCATTATAATACAATGTGGGATATTTCGGGGAGAGGCACCTGGAATAATTTGGAGGGGAAGAGCTTACTAGAGAAATTTTCACCAGGATGGAGTCTTTAAGAATGAGTAGGAGGGACCCTGGCAAATAGAGGATGAAGGGTTTTCCTGGCAGAGAGGATTCCATGAGCAAAGGCTCCAGCCAGAAACAACATGCCGTATGGGGAGAATTGAAACGAATGTGGGTTGCAAGAAGCATAATGTTTATCCCGCAGTAGATGGATAAAATGAGACTGAAATGTCAGAAGGAGCCAGATTGAGTAGAGCCTTGAGTGCCAGGTCAAGAAGGTTGAACTAAACACTGAAGGCCATAGGGAGCCATGGGTGGTACTAGAGCAGTTGTGGCCCTAGTGAGGTATTCATTTCAGAAAGATCCTTCTAGTAGTCCATGCAGAACATCCTTTAGACAGAGCATGCAGTGAGCCTGCTGGGGTGTTGGTCTGGGTGAAGGAAATTAGGACCTGAGCTGGGACAGGGATGGTGTGTATGTGAGGACCAGTGTGCAAGGTGAATTGGTGTTACTGGGAGGGAGGAGGAGCTGAGCAGATATGCTGGTTCTGACTTGTGTGACCACACGGGTGGGTGGTGGTGCCACTGGGAGAGAAGACGACAGATGATAATGAGTACAGGACTCTGGTGTGGTCTCAGGCCAGCTCTCAGTGATGGCCATCACTCTCCCTCTCGTCTTGCAGCTTTGGGGCCCAACCTGAAGACCCTCACAGTCACCTTCCCCATCTCCACCCTCTGGTATTCATCAGACAGGAGCAACAGCTCAGCCACATTCTACTCCACTGGGAGGGTCCTGCAGAGCCTGGTGAGACCCTGGTCCCAGCAGCTCCTGGTGGGTTAAATCCCACCCAGCCCCTCCCCCAACCCCTGTCTCTCCTCTCATCCTCCTCCTTCTTCCTCCCCAGCTGGATCCTTGTTCAAGAAGAGCAGCCTGGGCCTCTTCTCCTTGAGTTGCAGACTGGTCTCCCTGAGGTAAGACCCTCCCCTGAGCATTTGCCCCAAATGACCACTTTCGTGACCACCCCTCTCTCAGTCTCCCCACTGACCTCCCATTTCCTCCTTCCTGTTCTGGCCCCCACCCCAGAGGTTTCAGGACCTCTCTCTAGAGTCCCCACGTCCCTGTCTCCCCAGGCCTGAGAAGGATGGGGGAGCCACCGGTGTGGACACTGTCTGCACCTACCATCCTGATCCCGTGGGCCTCCATGCCTCTGTGCTGGGAGCTGAGAGTCTCCACCTGTCTGCTCTTCCTATGGGTGGCTCCAGGCTCTGCACCCTGGAGTTTATGCATGCAGAGAGAGCACCAGCTGCATTTCCGCAGCATCAGCTCGAACCTCAGTAACCCGGAGCCCAGATGCTTGGAGTACACCGCCCTGCAGAGAGACACGCAGGACCAGGTGGGGTCTCCCCTCCCCCATCTCTCCTTGCCCTGAGGGCACCCTCATTCCTCCGCCTGACTTACATCTGTTACAATATTGTTTCAATCCTTCACTTTCCCCGCGTGTCTGGGTTCTCTCACTTTCCAGAGGTGATGTCCTAGCTGCCTTCCCCATTTCTCACGTGGGTAAACTGAAGCTCAGAAAGGGGAGTATTGTGCCTAAATCACACAATGAGTTAGGAGCAGAGCCAGGATTTGAAGTCAGGTCTCCCTTGCCCCAAGGTCTGAGATCTTTCCCTGGCTCCAGTGGCCCCCTGCATCCCCAGGAGACCTCCATCTCACCCACTCTCCCTTGCATTTGTTCTAGGTCACCAAGCTCTACAGAGGCAGCCAGCTGTGAGACATATTCCACTCCTGCCTGGTCACCGACTTGATGTAGGTTGAGGAGATTGGAAGCATTGGCTGAGCTGGTGGCTGATGGCTCTGAGCTCCTGTGACACATCCTTGATCTGGAAGTCACTGACATGGTGCCCATTCTCCCCCACATCCCTGTCAGCTAATCCTACCATCTCCTTCCATAGGTTTTCAGGGGTTGAGAAAAGCATTAACATTTGGGGCCACCAACCTCCAGCATCCTCCTCCTCCTCCTCTTCTGGAGACTTTCAACAAATATCAGCAGTCTAACAGTGCTCTCCAATAGTGGAGCCACTAACCACATGGGGCAATTTAAATTTTTTATACTCCTGTTGGGATACGATTCACATATTGTGCGTGTGGGGGGGTGTATTTTTTAGGGTTTTCTATATACAATATCTTCTCATCTGCAAAACAAATAGTTTTACCTCTTCCCTTCCAATCTGGGTTTCTTTTATTCCTTTTTCTTGCCTAATTGCCCTCATTAGAACCTCTAGTACCTGTGATTAACATATGAGATGAGGGAAGACATCATTGTCTTGTCCCTGGTCTTAGGGGGAAATTTTGAGTCTTTCACCATTGAATATGGTGTTAGCCGTGGGTTTTTCATCGATGCTGTTTATAGGTTGAGAAAGTTTTTTCTATTCCTAATTTGTTGAGTGTTTTCTTTTTTAGGCATGAAGGGCGTTGTATTTTGTGAAATTCTTTTCTATATATATGGTCGAGATTACGTGGTATTAGCCCTTACTCTATTAATATGGTGTATTACATAATCTAGTTTTCAGATATTAAGCCACCCCTCCAACTAGAGGTGAGAGATTCAGACGTTCTCAAGTCTGTCCTGGGTGTGCCACAGCCCTGAGCCCTTGTGGCCTTCTAGATGCCCACAAATACACTGGAGCTTTTCAAAGCCCCCTGTGGACATCACATTCCCTCAATTTTTCTTCTAAGTTTTTGGGTCACCTCTTGCCTGCCTCGGCTGGTATCACTCCCTCAGGCAACTACAGTAGAAAACAATTAGCCCTGAATATTTTTATCAAGTGTCCTGGGGACAGACTTTCCTCCCTGGGCAAGCTCTGAGTCAAGTAAAGTCAAGCCCTGAACATGGGGCTTTTTCGGGAAGCTGCCAGGCAGGTCAGCTAGTGAGAGTTCGATGGGGATGGGTCTTTTCAGAGCTCCAAACCCATTATGGCTGCTGGGCTGCTGGCTGTCTCAGCTACCATGGTTCTGAGACTGATGGTTTTCAAAGTTATGGAGGATATTGTGAGAGCAAGATGGGAATAGTGCAGGTTATAGTGCCACAAAGTTTGCTCCCTTTATCAAGATTCCACCGTGTGTCTTCACTAAACCCTCAGTTCTTACAAGCCTTTGATTAATTTCTAGACTTCTGAAAAGATGATTTTGACCATTTTTACCAGTGTTCTCATTGTTTTTATGCATTTGCAGAAGTCCTTACTCCAAAGTTTCAAAAATGTTCTCCCTGTAGTTATTTATTTATAAATTAATTACTTGAAATGAAATTACATGAGAAATTCAGTTCCTCACTCACACACACTAGCCACATTTTAAGTGCTCGATAACAACATGGGGCTAATAATGAGTGTATTTGGTAGTGCAGAAAGTGTTTACATTATTGCAAAAAGTCCTCTTGGACAGGACCCAGAAGCAGGGAATCTAGAATCAGGGTAGAATTCCAGGCACCCTTGTTCATCCTTTGTGCCCTTCCAGGTCTGTCCCCCACAGTAACCACACTGGAGTGGACTCCCTGTGTACCTTGCCACCTTGGTACGGAGACTGGACAGAGTTGCCATCTATGAGGAATTCCTGCGGCTGACCCAGAATGGTACCCAGCTGCAGAACTTGACTCTGGACTGGAAGAGTGTCCTTGGGGATGGTAAGGCTCCCTGGTCATTGGAAAAGGAAGTGAGGCCTTTCTGGGGACTCTGGATGCCTGGGGCTGAGAGATCATTGAACTTTCTCAGGCTGGCAGGAGGTGACATAGTCCCCCAGTCTTTACCCACCATTGAGAGAGAGAAAAGGACACCAGTGTAGTATAGGAGGCCCTCACCTTCTCCTAGACAGCTCTGTGACCTCAAACTAATCACCTCCCCTCTCTGGACTTTTGTTTCCTTATCTCTGCACTGAGAGCCACTGGGCCAGATGGTCAGTGAGGGACTCCAGCTGTGTGTGAAGCAGACTTACTGGTTTGGGGGTCATGTGGTTCCTGATCCACAGGATATAGTTTGCCAAGTCCCACTCTAGATGAGCACCAATGCGCTGGAACTTTCTGCAGTGGTGGAATGTTCTATCTGTGCTGTCCAGTGCATAGCTGCATGTGGCTGTTGAGTCCTCGAAGGATGGTATTGTGACTGGTCTTTATTGTTACTGATATTTAATGTTACTGAGGTACTAGAATTTGTATTTTATGTAACTAAAATTAATGTTAATTTAAAAAGAGACTTGTTGCTGCTGCATATCAGACAGCACACCTCTAAGAGGTTGTCTGGATAGAGGTACAAGTAGGGGGACCTGCACCCCTCCCCCCATGCCCACTGGGTGCTGTGTGTCCTACCCTCCTGGAGTTTATGTTGTAGCTGGCAATAACAAGAATAGAGAATTGAAATTTATCAATTATTTGATGTGAACAAACTCATACTTGCAGGTGGAAATCAGAGAAGACTTCCTGCAGGATATTACATTGTAGCTTAATCCTAGAAAATTAATATTAAGCAAATAGATAAAGGAGAAGGGGATGAATGTGTTTCTAGGCACGGAAGAACACTTTTGAGTGGGAATTTACAAATTTAGAGAGATCCCATAGGCTTGCCAACTGTGATGACCCATTCTCCCCCCGGCCGTCATAAGAAAGTCCAGCCCAAATGCAGTCCTCTGTGCCCAGAGGTATGAATTTGGTTTAATTTATTACATTTTTGTTCTGTGATAATGGTCTTGGATTTTGTAGCAAAGTGTGCTCACTTTTTAGAGATGGAAACTAAAATGGGTTGAAACATCATGATGTCTACTTGACTTTAATATTTCATTGAAAACATGGTAGGAATCAAGGGTGGCAAGTGTTAATAGTTTATACATTGATGAAATATTGTTTTAATTAGATGGAATATACATGGTTAAATTAGATGATGGATGTTTATGAGACTGTTCCGTTTATTTTTCTGCGTCTAAAAAGTTTAATTAAAAAGAGTGAAACACATTCACATGCCTTCTCCATTTCATTCATTTCCAGAATATTCTCCCAATAGAGATGACACCTTGACTGATAAGCCTGGTAAACCTGCAGGAAGCCCCAGCCCACGGTAGGGGGCGAGCATCTTGATGCTGTGCCTCATCTAAGAGAACCAAGCGCACAGCATCTTGGATGATGAGGAGAGTTGGCCAACCCTTGTCAAGGATGGTTGAGGCACAGTGGGGTCAGCAGGAGCCTTGGGGCGATGACAGGAGGTGGCTCACCCCAACACATGTCTCCCCAGACCACCCTGTCTGGGCCCTCATCCTCAGCTGTTTGGCGGGAATCCTGGTGCTCATCACAGGCCTGATCTGCTGTCTGCTGGTAAGCCATGACGTGTTGCTTGTCTTCTTACTATTGGGTTGTAAGACCTCTTTATATATTAAAAATACACATCCTTTTCTAGGGATATGTTTTGCAGATGTTTTCTCCCAGTCTGTGTGTGGCTTGCCTTCTCCTTCACTACATGAGTCATTGGGGAAATGTAAATGACAGTCATCATGAGATTCCACCATACTTGAGAATGGCTATAATTAAAAAAACTGACTATAGCAAGTGTTGTTGAAGATGTCAAGTCACTGAAACTCTCATCGAGTGCTGGTGAAAAATAGCTTGGATGCATCTTTAATAATTATATACGTCTACCCAGCCATTCCTCCCCTAGGAATCCATCCAAGGGAAATAAACCCGTATGTCTATACACAGACTTGTACACACATGTTGATAACAACCAATTTATAGTAGACAAAAACGGAAAACAACCCAAATGTCCATCTACTGGTGAACGGATACACAAAGTGTGGTATATCCCCACAGTGGAATACTATTCAACCATAAAAAAGAATGAATTATTTTTTTTCTTTTTTAATTATTTTATTGAAATTATAAAGGGTTTTAACATTGTGTAATTTCGGGTGTTCATTATTATCTGTGAATTTCTGTATAGACTGCATCCTACTCACCACCAGTAGTCTAACTTTTATCCATCACCATGGATATGTGCCCCTTTAACTCTTTCACACAACCCCCAGCCCCAGCCCCCAGCCCCTCTGGTAAGCACTAATCTGTTCTCTTTATCCCTGTGTATGTTTATCTTCTACATATGAGTGAAATCAGGCATATTTGTCTTTGTCTGGCTTATTTCATTTAACTTCATACCCTCAAGGTCCATCCAGGTTGTTGCATACAGGATGATCTTGTCTTTTTTTTCTGGCTTAGTAGTATTCCATTGTATATATACCACATCTTCTTTATCTATTCATCTGTAGCAGGGCACTTGGGTTGCTTCCATGTCTTGGCTATTGTAAATAATGCCGCAGTGAACACAGGGGTGCATAAATCTCTTTGAATTGTTGATTTCAATTTCTTTGGATAAATACCCAGTAGTGGGATAGCTGAAAGGTATGCTATTTCTATTTTTAAGTTTTTGAGAAATCTCCATACTGTTTTCCCTGGTGGCTGCACCAGTTTGCATTCCCACCAGCAGTGTGTGAGGGTGCCCTTTTCTCCTTATCCTCTCCAACATTTGTTATTTTTTGTCTTGGGAATTATAGCCATTCTGACAGGTGTAAGGTGATCTCTCATTGTAGTTTTGATTTGAATATCCCTAACAATTAGTGATGTTATACATCTTTTCATGTGTCTGTTGACCTTTTGTATATCTTCTTTGGAAAAATGTCTGTTCATATCCTCTGCCCATTTTTAGATTGGATTATCTGTTTTTTTGTTGTTGGGTTGTATGAGTTGTTTATATATTTTGGAGATTAACCCCTTGTCAGATATATGATTTGAAAATATTTTATCCCAGTTGGTGGGTTGTCTTTTCCTTTTTTTTTTTTTTTGTGAGGAAGATCAGCCCTGAGCTAACATCCGTGCTAATCCTCCACTTTTTTTCTGAGGAAGACCGGCTCTGAGCTAACATCTATTGCCAATCCTCCTCCTTTTTTTTTTCCCCAAAGTCCCGGTTGATGGTTGTATGTCATAGTTGTAGATCCTTGTAGTTGATGTATGTGGGATGCGGCCTCAGCATGGCCGGACAAGAGGTGCGTCTATGCGCATCCGGGAACCGAACCTGGGCTGCCAGTAGCGGAGCACGCGCACTTAACCACTAAGCCACGGGGCCGGCCCTGTCTTTTCGTTTTGTTCATCATTTCCTTTGCCTTGCAGAAGGCTTTTAGTCCCATGTAGTCCCATTTGTATATTTTTTCTTTTCTTTCCCTTGCCTGAGTAGACATGGTATTGGAAAAGATGCTGCTAAGACCGATGTCAAAGACTGTACTGCGTATATTTGCTTCTAGGAGTTTTATGGTTTCAAGTGTTAGATTCAAGTCTTTTATCCATTTCGAGTTAATTTTTGTGTATGGTAGAAGATAATGATCTACTTTCATTCATTTGCATGTGGCTGTCCAGTTTTCCCAACAGCATTTATTGAAGAGACTTTCCTTTCTCCATTGTATGATCTTGGCTCCTTTGTCAGAGATTAACTGACCACAGATGTGTGGTTTTTTTTCGGGGCTTTCAGTTCTGCTCCATTGATCTATGAGTCTGTTTTTGTGCCAGTACTGTGCCATTTTGATTACTATAGCTATGTAATATATTTTCAAGTTAGGATTGTGATGCCACCAGCTTTGTTCTTTCTTCTCAGGATTTCTTTGTCTATTTGAGGTCTTTTGTTATTCCATATATATTTTAGGATTCTGTGTTCTGTTTCTATGAAGAATGTCATTGGGATTCTGATTGGGATTGCTTTGAATCTGTAGATTACTTTAGGTAATATGGACATTTTAACTGTGTTTATTCTTCCAATCCATGTGCATGGAATATCTTCCCATTACTTCAGGTCATCATTGATTTCTTTCAATAATGTCTTATAGTTTTCATTGTATAGGTCTTTAACCTCTTTGGTTAAATTTATCCCTAGACACTTTTTTCTTTTTGTTGCAATTGTAAATGGGATTGTATTCTTGAGTTCTCTTTCTGTTAGTTCATTGTTAGGGTATAGAAATGCAACTGCTTTTTGTAAGTTGATTTTGTACGTTGCAACTTTGCTGTAGTTGTTGATTATTTCTAATAGTTTTCTGATGGATTCTTCAGGGTTTTCTATATTTACAATCATGTCATCTGCAAACAGCAAGAGTTTCATTTTTTCTTTTCCAATTGGGATTCCTTTTATTTCTTTTTCCAGTCTAATTGCTCTGGCCAAAACCTCCAGTACTATGTTGAATGTGAGTGGCGAGAGTGGGCACCTTTGTCTTCTTCCTGTTCTCGGAGGAATGGCTTTAAGTTTTTCGCCATTAAGTATGATGTTGGCTGTGGGTTTGTGATATATGGTCTTTATTGTGTTGAGGTACATTCCTTCTATACCTATTTTATTGAGAGTTTTTATCATAAATGGATGTTGGATCTTGTCAAATCCTTTCTCTGCATCTGTGGAGAGGATCATGTGATTTTTATTCCTCATTTTCTTAATATGGTGTATCACATTGATTGATTTGTGGATGTTGACCCATCCCTGCATCTCTGGTATAAATTCCACTTGATCATGGTATATGATCTTTTTAATATACTGCTGTGTTCGATTTGCTGATATTTAGTTGAGGATTTTTGCATCTGTGTTCATCAGTGATATTGGCCTGTAATATTCCTTCTTTGTGCTGTCCTTGCCTGCTTTTGCTGTCAGAGTGATGTTGGCCTCATAGAATGAATTAGGAAGTGTTCCATCTTCTTCAACTGTTTGGAATAGTTTGAGAAGCATAGGTATTAAATCTTGTTTGAATATTTGGTAGAATTCTCCAGAGAAGCCATCCGGTCCTGGACTTCTGTTTTTTTGGGAGGGTTTTGATGACCATTTTGATCTCTTTACTTGTGATTGGTCTGTTCATTTTCTCTATTTCTTCTTGATTCAGTTTTGGGAGGTTGTAAGAATCTAAGAATTTATCTATTTCTTTTAGGTTATCGAAATTGGTGGCATGTAAATTGTTCAGTGTATTCTCTTATTGTCCTTTTTATTTTATTATTTTTTTAATAAAGATTTTATTTATTTATTTTTTCCCCCCAAAGCCCCAGTAGATAGTTGTATGTCATAACTGCACATCCATCTAGTTGCTGTATGTGGGACGCTGCCTCAGCAGCGGTGCATCGGTGCATACCCGGGATCCGAACCCTGGCCGCCAGCAACGGAGTGCACGCACTTAACCGCTAAGCCACGGGGCCGGCCCAAACAATTTTTTTTTTTTAAAGATTTTATTTATTTATTTTTTCCCCCAAAGCCCCAGTAGATAGTCGTATGTCATAGCTGCACATCCTTCTAGTTGCTGTATGCGGGACTCAGCCTCAGGATGGACGGAGAAGTGGTGCCTCGGTGCGTGCCCAGGATCCGAACCCGGGCCGCCAGCATCGGAGCGCGTGCACTTAACCACCAAGCCACGGGGCCGGCCCATCTCTTATTGTCCTTTTGATTTCTGTGGTATCTGTTGTAATTTCTCCTCTTTAATTTCTAATTTTAGGTCTTTGAGGCTTCTCTCTTTTTTTCTTAGTGAGTCTGGCTAAGGGTCTATCAATTTTGTTTCAGTCTTCTCAAAGAACCAGCTCTTTGTTTCATTGATCCTTTCTACTGTTTTTTTAGTCTCTAATTCATTTATTTCTGCTCTAATTTTTATTATTTCCTTCATTCTGCTGACTTTGGGCTTCATTTGTTCTTCATTTTCTGGTTCTATTAGGTGTAGTTTAAGGTTACTTATTTGGTATTTTTCTTGTTTGTTGAGGTGCGCTTGCATTGCTATGAATTTCCTTCTTAGAACTGCTTTTGCTGCATCCCATAAGAGTTGTTTGGTTGTCTTTTCATTTTCCTTTGTCTTCAGGTATTTTTTGATTTCTCCTTTGATTTGTTCATTGATCCAATGGTTCTTCAGTCGTGTGTTCTTTAGTCTCCACATATTTGTGACTTCCCCATCTTTTTTCTTGTAGTTGATTTCTAGTGTCATAGCATTATGGTCAGAAAAGAAGCTTGATATGATTTCAATCTTAAATTTATTCAGGCTTGCCTTGTTTCACAACATATGGTATATCTTTGAGAAGGTTCCATGTGCACTTAAGAAGAATGTGTATTCTGCTGTTTTGGGAGGGTATGCTCTCTATATATCAATTAAGTTCATCTGATCATATGTTTCATTTAATTCCACTATTTACTTGTTGCCTTTCTCTGCATGATCTATCCATAGATGTAAGTGGGTTGTTCAGGTCCCCTGCTATTATTGTGTTGCTGTTAATTTCTCCCTTTAGGTCTATTGATAGTTGCTTTATATTCTTTTGTGCTGCTGTGTTAGGTGCATATATCTTTATAAGTGTTATGTCCTCTTGGTGGAAAGTCCCCTTTATCATTATATACTGCCCCTCTTTGTCTCTCATAGTCTTTTTTTATCTTGAAGTCTGCTTTGTCTGATATAAGTATGGAAACACCTACTTTCTTTTATTTGCCATTTGCTTGCAGTATTGTCTCCCATCCATTCATTCTGAGCCTGTTTGTTTTTTGTGCTCAGATGTGTTTCCTGGAGGCAGCGTATTGTTGGGTCTTGTTTTCTAATCCACCCCACCACTCTGTGTCTGTTGATTGGAGAATTCAATCGATTTACATTTAGAATGATTATTGATACATGAGGGCTTAATCCCACCTAATCTATATTTCCATTGTTTCTCTTCCTTTGTGTTTCTGACTACCATTTCATTTTGGGGGTTTTCTGTGGAGGTTTTATCTTTTTTTATGATCTATGGCTCTGCTCTGACTTTTTGTTTGCTGGTTACTGTGAGGTTTGTATGAAGATCTCATAGATGACATAGTCCATCTTCTGAGAGACTCTTATCTCCATTAGTCTAAGCAGGTTCCATCCCTTTCCTCTTCTCCTTCTGAGTTATTGTTGTCACAAGTTATTTATTTTTGTGTTGTGCATTTGTGACTAAGCTGAAGTGTTTATAGTTACTTTTGATGCTTTCCTTCCCTTCTTCTTTTAAGTTATAATTAAGTATTTGCTACCCTGTTGTGAAGCAGAGCTGTAGCTTTCTGATTTTGTCTGTCTATTTATCTCTTTGCTCAAAGCTTTGTAGACATTTGCCTTCTTTTTGTTTCAGGTATGAGGGCGTTCTTGATCATTGCTTGTATGGGAGATCTAGTGGCGATGAACTCCCTCAGCCTTTGTTTATCTGGGAAAACTTTTATTTCTCCATTGTATCATAAGGATCGTTTCACTGGATAGAATATTCTTGGCTGAAAGTTTTTGTCTTTCAGTATTTTTTTTTTTTTTTTTTTTTTTTTTTGTGAGGAGATCAGCCCTGAGCTAACATCCGCCAATCCTCCTCTTTTTTTTGCTGAGGAAGACAGCCCTGGGCTAACATCGGTGCCCATCTTCCTCCACTTTATATGGGACGCCGCCACAGCATGGCTTACCAAGCAGTGCGTCGGTGCGCTCCCGGGATCCGAACCAGCGAAGCCCGGGCCGCCGCAGCGGAGCGCGCGCACTTAACCGCTTGCGCCACCGGGCCGGCCCCTGTCTTTCAGTATTTTTAATATATCATTCCATTCTTTCCTTGCCTGTAAAGTTTCTGCCAAGAAACATGCTGAAAGCCTGATAGGGGTTCATTTTTAGGTTATTTTCTTCTGTCTTGCTTCCCTTAATTTTTTTTCTTTGCCATTGGCTTTTGCCAATTTTACTATTATATGCCTTGGAGAAAGTCTTTTAGCATTGATGTAATTAGGCATTCTGTTGGCTTCATGTATTTGTAAGTCCGGTTCTTCCCCAGATTTGGGAAGTTCTCAGCTATTATTCTTTGAACAAGCTCTCTGCTCCTTTCTCCCTCTTTTCTCCCTCTGGAATACGTATAATTCTTAGGCTGCTTTTATAATTGAGTCATATATTTCTCCAAGAATTCCTTCATTTTTTAAAAATCTGAGTCCTCTCTCTTCGTCCATTGGAAGCATTTCTATATTTCTATCCTCTAAATCACTAATTCTTTCATCCATAACATCAGATCTATTTTTTAAGGATTCTAGATTCTTTTTTATCTCATTAATTATGTTCTTCATATCCAGAATTTCTGCTTTTTTTTTAATAGTTTCATTCTTTTTGCTGAAGTATTCCTTTTCCTCATTAATTTTATTTTGAGTTCATCGAACTGTCTGAACATTCTTGTAACTTGGTGAGTTTCTTTATGACAGTTATTTTGAATTCTCTGTCATTTAGATTGTAAATTTCTGTGACTTCAAGGTTGGTTTCTGGAGACTTGTCATTTCCTTCTGCTTTGAATTTTTACTGTAGTTTCTTATGATGTTTGATGAACTAATCTTTTGCCTGCATATTTGTGGTAGTATCAGGTCACAGATTCCACCTGCTACCACTGTGGGGGAAGCATGAGCTGTGTTTCTGATCCCACCCCATATGCTAGAAGTTGCATGGGTACCGTGGGTGTTCCTACCCGCTGAGAAAGCATTCACACTGGGCTCAGAGTTGCCGCCACACGGAGGCACGTACCCAGTTGTGTGACCACAGCACTACTATGGGTATTTGTGCCATCTGGGAAAGCATTTGCATGTGCACATATATCTGCTGCTGCCTTTTCTTATGCTCATGCCAGCCTCTGTGCTTGGTGGGTGGGTCTTCTTCAAGGGTTCTGAGCATTGGCCAATCATTGGGACTCCAGTGGCACGGTGGGCTTTCCAACCATCCAGGAAAGCATTCATGCGTGGGTCCAGGGCTGCTGCCAACCCCTCCCAGAGTTGCACCAAGGCGCCTTCCTACTTTTGGGGATGCAGCAGTACTATTGTCTCTCATGCCAACCTGGGAAGTGCTCGGGTGTGTGCACAGTGCTGCCAGGGAAGGGATGGGGATAGGAATGAATTCATAGTACATGCAGTGACAAGCATAAATCTCAGAATAATTATGCTGAGTGAAAGAAGCCAGTAAAAAAATGAGTACATAGTATATGATCCCATTTATAAAAATTCTTGGAAAATACAGGAAAATCTATAGGGACATATACCGGATCACTGGTTGCCTGGGAATGAGAATGTGTTTGCAAACGGCAGGAAAGGAGGAATTAAAATGAGCATGAGGAAATTTGGGGAGGATGGGCATTCCTTTTCTTGATTGTGGTGTTGGTTGACTAAGTTATAATCAAAATGTATCAAATTGTTCACTTTAAATGTATGCAGTTAATTGTATGTCGTTAATACCTCAATTAAGTTAGAACATGTAGGGGAAAGAGAGGAAGAGAGAGCCAAGAGAGGGAAAAGGGAAGGAAAAGAAGGACTGATGGTGAAAATTAAGTGGACAAAAGGAAGAGGGAGACACAGGAGACATCGGGTCTCTGTGACTTTGACATCTCCTTCCCCTGGAGTCTCCCATACTGGGCAACTGACTGGAACATTCTGATGTGCTCTCCTCACCTCACAAGTCACTGTCTGCCAGCGGAAGAAGGAGGGCGACTATGAGGTCCAGTGACGGCGCCTGGGCTATTACCTGCCTCATGGCAACCTATGGAAGCTGCGATGACTAGATCTGACTAGATCTGAGGTCCCCTTTTCCCAGCTTGGGTCCAGAGGAGCTTGGCTGGAACAGAATGAAACCACATTGGATGGACTCAGGCTCCAAGCCTTTCTAGACTTGGCCCCTGACTGGCTCACAGGGGCCTAAGCTGAAAGATTTCACCTTCTTTAAGTCCTGAAAGTGACTGCAACTTCTGTCCTGTGGTGTCACACCAGTTCATCCCTCAGGGACACCAGAATTGGTGAAACCAGCACAGACATTGCCATCATGTAAAATCGAATCTCCACTTCAGTGCAAGGTTTCCCTTCTCTTAGGAAACTTTGGAACATCCCTCCCCTTGACTCTGTGCAGCCATCACACCCCTCTCTGTTCCTCCATATTCCTCCCCCACTGAAGGCCTGGCAGTCTCAAGTTCCCCTTTTCTGCTTCATTCTCTGAAGCTCAGATTCACCAGGACTTCCAGATCAATCTCCCTCAATGGCTCCTCTCCCCACTCATGGGTCCTCCATGACGGGAAACAGGCCAAGATGGGAGGAGTGGGTGAGACATGACTCTGCAGTCACCTTGGGCCTTGGGAGCTGAAATGACTAGGTGTCTGGGAAGCCTGAATCCCAGAGTAACACCAAGGCTCTGGGAAGAGAGTATCTGCTCTGGATGTAAAAGTGAATAAAACTCGGGGGGAGAAATCTGAGGGAAAAGAAAGAGTCTTTTTTCATCTTTCTCTGTACAGAGTCCAACTAGCCTCACAGCAGAGGCTCCCCAAAAAGCAGCCCAGAGCATCCCAAGCATGAGGCAGGCTGCGCTGTTCTGCTGTGGGTCTGTGGGAACAGATTACATTATCTGCACACACTGTGCAGATGACCACAGCTGAAGATACCCAAGGGCTGAGAATTAAAGTCATGGTCATGCCACTCTCTCAGACTTTTTGTGTGTGAGCTTCATATTCTCAATCTTAAGCAGTGATTCTCTGAGAATGCACACTCTGAGGATTATAATGATTAATAATATTAATATATTATTATTATACATTGCCTACATTATACACTGTACATTATAATTATAAATTAACGTATAATTATTATTATACATTAATATATTATTATATATTACATTATTATAATAATATCATTATAATGATTAATAATAATCATTATTGATTATTTAATTTCTGCTAAGCAACATGACTGGCATGCTCTGCGTGTATTATCTCAGTTACAGTCACCATTTTTAGGGTTTTATTCCCATTTTAAGCTAAAGATATGGAGGCTCAGAAATATTAAATAACTTGACAAAGAAGGAAAAAAATTACTCCAAAGCTAAATTAAATGCCTATTCAAACTATGTGTCAAAGAAAGAAAGACGTTATCTGACCTACAAACAGACTCAAAGTTGACCTCCCACAGGCCTGCAGTGAAAGAACTGGTAAAGAATGTACATCAGGAAGAAGAAATGTGAATCCAGGAAAACATAACAGGAGTCACGAGGAAAGGAAAAAACAGTCTGTCTAATTTAGTATTAGTTTTAAAACAAGACATTAAAAACACATTCGCACCAAAATTCCAGATGATTACCACATGGAAGAATAGAGGAGAGAAGATTTAGCTAAAAAATAACTCATTTTTTAGGGAAGATATAAGTACTAAGATACTCTATTATTGTTTAACACATTGTTCTCAGAAACTGATAAATCTGTGGGACAAAAGTAAGTAATGATAAAGAGGATTTGAAGAGTGCAACGTACTCGATCAGGCAAATAGACAAATCCCAACACACTGGCTTATTGTGAGACTTGTGATGCTGAAAACAGTCATTCTCCTGAGAGCATGATACCACAATGGCATATCAATTTTCATGAATCAAATTTCCAACACATATAAATCTAAAAAAAGGGACAATCCAGTATTTCATTATATGCAACTGTGATTCAACATGCAACAAATACCAGAAAAATAGAGACCCAGAAGTAGGTGTCTTTTTTGAGATGACAGATATAACAGCTCTTTAGTGAAATATGTTGGAATCTATTGGAATATTACACAAAAAGGACAATCCATTTGGACTAGGTAGGTTTTCTCTGTGACTGTGAGGGCAAAACTCTAAAGAATCCCCTGACTGTAATAACTTTCTGTTGATCTTAAAATACAAATGCATAACACTCAGGAAAGGAAAATGAGAGAACAAAATGAGAAGAAAAGCTCTCCTTTCTCTCCTCACCTGAAACCCAATCTCTCACCTCAGAAGGATCACTGTCTGTATCTTCTCTGTCATGCAAAGGAATCAAAGAAAAGAAAACTATTGGTATATACTAAAGTCTCAAGAGCTCAAAGCAAGAAGACATCAGGAGCCCTGCAGAGGCATTAATGTAGTGTGAGCTCCATGTCATCTGCACCGTCTTGTCTTTTCTTCATCGTGTTTGTCGGGACGTCCTTCTTGGCCCCTCACTCTCCCTGCCTCGCTAGCAAGTCTCTCTGCCTCAGTGCTACCGCCAGTCTCTCTCTTGCCGTCTTCACTTTTTTTTTCCTGTTTCCTGATATCCTCCTCAGTCACCAGAAGTTGTTTGCAAAGGAGCTGTGGGATGTACAGACCAGCTCCTGGGATCGTCTCTGCTGAATCTGAAGACCAGGCAGGGGTGGGCATGGGGCTGGAGTTCAGACCACCTGTGAACACACCTGGCAGGGATGCATCTGTGCAACTAGGTGCAAGACTCAGCAGGGCTTTGGCAAGGTCCAAAGGACTTAACAGTTCTCCTGCACTCTGCAGGCCTGGAGATACAGGAAAGATCTCCTTTCCTTCTGCCAGCAGAGTTGTTGGGGTTGCTCCGACGTTTCCTCCCATTGATGGCATCTGACCTCTTTGCCAGGATAGGATGTGATTCTAGTAACTGGCCTCTTGAATATGTAACTGGACATCCTCAAAGGGATGGAGATGCTCAAACCAGGCTTTGGGTTGGATTGGTTTCCACAATCATGTCGCTTCCTCTGTGATGATTTGACCCTCATACTTCTTTTCCTCTTACCCTATAAAAATAAATTGTGAATGTGGATCAGAGTGATAAATGAAGCCTGCTTTCCCAGGACAATTATGTCAGATGCCTTGTACTTCTACCCTCCCTCTTTCCCTGTGGGGATTAATCTGACCTGTGTCCTGGGACATCATCAAAGAGATTTGGGTAAAGAACAGAAAGCTCGAGGTCAAAACTCAGGACTACGGCAGGTCATTTCTTCTCCCTCATGTTGTTAGACACTTATGAGTATGACTTTATTCTCTTTTTGTCCTTGTCACTCTCAACAAGAAAAGCCCTGGTGCCCCCTGTCAGGACACACGGTCCCCAGTCTTTTTCTAAATCCCAAATGGTACCATTCTTCTGTACTATATGACTATTCATTTGATTAACCCATTGACCACTTGGTGTTCATAGCTCCATTAGAGCTTAAATCAGTAGTGAAATTATCATCCACCCCACTCCTAGTGACTCTTATTTGACGACTGTGAACATTAAATCTCAGTACAGAGAATGTATGAAAAAACTCAACTTCCAAATGGAGATTGTGCTGAGAGTGGGAAGTACACACTGGATTTATGAAGCCCAGGAAAAAAAGGTAAACTTTCTCATTATTAATTTTTGTATAGACTGCACCCACATTGATGATATCTTGGTTCTAGTGGGTTAAAATATACTATTAAAATTAGCTTCACCTGTTTGCTTTCATTTTTTAAAATGTGGCTATGAAGAAAAAAATTAAATTCTATAATATAGAGTGCTTAATGTTACTATTGGACAGTGCCGAGGAAGCCACCAGTGAAAAGAAAGTCCGGAGAAAGTGGTTAGGGAAATTTTTTCCCTAGAAAAGGAGTCTACACTGGCCCACAGTGCAAGATGCAGCAAAAACTGTCATACACACACACACACACACACACACACTGACAGAATGAAACAAACCTCTTCCCAGAGTCACCACTTCTCACATGGCATGAGGTTGCACTCCTACTTAGTCCTAAATGCACTAATCTCAAGAAAGAAGGCAGAAGTCAAGGTAATTTACCAGTTAGGAAGATCTAAAACCAGAGACCAAAGCTCAAGATATGTGGTGAATTTCCTGTCGTGGCTTCTGTTATTAATTCAATATGTTAGGGAGACTTTTCCAAGGAGAGTTGTTTTAAAACTCACTTTTTCTTTACTATGTAAAAACAGACAGGCTATGTAAAGAATAATTACTCTAGCCAATCAATGAAAAGGAGATGATAGAACACTAATACCCTTATTATAAGTCACTACTGGATTAGAGAGTCAGGGAACAGCTGACATTGGGTTAACTTGGCCTTAATTAGGCTGATTCTGATTTCATGACCATTATATTGATTGTATTATGCTAGAACCTATGAAATTTCTCAGCGCCCCTACTATTTAACCACCAAGGCCCACCAACCAGACCAGTTCTTGCTGACACATCCCCTGCCTCCATCCCTTCTGAAAACACCTGGAGGATTTTCCCCAAATCCCACTCTGTCCCTTCGCTCTTCTACCTGCCCCAGGGCCAGGGAATCATTTTCTCCAAGGCTCAGCCTCTGCGTGTGCCCAGCTCTGGGGATGGCACATCTCCCTCGAGTGAAGACAAGGATCAGAGTGCAGACCCTGTGAGCTGCAGCAATTGGACAAAGACTGGGGTTTGCTGACAGAAAAGAACCTTTAATGGGCACGGTTACTAGGGTCTAAGAAGCCCCAGTGATTCCCCCAGGGAATGTGATGCAGGACAGAGCAGGAATGTCTGCATGTGGTTCAGCTTGGGAATGCCTGTAGGGTGACATAGGTGACATTGGTAATGCGTTCGCCAATGTTGTTCACTCATTTATTCATCGTATGTCATGGAGTGCTTTCTACATACATCCAGGCAACAGTCTCACACTCTGGGGCTCACAGGCAGTGTCAGAAGAATTTCTAAATTTTATTTCTAATATATAGGTACAGCACTGGCAATACACTAGGTGTTCCAAGCATTTTTCAAACATTAACTCCTTTAATACTCTCCATAAACCTACAAAGTAGGTATGCTGATCATTATTGCCAACTGAGAGATGAAGAAACTGAGGCACCAATCAGGTAAATAACTCTGCCAATACAAATACCTAGTAAGGGATGCAGCTGAAATTTGGACATGAGGAGTTAGCTCCATAGTCTGCGCTCTTAACGGTGACATTTATTCTCTAAAGACTTCACATCATGAAAAAATTTGATCAGTTATCCATTTTCTTGGTGCATTGAGTAGCCACACTATTTTATATGTGTCTGAAAAACAGGATACCTGCGTAGAAACTACTGCACATACACACTCAAATTACATCTACCAATGTCCCCAGTCCCTGAAAATTAATACAGAGAACATTTCAGAATGTTTCTTGCCCAGGTTGGGAGAATTCTGAGGAAATTTCGGTGTTACTGTAAGAAGCTGAGGACAGGTTGGGAGTGGGTCTCAGGGGAAAGGTGTCCTCAGGAGTCACCATTGAATGACAACATTGATGGGAAGGTCTCAGCAGTGCCTGAATTCAGGATATGGTGGTGATTTAACTTTGTGCATATCTTCGGGCTGTGGGATTATGGTGATGCAGCACAGGGCGAGGGGATGGTTCACTGTGTTCTTGGGGGAAACCAGACCCATGAAAGAGAGGAAATGAAAGTTTCCTTAAACAATGGACTCGTGGTGGGAAAAATTTGGCCTGGAAGAGACAGTCGTGTGCCTGGTAATACCAGAAGGAGTTGCCTCAGCTTCCGACAAAGCAGACAGCTCTTCCTCATGCACTCATTTTATCTCTATGGGAGGAAGGATGCGCAAAACATGTAATGTTCTTCTGATGGGAGATCGGTGATGGTAGAGACTGTGCTAGGTGCTTCTGAAAGGCCTCCCTGAGGCATTTCAGAACTTTCTGTGACCAGAATGACAAGCGTTAGCACCCCTGCCTAGGTCTGGGAACAGTTAGTGTGACAAGGAGAAGGCGCCCTGGTGCAGGGATTCACAGGAAGAAGTGAGTTTGACTAGGGAAGGTCAGAAATGTGGCCAGTGTGACAATGGCCAAACTGGGCAAGACCCTCCTCTAGGGAGTAGGGGAGGCATGGCCTTCCCAGTGCTCAGGCTAAGGCCCCAGGGAGAAATCCACCATGGAGGGCACGCGTGAGACCCTTAGCCGGGGGTCAGAGGTGGCACACCCTGCCCACCTCGCCTACCTCTCCATGGGCCCTTCTTTCTTTGGTCGCTCCGGGAGGCCTGCGGGCTTGGGTTAAAACCGCCACACACCCCAACACCCCTCATAGGCCAAGGGCGCATCGGGGGTCCTCAGTGAAGGCCCTGCCCTCCCTCCAGGCTCTGACCCAGATGCAGCTCTTCCATCGCCGCCCTTCTGGACTCGGCTTCAGCTGTCTCCCTCCCCTCCCCCACTCCCACTCAGCTTGCAGGCGACTTCCCTGCCTTGAAAGCATGGCTCTGGCCCTGAGGGCCACAGACCCACTGGGCTTCAAGCTCAAGGCTCTGCCTGGGCCTGCTGCTTCGGCCAGGGGCTCATTTTTTCCTGGAAAGACAAAGCCATGGCCTCACCCCACGCCTGCACTTTGCCACGGCAGGCAGCCGAGATGTAGGAAAGGCTCTGTGGAGTCAGAAGTGCCGAGACAGGCAGATGGCACCAGAGGGTTTGGGGGCCAGGGCGCAACTGGGCTAGCCCCTCCTCCCGGGAGTTGGGGAGGCCCGGCCTTCCTAGTGCCCAGGCCACGGCTCCGGGGAGAAACCCGCCATGGAGGGCACGCGGGAGGCCCTCTGCCTGAGGTGGCAGGTGTCACGCCAGGGCCACTGCAAGCCTGGCTCGGCTTGCCTGCTTTCTCCAAAGGAGGCTGGCCGACCAGCCGAACCTGGCACCTGGGCCAGGCCCCTTCCAAGGGGACGAGTTCCAGAGGCTAGAGCCCTGGGGGCGGCTGCCAAGTCTCCTGGGGCGTGTGCTGGGCCCCCGTCAGAGGAGGAAGCAGCCTGCTAAACGGTGTGCCAGGCCTGAGATCTGGAGGCCTCCCACAGCCGGGTCCCTGTCCTGCCCAGGCCCCCCGAGGGAGGACGATGGTCGGGCAGTGGCGAGCGGGGTGGGGCTGGCGCCGAGCCTGCCCTTGGATGCCCCGGGGAAGGGCGCCGGGGGATGGGCTGCCCCTGGCCAGGTCTGAGGGACCGACCCAGCTCGGGGCTGTCGGGGGCAGAGAGAGAACCCCCCTCCGCCCTTTCCCTTCAGGTTCTTAGGGCTGGCCAAATCCTTCCCAAGACAGCTTGTCTGGAGAAAATCAGACCCAGCTGAAGAACATGTGTCCATGGGGGAAACCCGGGAAACTGAGTCTCCCCACACAATAGCAGAGATTCTCATCTTGCATCCTCTCCTGAGCTAATGACAAAGGTGGATGTCCCGGGTGGGTGGGCCTGTGGAATGGGAGAGGGGAGGAAGTCTATTGTCATGCAGAGGGACATGGAAAGACTTGTCTGAAGCTTATCCCCTGCACTGGGGTCAGGTCGGGAAGGGACGGCACAGAGGTGAGCAGGAACCAACCGGCCTCTCTGTGGTGGGGCTGGCCCCGGGGCAGGCGTGGGGGTGATGGCTGGAAGTGGGATGGCGCGTGAGTTGGCACCAGCCAGCGGTGGAGGCAGAGACTCAGAGGTCAGGGATCTCTCTCTCTGTCTCTGTCTCTGTCTCTCTCCCTCAGGGAGCTGAGGAGAGTAAGGTGGCGCCCCCTGCCCACCTCGCCTACCTCTCCATGGGCCCTTCTTTCTCTGGCCGCTCCGGGAGCCCTGCGGGCTTGGGTTCAACCCCCACACACCGCACAGGCCAAGGGCGCATGCGCGACCGCCGGGGCCTAGGGCTGGCCTCCGGGGGGGGGGGGTCCTCAGTGAAGGCCCCGCCCTCCCTCCAGGCTCTGACCCAGCTGCAGCTCTTCCATCGCCGCCCTTCTGGACTCGGCTTCAGCTGTCTCCCTCCCCTCCCCCACTCCCACTCAGCTTGCAGGCCGCTTCCCTGCCTTGAAAGCATGGCTCTGGCCCTGAGGGCCACAGACCTACTGGGCTTCAAGCTCAAGGCTCTGCCTGGGCCTGCTGCTTCGGCCAGGGGCTCATTTTTTCCTGGAAAGACAAAGCCATGGCCTCACCCCACGCCTGCACTTTGCCACGGCAGGCAGCCCAGATGTAGGAAAGGCTCTGTGGAGTCAGAAGTGCCGAGACAGGCAGATGGCACCAGAGGGTTTGGGGGCCAGGGCGCAAGTGGGCTAGCCCCTCCTCCCGGGAGTCGGGGAGGCCCGGCCTTCCTAGTGCCCAGGCCACGGCTCCGGGGAGAAACCCGCCATGGAGGGCACGCGGGAGGCCCTCTGCCTGAGGTGGCAGGTGTCACGCCAGGGCCACTGCAAGCCTGGCTCGGCTTGCCTGCTTTCTCCAAAGGAGGCTGGCCGACCAGCCGAACCTGGCACCTGGGCCAGGCCCCTTCCAAGGGGACGAGTTCCAGAGGCTAGAGCCCTGGGGGCGGCTGCCAAGTCTCCTGGGGCGTGTGCTGGGCCCCCGTCAGAGGAGGAAGCAGCCTGCTAAACGGTGTGCCAGGCCTGAGATCTGGAGGCCTCCCACAGCCGGGTCCCTGTCCTGCCCAGGCCCCCCGAGGGAGGACGATGGTCGGGCAGTGGCGAGCGGGGTGGGGCTGGCGCCGAGCCTGCCCTTGGATGCCCCGGGGAAGGGCGCCGGGGGATGGGCTGCCCCTGGCCAGGTCTGAGGGACCGACCCAGCTCGGGGCTGTCGGGGGCAGAGAGAGAACCCCCCTCCGCCCTTTCCCTTCAGGTTCTTAGGGCTGGCCAAATCCTTCCCAAGACAGCTTGTCTGGAGAAAATCAGACCCAGCTGAAGAACATGTGTCCATGGGGGAAACCCGGGAAACTGAGTCTCCCCACACAATAGCAGAGATTCTCATCTTGCATCCTCTCCTGAGCTAATGACAAAGGTGGATGTCCCGGGTGGGTGGGCCTGTGGAATGGGAGAGGGGAGGAAGTCTATTGTCATGCAGAGGGACATGGAAAGACTTGTCTGAAGCTTATCCCCTGCACTGGGGTCAGGTCGGGAAGGGACGGCACAGAGGTGAGCAGGAACCAACCGGCCTCTCTGTGGTGGGGCTGGCCCCGGGGCAGGCGTGGGGGTGATGGCTGGAAGTGGGATGGCGCGTGAGTTGGCACCAGCCAGCGGTGGAGGCAGAGACTCAGAGGTCAGGGATCTCTCTCTCTGTCTCTGTCTCTGTCTCTCTCCCTCAGGGAGCTGAGGAGAGTAAGGTGGCGCCCCCTGCCCACCTCGCCTACCTCTCCATGGGCCCTTCTTTCTCTGGCCGCTCCGGGAGCCCTGCGGGCTTGGGTTCAACCCCCACACACCGCACAGGCCAAGGGCGCATGCGCGACCGCCGGGGCCTAGGGCTGGCCTCCGGGGGGGGGGGGTCCTCAGTGAAGGCCCCGCCCTCCCTCCAGGCTCTGACCCAGCTGCAGCTCTTCCATCGCCGCCCTTCTGGACTTGGCTTCAGCTGTCTCCCTCCCCTCCCCCACTCCCACTCAGCTTGCAGGCCGCTTCCCTGCCTTGAAAGCATGGCTCTGGCCCTGAGGGCCACAGACCTACTGGGCTTCAAGCTCAAGGCTCTGCCTGGGCCTGCTGCTTCGGCCAGGGGCTCATTTTTTCCTGGAAAGACAAAGCCATGGCCTCACCCCACGCCTGCACTTTGCCACGGCAGGCAGCCCAGATGTAGGAAAGGCTCTGTGGAGTCAGAAGTGCCGAGACAGGCAGATGGCACCAGAGGGTTTGGGGGCCAGGGCGCAAGTGGGCTAGCCCCTCCTCCCGGGAGTCGGGGAGGCCCGGCCTTCCTAGTGCCCAGGCCACGGCTCCGGGGAGAAACCCGCCATGGAGGGCACGCGGGAGGCCCTCTGCCTGAGGTGGCAGGTGTCACGCCAGGGCCACTGCAAGCCTGGCTCGGCTTGCCTGCTTTCTCCAAAGGAGGCTGGCCGACCAGCCGAACCTGGCACCTGGGCCAGGCCCCTTCCAAGGGGACGAGTTCCAGAGGCTAGAGCCCTGGGGGCGGCTGCCAAGTCTCCTGGGGCGTGTGCTGGGCCCCCGTCAGAGGAGGAAGCAGCCTGGTAAACGGTGTGCCAGGCCTGAGATCTGGAGGCCTCCCACAGCCGGGTCCCTGTCCTGCCCAGGCCCCCCGAGGGAGGACGATGGTCGGGCAGTGGCGAGCGGGGTGGGGCTGGCGCCGAGCCTGCCCTTGGATGCCCCGGGGAAGGGCGCCGGGGGATGGGCTGCCCCTGGCCAGGTCTGAGGGACCGACCCAGCTCGGGGCTGTCGGGGGCAGAGAGAGAACCCCCCTCCGCCCTTTCCCTTCAGGTTCTTAGGGCTGGCCAAATCCTTCCCAAGACAGCTTGTCTGGAGAAAATCAGACCCAGCTGAAGAACATGTGTCCATGGGGGAAACCCGGGAAACTGAGTCTCCCCACACAATAGCAGAGATTCTCATCTTGCATCCTCTCCTGAGCTAATGACAAAGGTGGATGTCCCGGGTGGGTGGGCCTGTGGAATGGGAGAGGGGAGGAAGTCTATTGTCATGCAGAGGGACATGGAAAGACTTGTCTGAAGCTTATCCCCTGCACTGGGGTCAGGTCGGGAAGGGACGGCACAGAGGTGAGCAGGAACCAACCGGCCTCTCTGTGGTGGGGCTGGCCCCGGGGCAGGCGTGGGGGTGATGGCTGGAAGTGGGATGGCGCGTGAGTTGGCACCAGCCAGCGGTGGAGGCAGAGACTCAGAGGTCAGGGATCTCTCTCTCTGTCTCTGTCTCTGTCTCTCTCCCTCAGGGAGCTGAGGAGAGTAAGGTGGCGCCCCCTGCCCACCTCGCCTACCTCTCCATGGGCCCTTCTTTCTCTGGCCGCTCCGGGAGCCCTGCGGGCTTGGGTTCAACCCCCCACACACCGCACAGGCCAAGGGCGCATGCGCGACCGCCGGGGCCTAGGGCTGGCCTCGGGGGGGGGGGGGGGTCCTCAGTGAAGGCCCCGCCCTCCCTCCAGGCTCTGACCCAGCTGCAGCTCTTCCATCGCCGCCCTTCTGGACTCGGCTTCAGCTGTCTCCCTCCCCTCCCCCACTCCCACTCAGCTTGCAGGCCGCTTCCCTGCCTTGAAAGCATGGCTCTGGCCCTGAGGGCCACAGACCTACTGGGCTTCAAGCTCAAGGCTCTGCCTGGGCCTGCTGCTTCGGCCAGGGGCTCATTTTTTCCTGGAAAGACAAAGCCATGGCCTCACCCCACGCCTGCACTTTGCCACGGCAGGCAGCCCAGATGTAGGAAAGGCTCTGTGGAGTCAGAAGTGCCGAGACAGGCAGATGGCACCAGAGGGTTTGGGGGCCAGGGCGCAAGTGGGCTAGCCCCTCCTCCCGGGAGTCGGGGAGGCCCGGCCTTCCTAGTGCCCAGGCCACGGCTCCGGGGAGAAACCCGCCATGGAGGGCACGCGGGAGGCCCTCTGCCTGAGGTGGCAGGTGTCACGCCAGGGCCACTGCAAGCCTGGCTCGGCTTGCCTGCTTTCTCCAAAGGAGGCTGGCCGACCAGCCGAACCTGGCACCTGGGCCAGGCCCCTTCCAAGGGGACGAGTTCCAGAGGCTAGAGCCCTGGGGGCGGCTGCCAAGTCTCCTGGGGCGTGTGCTGGGCCCCCGTCAGAGGAGGAAGCAGCCTGGTAAACGGTGTGCCAGGCCTGAGATCTGGAGGCCTCCCACAGCCGGGTCCCTGTCCTGCCCAGGCCCCCCGAGGGAGGACGATGGTCGGGCAGTGGCGAGCGGGGTGGGGCTGGCGCCGAGCCTGCCCTTGGATGCCCCGGGGAAGGGCGCCGGGGGATGGGCTGCCCCTGGCCAGGTCTGAGGGACCGACCCAGCTCGGGGCTGTCGGGGGCAGAGAGAGAACCCCCCTCCGCCCTTTCCCTTCAGGTTCTTAGGGCTGGCCAAATCCTTCCCAAGACAGCTTGTCTGGAGAAAATCAGACCCAGCTGAAGAACATGTGTCCATGGGGGAAACCCGGGAAACTGAGTCTCCCCACACAATAGCAGAGATTCTCATCTTGCATCCTCTCCTGAGCTAATGACAAAGGTGGATGTCCCGGGTGGGTGGGCCTGTGGAATGGGAGAGGGGAGGAAGTCTATTGTCATGCAGAGGGACATGGAAAGACTTGTCTGAAGCTTATCCCCTGCACTGGGGTCAGGTCGGGAAGGGACGGCACAGAGGTGAGCAGGAACCAACCGGCCTCTCTGTGGTGGGGCTGGCCCCGGGGCAGGCGTGGGGGTGATGGCTGGAAGTGGGATGGCGCGTGAGTTGGCACCAGCCAGCGGTGGAGGCAGAGACTCAGAGGTCAGGGATCTCTCTCTCTGTCTCTGTCTCTGTCTCTCTCCCTCAGGGAGCTGAGGAGAGTAAGGTGGCGCCCCCTGCCCACCTCGCCTACCTCTCCATGGGCCCTTCTTTCTCTGGCCGCTCCGGGAGCCCTGCGGGCTTGGGTTCAACCCCCCACACACCGCACAGGCCAAGGGCGCATGCGCGACCGCCGGGGCCTAGGGCTGGCCTCGGGGGGGGGGGGGTCCTCAGTGAAGGCCCCGCCCTCCCTCCAGGCTCTGACCCAGCTGCAGCTCTTCCATCGCCGCCCTTCTGGACTCGGCTTCAGCTGTCTCCCTCCCCTCCCCCACTCCCACTCAGCTTGCAGGCCGCTTCCCTGCCTTGAAAGCATGGCTCTGGCCCTGAGGGCCACAGACCTACTGGGCTTCAAGCTCAAGGCTCTGCCTGGGCCTGCTGCTTCGGCCAGGGGCTCATTTTTTCCTGGAAAGACAAAGCCATGGCCTCACCCCACGCCTGCACTTTGCCACGGCAGGCAGCCCAGATGTAGGAAAGGCTCTGTGGAGTCAGAAGTGCCGAGACAGGCAGATGGCACCAGAGGGTTTGGGGGCCAGGGCGCAAGTGGGCTAGCCCCTCCTCCCGGGAGTCGGGGAGGCCCGGCCTTCCTAGTGCCCAGGCCACGGCTCCGGGGAGAAACCCGCCATGGAGGGCACGCGGGAGGCCCTCTGCCTGAGGTGGCAGGTGTCACGCCAGGGCCACTGCAAGCCTGGCTCGGCTTGCCTGCTTTCTCCAAAGGAGGCTGGCCGACCAGCCGAACCTGGCACCTGGGCCAGGCCCCTTCCAAGGGGACGAGTTCCAGAGGCTAGAGCCCTGGGGGCGGCTGCCAAGTCTCCTGGGGCGTGTGCTGGGCCCCCGTCAGAGGAGGAAGCAGCCTGGTAAACGGTGTGCCAGGCCTGAGATCTGGAGGCCTCCCACAGCCGGGTCCCTGTCCTGCCCAGGCCCCCCGAGGGAGGACGATGGTCGGGCAGTGGCGAGCGGGGTGGGGCTGGCGCCGAGCCTGCCCTTGGATGCCCCGGGGAAGGGCGCCGGGGGATGGGCTGCCCCTGGCCAGGTCTGAGGGACCGACCCAGCTCGGGGCTGTCGGGGGCAGAGAGAGAACCCCCCTCCGCCCTTTCCCTTCAGGTTCTTAGGGCTGGCCAAATCCTTCCCAAGACAGCTTGTCTGGAGAAAATCAGACCCAGCTGAAGAACATGTGTCCATGGGGGAAACCCGGGAAACTGAGTCTCCCCACACAATAGCAGAGATTCTCATCTTGCATCCTCTCCTGAGCTAATGACAAAGGTGGATGTCCCGGGTGGGTGGGCCTGTGGAATGGGAGAGGGGAGGAAGTCTATTGTCATGCAGAGGGACATGGAAAGACTTGTCTGAAGCTTATCCCCTGCACTGGGGTCAGGTCGGGAAGGGACGGCACAGAGGTGAGCAGGAACCAACCGGCCTCTCTGTGGTGGGGCTGGCCCCGGGGCAGGCGTGGGGGGTGATGGCTGGAAGTGGGATGGCGCGTGAGTTGGCACCAGCCAGCGGTGGAGGCAGAGACTCAGAGGTCAGGGATCTCTCTCTCTGTCTCTGTCTCTGTCTCTCTCCCTCAGGGAGCTGAGGAGAGTAAGGTGGCGCCCCCTGCCCACCTCGCCTACCTCTCCATGGGCCCTTCTTTCTCTGGCCGCTCCGGGAGCCCTGCGGGCTTGGGTTCAACCCCCCACACACCGCACAGGCCAAGGGCGCATGCGCGACCGCCGGGGCCTAGGGCTGGCCTCGGGGGGGGGGGGGGTCCTCAGTGAAGGCCCCGCCCTCCCTCCAGGCTCTGACCCAGCTGCAGCTCTTCCATCGCCGCCCTTCTGGACTCGGCTTCAGCTGTCTCCCTCCCCTCCCCCACTCCCACTCAGCTTGCAGGCCGCTTCCCTGCCTTGAAAGCATGGCTCTGGCCCTGAGGGCCACAGACCTACTGGGCTTCAAGCTCAAGGCTCTGCCTGGGCCTGCTGCTTCGGCCAGGGGCTCATTTTTTCCTGGAAAGACAAAGCCATGGCCTCACCCCACGCCTGCACTTTGCCACGGCAGGCAGCCCAGATGTAGGAAAGGCTCTGTGGAGTCAGAAGTGCCGAGACAGGCAGATGGCACCAGAGGGTTTGGGGGCCAGGGCGCAAGTGGGCTAGCCCCTCCTCCCGGGAGTCGGGGAGGCCCGGCCTTCCTAGTGCCCAGGCCACGGCTCCGGGGAGAAACCCGCCATGGAGGGCACGCGGGAGGCCCTCTGCCTGAGGTGGCAGGTGTCACGCCAGGGCCACTGCAAGCCTGGCTCGGCTTGCCTGCTTTCTCCAAAGGAGGCTGGCCGACCAGCCGAACCTGGCACCTGGGCCAGGCCCCTTCCAAGGGGACGAGTTCCAGAGGCTAGAGCCCTGGGGGCGGCTGCCAAGTCTCCTGGGGCGTGTGCTGGGCCCCCGTCAGAGGAGGAAGCAGCCTGGTAAACGGTGTGCCAGGCCTGAGATCTGGAGGCCTCCCACAGCCGGGTCCCTGTCCTGCCCAGGCCCCCCGAGGGAGGACGATGGTCGGGCAGTGGCGAGCGGGGTGGGGCTGGCGCCGAGCCTGCCCTTGGATGCCCCGGGGAAGGGCGCCGGGGGATGGGCTGCCCCTGGCCAGGTCTGAGGGACCGACCCAGCTCGGGGCTGTCGGGGGCAGAGAGAGAACCCCCCTCCGCCCTTTCCCTTCAGGTTCTTAGGGCTGGCCAAATCCTTCCCAAGACAGCTTGTCTGGAGAAAATCAGACCCAGCTGAAGAACATGTGTCCATGGGGGAAACCCGGGAAACTGAGTCTCCCCACACAATAGCAGAGATTCTCATCTTGCATCCTCTCCTGAGCTAATGACAAAGGTGGATGTCCCGGGTGGGTGGGCCTGTGGAATGGGAGAGGGGAGGAAGTCTATTGTCATGCAGAGGGACATGGAAAGACTTGTCTGAAGCTTATCCCCTGCACTGGGGTCAGGTCGGGAAGGGACGGCACAGAGGTGAGCAGGAACCAACCGGCCTCTCTGTGGTGGGGCTGGCCCCGGGGCAGGCGTGGGGGTGATGGCTGGAAGTGGGATGGCGCGTGAGTTGGCACCAGCCAGCGGTGGAGGCAGAGACTCAGAGGTCAGGGATCTCTCTCTCTGTCTCTGTCTCTGTCTCTCTCCCTCAGGGAGCTGAGGAGAGTAAGGTGGCGCCCCCTGCCCACCTCGCCTACCTCTCCATGGGCCCTTCTTTCTCTGGCCGCTCCGGGAGCCCTGCGGGCTTGGGTTCAACCCCCCACACACCGCACAGGCCAAGGGCGCATGCGCGACCGCCGGGGCCTAGGGCTGGCCTCGGGGGGGGGGGGGGGTCCTCAGTGAAGGCCCCGCCCTCCCTCCAGGCTCTGACCCAGCTGCAGCTCTTCCATCGCCGCCCTTCTGGACTCGGCTTCAGCTGTCTCCCTCCCCTCCCCCACTCCCACTCAGCTTGCAGGCCGCTTCCCTGCCTTGAAAGCATGGCTCTGGCCCTGAGGGCCACAGACCTACTGGGCTTCAAGCTCAAGGCTCTGCCTGGGCCTGCTGCTTCGGCCAGGGGCTCATTTTTTCCTGGAAAGACAAAGCCATGGCCTCACCCCACGCCTGCACTTTGCCACGGCAGGCAGCTCAGATGTAGGAAAGGCTCTGTGGAGTCAGAAGTGCCGAGACAGGCAGATGGCACCAGAGGGTTTGGGGGCCAGGGCGCAAGTGGGCTAGCCCCTCCTCCCGGGAGTCGGGGAGGCCCGGCCTTCCTAGTGCCCAGGCCACGGCTCCGGGGAGAAACCCGCCATGGAGGGCACGCGGGAGGCCCTCTGCCTGAGGTGGCAGGTGTCACGCCAGGGCCACTGCAAGCCTGGCTCGGCTTGCCTGCTTTCTCCAAAGGAGGCTGGCCGACCAGCCGAACCTGGCACCTGGGCCAGGCCCCTTCCAAGGGGACGAGTTCCAGAGGATAGAGCCCTGGGGGCGGCTGCCAAGTCTCCTGGGGCGTGTGCTGGGCCCCCGTCAGAGGAGGAAGCAGCCTGGTAAACGGTGTGCCAGGCCTGAGATCTGGAGGCCTCCCACAGCCGGGTCCCTGTCCTGCCCAGGCCCCCCGAGGGAGGACGATGGTCGGGCAGTGGCGAGCGGGGTGGGGCTGGCGCCGAGCCTGCCCTTGGATGCCCCGGGGAAGGGCGCCGGGGGATGGGCTGCCCCTGGCCAGGTCTGAGGGACCGACCCAGCTCGGGGCTGTCGGGGGCAGAGAGAGAACCCCCCTCCGCCCTTTCCCTTCAGGTTCTTAGGGCTGGCCAAATCCTTCCCAAGACAGCTTGTCTGGAGAAAATCAGACCCAGCTGAAGAACATGTGTCCATGGGGGAAACCCGGGAAACTGAGTCTCCCCACACAATAGCAGAGATTCTCATCTTGCATCCTCTCCTGAGCTAATGACAAAGGTGGATGTCCCGGGTGGGTGGGCCTGTGGAATGGGAGAGGGGAGGAAGTCTATTGTCATGCAGAGGGACATGGAAAGACTTGTCTGAAGCTTATCCCCTGCACTGGGGTCAGGTCGGGAAGGGACGGCACAGAGGTGAGCAGGAACCAACCGGCCTCTCTGTGGTGGGGCTGGCCCCGGGGCAGGCGTGGGGGTGATGGCTGGAAGTGGGATGGCGCGTGAGTTGGCACCAGCCAGCGGTGGAGGCAGAGACTCAGAGGTCAGGGATCTCTCTCTCTGTCTCTGTCTCTGTCTCTCTCCCTCAGGGAGCTGAGGAGAGTAAGGTGGCGCCCCCTGCCCACCTCGCCTACCTCTCCATGGGCCCTTCTTTCTCTGGCCGCTCCGGGAGCCCTGCGGGCTTGGGTTCAACCCCCCACACACCGCACAGGCCAAGGGCGCATGCGCGACCGCCGGGGCCTAGGGCTGGCCTCGGGGGGGGGGGGGGGGTCCTCAGTGAAGGCCCCGCCCTCCCTCCAGGCTCTGACCCAGCTGCAGCTCTTCCATCGCCGCCCTTCTGGACTCGGCTTCAGCTGTCTCCCTCCCCTCCCCCACTCCCACTCAGCTTGCAGGCCGCTTCCCTGCCTTGAAAGCATGGCTCTGGCCCTGAGGGCCACAGACCTACTGGGCTTCAAGCTCAAGGCTCTGCCTGGGCCTGCTGCTTCGGCCAGGGGCTCATTTTTTCCTGGAAAGACAAAGCCATGGCCTCACCCCACGCCTGCACTTTGCCACGGCAGGCAGCCCAGATGTAGGAAAGGCTCTGTGGAGTCAGAAGTGCCGAGACAGGCAGATGGCACCAGAGGGTTTGGGGGCCAGGGCGCAACTGGGCTAGCCCCTCCTCCCGGGAGTCGGGGAGGCCCGGCCTTCCTAGTGCCCAGGCCACGGCTCCGGGGAGAAACCCGCCATGGAGGGCACGCGGGAGGCCCTCTGCCTGAGGTGGCAGGTGTCACGCCAGGGCCACTGCAAGCCTGGCTCGGCTTGCCTGCTTTCTCCAAAGGAGGCTGGCCGACCAGCCGAACCTGGCACCTGGGCCAGGCCCCTTCCAAGGGGACGAGTTCCAGAGGCTAGAGCCCTGGGGGCGGCTGCCAAGTCTCCTGGGGCGTGTGCTGGGCCCCCGTCAGAGGAGGAAGCAGCCTGGTAAACGGTGTGCCAGGCCTGAGATCTGGAGGCCTCCCACAGCCGGGTCCCTGTCCTGCCCAGGCCCCCCGAGGGAGGACGATGGTCGGGCAGTGGCGAGCGGGGTGGGGCTGGCGCCGAGCCTGCCCTTGGATGCCCCGGGGAAGGGCGCCGGGGGATGGGCTGCCCCTGGCCAGGTCTGAGGGACCGACCCAGCTCGGGGCTGTCGGGGGCAGAGAGAGAACCCCCCTCCGCCCTTTCCCTTCAGGTTCTTAGGGCTGGCCAAATCCTTCCCAAGACAGCTTGTCTGGAGAAAATCAGACCCAGCTGAAGAACATGTGTCCATGGGGGAAACCCGGGAAACTGAGTCTCCCCACACAATAGCAGAGATTCTCATCTTGCATCCTCTCCTGAGCTAATGACAAAGGTGGATGTCCCGGGTGGGTGGGCCTGTGGAATGGGAGAGGGGAGGAAGTCTATTGTCATGCAGAGGGACATGGAAAGACTTGTCTGAAGCTTATCCCCTGCACTGGGGTCAGGTCGGGAAGGGACGGCACAGAGGTGAGCAGGAACCAACCGGCCTCTCTGTGGTGGGGCTGGCCCCGGGGCAGGCGTGGGGGTGATGGCTGGAAGTGGGATGGCGCGTGAGTTGGCACCAGCCAGCGGTGGAGGCAGAGACTCAGAGGTCAGGGATCTCTCTCTCTGTCTCTGTCTCTGTCTCTCTCCCTCAGGGAGCTGAGGAGAGTAAGGTGGCGCCCCCTGCCCACCTCGCCTACCTCTCCATGGGCCCTTCTTTCTCTGGCCGCTCCGGGAGCCCTGCGGGCTTGGGTTCAACCCCCCACACACCGCACAGGCCAAGGGCGCATGCGCGACCGCCGGGGCCTAGGGCTGGCCTCGGGGGGGGGGGGGGGTCCTCAGTGAAGGCCCCGCCCTCCCTCCAGGCTCTGACCCAGCTGCAGCTCTTCCATCGCCGCCCTTCTGGACTCGGCTTCAGCTGTCTCCCTCCCCTCCCCCACTCCCACTCAGCTTGCAGGCCGCTTCCCTGCCTTGAAAGCATGGCTCTGGCCCTGAGGGCCACAGACCTACTGGGCTTCAAGCTCAAGGCTCTGCCTGGGCCTGCTGCTTCGGCCAGGGGCTCATTTTTTCCTGGAAAGACAAAGCCATGGCCTCACCCCACGCCTGCACTTTGCCACGGCAGGCAGCCCAGATGTAGGAAAGGCTCTGTGGAGTCAGAAGTGCCGAGACAGGCAGATGGCACCAGAGGGTTTGGGGGCCAGGGCGCAACTGGGCTAGCCCCTCCTCCCGGGAGTCGGGGAGGCCCGGCCTTCCTAGTGCCCAGGCCACGGCTCCGGGGAGAAACCCGCCATGGAGGGCACGCGGGAGGCCCTCTGCCTGAGGTGGCAGGTGTCACGCCAGGGCCACTGCAAGCCTGGCTCGGCTTGCCTGCTTTCTCCAAAGGAGGCTGGCCGACCAGCCGAACCTGGCACCTGGGCCAGGCCCCTTCCAAGGGGACGAGTTCCAGAGGCTAGAGCCCTGGGGGCGGCTGCCAAGTCTCCTGGGGCGTGTGCTGGGCCCCCGTCAGAGGAGGAAGCAGCCTGGTAAACGGTGTGCCAGGCCTGAGATCTGGAGGCCTCCCACAGCCGGGTCCCTGTCCTGCCCAGGCCCCCCGAGGGAGGACGATGGTCGGGCAGTGGCGAGCGGGGTGGGGCTGGCGCCGAGCCTGCCCTTGGATGCCCCGGGGAAGGGCGCCGGGGGATGGGCTGCCCCTGGCCAGGTCTGAGGGACCGACCCAGCTCGGGGCTGTCGGGGGCAGAGAGAGAACCCCCCTCCGCCCTTTCCCTTCAGGTTCTTAGGGCTGGCCAAATCCTTCCCAAGACAGCTTGTCTGGAGAAAATCAGACCCAGCTGAAGAACATGTGTCCATGGGGGAAACCCGGGAAACTGAGTCTCCCCACACAATAGCAGAGATTCTCATCTTGCATCCTCTCCTGAGCTAATGACAAAGGTGGATGTCCCGGGTGGGTGGGCCTGTGGAATGGGAGAGGGGAGGAAGTCTATTGTCATGCAGAGGGACATGGAAAGACTTGTCTGAAGCTTATCCCCTGCACTGGGGTCAGGTCGGGAAGGGACGGCACAGAGGTGAGCAGGAACCAACCGGCCTCTCTGTGGTGGGGCTGGCCCCGGGGCAGGCGTGGGGGTGATGGCTGGAAGTGGGATGGCGCGTGAGTTGGCACCAGCCAGCGGTGGAGGCAGAGACTCAGAGGTCAGGGATCTCTCTCTCTGTCTCTGTCTCTGTCTCTCTCCCTCAGGGAGCTGAGGAGAGTAAGGTGGCGCCCCCTGCCCACCTCGCCTACCTCTCCATGGGCCCTTCTTTCTCTGGCCGCTCCGGGAGCCCTGCGGGCTTGGGTTCAACCCCCCACACACCGCACAGGCCAAGGGCGCATGCGCGACCGCCGGGGCCTAGGGCTGGCCTCGGGGGGGGGGGGGTCCTCAGTGAAGGCCCCGCCCTCCCTCCAGGCTCTGACCCAGCTGCAGCTCTTCCATCGCCGCCCTTCTGGACTCGGCTTCAGCTGTCTCCCTCCCCTCCCCCACTCCCACTCAGCTTGCAGGCCGCTTCCCTGCCTTGAAAGCATGGCTCTGGCCCTGAGGGCCACAGACCTACTGGGCTTCAAGCTCAAGGCTCTGCCTGGGCCTGCTGCTTCGGCCAGGGGCTCATTTTTTCCTGGAAAGACAAAGCCATGGCCTCACCCCACGCCTGCACTTTGCCACGGCAGGCAGCCCAGATGTAGGAAAGGCTCTGTGGAGTCAGAAGTGCCGAGACAGGCAGATGGCACCAGAGGGTTTGGGGGCCAGGGCGCAACTGGGCTAGCCCCTCCTCCCGGGAGTCGGGGAGGCCCGGCCTTCCTAGTGCCCAGGCCACGGCTCCGGGGAGAAACCCGCCATGGAGGGCACGCGGGAGGCCCTCTGCCTGAGGTGGCAGGTGTCACGCCAGGGCCACTGCAAGCCTGGCTCGGCTTGCCTGCTTTCTCCAAAGGAGGCTGGCCGACCAGCCGAACCTGGCACCTGGGCCAGGCCCCTTCCAAGGGGACGAGTTCCAGAGGCTAGAGCCCTGGGGGCGGCTGCCAAGTCTCCTGGGGCGTGTGCTGGGCCCCCGTCAGAGGAGGAAGCAGCCTGGTAAACGGTGTGCCAGGCCTGAGATCTGGAGGCCTCCCACAGCCGGGTCCCTGTCCTGCCCAGGCCCCCCGAGGGAGGACGATGGTCGGGCAGTGGCGAGCGGGGTGGGGCTGGCGCCGAGCCTGCCCTTGGATGCCCCGGGGAAGGGCGCCGGGGGATGGGCTGCCCCTGGCCAGGTCTGAGGGACCGACCCAGCTCGGGGCTGTCGGGGGCAGAGAGAGAACCCCCCTCCGCCCTTTCCCTTCAGGTTCTTAGGGCTGGCCAAATCCTTCCCAAGACAGCTTGTCTGGAGAAAATCAGACCCAGCTGAAGAACATGTGTCCATGGGGGAAACCCGGGAAACTGAGTCTCCCCACACAATAGCAGAGATTCTCATCTTGCATCCTCTCCTGAGCTAATGACAAAGGTGGATGTCCCGGGTGGGTGGGCCTGTGGAATGGGAGAGGGGAGGAAGTCTATTGTCATGCAGAGGGACATGGAAAGACTTGTCTGAAGCTTATCCCCTGCACTGGGGTCAGGTCGGGAAGGGACGGCACAGAGGTGAGCAGGAACCAACCGGCCTCTCTGTGGTGGGGCTGGCCCCGGGGCAGGCGTGGGGGTGATGGCTGGAAGTGGGATGGCGCGTGAGTTGGCACCAGCCAGCGGTGGAGGCAGAGACTCAGAGGTCAGGGATCTCTCTCTCTGTCTCTGTCTCTGTCTCTCTCCCTCAGGGAGCTGAGGAGAGTAAGGTGGCGCCCCCTGCCCACCTCGCCTACCTCTCCATGGGCCCTTCTTTCTCTGGCCGCTCCGGGAGCCCTGCGGGCTTGGGTTCAACCCCCCACACACCGCACAGGCCAAGGGCGCATGCGCGACCGCCGGGGCCTAGGGCTGGCCTCTGGGGGGGGGGGGTCCTCAGTGAAGGCCCCGCCCTCCCTCCAGGCTCTGACCCAGCTGCAGCTCTTCCATCGCCGCCCTTCTGGACTCGGCTTCAGCTGTCTCCCTCCCCTCCCCCACTCCCACTCAGCTTGCAGGCCGCTTCCCTGCCTTGAAAGCATGGCTCTGGCCCTGAGGGCCACAGACCTACTGGGCTTCAAGCTCAAGGCTCTGCCTGGGCCTGCTGCTTCGGCCAGGGGCTCATTTTTTCCTGGAAAGACAAAGCCATGGCCTCACCCCACGCCTGCACTTTGCCACGGCAGGCAGCCCAGATGTAGGAAAGGCTCTGTGGAGTCAGAAGTGCCGAGACAGGCAGATGGCACCAGAGGGTTTGGGGGCCAGGGCGCAACTGGGCTAGCCCCTCCTCCCGGGAGTCGGGGAGGCCCGGCCTTCCTAGTGCCCAGGCCACGGCTCCGGGGAGAAACCCGCCATGGAGGGCACGCGGGAGGCCCTCTGCCTGAGGTGGCAGGTGTCACGCCAGGGCCACTGCAAGCCTGGCTCGGCTTGCCTGCTTTCTCCAAAGGAGGCTGGCCGACCAGCCGAACCTGGCACCTGGGCCAGGCCCCTTCCAAGGGGACGAGTTCCAGAGGCTAGAGCCCTGGGGGCGGCTGCCAAGTCTCCTGGGGCGTGTGCTGGGCCCCCGTCAGAGGAGGAAGCAGCCTGGTAAACGGTGTGCCAGGCCTGAGATCTGGAGGCCTCCCACAGCCGGGTCCCTGTCCTGCCCAGGCCCCCCGAGGGAGGACGATGGTCGGGCAGTGGCGAGCGGGGTGGGGCTGGCGCCGAGCCTGCCCTTGGATGCCCCGGGGAAGGGCGCCGGGGGATGGGCTGCCCCTGGCCAGGTCTGAGGGACCGACCCAGCTCGGGGCTGTCGGGGGCAGAGAGAGAACCCCCCTCCGCCCTTTCCCTTCAGGTTCTTAGGGCTGGCCAAATCCTTCCCAAGACAGCTTGTCTGGAGAAAATCAGACCCAGCTGAAGAACATGTGTCCATGGGGGAAACCCGGGAAACTGAGTCTCCCCACACAATAGCAGAGATTCTCATCTTGCATCCTCTCCTGAGCTAATGACAAAGGTGGATGTCCCGGGTGGGTGGGCCTGTGGAATGGGAGAGGGGAGGAAGTCTATTGTCATGCAGAGGGACATGGAAAGACTTGTCTGAAGCTTATCCCCTGCACTGGGGTCAGGTCGGGAAGGGACGGCACAGAGGTGAGCAGGAACACAACCGGCCTCTCTGTGGTGGGGCTGGCCCCGGGGCAGGCGTGGGGGTGATGGCTGGAAGTGGGATGGCGCGTGAGTTGGCACCAGCCAGCGGTGGAGGCAGAGACTCAGAGGTCAGGGATCTCTCTCTCTGTCTCTGTCTCTGTCTCTCTCTCCCTCAGGGAGCTGAGGAGAGTAAGGTGGCGCCCCTGCCCACCTCGCCTACCTCTCCATGGGCCCTTCTTTCTCTGGCCGCTCCGGGAGCCCTGCGGGCTTGGGTTCAACCCCCACACACACCGGCACAGGCCAAGGGGCGCATGCGCGACCGCCGGGGCCTAGGGCTGGCCTCTGGGGGGGGGGTGGTCCTCAGTGAAGGCCCCGCCCTCCCTCCAGGCTCTGACCCAGCTGCAGCTCTTCCATCGCCGCCCTTCTGGACTCGGCTTCAGCTGTCTCCCTCCCCTCCCCCACTCCCACTCAGCTTGCAGGCCGCTTCCCTGCCTTGAAGCATGGCTCTGGCCCTGAGGGCCACAGACCTACTGGGCTTCAAGCTCAAGGCTCTGCCTGGGCCTGCTGCTTCGGCCAGGGGCTCATTTTTTCCTGGAAAGACAAAGCCATGGCCTCACCCCACGCCTGCACTTTGCCACGGCAGGCAGCCCAGATGTAGGAAAGGCTCTGTGGAGTCAGAAGTGCCGAGACAGGCAGATGGCACCAGAGGGTTTGGGGGCCAGGGCGCAACTGGGCTAGCCCCTCCTCCCGGGAGTCGGGGAGGCCCGGCCTTCCTAGTGCCCAGGCCACGGCTCCGGGGAGAAACCCGCCATGGAGGGCACGCGGGAGGCCCTCTGCCTGAGGTGGCAGGTGTCACGCCAGGGCCACTGCAAGCCTGGCTCGGCTTGCCTGCTTTCTCCAAAGGAGGCTGGCCGACCAGTCCGAACCTGGCACCTGGGCCAGGCCCCTTCCAAGGGGACGAGTTCCAGAGGCTAGAGCCCTGGGGGCGGCTGCCAAGTCTCCTGGGGGCGTGTGCTGGGCCCCCGTCAGAGGAGGAAGCAGCCTGCTAAACGGTGTGCCAGGCCTGAGATCTGGAGGCCTCCCACAGCCGGGTCCCTGTCCTGCCCAGGCCCCCCGAGGGAGGACGATGGTCGGAGCAGTGGCGAGCGGGGTGGGGCTGGCGCCGAGCCTGCCCTTGGATGCCCCGGGGAAGGGCGCCGGGGGATGGGCTGCCCCTGGCCAGGTCTGAGGGACCGACCCAGCTCGGGGCTGTCGGGGGCAGAGAGAGAACCCCCCCTCCGCCCTTTCCCTTCAGGTTCTTAGGGCTGGCCAAATCCTTCCCAAGACAGCTTGTCTGGAGAAAATCAGACCCAGCTGAAGAACATGTGTCCATGGGGGAAACCCGGAGAAACTGAGTCTCCCCACACAATAGCAGAGATTCTCATCTTGCATCCTCTCCTGAGCTAATGACAAAGGTGGATGTCCCGGGTGGGTGGGCCTGTGGAATGGGAGAGGGGAGGAAGTCTATTGTCATGCAGAGGGACATGGAAAGACTTGTCTGAAGCTTATCCCCTGCACTGGGGTCAGGTCGGGAAGGGACGGCACAGAGGTGAGCAGGAACCAACCGGCCTCTCTGTGGTGGGGCTGGCCCCGGGGCAGGCGTGGGGTGATGGCTGGAAGTGGGATGGCGCGTGAGTTGGCACCAGCCAGCGGTGGAGGCAGAGACTCAGAGGTCAGGGATCTCTCTCTCTGTCTCTGTCTCTGTCTCTCTCCTCAGGGAGCTGAGGAGAGTAAGGTGGCGCCCCCTGCCACACCTCGCCTACCTCTCCATGGGCCCTCTCTTTTCTCTGGCCGCTCCGGGGAGCCCTGCGGGCTTGGGTTCAACCCCCACACACCGCACAGGCCAAGGGCGCATGCGCGACCGCCGGGGCCTAGGGCTGGCCTCGGGGGGGGGGGGGGTCCTCAGTGAAGGCCCCGCCCCTCCCTCCAGGCTCTGACCCAGCTGCAGCTCTTCCATCGCCGCCCCTTCTGGACTCGGCTTCAGCTGTCTCCCTCCCCTCTCCCCACTCCCACTCAGCTTGCAGGCCGCTTCCCTGCCTTGAAAGCATGGCTCTGGCCCTGAGGGCCACAGACCTACTGGGCTTCAAGCTCAAGGCTCTGCCTGGGCCTGCTGCTTCGGCCAGGGGCTCATTTTTTCCTGGAAAGACAAAGCCATGGCCTCACCCCACGCCTGCACTTTGCCACGGCAGGCAGCCCAGATGTAGGAAAGGCTCTGTGGAGTCAGAAGTGCCGAGGACAGGCAGATGGCACCAGAGGGTTTGGGTGGCCAGGGCGCAAGTGGGCTAGCCCCTCCTCCCGGGAGTCGGGGAGGCCCGGCCTTCCTAGTGCCCAGGCCACGGCTCCGGGGAGAAACCCGCCATGGAGGGCACGCGGAGGCCCCTCTGCCTGAGGTGGCAGGTGTCACGCCAGGGCCACTGCAAGCCTGGCTCGGCTTGCCTGCTTTCTCCAAAGGAGGGCTGGCCGACCAGCCGAACCTGGCACCTGGGCCAGGCCCCTTCCAAGGGGACGAGTTCCAGAGGCTAGAGCCCTGGGGGCGGCTGCCAAGTCTCCTGGGGCGTGTGCTGGGCCCCCGTCAGAGGAGGAAGCAGCCTGGTAAACGGTGTGCCAGGCCTGAGATCTGGAGGCCTCCCACAGCCGGGTCCCTGTCCTGCCCAGGCCCCCCGAGGGAGGACGATGGTCGGGCAGTGGCGAGCGGGGTGGGGCTGGCGCCGAGCCTGCCCTTGGATGCCCCGGGGAAGGGCGCCGGGGGATGGGCTGCCCCTGGCCAGGTCTGAGGGACCGACCCAGCTCGGGGCTGTCGGGGGCAGAGAGAGAACCCCCCTCCGCCTTTCCCTTCAGGTTCTTAGGGCTGGCCAAATCCTTCCCAAGACAGCTTGTCTGGAGAAAATCAGACCCAGCTGAAGAACATGTGTCCCATGGGGGAAACCCGGGAAACTGAGTCTCCCCACACAATAGCAGAGATCTCATCTTGCATCCTCTCCTGAGCTAATGACAAAGGTGGATGTCCCGGGTGGGTGGGCCTGTGGAATGGGAGAGAGGGGAGGAAGTCTATTGTCATGCAGAGGGACATGGAAAGACTTGTCTGAAGCTTATCCCCTGCACTGGGGTCAGGTCGGGAAGGGACGGTCACAGAGGTGAGCAGGAACACAAGGGGCTGGCCCCGGGGCAGGCGTGGGGGGTGATGGCTGGAAGTGGGATGGCGCGTGAGTTGGCACCAGCCAGCGGTGGAGGCAGAGACTCAGAGGTCAGGGATCTCTCTCTCTGTCTCTGTCTCTGTCTCTCTCCCTCAGGGAGCTGAGGAGAGTAAGGTGGCGCCCCCTGCCCACCTCGCCTACCTCTCCATGGGCCCTTCTTTCTCTGGCCGCTCCGGGAGCCCTGCGGGCTTGGGTTCAACCCCCCACACACCGCACAGGCCAAGGGCGCATGCGCGACCGCCGGGGCCTAGGGCTGGCCTCGGGGGGGGGGGGGGCCTCAGTGAAGGCCCCGCCCTCCCTCCAGGCTCTGACCCAGCTGCAGCTCTTCCATCGCCGCCCTTCTGGACTCGGCTTCAGCTGTCTCCCTCCCCTCCCCCACTCCCACTCAGCTTGCAGGCCGCTTCCCTGCCTTGAAAGCATGGCTCTGGCCCTGAGGGCCACAGACCTACTGGGCTTCAAGCTCAAGGCTCTGCCTGGGCCTGCTGCTTCGGCAGGGGCTCATTTTTTCCTGGAAAGACAAAGCCATGGCCTCACCCCACGCCTGCACTTTGCCACGGCAGGCAGCCCAGATGTAGGAAAGGCTCTGTGGAGTCAGAAGTGCCGAGACAGGCAGATGGCACCAGAGGGTTTGGGGGCCAGGGCGCAAGTGGGCTAGCCCCTCCTCCCGGGAAGTCGGGGAGGCCCGGCCTTGCCTAGTGCCCAGGCCACGGCTCCGGGGAGAAACCCGCCATGGAGGGCACGCGGGAGGCCCTCTGCCTGAGGTGGCAGGTGTCACGCCAGGGCCATTCTGCAAGCCTGGCTCGGCTTGCCTGCTTTCTCCAAAGGAGGCTGGCCGACCAGCCGAACCTGGCACCTGGGCCAGGCCCCCTTCCAAGGGGACGAGTTCCAGAGGCTAGAGCCCTGGGGGCGGCTGCCAAGTCTCCTGGGGCGTGTGCTGGGCCCCCGTCAGAGGAGGAAGCAGCCTGGTAAACGGTGTGCCAGGCCTGAGATCTGGAGGCCTCCCACAGCCGGGTCCCTGTCCTGCCCAGGCCCCCCGAGGGAGGACGATGGTCGGGCAGTGGGCGAGCGGGGGTGGGGCTGGCGCCGAGCCTGCCCTTGGATGCCCCGGGGAAGGGCGCCGGGGGATGGGCTGCCCCTGGCCAGGTCTGACGGGACCGACCCAGCTCGGGGCTGTCGGGGGCAGAGAGAGAACCCCCCTCCGCCCTTTCCCTTCAGGTTCTTAGGGCTGGCCAAATCCTTCCCAAGACAGCTTGTCTGGAGGAAAATCAGACCCAGCTGAAGAACATGTGTCCATGGGGGAAACCGGGAAACTGAGTCTCCCCACACAATAGCAGAGATTCTCATCTTGCATCCTCTCCTGAGCTAATGACAAAGGTGGATGTCCCGGGTGGGTGGGCCTGTGGAATGGGAGAGGGGAGGAAGTCTATTGTCATGCAGAGGGACATGGAAAGACTTGTCTGAAGCTTATCCCCTGCACTGGGGGTCAGGTCGGGAAGGGACGGCACAGAGGTGAGCAGGAACCAACCGGCCTCTCTGTGGTGGGGCTGGCCCCGGGGCAGGCGTGGGGGTGATGGCTGGAAGTGGGATGGCGCGTGAGTTGGCACCAGCCAGCGGTGGAGGCAGAGACTCAGAGGTCAGGGATCTCTCTCTCTGTCTCTGTCTCTGTCTCTCTCCCTCAGGGAGCTGAGGAGAGTAAGGTGGCGCCCCCTGCCCACCTCGCCTACCTCTCCATGGGCCCTTCTTTCTCTGGCCGCTCCGGGAGCCCTGCGGGCTTGGGTTCAACCCCCCCACACA